>NC_083116.1:111912454-112618684 GCF_949774975.1 Lagenorhynchus albirostris | reverse complement strand
ATTTTTTTTCTAATTTTCTAGATCACTCTTGCCTGAGATTTGCCTGTACCATTTTTTCTGAAGATTTAGCTTTTGGTTGTATACATCTAAAATGATTTTTTAAATTCCAGTCTTCTCCTGTATTTACTTCCTCACTTTGGCTTTACTGTTTTTGTTTTACCAGTTTTCTAGAGTTGTATCTTAAAACTTATTTGTTTTAAGAGAAGACCGTGAACTGAGACTTCCCTGGTGGTCCAACGGTTAAGAATCCACCTTCCAATGCAGGGGATGGTGGTTCCATCCCTGGTCAGGGAACTAAGATCCCACATGCCGTGAGGCAACTAAGCCTGCATGCCACAACTGCTGAGCCCACGTGCTGCAACTAAGACCCGATGCAGCCAAAAATAAAATTTGTTTAAAAATAAAACGTTATATAAAAAAATAAAGACCCTGAACTTCCCTCTTAAAATTTCTTTGGCTGTATTCTGTAAGTTATGAAATACAGGGCTTTTAATACCCTTCTAAATACTTGAGTTTAGAGGAGTAATGTTTATTGGAGTTAAAACCATCCTCACTTCTAATTGTTTTCAGATGTGTGAAGTTAAATTGCTATTTTATTTATTTTGAGCTGAAAAATGGCCTATTGGATATTAGTTTTAGGAGTTTGTTCAGACTTAAGATTTTAGCCTTGTCTATGGTCTCTTTCTTAAAGCATCCTATGTACACTCTGAAGAATGCATATTGTTAGGTACAAAACTGTCATGTTTTGAGGCTCTGTTGTAAAGTCTACTTATGTTTGTGACTGCTGCATTTCATGAATTAGTCCTATCATTTCTAAATGTCCCCCTTTGTGCCCTTTAATGTTTTTGTTCCTGTAATCGTATTTTCTGATTAATCTAAGACAGTTTTCTTCGGGTTAATATTTTCCTGGTTTATCTTTTTTTTTTTTTTTTTTGTGGTACGCGGGCCTCTCACTGCTGTGGCTTCTCCCGTTGCGGAGCACAGGCTCCGGACGCGCAGGCTCAGCAGCCATGGTTCACGGGCCCAGCCGCTCCGCGGCATGTGGGAACTTCCCGGACCGGGGCACGAACCCGCGTCCCCTGCATCGGCAGGCGGACTCTCAACCACTGCGCCACCAGGGAAGCCCTTCTTGGTTTATCTTAACCCCAAGCTTACCCTTATTTTTACATCTTCTCTTGTAAGCTGCATATAATTGGCTTTTATATTCTAGCCTGAGACTCTTAACTGAGGATCTTAGTCCACTTGCATTTTTGTGATTACTACATTTGAACTCAATTCTACCACCTTTTAATTTACTGCACTTTCCCTTTATTTCTATTTTCCTGCCTTCACTTTAACTGACACCATTTTTTTCTTCATGTTTTTCTCCCTGTTACTAGCTAATAGCCATAGTCTCTTTAAGTGGTGACAAAGTTTTAAAAGGTACATACTTGAATTGGTTTTTCTACTGAATATTAAGTTAAACATTACCTATCTCTGTACCACAAGGCAAGAAATCTGACCATACTTTTCCTCCAAATTCCACTGGAATACAAAGATTTACTGTTGTTTGTTGTCAATTATCTCTTTGTAGATAATGTCTTTCCCCCCTCTGGTAGCTTTTGTGCTTTTTTCATCTGAGACGTTTTGAAGTTTTATTCCAGTGGGTGTAGATATTTTTTAAAGTCCTGCTCAAAACTTGGAAAGAATTGTAACCTGCAGTTATTTCTTCAACTATTAGTCCCTATACCAGTTCTGCTTTGAAAAGCCTGTGACAGGTTAGAACCTATTTTCCATCTCTTTGTAACTATGCTGTATTTGGTGTATGATTACCTCCACACTGGTTACACAAGTCACACGAGATAGTTCTTACAGTGGCCTCCTCTGGGTGACTCAGTTTGGGGCTTATATTTGGCCTAATTCCAGGTTTTTTGGCCCGTAGATAAAATTAGTTTCAGAATTGCAAAAACATTTTTTCAAATACTTGAGGATTTTCATGGTTAAAGAAGGCATGTTTTATTCAACTAGCAAAAACTAAGAAACAATCTTAGATGCAGGCAGAGAACAGGAAATTTTCATTTATCAAAACTTATGAAATCTCTCCACCTGTCTCTGTCATAGAAAAAAGTTCACCTATAAATGCTTCAAATTATAAAGGCACTCATTACATGAATACAAATTATTTTATGAAAAATGCATTTTGCTAATCCTCATCCATTCCTTTGGGGCCAATATCCTTCCAATCTGTCATCATGCATATCCTTATCTTAAAGGCAATCTCCTTGAACATGAGAATTAACACTTGCCAAATGTCAATGAAATCATGTCCTGAAAACACCCATCTCATAAAATAGTTGTAAGTGCTTTATTGTGTGTGATGTGTGTGTCACACTTTAAGAGAGCGAGACTTAACACAATCACAGTCACTCGAATACAGCAAAAGCCTTGAAACCAAGTTGACTTGCTTTCTTGAGCCAAACAAAACGGAGTCTTAGAGGGATTAACTTTACAACATCAGAGTTCTAATGGTTACAACAGCTCATGTTTTTCTTCAAATTTAGTTCTTTTAATAAAAAAAGAAGGTTCTAACCACAGTTGGATGAGGTTAACTCACTCTTGGCCATATTAAGATGGGTCAGGGCTTCCCTGGTGGCACAGTGGTTGAGAGTCCGCCTGCCGACGCAGGGGACACGGGTTCGTGCCCCGGTCCGGGAGGATCCCACATGCCGCGGAGCGGCTGGGCCCGTGAGCCATGGCCGCTGAGCCTGCGCGTCCCGAGCCTGTGCTCCGCAACGGGAGAGGCCGCAACAGTGAGAGGCCCGCGTACCGCAAAGATAAAAAAAAAAAGATGGCTCAGTCTTGTCAAAGTTTATGGTTTGCAGTGTGCTTTCATATATATTAAAGCATGTAGTCTCCCCAAAAAGCCTGTATTGTTTTGCTGAGACTAAGTGAGGTTAAGTGACCTGTGCAGCCACACAACCAGTCAGTGGCTGTACCAAGGCTCCCATTTATGCCACTCAGCCCTAGGTTTTTGCCACCTAAGTCCAGCTCCTTAAGTCACCTCGGTGAGAAAAAAAATCACTGTAGCAAACAAGACCTGTAAGATTCACTTCATGACTCCGTAGTTTACAGTTTACTACAAGATTTCACTACCACAAAAAATCTAGATTTTATTACAAGCATATCTAACCTGTATTTAAACAGACAAACTTCGGACCAAGATTTAAGAGATATTCCACCCCAATGAGATAACTTCGTTGAGGTATCAGCAACAATCACAACTCAGTTCTAGAAGATTTCCATCCTTTCAATAAAGTCTCTTGGCCATTTACATTTATTCCCTTCACTTCCCTCACCTCCTTGCCTAAGCAACTACTAGTCTACTTTCTGTCTATAGATTTACCTTTTCTGGACATTTCATATAAATAGAATTATATAATACGTTGCCTCTTGTGTCTAGCTTCTTTCACTTAGAATAATGTTTGAGCTTTATCCATGTTTCAGCACCATCAGTAGCTTGTTCCAGTTCACTGCTGAATGGTATGCCCTTGTGTCAATTTACCTCATTTAACTAATCACCAGTGGGTGAACACTTGCGTTGCTTCCACTATTTCACAACCCATTTTTACTGCAGTTTGGTAGCATATGGTTCACATTCTATGTCGTCTTCTCTAAAACTCCAACTTCCTAAACAGCTGAGTATGCCTGTAGGACGTCAGATCTGATGCCTCAGCTCCCTCTGCTCTCTGTGACCCTCCTCACCCCCCAGTCCAATGGGGTATAACAAAGCCAGCTTTTAAGGACCAGAAAGGCCATAATATGACTATCACCTTGGTTTTTCATAATCAACTATGAACAGGGTCATTTAAGGCATTTCTCTAACCTCTAAAGCTGTGGTTATGATCACACAACTCAATTTTACTAAAAGGCATTGAATTGTGCACTTAAAATGGGTAAATTTTACGGTATATGAACGACCTCGATGAATTTAAAAATGAAGGTTAGGGACAGCAAATGACAAATCTAGGGTATAGAAACCTAAATAAGGTTCAAGATGTCAACCTGAACAGACACCCCCCTCCAAGGCCCACAGACAATCCTGAATGAGTCCGTTAGGAGTTCATTAGTTGAAAGGTAATCTTGCTGGCATAAACCCAGTATCTGCTGAGCTCTGGACACACACATGCCAAGCTTCAGCCTCTCCCACATTGGCCAAATCCACACAACTGGAGTAAAAGGGCAACAGCATACAAGGGGAAGAGAATAAGCTTTGAACTCTATCAGAACTACTTTCAAGTTTTGCATTTGCTACCTTTTAAGCAAAATAAGTTACCCAAAGTTTAGGGCAGATTTAACTAGTGAATAAGTTACATTTGAATTTCAGATAAATAATTTGTATGTATCTGTCACACGCAGTATTTGAGGCATACTTATACTGACACACACTTGATACATTCTTACCGAAAATTTATTGAAGTTGTTTGTTGTTTATCTGAAATGTAAATATAACCAGGTATCCTGTATTTTATCTAGCAACACTGAAATTTACATATCCCCTTAGTAATACGAGATTATTAATAAAGCAAATTATAGGAATGTGAGGTTAAATACATTAGCAAGTGACCTCCGAGAATGAGCTTGTCATATAATGGTGCCTCTGCTTCACTACCTCTTTAGATGTTCAATCATCCTCTGAGTGTGCAGGCTCATCGTGAACAACAGCTGGCTTTGATGGGGTATAAACAAATCATTCAAGTCTCGGTAACCTCATCTCCTAATAGATGAAGTCCTGTAACCCTACCACAAACCACCGGTATACAACAGCTAGTCATTCATGATAGACTAAGTCCTAGGCATTTCACAATAGGTAGTTCCTGTCAAGACAGAGGATCTAGTCTGGTATGGGGGCGGAAAAGTACTTAGAAACATGGAACATGAATTAGACAGGTGAACACAAGGATCACAGCATAGAGAAATGAAGGAAACAGTCTTTAGATACTGAGTACAGTTCTAAAACCAGAACACTCCCCCTGGAGTCTTCGATGCCACCTCCCATTTATACTTCCACTGTTCTGTAATCACTTCCCTTCATGGTGACACCAGGCCAAGTCAAACCCACATATGCCAGGTTTTAGACGCTATAATTGAACCATCGCTCCCAGGCTGTGGAGTAGCAACAATGCAAGGCTATATTCATTCACCTGCCCTGACAGTAACAGCTTCACTCAAGGCATCAGATCATTCAATACATTTTTTTAACTTTCTGATTCTAAAAGCAACAAAAAGTGTAGTCAACATAGATGTCAAGACAGAGGACCGCAAGCCTATTACCCAGTAACAACCTATGAGAAAAAGAAAAAAATGTTCCATGTGTTTTTGGGTTTTTTTTCTTTTGCGGTACGCGGGCCTCTCACTGTTGTGGCCTCTCCCGTTGCGGAGCACAGGCTCCGGACGCGCAGGCTCAGCGGCCATGGTTCACGGGCCCGGCCGCTCCGCGGCATGTGGGATCTTCCCGGACCGGGGCACGAACCCGTGTCCCCTGCATCGGCAGGCGGACTCTCAACCACTGCACTACCAGAGAAGCCCATCCATGTGTTTTTATAAAGCTAGGATCATACTCTACTCTTCTATCTTCCTTTTTTGCAATAACATTATTTTCCCCAAATATTTTCAAAATATGATTCTTAATGAGTACCCAGTGCTCCATAGAATACTAGAGTAACTGTTCTATTTGTTCGTTGCTCATTTCTTATTATCTATAATAAAATTAGTTATGTACTACTTTTATTGGTATTAACAATTTTCCTTATGACAAGTTCCTGGAAAGGGAGTAGATAGGATAACTGCCAGATTTCTTTCTAGGTAAGTTGTACTAATTTATATTCCCATTAGTACTCAGGATACATAGGAGGCCTACTTTTCTACGTCCTCCATCTCCCAGCCATAAGACTTCTTCAAATTTTAAGGGGAAAATCGTTTATGGTTATTTTGAAACCGTAAGATAATTGATTTCTCTTTACACCCGGCCCCAGAATAGTCTTGGTCTTCACAGACGAGCTGAGAGGAGGAACCACAGGAGGGACCACTATGACTTTAATGAAAGTATGAGGCAAATGTCTGCTCTCCATCATCTGGTGGCCTATAGAGCTCTGTGAACAAACAAAACTTACGTAACACTTATTACTGGACTTACTCTCTGCAGTCGAAAGTAGACATATAGTCAGGAGTCTGAGAGTAAGGCCAAGTATGTGCTCAGATACTGGAGCTCCAAGAATGTACCACCAGATGGCCCATTCACACTGGGCTCTGTCCACTGGAGGATGGGCTACGGTAAACAAGAAGCATGGAGCTCAGAGAGGTTAACGCTTAAGAGGTTCAGTGAATGAAAGGAGTCAAAATCCATAGTTTGGTCGGAGAAGAAACTAGCTTGAGGTGGAGCATTTTGGGGGTTTTGTCTGAGGAGCCAAGCAGCAGGCGTATTTCAGTCTCCAACTAATTCACTGCATATGACCAGCCAGCTACAGACAGACGTAGATTTGTTTGAAGGGCAAGATAAAGAACTTTCTAGAATGACAAGGAACAGGTGATTTTAGTTAGTGAAGACTTGTTTAAAAAGTCCTTAAAACCAAAATAATTTTAAGACATGAATCGTAGGTCCTAACAGTTAGAGGAGGACTTGGAACAGGATAAAAGTAAACCTTCTTTAGAAAGTAGTATCAACTACTTAGATGATGTCTGAGCTTTTGGAATAAGTGGACTTCAATACCAAAACACAGGGATACAGTAGCTCAGAAGTCTAAGGAAGACAGTAAGTGCTGCAAAATGCCGTATGGTTGATTCAGGATGCCTTTGGGAAGGGTATAGCTATCACATGTAGTTACCTAGTATTCTCTAGCAAGGCTGGCTCAAGGCGACGGAAGTCTTTCAAGATCAGACAGGCAATCCTGTAGATCCCCCAGCACCCAGTTACGTGGCATCAAGACAGTCAGAACATACAGATCCTGGTGGCCTTAGAGTCCTGGCCTCTCCCAGTCTCGAGTATTCAGTCCTTTTTTTTTTATGGGGATTTTATTTTAAAAACTTCTCTACACTTTGTAAATTGAGTTACACCCACAAAAAAAGAATAAAAAATACAGACCATAAGAACAGATTCTGATCATTAAAAACATTTAGAGTTGTAAAAAGTATTATCACTTGGCCACTGACTTAATAAATGTATAATATGACCCACTTATGCTGACATTTGTGGGTTTTGGGTGTTAGAGTCCTTAAGGATAAGTAAGGAAGTGTTCAAATCTTGAGCTAGTAACTTGTGAAGAGTTACTGGGCTTTAACGTGTCTCTGCTGCGTACTCCGGAGATTTCCATATTATTTAACAGCCTTTACACACAAATGTGATAATATTTAATCTTCTTCCCTTTTCAGGCTACAGGGCCCCAGAGCAGCACAGACAATGCAACAGGAGTAAAGAGCAACTTTTGCTTTTTAATGTATCTTTCATCCAGTTGAAGTTTGTATTTTGCTTTCTCTTTACCCCTTACCTCCCTTTTAAGTGTTTTGGAAGAATGAGTCAACATGATCTCTGGAGAAAAGTAGCAGCTGGCTAGAATTTAGACTCACAGCAATTCACTAGATTTACTCATTGTTGTTCAACCGCTGGTGTTCACTCTTCACTTTCCTATGCTTAAATTAGTGTCATAGATTTGTATTAATACCATATGCCATCAGTATCCATGGGTTAAATTATTTCATTTTAATGTAACTGTTCACAGAAAAAGCGGAGTGAAAGAGTACCCAATATAGAATATACATATCTAGATCCATTTCTGCACAAAGCTTGGAGCAGAACCCTCAGTTCTATTTTAATGTTCATTAAAATATCTGTTGTTGAATCACTATCTGTTGCTTAAAACATAAGTAAAGCCAAGCTGGGGAATTGGATCAAAAGCCTCTGAAACAATAGAAATCCATACTGATAAATGGTTATCAACAGCCAATGAACTCAATTGTTCATTCCTTGCTCAATTTGCCATAGTCTGCAAGTCAAAATAGGGCCTTTACAGGCCAAATTCAACCTAAAGAGGTATTTAAGACATTTGACAACTTTTCAAAATACTTATGTCACACTAGGGCATGGGGGAGGAATCTCCCTGTTTGGGCTTCTGAAAATCTGGCAGCTCCAGGCTACACTCTTACAGGCCACCAGTCTCCTGGGGCTCCTGACTGCTGTCCTGTCTAGACATAGCACATGCTCTCCCAATGACCAGAGTCATCACTCCTTCCCCACTTCCCTTATTTATGTATCACTTGCTCACCACTGTAGGTATTTGAACCACCTCCCCACTGTCCTGGGCAGACGGGGCCTCAGGCTTCCTGCTTCTTCCATACAAAGGGCCCCTTAGCCCTTAACAGCCCCTGACCAAGACAGTGAGGCTAAACGATACCTTAAGCCTGAGATTTACAAACCACCAGCAAACAGATCACCCTGCACCCCATCTCCTACCTGTCTGGCTGAGACAAGAAGTCTAACCCCCAGGCTTAGGATTAGACCCAGTATGTATGGAGAAAAAAAAGGGGCCAGAAAGGTGAGGAAACCAGTCCAAGGTCACACAGCTATTCAAAAAGCTGTGTTTGTCTAGGACCCAGGTTTTTTGCTTTGGGACTCTACTCAGGACCAAGAGGCAGTGAGGAATCTTCCCGAAGGCTATTAGAACAGCTGCTGTGAGGATTCATGGCTTAGATTTAGGGAGAATATTTGCCCCACCATGGAATATTCTGCAGCCTTTAAACCCATCTCACCAGTGACATGTCACTGGTGTACAGCAGGCTCTACAAGGTGAAGAAGCCAGCTGGGAGGGGAAAAAAGTCTACGAGACTCAAGTTGAACATTTGTCACTTTCGTTTTTGTTTTCTACTCTGGTTTCCAACAAAGGGATTCAAGACTTGAGCAACAAATCAAGCAAATATCCGGTGGCTGGGTTGTCTAGCTTTCACCCAGCCCCCAGGATGTTAAAAGGAGAGACTCCTAAGCTTGGGCATAAAGAAGCCTCTTTATTTTCCAAAGCTGCCTTAGCCAGAAAGGCATCCAAGCCATGAGGCCTTCGGAGTAAGGGATAAATCCACTCTAGGCTGACAGGAGGGTCACCTTGGCCATTTCTTCCTTTACATTAGGGAAGATAGGTTAAGGGAAAAGGAAAGGTGATCAATTTTGACTGACAGAGTGTCACTAAATGTGGGAGGATAATCGCACTACAGAAAATGATGTAATGGAAGCAGCCTACTGCTGTGTTACTCAAACTGGGCCCACGGTACTGAAACTGCGTCCACAGACCAACACAGTATCACCTGGGAGCTTGCTGGAAACGCAAATTTTCAGACTCTACTCCAGATCCACACAATCTGAGGATGGGGTCTTAGAGTTAAGTTCAACAAGCCCTTCAGATGATACTTATGCACAACTTGAATGAGAAGCACTAACCAAACATCTCAATAGCAGCCACAGTAAAGCACGTAGGACTCCAGGAGACCTGAAAGACCCCCATCTGGTCCCTGGGTGACATCTGGTCTTCTTCCATTGGCACAGGGTTCTGGTACTCACATAAGCAAGCCAAGTTCACCAGCAAAACAGATAGCATACAGAAAGAGCCTACTCATGAAAAAGGATGTTATACATCTAAGAATTATTTTAAAACACACACACACACACACACACACACACACACACACACAACACTTCAGTGTGCTTTCAGACTGAAACCTTCACCTGTAGGATCTTGGTTCAGAAAGGGATTAACAGTCCCTTTCAGTCCAGATGCGACTGAAATCTTGAGATTCTGTAACAGGTCCTTCCAAGGTTTAAGAGCAGGGATGAGACTCAACTTTGACTTTTAGCCTTAGTCCATCTCCCTCATCACCATGGCTCACGCTCACTGACTGCCTAAAGACCTGAGTTTATATGGTAGGCTGCACTTGAATTTATGTAAGTCTATAAGTAGCCATACTTACACAGGTACATACAATCATGAAAATCATACTCATTAATCGAACACAGGGAACTCCCATTAAAGTCCCTATTGTACTAGAAACACCTGAAGAATTTGAATTGCCATTATCTGCAGGGGTATCCAATTCTTCTATTTACAGAAGAGATTGAGGCCCACAGTAACATGCCTACTTACCAAAAGACACAGAACTCAACAGCAGCCTAAGTGTAGAATCCAGCCTTCCTGACTACCAGCGCCCCACACTTCTCAGTGACTTTTTTTAGTGCAGCCAATTCCCTTGAACCACTACAATCACCTTCTCCAATAAATCTAACTATAAGCAGCTGTGCTTTGAGCACACAGGCTCAATTCTGCCCAGATCCTGGCCAACCAAGCAGTACACTAGATACCCAATCCCCCAACCTATCGGGTCAGAATTAGCCTTGTTGCTCTAACCTTGGGAATTCAAAGAACCTGAACAGCCCTGAGGTCTATGTGCCTCTATTATAAAAAACATATTAGCAACTACCATTTAATTAAGCATCTACTATTTGAATCCCTCTATAAGACCCTTTACATGCAGTCTCATTTGACTAGGAGGACCATCTGAGGTTAGTTAATTAAGGTCACACAACTAGGAATAGGCAGGCCTGTGATCCCGGCTCAGGTTAGATTCTAGAACCCACCGTTCCTTCTACTGCCCTGCTTATGAAGAAGGGCCTTTCCGCCTGGGTCTCCAAGTTGATGTTCAAGTTTCTTCCCTTTGGGGCTGGAGCCCTCATCTTCAACTCAGGCAACCTTGACTGAGGCCCTGACATCATACGTGTCTTAACAGCCCTCTCCCTGCAAAGGCTGGACCTAACTTCTGGACTTTAAGTCACTGGCTGGAGTCCTGCTCCTAGAGGGATGGGCATCTGGCAATAAGGCCGGTCACTTATCACTGTCCAGACCACAACTGCTGGCTCCATCTACTACACAAACCCTGGGGTAGAGTTAGTTCACCCAGCCTGATCCACTTTCAACACTTTGCCCGTGGTTACCTACTATGGGCGAGCATTACCTTAAGCACCTGAAATGCAGTGCTGTGGTACTCGTTCACCCTGGACTTAGCCTGCCTCTCATCCACGACCACATAAGATGCCGACAAAAAGCATGCTGAAAAGAGATCAGATTTGGTATTACCAGAGGCGGGGGTTTGGGGGAAAGGAGATTGAATGAGGGTGGCCAAAAGGTACCAACTTCCAGTTATAAGATAAATAAGTACTAGGGATGCAATGGACAATATCATAAATATAATTAACACTACTGTATGACAAAGTTTTTGAGAGTAAATCCTAAGAGTTCTCATCACAAGGAAAATATTTATATATTCTATTTAAGTTTTTATCTATATGCGACAATGGATGAACGTTCATCAAACTTATTGTGGTAAGCATTTCATGATGTATATGTAAGTCAAATGATTATGCTGTACACCTTAAACTTATACAGTGCTGTATGTCAATCGTATCTCAATAAAACTGGAAAAAGCCTACTCAATAAGTATTTCTTTGGGAGGGGGACATAGTTGGAAAAGCCTTGCCAAAGAGATAGCTCAAGAAACAACAAATCTCAAACACACACAGTGAGTTTCTGGGTGCCTGCAGGATCATGGGTTGTTCATCACAGTTCATATTGTCAGAAGGAAACAACCAACACAGGTCTGTAGTAATTACATCAGTAGCCATAAGAAGTTGAAAAACTAATGACATAGCTAAGAGAGTGAGGCACGTTGAGTCAGGTGGTAGCAATTCATCCTATAGGAGCTATACCACAGATCAGTTCTTTCCTACGTGCATAGGAATCACCTGCGGCTCTTGTTAAAAATGTGGATTCTATCCCACTCCTGCGCATATATCCAGAAAAGATGAAAACTAATTCCAAAAGATACATGCACCCCAATGTTCACAGCAGAACCATTTTAATAGCCAAGGCATGGAAGCAACCTAAATGCCCATCAACAGACAACTGGTTTAAGAAGGAAGCATTACTCAGCCATAAAAAAAGAATGAAATATTGCCGTTTGCACCAACATGGATGGACGTAAAGATTATTATACTAAGTGAAGGCAGAACAGAGCAATACTATATATCATTTGTATGTGCAATCTAAAAACTACAAATTAATCTATAAACAAAATAGAAACAGACTCACAGACACAGAAAACAAACTTATGGTTACCAAAGGGGTAAGGGAGGAGAGGGAGGGAATAACTAAGAATATGGGATTAACGGATACAAACTACTATATGTAAAATAGATTAGCAACAAGGATTTACAGCATAGCACAGAGAACTATCTTCAATATCTTGTAATAACGTATAATGGAAAAGAACCTGAAAAATAAATACATATGTATAATTGAATCACTTTGCTGTACACCTGAAACGAACACAATATTGTAAATCAACCATATTTCAATAAAGTAAATGTGGATTCTAATTCAGTAGGTCTGAGGTAGTGCCTGACGCTCTGCATTTCTACCAAGTTCCTCTAACATGCGAACACAGCTGATCCTCAGACTGCTTTAAGTAGCGAGCCCATAGACCTCATTGACCCAAGTTTGAAACAGAGAAAAAATATTTTACTTCCTTTGATTTAAGTTATGTAAGTAGATGGCACTAGAACCTTACAGCCAAGTTGCATGACCTTACCATAAAAGTAATCATTTACACCGGAAAAAAAAAACAAGCCAGCACTGAGTCTCAGGGTGTGAGGGGGAAGGAGGTTGAGGGGTTTGGAAACACATATAGAAATCCAAAGGGGAAAAAAATAAGCAACAACCACATCAAGAGCAACAAAGTCATTCACTTCAATAAATATTCAATGTTTAAAAAAGCAGAGAATAAGGTACCTGCTAAAGTAAGGCCCAGCTCACACTAAGGAATAAGAACTAACCAGGCCTGAGACACCGGCTCACTGGCACAGAGCAAGCAAATCCCAGAGTCTTAACAACGGGAAGAAATCAGTGCAGGCAAACCAACGCCAAGGTAAGCATAGGATCACAAATACAGATCTAGGCAAACCGACAGATGCCCGTAAGTGGGAAAGAAACTTAGCTTCTGATCTTCAGCTTCCAAAAGGAACCAAGCCAGGGAAATCCAAGTACCTTATTTCCACGGGAAATAGTGCGTCCAGCAAGGAATCCAGGAAGGGATAAAGCCGGGGAGCTAGAACACTGAGCGAAGGCCCAAGCGTAGTCGCACCTCGAATCAGCCGTGAAGATACGTGGTTCTGAGCCAACGAAAGCCCTTTTATACCTTCCCGAGGGCGGGGGCGGAATCAACGTGTGAGTTAAGTGGATACAGCTGTGAAAACTGTCAACTACTGCTAGGCCTGTTAGCAGAGCAGGGAGTCTCAAAGTGTGAGTCCCCTATCAATATTATCAGCATCACCTGGGAGCCTGTTAAGAAACGTACATTCTCAGCCCCACTCCAAAACTACCGAATAAGAAGCTCTGTGGGTGGAGCCCAGCAGTCTGTGTTTTAGCAAGTCCTCTAGGTGATTATGATGCACGCTTAAGTTTGGGAAGCATTATAGTAGAGTCTATGGAAAGCGTAAGTGGAAAGACAGGGCCAGGTGTGACAAAGGAAAGTCATTATAAGCAGCGCTAATAATGGTGCTTTTATGAAGTTGAAGGCTGAAGCCAGTTTACAGGGGGGAGAAAACCCAGTAGAGAGAATGTGAAAGAATAATTAATAAAACCTGCTCAGAGATCAATAAAGTTGGGCAATGAAATTCAGTGGTAGAGTTTTATCAATGTTGAAGAATCCAACCATGTGTATAATACTCATATTTAACTCTGATTAACGACAGACATTGTGTCAAGAGGGGTCAACTCATGATGTGTTGGAAAATTTGCTCTTGCTGTATTTTCAAGAGACTCACCTAAAAGAAGTGCTATCTGGTGCCAATGCTTGTGAAGGTATCTTCTGAGGGGGGTGAAAACAGACTTGAGAAAAACCAACATGGTGGTAATGTGAGCTATTTGACAAAAATATTGAGAAAGAATTTTGTTTTAAATATGGACACAGGTGTCAGACATAAAACCAAAAACGTGGAGGTTTTTAATTATACTGATTGATTCACAAAACATATGTTGAACATCCACTCTATTCAGACACTAAGGATGCAAGACTGAATAAAATATCTCTCGCAAAATATTGCAGTAGGGGGATCTCCCTGGCACTCCAGTGGTTAGTACTCCTCACTTCCACTGCAGGGGGCGCGGGTTCGATCCCTGGTCAGGGAACTAAGATCCCCCATGCCGTGCAGCACGGAAAAGAAAAACAAATCACAAAATACTTGCAGTATGGTGATAAGGGCGGGGTGGAGGAGACAACAATCAATTAACCGTTGACAGAGCTGCAGTAGAGGTTCACCCAAGGAGCTGTGGGGGCATAGAGCTTCTCCAGAAAGCATCAAAGAACTCTTTTCAAAAGACAGCATCGCTTAGTTTGACTCGGAAGAACAACAAACTGAAAGACCATCCTAGCAGAGGGAATGATGTGTAGGAATACGTGGAAGCTTGCACTGGGTGGGGGAGAGGACGCGAAGCTAGAGAACTGACCCTGGGTGCCATCCGGGTAATACTGGCAAGCCAGGGAGGACCAAGAAGGGACGTGCCCTTCAGAAACACCACTCTCTCGCGGTCATACGGTGAGTGGATTCAAGAGAGGGCCAGAAAGGAGGCTGGCAAGATCAGTAAGGAAAAGACAGTCACAATTCAAGTGATGGACTAGGACATTAGAGCTCAGAAATGCAGAAATTATGCAGTTCAAAGGGATGATAAGGCCGAAGATATGACAAAGTTGAGACACACTGACGTGCCAGGATCAATTGGGGGATGGGCCCTAGTAATCTGTAACCGATATTAACAACAAGTTGGCGATCAATTTCATTATTTTTATAAACTAGAGATGATTCAAGGCTATCCCTGCAATAATGTCAGTTTAACATTTCAGTCTGCTCTCTGGAGTGGGAGAAGAAGGGCTCAAGGGAGCCCACAATAACTGCTGAACATCTTCTCTGAGCAACACATTTGAGCACACAGCAGTGACAGGATGGGAATGGGTGCCCTCCATCCTGGAGCTCACCAGATGCTGCTGGGGGGGGGCAGGTTATATACCTCACAGGCCAGGAATGGAGTTCGCATCACCGGCAGGCCATCTTACCTATGTTCCAGCACATCGCTGAGGGGAAGGAAAGGCAGGCAGGCCACAGCCGTCTTCTCTTCCCTCTGATCTCAAGGGGGAGAACTCTGGCAGACATCAAGGAAGGTTATCTTTAGGATCCAATAGACCAGTGTTCTGGCCATAGAGGCTTCCGTGAAAGGAACGACACAGGTAACCCTTTTCTTTCTCCTGGCGCTGAATCCCTTCCCCTTGGTGGAATTAGTATCGAGAGAGGGAAACTATGGGTGACTTCAGCTTAGGAGGGGAGTACCCTTACCTTGGAAGGCCAAGCAGGGCCAAGCAGGGGTTCTCAGGAAGGGATGTCAGCTTGGGGCTGGCCCTGCCCCAAGTCTCAGGGAAAAGTAAAGGTAGGGGGAGGATACAAAGAGATTTTTTGAGATTTCTGCAAATTCTGGACCAGCCCATCAGATAGGAAAGAAGATGGGCATTTGCTCAACACAGAAGTCTGGACCAGGGAATTCCCTGGTGGCCCAGTAGTTAGGACTCCACACTTTCTCTGCCGAGGGCCCAGGTTCAATCTCTGGTGGAGGAACTAAGGTCCCACAAGCTGTGTGGCGTGGTCAAAAAAAAAAGTCTGAACCATAACAATGGAGGGAGCATATGGCTCAGGTTCCTTTGGTCATATCTCAGACCCTCCAGCACAGGACACAGACACTCCAATTCTGCTCCCACGGACATAACTAACACCAAGGAAGGTCTAGAGGAGGGGCCGTTTAATATTGAGGAATAAAAAGTTCAAGTGTTCAAAAGGCCCTGGAGGGATTTACAATAAAATATTAAACAGCAGTTTTTCCTGTATGTCAGGATTTCAGGTGATTTTTCAATTTTCTTCTCTTCGATCATCGGAAACTTCTATAATGAGTATGATTTCCATTAGTAATAATTAAAATTATTTAAAATATTATTATCATGCTGGACAAAGAACCCAATGTTAAAAAATTGATACCATCCCACAAATATAGGATAGGTATATGAGTACATTAAAAAAAGCAGATGTAAAGTGACAAATCTATGATAGGAAGTAAAGATTTTAGAATAACTGGTCATAATTGAAAATACTGTCCATTCTGTGGTTCAAAGATATGTAAAACCTACCCAAATGTTACTAAAAAGATTACTATCCATAGCTGAGAATGTGTAAATATGTAAATGTAAATTCTCATATGTAAATTCTGATATGCTAGAATTCTGTTTCAACGCACTGAATTATGTTGGCGTCCTTAGGTGTAGGAGCTATAACAGAAAATCAGCACCTCAAAGACTAACAAAGGTGAGTTAAAAATGGGAGAGAATGAAATAATAATGGTTAAATAAACTCTGGTCCATCCATACAATGGAATATTACTCCACAATAAAAAAAGGTACAGACTATCGACATATGCAATACCCTAAATGGATTTAAAGGGCATGATGCTTAATGAAAAAAGGTTACATACTGTATGCTTGCATTTACATGATATTCTCAACAAGATAAAACTATAGAGATACAGAGCAGATTGGCAGTTGTCAGGCATGCAAATATAAAGGAGTAGCACAAGGGAGGTGCTCTGTGATGATGGAACAGATCTGCATCTTGATTGTGATGGTGGTTACATGGACCTACACATGGAATAATACTGAATACAATTACGCGTGCGTGCACACACACACACAAATGAATGTGTGTAAAAACGGTGCAAACTGAAGATCTGTAGTCTATTTAACAGTGTTGTACTGATGTCAATTTCCTGGTTTCTCATTATACTCCAGCTGTGTAATATGTCACCAATGGGGAAAGCTGAAGGAAGGATGCACGGGATTCTATACTACTTTGCAACTTTCTGTGAGTCTATGATTATTTCAAGATGAAAAAATTTTAAAACATGTCTAAATTGGTAGACATGGACACATTTTCTCTCTCTTCTTTAGCAAATGGGAAATTTCTCATAAAATATTTAATATATTAAAGTAATAACGTATAAGGGTGACCACCATACTAAATTTAGTACTATAGCTTAAGAAATGCTCCTTTAAGAATTGGTATGTGATAGCACAGGGAGATCAGCTCAGTGCTTTGTGACCACCTAGAGGGGTGGGATAGGGAGGGTGGGAGGGAGACGCAAGAGGGAGGGGATGTGGGGATATATGTATATGTATAGCTGATTCACTTTGTTATACAGCAGAAACTAACACACCATTGTAAAGCAATTATACTCCAATGAAGATGTTAAAAAAAATATTAATTAATTTTTAAAAAAAGAATTGGTATGTGAGAACAAAGATGAAAAATAGGAACCTGATACAAAATGCACCCACTGAAGAAATGACCAAACACAAATGAAACTAAGTTAACTATATTTTTTAAAAATTATATAGTATACCAATCCTTCCTATCTCCCACATTGTCCATGCGTCAAATCCTTATAGCTGTGGTCTTATTTCTGTTTATAGAAACAAAGTATATATATCACTCTTCCTAGGAGAGGGTGGGTAACAATGAATACACATTTTTTAAAGAGGAAACTTGAGGTTGTAAAGAGAACAACGAATTCAAATGGATGTAATGTTTTTAAGTGCTTCATACTGAAAAAGAGACAGAAGCCCAAACTGACTAAAAAAGTCAGGTAAGGTAACACCCAGGCAAAAGGAGACCTGTGAAAGGATGTTCACTTCAACAGTGTTCACAACAGTGAAAACCTGGAAACAACATAAAGGTTCATTGATAGGAGGACAGATAACATACACTATGGTGTATGGTCCATAATGGCCCAGTACAGAGAAATTAAAAGTTTATATAAATCTTCATGAGCGTATGTCAAAACAAAGATAGTAAAATTGAAAAAAAAGCAATTTCCTTAAACTATATATACAGAATAATGTTAATACTTACCTTTTGCTATATGTGGTAAATTAAAAACCATACTCAGTAAAAAAAAATTAAAAAATAAAGTGGATGGCAGAGCAGGAGTGGAGGGCTTCATTGTGAAACTGAGGACACATAAGCTGAAGGGATGCAGACCTGGACCCCCTGGCAGCATCTGGGAAAGAGGGAGCAGAGACGTGCTTAGAGGCCTGCCCGAGAACAAATGCTCAGGGCGGTTTCTGTGGGACCACAATGGGACCCTGAAGGAATCAGACAGGCAACAAGCCTTTGGATGGAGAATTTGCATATTAGCCTGCAATAAAGCAAAATGGAAATACCGATATCTTATTGAAATTCAAGTTCTACCTCAGAAGCAGCCCCCTACCCCAACGCTATACACCTCAGCCCTTCTGCCAAGTCCTGGGAAGGGGAGGAGGGGTGGGTTGTTGGTGTCCTCTGGGGAAGTTCTGGAGAATCAGTATTCATGGGTCTGGTCCACCATTCTGATACAGTTTCACATTGCCCTTGGTTGACAATAGGTTCTGTTCCTAAACTTTAACCCCCAGTTTCTAAACATTATATGTCTATAAGAAGTATTGGCAGTAATTTTGAGGCTAGTTTAATTCCATATTAGTCCTTTATGAGGCCCTGATTCTTTCTTAATCTTGACAGAATCCATTGGTCTTTAGGCTGAACATAATCCGAAAGGCAACAACAGATGCATGAAGAGGAATGAGATATTTAAAAGGTATGATGGGAAAAAATAATAGCAGGAACATTTAGTTAGCACTTACTAGACTTCCAGTTCTAAGTGTTTTCACGTGTTAACTTAGTTAAGCATCATGACAACCCTGTGACGGAAGCACTATTATTATCACCATCCCCATTTTACAGATGAGGAAAATGGAAACACAGAAAGGTTAAGCAACTTCCCCTAAATCACATAATCATGAATGGAAAGCTGTAATTTAAACCCTGTCTCAATGGAAATGAAAAAGCAACAAAGAACTAGGAAATGGGGATTGTCTCCCAAAGGGATATTGTCTTCAATCAAGTATTTGTCTGTGTCCTAGCGCTCGTATTTCCTACTTAATCCCACATTTTGAATTCACAGGAGCACTTTTCAACAAAATGTTTTCTGCTCAGAAAACAACGTCAAAGAAAATGAGTGCAATAGGCCAAAAATATAGGTCAGGGGCAAGGTAACCAACATGAAAGGAGATATAAAATTGGATTTTCCCACTTTGAGTCATTCAGCTTCAAACAAGCCAGTCTCTTGAAATCAGATATCCTGTAACAGGTCCTATTCCACACTCCAGAAAGAAAACACAGAAAACGATTGAACCGCCACACATATCGTACAGTTGGGCCTCTGCGTCCACGGGTTCCACGTGTAGATTCAGAGTGCTCTATGCTCCGCCATTTGATAGAAGGGACTTGAACATCTGCGGATTTTGGTATCTTCAGGACAAGGCGGGACGATCGTACTTATCCAGTGAAACGGTGTACTGTTGGTCCACAGCAGTGATTCTCAAATAAAGATTTGTATCAGGATCGCATAGAGAGCTGATGAAGGACACAGAGGCCCATTCTTGTTAAAGTGAGGCAGGGCCTGGGTCTTGGTATTTGACTAAGTTCCCGGTTGATTCTTACATCCACCAACGTTTGAGAACCACTGGTCTATAGGATTCTGGGTTCTGGTAACTGGTAGAAAAGCGTCTGGGACAGTAAAAGTGCTCTTTTAGCAGACATAAGCTTCATGCATCACAGCTCCACGCCACCCCTTCAGTGTGTGCGTTCACCATGGCTCTCATCAGCCCCACGTAACTGCAGTTTACTTGTCTTCACCTCCCAATGTAAGCTCTATCTTGCCGAGGGTTGTGTCTCCAGAATGGAGCCCGATGTCTACACATAATAATTACAAAACAAATTTTGTGGAATGAATCAATTGATGCAAATCTACCATCATTAAAATTATAGAATGGGAATATTGAAGATAGTATTGAATTGTCGGTAAACCTAACTCCGAAGAGCACAGAATTCAAGTATTAGAACAGTTTTGTAATGTATGCAGCCACTCCAGGGGTTATTTCCTTTCAGTCCCAAGGAACTGGTCGGATAACTAGTTAGTGATGCTGAATTCTAAGCCTGCATTATCTCTTTCAGTGGGGAACCTAGGTACATATTAACCTCCTAGGGTTTCCTTAACTCCTCCCTAAAACATAGATTACTCTATTACGCACCCACCACATAAGGAGTATTTGAACTAATCAATCAATGACCTGGCCATTTTGTAAAATACCAAGTGCTTTCCAAATGTTTATTATATGGTCCTGGGTCTAATAAAAATGCTGCTCTGAGAATTTCTTTCATTGAATTAAATGTTGTTTAAATATAAAAGTGACCTTTTAATCATGAAACAAACGAACTGCCATCAATTGAACAAGAGTGATTTTTTTCACGACTTGAAATAATCCAGCCTAAAACATCAAATACAAAGAATGCAGGCAAAAATGGTACCACACTCACTCTGAAAATGGTTTCTACTGAACAACAGAGCAGATCCCAGCTCTCATGCCACACTGGCATTGCTGTCCGCCAATGGTGAGGCTGTGTAGCAGTGGTTTAAGGGCATGGGATTAGAAACAATGAGATCGAGCTTGCTTCAAGCTTGGAAAGTCACTGAACTAAACGCAGCTTCGATTTCTTCCTCTCTAAAATG
The DNA here is from genome assembly GCF_949774975.1 of Lagenorhynchus albirostris. NCBI lineage: Eukaryota > Metazoa > Chordata > Mammalia > Artiodactyla > Delphinidae > Lagenorhynchus > Lagenorhynchus albirostris. The sequence continues at coordinate 112,597,925 of NC_083116.1, read as the reverse complement.
GGGGAAGTAATTGTATCTTCTTTAACGGGTTATCAGAGGAGATCATGCATGAAAAGTGTTGAGCTTAATGCCTTGCACAAAATAAGTGTTCAATAAATGTTGCACTGTTGTCACCGTCGTTCTTTCCATGTTGATTGATCGGTGTCTAGGGCTTGGATGATAATCAGTCTATCCCTATGCCTGTTAGTTCCTTCCTATCCTGTCACAACTCTATCTAAGTCAGTTCTATCCTACTGGCCTAGACACTTAGGGAAAGGTTTCTGTAAATGATAACACTTGAACTAGACCTTAAGAGATGAGCAAGATAGACTAAAGGGCCCCAGCTTTCACGCTCATCTATGGTCTAGTCAGCTGTGGCCAAGGAGAACTGGGGACACACGGAGCAGAACATGGCCACCTAGGTGAGTTTCCTTTGAGTGGGGACAGTGTCCCTCAAGGGATGTCTTAGAATGTCCTGACCTGTCCAGAATGCCCTGCTGAGGCAGCCTGACATTCTTACCCATCTTCAAGCTTAGTGAGCTTTCCACACGTCCTTGGCACATTTGTGTGCTTGTGTGTGTAATGAACTAATAGAAAATTCTGGTAGCCAATCCCTTTATGTTTTACACAGACTTAAAGACTTTCCTTGGATGTGTAGCAGAGGAAACATTTCCATTTTCAGTACGGGCCTGCCATCTGTCCAAAGACTAGCTTCTAGAGCGCCATCTTCTCTCCATTGCTCTTTCTTTCCTACCACACGGGTATAATCTCAACAGAGTCTCCCACAGCACCATAGGCAATAATAACTGCTACTTGCTTGGTGCCTACTGGACGCCTGGCACTTTACATGTGATCCCTTGAGGTCTGGATAATTATCCCATTTTACAGATGAAGAAATCAAGGGCTCTGAGAGGTTAGGAAATTTTCAAGATCATAGGGCCTGGTAAAGCTGAGCTGGGGTTTGAACTGAGATCTGTTTGACACAGTAGCAAGGTCCTTTTCTCTCCCCAGTGTTTGTGGGTGGGGTTGGGAAAGGACGTTTTGCTTTGAGGTACGTTTAAAGCGTTTTTTCAGCCGGCTGTGTGGTGCTCATGTCACTTTGTTTCACCACAGCCACATAAGCAGAAATTGCTCTGGAACCTTCTGTCCCCGGGCTGGGCTTATATCCAGCTCCGAGCTACACTGGGAGAAGCAGTGCTTCTATTAAATTAATGTGCTCCAACACGAGTGCATCATTCAAGTCACCTGAGAATAGGAAGAGCCTTATCGAGAACTTGCTATTCATTTTAAGCCACTTTAATGCCCTCCAGTTTGATGCAAATTCATTTCATTAATAATTAACCGTACTTGGCAACGCTTTCTCTCAGTCTCAGTTCTCGGTCGGCATTCCACTTTGCTGAACCTGAGAGAAATCAGGGTCGAACCAAGGGAGAAAAGAAAATGAGAGCACCAGCATCTAGCATTAACCCACCCACCCTGACCCCCTATGGAAACAGCAAGGTAACTACTGAAGCAACAGATATTATTATTATTATCTGTGAGGCGGTCTGGATGATCCCTGTAGTTCATCTTCTTAATATTACATGTTTAATGAGCTCATCCATGCTTTGATAGTGTGGCTTTAAACCTTCCTTTTGGGTAGATATTATAGATCCGTGGTTTCCAGCCTTGGCTAGGAATCAGAATCACCTCTAGAGCTTAAAAAATGCACATACAATCTACTAGAGCTGAACACCCGCATACTGTATGACCCAGCTATTCCACTCTTAGGCATGTGCCCAACAAAAATACACACGTATGTGCGCTAAAATATGTATTAGGATGCTCAGAGCTGCACACAGTAGCCCCAAACTGGAAGCCACCCAAATGCCCATCAATAATAGAAGGGAAAATACCATCTCAGACGAAAAAATAATTTACAGCCTGTGAATGAATGAGATATTGGGCTGGCCAGAAAGTTCGTTCGGGTCTTTCCATAACATCTTATGGAACAACTACACACAACAACATAGAGGAATCTCACATACCTAATATTGAGGATAAAAGCCAGATACAAGGCGTATGTACTGTATGACTTTATCTGAATAAACAACAAAAACACGCAAAACTGATCTACAGTGTTAGAAGTCAAGATGGTGATTTGAGTTGGGGGATTAGTGACTGGAAAGGGTTTCTGGGCTTGTGGTTATGTTCTATTTCTTGTTCTGGGTGTTGCTAGTTACTCGGGTGTGTTCACTCTTGAAACTTCAACCTGTACACTTATGTGTATGTGCCTTTCTGTGTATATATTACCCTCCAGTACAAAGTTTAAAATACATATACATAAACCTACTGCTCCCAGCCCAGTAGCTTCCACACCCCCAAAACACACATACACACCCGCTCACGTGCCCTGTGGAAACTAATTCAGCAGCCTTGGGGCTTTTATACCCTTTTCTTAAAGCTTCCCAGATAATCTGATACCATCAATGTCATCTCAGTATCCGTAGTTCACAGCATTTGCAGTAAATTTTGGTGGGAAAACAATATAATTCCATTACCATCTGCATGATATTAAAATGTGGGAGCTGAAAAAAATCAAATCAATTTATTGAAGAAGAGCATAAACTGAGAACACTGTAAAGCTCATTTTCAGCTTAGAAAGGAGCCACGGAGGAACTCGAATGGTTTTGCTCTATGGGCCTAATGAACATGACATAGCCTTTCCTTTTTCCTAACAACAGTCACATAATAATAACAGTTAACACTTACACAAGGCATCGCTGTAAATGATTTACATAGATTTACTTATTTACAACTCATAGCATTATTTGAGGCAGGAATCATTATCTCAGTTTTACAAATCAGGAAACAGGCACAGAGAGGTTAAATAACTTGCACATGGCCACGCAGCTAATAAGCCCCAGAATCGTAATTTGAATCCTAATAGTTTCATTTCAGAATCCATGCTCTTGACCACTTCACTATATTTCTGTATATTTTATGTTGTTTAGTATTTTGTTTCCATTTTAAATGGACTATATTTAATATATTTATAATAAGTGGCAAACTATGTCCACTTGGATATTGGCATTGCTGCTAAAAATTATTGATACATGTGAGATGACTGAAATCAATAATACAGGTTTTACATCAATTCCTTCTTTGCAGTTTTATGGAGATGTTATTTACATATAACATATGTAGTTGAAGGTGTACTGTGTGATGATTTGATACACATATATAATGTGAAATGTTTACCACAGTAAGGTTAGCACCTCCATCATCAATCTCACATAATTACCATTTTATTGTGGTGATAACATTTAAGATCTACTCTTTTAATAATTTTCAAGAATACAAATAATACAGTATTATTAATTATAATCACCATATACTGTACATTAGAGCCCCAAAACTTATTCAACTTACAGTTGCAGTTTGTACCCTTTGACCGATATTTCCCCAACCCCCAAGTCCCTGGTAATCACCATTCTACTCTCAGTTTTTATGAATTCAGCTTTTTCAGATTCCATATATAGGTGAGAACACACAGTGTTTGTCTTTCTCTGTCTGACTTATTTCATTTAGCACAATGCCCTTAAGGTCCATCCACAGTGTCCCAAAAGGCAGGATTTCCTTCCTTTTCATGGCTGAATAATATTCCATTGTAAATATATACCACATTTTCTATATCCATTCATCCACTGATGGACAGTTAGGTTGTTTCCATGTCTTGACTACTGTGGCTAATGCTGCAATGAATATGGGGGTGCAGATAAATCTTCAAAATAGTGATTTCATTTCCTTCGAATATATACCCAGAAATGGGATTGCTGGATCATATGGTAGTTCTATTTTTAATTTTCTGAGGAGCCTCCATACTGTTTTCATAGCGGCTATACCAACTTATAGTCCCACCAACAGTGCACAAGGGTTTGCTTTTCTCCACATCCTTGCCAACACTTGTTGTCTCTTGACTTTTTGATAATAGCCATCCTAACATGTGAAGTGATATCTCATTGTGCTTTTGATTGGCATTTCCCTGATGATCAATGATGTTGAGCATCCTTTCACGTACCTGTTGGCCATCTGTATGTCTTCTTCGGAAAAATGTCTAGTCAAATCCTTTGCCCATTTTTTAATCAGATTGGGTTTTTTCACTATTGAGTTGTATGAGTTCCTTATATAATTTGGATATTAACCCCTTATCAGATAGATGGTTTGCAAATATTTTCTCCCATTCTGTAGACTGATTTTCATTTTGCTGACTGTTTCTTTTACTGTGCAGAAGCTTTTTAGTTTTATATAGTTCCACTTTACTTTTGCATTTATTGCTTGCGCTTCTGGTATCATTTCCCAAAAGATCATTTATAATAAGTGGCAAACTATGTCCACTTGGATATTGGCATTGCTGCTAAAAATTATTGATACATGTGAGATGACTGAAATCAATAATACAGGTTTTACATCAATTCCTTTTTTACATCAATTCCAAGACCAACGTCAAAGAGCTTTTCCCCTATGTTTTCTTCTAGTAGTCTTACATTAAGTCTTTAACCCACTTCTAGTTAATTGTTGTGAGTAGCATAAAAATAAGGATCCAATTTCACTATTTTGCATGTGAATATCCAGTTTTCCCAACACCACTTATTGAAGAAACTATCCTCTCCCCATCGTGTGTTCTTGGTGCCCTTGTCAAAAAACTGTACATCTGTGGGTTTATTTCTGCCTCTCTATTCTACTCCACTGGTCTATGTGCCTGGGTTTAGATAGTTTTATCATAATGTGTCTTGGAGAAGATCATTTTGGATTGAAAGTTTGGGGTCACCTGTTAGCTTCATGAAACTGAATGTCCAAATCTCTCCCCATATTTGCAAAGTTCTTAGCCATTATTTTTTAAATAAGCTTTCTGCCACTTTATCCCTCTCTTCTACTTCTGGGACTCCAATAATGCATAGATTCTTTCTTTTAATAGTGTCCCTTAATTCACATAGGCTACTACCTTCACTCTTTTTCATTCATTTTTGCTTATCTGGTTAATGATTTCATATGATGTGTCTTCAAATTCACTAATTCTTTTCTCTGCTTGGTCGAGCTGCTCATGAATCTCTCCATTGAATTCTACAGTTCAGTTGCTATTTTCTCCAACACTAGAATTTCGGTTTGGTTATCTAATGGTTTCTACTTCTTTGTTCAACTTCTCATTTTGTTCATGCGTTGTTTTCCTAAAATCATTTGGTTATCTATCTGTGTCTTCTTGCAGTTCACTGGATTTCTTTAGGAGAATCATTCTGAATTCTTCGTCAGACAGTTCGTAGATCTCCATTTCTTAATTTCCTTAAAATAAAGAATTTCCTTTGGTGGGGTCATGGCTCCTTGATTTTTCATGATCCTTGTGGTCTTACACTGGTGTCTACAGCTTTGAGGAAGTAAACGACTCTTCCAATCTCTACAGACTGGATTGGCAGGCAAAGCCCTTCCCCCATCAGCCTGTCTAGAGATTCTGGGTGGGCCATCTGGTGGCTCTGGTGGGCATTCTTGCTGCTGGAGTCCTTGGGTAGGCAAGTCTGGTGCTTGAGTCAGTAGGTGGGCAGGCCTGGTACATGGGTATACAGGGACCAGCCTGACGACTGGGTCCATGGAACAGGCTTGATGCTAGGCCTGCCCAGGAGCCTGGGTTCACAGGGGTGATTGGGAACCTGGGGAACTGCCCAGGGCCACAGGAGCTGGCTAGTGCTGGGATATTCCAGGAGCCTGGTGGCATGAGAGTTGCTCAGGCCCATGGCAACCAGCCAGTGCCAGAACCCAGCTGAGAGCCTGGCTTCGCAGGAATCCACCAGAAGCCTGGTAACACAGGGGTTATGTGGGAGCCTGCGTTTTCAACTGTCCTGTAACCGCCGGGAGCCTGGTGCCAAGGATGCTACCTAGGGCCACAGGAGCCACCTGGGGCTGCATTAGCTGCTAGAGGCTGCCAGAGCCAACATGCACCAAGGTGAGAAGGGGCCTGGTTTCCCAGGAGCCTGCCGGAAGCTTATATCGATCCTTCAGCTGTTGGGAGAGACAGGCAGGTCAACCATGAAGTGAAAATTCCCTGACCTCAAGGACATTCACGTAAGTGTAGTTATTCATTCATGAGCAAACACTGAGTCAGCGCCTCCTCTGTAGCAGGCACTGTGCTAGTGCGGTGGACCCAGTGGTGAGCACAGTCAAGGGCAACACTCAAGCCTCCCAACAACCTCCCCATCCAGCAGGTAGACTGTTCAAATAGCAGAGGAGTTCGTGTAAGTGATCACAGTGCCACGAAAGCATATAAAATAGGGAAGCATCCTAGTTCGAGAGGTCAGGGAAGCCTTCCCCGAAGAAGTGATGATAACATGAAATCTGAAGGATGAGTAGGAGCTGAAAGGGAAGGCGAGTGGGGCTGTAGAAAGAGCTTAATGTGCATGTGTAAATAACTGTAATGCAAATTAGAATGAACAAGTCCTGTAACAGACATACAAAAAAGCACAATAGAACCTTAGGGTCTTTTTCCTTTTTTATTAAATAAATCACCTGAAATTATCGTATTTCAAGCACGAACCTAGAAACGCTTGTATTAGATTTGGAGTTGCTCTCAAAAGCCTGGAACACAATGAGACCAAAACCCTGCAGGACAGGAATTTGAAATAGTACTTTCAAATCAGCCTATGCTGAAGGATTCAAGACATCAAAGTGAAAAAAGAAAATGATGGTGTTTACCTTTTCTGGGAGAAAACTAGCAACAAAGAAGGAAAAAGAAAAGACCCTAAGATGCTGAAGTCATCAGTCACAGGAAGTATTACTGCAACACTGTAGGCCAGAGCCCCCTCAGTCCCCCACCCACCACTGCTGTGCTTAGCTCTATCAGAAAAGTAAGGGCATCCCATTAGGCCAAAAGGCTTCGCGCGATATACGAGAAGTATGGTTAAGTGCAAGTTCTGAGACTGCCCAATAGCCTCAGAATAAATCCAGGTGCAAAAACTAAAGATAAAGCGGCTCCACACCACCTCCTGATATGACCACCTTTCAAACTGTTCTCTAGTCACCACAATCAAGCAGTGTGGTCTTTTGAAATATAATTCTGTCACGGGTTGTAAAGCCCACCAAGAACCCTTCAATGACATCCATTGCTCACAGGGTGAAAAGACACTCCTTACATTAGCCTACAGGTGCTGCCTGCTCTAGCTTCTGCCAACCTCTCCAACCTATCTTGCACCCAGCTCGCTTTCTCTCTGTGTGTGTTTCCCCAGCGACAGCCTTCTTTCAGTCCCTCCTTCTCACCATATGCTCCACATTAACGCACGGGCCTTGCTCCTTCTAACTGGAATGCTCTCTTCATCCTCCTGTCTTTCACCTAGTCAGTTCCTACTCATCCTCCAGCTCTTGGCCCCTATTCAAGACAAACCATCCCTGGTCTCCCTGACAGCATCAACTCTCCCTATTACAAGCACGGGTAACCCCTCCTCCCTGGTGCCTGCTGTAGATGAAATTGTACATTCACTGTCTTGACCATTTGATTATTATCAGTCGGCTCCTTAAACATGAGTGCTGAAATCTTATCTGGTTTTGCTGACTTTGTATACACGGTCCAAAGCATACTTATTGACTCATATTAAGGGCTTCACCAATATCCATGGTATGAATAAAGAGGTCTCATGGAGCTTGTCAGTTCCTATGAATCTTTGGTTAGCATACTCCTATGCTTCCAGGTCACTCTCATAAGAACCATGTATAAAGCAATATGTTTTTTAAATAACAGTATATTATATCCCTGCGAGAGGAATGAAGGAAGGCAAACAAAAGTTGACGGTTTGCTACTCTAGTCAAATAGCATATTCTAATTATCTCAGAAGTACAGTCCAAAGTCTTACAGCGGGAATGAGAAGGAAATAAATATTTAGTTGTTTTAACCTAATGTTAATCAAACAATATTCTATCTATAACTGGATGTGGCGGTTTCGTCATTTAATCCTAACATGTTTGAGGAATCTTTTTCCTGACATGAGAAAACACTAACTTCTTGCTCTAGAGGACAAAGAAAGCAAAAGAAGGCAACAGTGGTATTCCAGAAGGGCCTTTGTTGCTAATAATTTACATTTTAGACTAGTGTTTGTTTTCCTCTTTTATAAAATTAAACATAATTATCTGTACTCCTCACCTGTCCCATTGGGAGGTTGGTGGAATTAATGAGATGAGGTTTGTGGAGCGCTCGGAGCCCCTTAGATACACTATTATTAGAACTGTTAAGTAAAACATTGCTTCTGGTAACCCATGGGGTGACTTCCAGACGAGCAAGGCTGACACCAGAAAAAAAAAAGGAAAGTGAAACACTGAAGACAAAATTGCTGTTTGGACAGCACTACCAATCCAGTAGCCACTAGCCACATATGGCCATTTAATTTAAACCAAGGAACTATATTTTAAATTCAATTAAATTTTAATTTATTAAAATGCAAATGCCACATGTGCAGCAGCAGGATTTAGAACATTTCCATCATCAAAGAAAATTCTGTTGGACAGAGAGCCATGAATCTAGGAGGGTCTTTTCCTTTCAACTCTTTGCATGTCACTCCTGTTATTTGACACTTTTTAAAACCCTCACCCAGAGCAGTGATTTGGAACTTTATCAGCTAGAAGAGAGATTACTCATAGAGCTGAAGAGAGATTGTTCTTGAAAGACAAATGGTTCCCTTTCAAACTCATTTGTTTTGCCTTTTTGTGCTGCCTTCGCCTGGTTAGCACTGAAACTATAAGCAAAGCAGAATGGGTTAAACGTTTCTCATTTTCCCGTCTCATATTTCTCAGTGTCCAGATAGGACATATAAGTGCTGAAGTCTGGGCAGAGGGTAAATAATCCGAGTGACCATGATAACAGAGTTTCATAGCTAGAAACTACGATGTCTGGTTATCCATAAGATAAAACATAGATCACTAATATATTCTCATAGGGAACAAATCCCGTCTTGCATGAAATGCTGCTGCATCTCATTTTTCTCTGTATACTATTTTAATCTTGCTGGATTGGGGGGAGGGGTGGGGAACAGAAAGGAGCCCAATGCATTCTAACTTTGTGTGGGTGTCTCTCTGGCTTGGTTACCAAAGAAACCATTATGTTCCACACTATTCAAATAATGGCTCTACTAGCGCTCTAAATACTTTCTTCTTTTCTAACCTGACTGCACTGCAGATTTAGAGTCACCATCTGTTGGCCAGCAAAAGAGAAGGGTTTCTGAAAATGCTACGGTCCTTTCCATACTGTTTTAAGCCTTGGTCTCAAGATTCCAAACTGAGAAGTCTGCTTCCAAGGCCAATATTTCCCAAGCTAACCCAGGATGCCATCTCCATGCACCACTGCACTGCCAAACTGCATAAGTGAATGGTATTTGCAGACATCCCGGGAGGCTGCCAAGACTCCTGCCACCCATGCTGTGACGCTCCTCTCTTGCTGCAGTTTCGAGGGCAATGCTGCTCCAGCCCTGAAGTGTGGTAGGGGACCTGGTTCGCCCGTTACTCTGGGCACTGGAGTCAATCATGTCACCCACCCATGGATCTGATTTCCACAGCAATGAATACAGCAGCTGAGACCACCTCTTTCCATAGCTGCCAGGTTGGGCTGTGTCCTCCAGAGCCCCCCACTCCGCAGAAGACCCCAGGAAGGAGCCCAGGATGCTAATGCCCCTATGAGGGATTTTCTGGAAAAGTATTTGGTTTTCACCCCTTATTGACATTTGCCATTCCCCACCCACATTTTTCCCCAAGTTGTTTATTGAGATATAATTGACATACAACATTGTATAAGTTTAAGGTGTGGTGTAATGTGATGATTTGATACATGTACATAATGTGAAATGATTACCACAGAAAGGTTAGTTAACACTTCCATCGCCTCACATAGTTAACCTTTTTTTGGGGGGGGGCGGCATGAGAACATGTAATATCTACCCTCTTAGCAACTTTCAAGTATATAATACGCTATTGTTAACTATAATCACCATGCTATACATTAGGTCCCCAGAACTTATTCATCTCATGGCTGCAAATTTGTATCCTTGGATCAACTCTTTATGTGTATAGAGGCACAATGCGCTTGGAAAATTCCCTATGAATCCGAGGCAACAAGCAACTAAGGAAATGAGGTCTCTTGCAAACCTCCAGGTCTTTGCAACAAAGGGTTCTGAGCTCCTCTCCCAAGCAGCATAGCCGCTCATTTAGAGGTTTACACAGATATTAAAGGGCTTCCAAATTTCTCTCCTTTGGGCATCTAAGTATAAATCTGGTGAAATTTTTCAGTTTGTCCAACCACAAGAGTGTTACTGATTGCAATTTAAACATAGGCAAGTTTTCTTAAGGCTAGTAGTTGCTTCCGCTTAGATAGACCCACATTACCGCCACCTCTTTCTAAAACTGTACTTTAAGCCAGGGGTCTCCAAACTACTTGGATCAAGCATACAAGAATTATTTTGCACACTCCCAAGTATGTGTACCCTTATTTATAAAGTACTTACACTAATATATTATCCCATTACAAAACATGCTCCCCAAATTGAAACCTTAAAAACATTAAAAATGAAAATGCAATGTTATTTTTAAATTATGCTTAATTTTGTTGCATTTATTAAAAGGACAAAAGTCACTTTTGCTGTTACTGGGAAAATATGAAAATTTGGGGAGCAATATGATCAAGCGTGCTTTTTAAAATGTTTTTAAATTTAGCTTCCTTCAAAAGTCTTGTGCTAAGTTCAGTTTATTTTGATACTTGGATTTTAAAGCTATGACAGCTAAAAAAGAAGAGAGAAAGAGACAGATCCCACAAAGATACACAGATTCAAATGGAAGAAGTAAGGGTAATTGTAAAACTTGATAATACATGCTGTGAAAAAAATCTAATATCTTTATAACGAAATATCTGTAATAATAATATGTTTAGAAAACAGATGATATCTATAAGCCCCTTAACAAGGTACACATAAATGTCAGTAAGTGGCAATTTCCTGAAAACACATACGTGAGTCATGGTACCACTGTCAACTCCTCTTTCACTTCAGGATATATGATAGGTGACCAAGTAACATATAGGCAGAGTGTGGGCATCTATGTCCATCTGGATATTAAATACTCGTAGAGTTGCCACATTTTGAAAATAAAGTTATCAGATGCCTAGTAAAATTTGAATTTCAGATAAACAACTCAACTATTCTAGTATAAGTATACCCCATTGGAACATACTCAAGAATTATTGTTTATCTGAAATTCAAATTGAACTGAGCATCCTGTATTTTATCTGGCAACCCTAAATACTAAAAAAGCTTAATTTGTTTCTTCTTTTTTTTTTCATTTTTTACCAAAAGTAAATACAAATAGGAGTTCTAATATTTTTTTCCCGCATGCTTCGCAATGGAGACCACTTCTAAGAAGCTATACCACCGGAGTCCCTGGACAAACTAGTATTCTCGTCAAATAGCTAATACAGCCAAATGCTAGTAAGAAAAACACACTCTCCTTTCATTTAAGTTTCTGAAACTACTCCCTTCCCAATCCCCTCACTATATTTTAATAAAATCCCAGGTCAGTGCTATGACTTACTGATACAGAATCTTCTTCATTTTTCCAGCCAGTAAGTCTACTCAAGGGGAGAGAGAAAATTACAGGTATAGCAGAAAGAAGTTTGAGCCACAAGTGCGGGTATGTGTGTCAAGTCCCCCTTCCCTGTTCTACCTCTGGCTTACAGGGGTAGCAGCAGGTACACTTTGCCCTCTCCAACCCCAACACTGACACCCAAGATGTTATCAACATTGAAAGAGATCACTCTAGGAATGCAGTGATTATGGCCTAAGGAGTTCAAGAGAACACACGGTTGGACAATGTGTCCTTTTGCCTTTATACTATAAGATTCTGAAAGGTAAATTTAACATGAGCAGAAAGTGACTTATCATTCACACTTTCCTGCATACTTTGAATAAGTCTGTTCAGCATCAACAAAGCATGGTAAACAACATCTGAGAGAGTCACTGGAAGCCAGTATTTATGGCAGCATGATGGCTGATGCAGTGTCATGGGTAAGGAAATAGCCAGCATTAAGTAAAGCGTTTTAGGGAACTGCAGGGCAATAAGATCTACGTTGTTCCAGTATAACCAGGTTCCAAAGAGCCCTGGCACTCTGAGTGTCTCTTTCTCATGAAGGGAAGAGGCGGGTGGGGAGGTGATATTATCCAGGAATGGTGCATGTGACAATAAAAAACACTAATAGATGGGACCTAGACCTGAGCAAGTAGAGATTATAGCTGGACACGAGAAAGAATCTTCAGGTGTATTGATTTGACAATAAACAAATATGTAGGGCTTCCCTGGTGGTGCAGTGGTTAAGAATCCACCTACCAATGCAGGGGACACGGGTTTGAGCCCTGGCCCGGGAAGATGCCGCAGAGCAACTAAGCCCGTGCGCCACAACTACTGAGCCTGCGCTCTAGAGCCCACGAGCCACAGCTACTGAAGCCCACACACCCAGAGCCCGTGCTCCACAACAAGAGAAGCCACCGCAATGAGAAGCCCGCGCACTGCAACAAAGAGTAGCCCCCGCTCGCCACAACTAGAGAAAGCCCGCGCTGCAACAAAGACCCAACGCAGCCAAAAATAAAAATAAAATTTTTAAAAATACCAAATATGTATCTACTGCATCTCTACCCACTATCCTCAGCCTTCATCAATACACTGCTATACCTCACATGGGTCCGTGAATTTTTATAATATGTTTTACACTGAATCACTTACACAGATAGAGGTCCCACACGAAATATTCGTCAGTGCCCCACACACTTTAGAGGTGGCCCTGGTGCCAAGCAGTCCCAAAGTTCTCCTGTGCTGCTTGACTATGTAATTTGGAAATGGCACACAGCCTCAGGACATTCTCATGGGCAAGGTCATCCTCCACATTATAAGGGGTAACGCTTATTGAGTGCCAACTCTGTGCCTGGCTCTGGGCACAGGGCTATGCATATATGAACTCATTTTACACTCACATTAAATCATGGGAAAGAATAAGTTGCTTTGTTTTAAGCCACTGCATCTCAGAGTGGTGTTAAGCAAGCAATGTATCACCGAAATAGGTTAGAGTTTTTTGTTTGATTCATCCCCCCAAACTGCTGTGGAACAGGCAGATCTCGGACCTTTTCATCTCCCTTTTACAACTGCACAAATTGAGTCCTAAGAAGGCACAGGAGGGAGACTGGCAAGGGTAGGCCAATGGCTTTCCCCTGAGGAGGTGTAAAGACTGCGGAACCAGAACGAAGGCCTCAGCCTCCCAGACTAGACCCAGGCCCTGCCTCCCAACCATCTTGCCTCACTAACAAACAGGGGCAGTTCTGAAGTGATCTGACTGCACAGGGCTCTGCACCCCCTCGAACACACTATGCCCAGACCAGGAAAGCATCTCTTCCTTTCCCTGGAGCTGGAGATGTAGTGCCCTGGCTGGGGTCATTTGTGATCTCTGTAATGCCCCTTGTCTTATCGAGCAAACCTTCATTCTTGTTAGCTCACACCCTTCAGAGGCAAGAGAGCAACAGAGAGCGAGTGTGAGCACTGAAAACACATGAAGACCAGCTAACATGGGGTTGGGGGCAGGCAGCACGAACAACAAGATCCTTGCGAGTTTCTCCAATCATTTCAGCCCCAAATCTCAGCATCACTTGCTGCCAGCTCCCTTCAGAGAGAGAACACCAGACAGAGCCTATCTCCCCTCATCATTTGACCTCTACCAAGACGATCCACCAGGTCATCATTAGCGCCTAGTGCAGGGACATGGGGACCATTTCCCAACAAGTTCACATCACGCAAGAAGCTCCAGCACAAGAGACAGGGGAATATCTGGAACTTTGTCCTTTCTCCTCCTTGCCAATTAGTTTTTTAACTTGATTACTAACATGCATTTTAATCCAGTAAGACATGGTCCAAACAGAACAGAAGCCAACCTATAACAATGTACACATGCAGCATGTGTGTGTTTGTGCATATGTGTGTGACAGTGAGAGAGAGAGAGAGAGAGAGAATAGAGGCTAAAAGAGGAGTAGAAGCGTCACTGTCACTGTCGCTCTGCCTGTTTATTTCTCTACAAACTGAACAGTTCGGGAGGAATCAGAAGATCAGAGGATACGGCAGTGAATGGAACAGACAAAAATTCTCATAGAGCTTACTTTTAATTTGTGGGGAGAGGTGCAAGAGATAGGCAATAAATAAAAAACAGAAATCATATGACATGTAAGATAATGCTAAGTCACATGGAGAAAGATGAAGCAGGAAGTGAGGATGAGGAGTACACTTTGAGGGGGTGCATTTTTCAGTAGGGTGGGTAAGGCAGGCCTGAGGGGGGATATATAATAAAACGCAACATTTACCAAACTCACTGGCCCAAGGAAACTGTCATCGAGCAGCTCAAAGAAGTTAGAAGAGGTTTTGTTTTTTTTTAAAAAAAACATCTTCATTGGAGTATACTTGCTTTACAATGGTGTATTAGTTTCTGCTCTATAACAAAGTGAATCAGCTATACATATACAGATATCCCCATATCTCCGAAGAGGTTGTTTTAAAAGGTAGTTTCAGCTAGGGAGGAGGAGTGTATCAATAAGCAGTTGTATTTGGCCACTAGTAATTAAAATATAAGTGGTCCAGGGTTTCCCTGGTGGCGCAGTGGTTGAGAGTCCGCCTGCCGATGCAGGGGACACGGGTCCGTGCCCCGGTCCGGGAGGATCCCACGTGCCGCGGAGCGGCTGGGCCCGTGAGCCATGGCCACTGAGCCTGTGCACCCGGAGCCTGTGCTCCGCAACGGGAGAGGCCACAACAGTGGGAGGCCCGCGCACCGCAAAAAAAATAAATAAAAATAAATAAAATAAAATATAAGTGGTCTGAAACATAGTGGCCAAAACATTTTTTCATTTGCATAAAAGAAGCATGGGGATAGGCCATTCAGAAACATAGGCTGCCTCCATGCTGTCATCGGAGACATGGGCTCCTTTCACCTTTCTGCTCTACTCTCCCAAGTCCCTCAATTCCTGGTTTCCATCTTCAAGCTTGCTTCAGGCCAAGCCAGTTGCTTAATCTCTAGCCATCACTCCTGTGTTCCAAGCAGAACTGTCCCTCTTACAGTCTTCTCATAGGTCCTGCCCAACATGTTTTGCTTACATCTCATTGGCCACCCCTAGCTATAAGCAAACCTGGCAATGTATTTTAGCCAGAATGTGACTTCTCATAATAAGATTAAGCTTTTTAAACCAAGGACAAAGAATGGCAATTAGCCCATATGGCTCAGGAAAGAAGGAGGGTAAGATGGAAGAAGTGATCCAGTCTACAAAATGACCGCTTTCTATTTTAATGCAGTGGGTAGTGCAGCCTCCCACGGATCAGTGCCGCAGCAGCCGAGCCCATGGTACCTATGGGAGCCTGTGGTTAAAGCTTTATAGGACAGAGCCTCCAGAAGCCAGGTCACCATCTCCCTATCACTAGGATCAATGCCCCACCCAGCTCTTGTTCTGTCTTTCATCGTATCACTGGCCCTTAAGTTTTAAGGAACCCTAAAGTTCCCCATCCAACACTTGGATCCTCCCTCAACATTCCAAAAAGATTTCCAGCCGGTAGTTCAAGCTAAAAACCTAACCTCCAAAAAAGATCCACCAACTGCTTCTGCCTTCTTATTGCTACCAGTTTCTACAAGCTCCATCATCCTTCACCTAGTGGTTAGCAGCCCATAGCTGCTCTCTCTGGTTCCACTCTTGCATCCCTACATTCCACTCATCACACAGCAGCCAGAATGCCATTTTAATAATGTAAGCCCAGCCGTGTCACTTTCCTACTGAAATCTCTCTGGTGGCTTCTCATCACACAGAGTAAAATACAAACACCATCATCTGGCCGCTCCCCATCCCTTTCACTGCTTCTTTGCCGCTCCTCCCCTTTTCTCAGGAGCTCAGGGGCTCACATCCATTATCAAGTTATAATACTTGGTAATCCTCTAAATAATCCATTTCTTTCTATATTCCATGTGTAGCATCTGTAAAATTATCATTTCCCAACTTCCTAATGTTCACACTGGCCTTTTTGTCACTTGAACACACCAAAGTCCTTTTCACCTTATGGCTTTTATCTGGAATGCTCTTCCCCACGTGGCTGGATCCTTCTAATCATTCAGATCTCCACTAGAATATCCCACCTCCTCAGAAAGACTTTCCCTGACTTAGCCAGTCTAATGAAGTCCTATCCTTACTAGATACTCCCTAGCACATCACTCTATTTTTTTCAGACATGAAAAAATTTAACATGCTCATACATTTATTTCCTCTTTCATTATTACCATTATTAAGTTCCATGAAGGGAGAAACACTGCTTGTGTTGTTCTCCCCATATGTCCAGCACCACAGTGAGTGGGACGTGATAAGCCTTCGATACTGTCGAGTGAACGATGTGATGTGAAATGCCCTCACTCTCCTAGCCGCTCTTCTCTGAACGTCCCTCAGTTGGCTATAAGTCCTCTTAAACAGGCTCCAAAAAATACAACTCAATTCTTAGAATAGTATCATTAGCAAAGAATAGCATGGCACTCTTGGGCATTATATAATGTCCCCTAACACGGTGCAGTGGCTAATTTACAAGATGAGTTTTGCATATGGGTTCATGGATCCACTTTCAGAATTTTCACGGGTGAGGGAACCCAGGTCACAAATCACTGACCCCTATCCTGCCATGTGATGATGTATGATCATGAGTAAAGGGCCCCCCACAGCGCAGCAACAGAAAGGTCTCCCTAAGAGCAACTTGGGATGCACAGATGTATACTGGCGGCACCTCAAAGCCAAAATGTTAACCACATAACCATTCTTCTGATTTTAATGGTAATTTCCTATTTTAAGAAAAAATCTAGAAGAGTTTAGACTTTTCATTGCATACTATTCCAATTTTTAGAGGTGACACAGAGACTTCTATGCATTCACAAAATATCATTTCTTTTCCTCCCGGGCATATAGCTGGGTGACAGTTAGGAGGGACCATATTACTGAGTTCCCACTGGTGAAATATGAGTGGAAGTGATCTACACCACAGCAAAGAAAGGGACTAGGTCCCTGAATGACTGAGTGGAGCAGAGTCACCTACACCCCCTACCTGAGTTGGAATGTGACATGAGCGAGAAATAAAATCTCGCTGTAGTAAGCCACCGAGATTTTTTGAATCGTTTGTTATGATACTTATTCTACCCTGATTTATACAGAGAATAAAATAAACACCCTGTGGTAATAATAATGCTAAATGTTCAAAGACAGACAATTCAACTTTCTGCAATCTCAGCCATTTTGGGCTGTTACAAATTATGTCGTTTTAACATCAGTGGGTGACAAGCAAAAAGCTAGTGGCTTCTCAGATGACATAAACATACTGTATTTGCTTTTCAAGTGCTGGAAATGTTTCTAACTAAAATATGAAAGAAATATCTTAACAGGCTGACTTGGGGGAAATGCTCAACATGAAGAGACCAAAATGTTTTCCAAGAAGGGAAACAACTTAATATGGTCCCAAAGGCCTGCCCGGGCTTTAACAGAGGGACATCCAAAGTAAAGTAAAATTGCTGACATTTAAGGGAAATTTTCTCATGAGGGTAGGATGCTATTAATTATCATTTAACTTAATGTTTATTTTTCTAAAGTGATTTTTTAAATTAAGGGAACTCTCCAAAGTCTCTATCCTGTCCTTCTGGGGAATTCATAGGATGAAACTGAATCACTCTTTTACATGACCACCCTTCAGATATTTCTTGCTAACACCGTATATTCAAGCCCTTAGATCTTCCTAAGAATCAGGAGACATTTTTCGGTGTGATTTCAGTTTTTCCTACCTTGACTATTTCTTTCTATATTCCAAGTGTAGCATTTGTAAAATTGTAATTTCCCAACCTGCTAATGTTCCCTGGACTACCACAGCCCTACTCACTAATTATATACTACTGTATATATATGTTAGATGCATTATAATGTATTTTATTTGTAAAATATGGATGTATCTTACCAGAAGAGCAAAAGTATCAATTATCTCTAACAAAATTTAACTTGCAATATTTTTTAAATACACTCATCACACTTCTACAGATTCATTTCTTTAAATTTTTGTTTCTCTTATCATTGTCATTATGCCCCATTCTCTCATCCAGTAGTATCAAGTTTCCAGGTTTCCAGCTTCTGGTTTGAAATCCATGGCCTGTAAATGTTTTAACTAAAGCAGAACTATAGAAAAATATACTAAATGAATGCAGATGAGAAGGCTGTCTTTGGGTGGTGTGATTGCTTTCTGATTTGTGTTCATTTGGGTTTTCCAAGTTTTTTGCACGGACCATATAGTTCATCTTGTAATTAGAGAAAGAGTAAAAAATCAAGAATTAAACATAAAGGACTTCTTTGAGCCACTTAGCTTTTGGTATGTAATTACATATAAAAATTGTTTTGCTTCGTATTGGTCTTAGGAGTCTCTTGTCCTCAATTTCATACTGAAAAGGAGTGATACAGCAAAATGCACTGTACTGAGCAGAATTCTTCTTCCTCCAAAGAAGACTGTTTAGAAATGAACACCTTTTGGAGGCACCTGTTTCCTTTCAATAGGGACAACAGATAAAGTTTGACTGAGAGAAATGCCAGTCGTGTCATGAGGCAGATGGATTAACTTTCTAATGTTTCTTTCCTGACAGTAAATCTCAAGTTTTACTCCTATGCTTGGCAAAATATTTTTAGAAATATCATTTGTTCAATAGAGATGATGCATTTTACTACTTCTTAGAGCAAATCATTGATCCCTATCACCGTGGCATTAGGTAGGCATCGCAAATCATCCAGGCACCTGCCCTCAGCCTCAAATAAATCACTGACAGAGCAGTAAAGAAAAGGGAAATGCCAATCGGAAGTAGGGAGTCAAGAGGAAAAGATTTTGTGGTATCTCTATTTATGACATTGCCTTTCTCTTAAAGACTTTGGTTATTCTAATTTCTTTTGCACTTTCCTCTTGAGGACTTCTCTCATGAAATATATTTGAGCCTAGTACAGATTTTCCCAGCAGGTATTTTTGAGTTCTTCAAAAATTCTATGTAGACTCATGTTAAATACCATCCAAGGTGCATTTTAAATTAATAGGTCGAGCAGGGATAAAATGTATGAACTTTACGTATATATATATATATACACCTATGCACACATCAGTATTTACTGATTCAATTTTAAAGTTCCTATTTTAAAAAACTATCATTTCTCCAACCTAAAAATTCTCATCTAGCTTGTTTACATTCATTTTATTATCAGGGAGGGAAGATCCAGCTGAAGTTGGCCTCTTTCTCACCCCTCCCTGGTGACTTCCCCATGGTGACTTGCTGATGCGACTTCCTCGCTAAGCTGGCAGCCCTGCTGGAGGATACCAACAGGAGAGTTTACATGCTAGCCATCTCCCATGGCACCCACTCAGACACAGGGAAGTCGCACATTCTTGTCACACCAAAGGGTGGGAATGCTGGCTGCACCTGGCACTGCACCTCTCAGTTCTGACATTTCACCCTTACCATTACCCTGTGCCCCAGAGCAATGAAGCACCCTTCTGGCTTGGTGGCTCAGCAATCTTGGTCCAGGAGATAATCTTACTGTCAGATTTGGGGTGAGGAGGTTGTGTGGCTCAATCTGGTGGAAGGAGTAGGTAAGTTACATGTCCCCCAGGAAGAGGAGGGGGAGGGGATGGTCGCCACTCCATGAATCTCTATCCCCCCCACACACCAAAGATGGCTTCCCACCCTACAGCCATATTTTACCTGATGGAGGAGGAAGCAAGCAAATAGGGAAGGAATGTTGGTGCGTGTTCTGCTGAAACGGGGCCTCTCAGCAGGCCGGCTCCGGAGGGAGGTGACTGTTCCTACAGACTGGCAATTCCCTGAACTCAAAACGCAGGGGACTTGGTGCCTTTTGTTCTCAGATGTGAGTTCTAGTCAAAATTTCATGGAAAGCCTACTTTGCACTTCACACCATGACTCTAAAATGATTTCTTTCTCAACTGAAGCTTTGACATTTTGGAGCATTTAACTTGATTTCTGGCTGCCTGTTCTGTGGGGTATCTCTGAGGGAAAAATGGCAGTCCCTTATCAAAAAGCCTAACTATTCCTTACAGATAATTTCTACCATCCCATCCAGGAAAATTACTAACCTTTGGACATACAGCCCTGCAAAAAGCAAATTTAGAGCATTTTTACTCTTGATGTTTTATCTAGGATAAACGTAGAAATGGCTACGTGTATTCCATGTAGCACGTGCTTAGAAAATGTCATTGAACTGAGCTAAATTATTTAGAAGAAATGAGGCTTTTAATTGCTGTATATAATTTTACTATGAACCTTCCCTCCAGTCCTTTGGGAAGATACTTGCTTAAAAAATGTGTCAATACTTTCCTCCAAAATCATGTCTGGGAAACCCCAAATGAGGTCCAAAGTCTGAGGTTCTAATCAGAGTTTCTTTGGGAAATGCCCATTTTATAGAGTAACATGGAGTGGGACAGGCAAACACACCCCTCCCACGTACACATACACGTACAATATACCTAAGTCTATATATTAACAATAGTTCTGTAAGTGGTAGAATTCTGTTATTTTTAAGTTTTCTTTATGCTGTTGCATATCTTACAAATTTCTACAATTAATATATATTAATAATGAGATGAACGATGATACCATTTATTAAATTCTTATATCTGCCCGTCACTGTGACACACTTTCTTACTTTCTTATAAACCTTGTTTAAACCTCAAAACAGGACAAAAAGTAGGAACTATGATTAACCTCATTTTACTGATGGAAAAACTACAACTTAGAGGTTTTTCATCGCACCCCTGGAAAGATGGAACGGCTAACAGGTGGCAAAGTCAATATATGAGTCCATGTCTATCTGAATCTACGTTTGTATTCTTTCCACTACACCATGTGATATAACTGATGCGAGAGAACCTTCATTGGACCACACATTAGAAGTGCCTCACCATGATCAACGTGTCCACGTTTATCACCACGAGGTGGGATGTAAAATATTGCCCTCCATCTGAAGGCAGAATAGGAGATAGGAAGAAGGGACGCAAAGTAGGCATCTGAAAAGTTGGCTTTGTTTCCCCTACAAAGCATATAAAGCAATGTGGAGTGAAGGGAGATAGATGAATTGAGTACACACTCAAGACTATACTAACACACAGCTGTGGATGGGAGGCCAACAGTTCAAGAAAACCTCGCCTACTCAGAGGTCCGACTTGCAGCAGCCTCAGGCAGTTGTAACCCAGGGGACCTCAAAATTAGTTTAAAGGACATTTGGGTACCACAGATGCCCCAAAGAGCTTTGAAATTAATAATATTAGAAATATGTACAGATACCACTGGTCTCCTCCAGATAACCATATGTGTGAAAAACAGCAATGGATTAGATACAGAACTCATTGAGAGCTAAAGAAAGTCTACCAGTGGCAAGAACAAGAGATCAGCAGAGCAGGCAGAAGAAGTAGAAGTGTCCAAGCAGAGCAGTAGGGTGAGGGCGGACATTCAGTGAATGGACCATCTGAGTCCTCCATGCTTCAACAGCCCCTAAATATATTACAATATTAGAACAAGAAAGGACACTGGAGGTTACTGGAAGTCACCTTAGACCCTTCCCTATTTTACAATGGAGTTGATGAAGTGACAAAACTATTGCTGCTAAAAATTATAATCCCAGGTCATTAGGAAGAAGTAATGATCATGTCAAAATACTATGTTTAAGAAGGCTACGAAAAGTAAAAATAAATGTAATGGCATTTACACATGTAAACTTATATTTTCCGAAAAATGTTCTTTTGTGAAATATCTCATTCTCTGATGAGGTCAGATATATTGGTCATTATGATAAAACCTAGTAACAATAGTAGTAGAGGACATTCGGTTTTTCAAAGTCTACCATCTCTTTTCATCTTCATACCCTCCCTATGAAATTGCCAAGTATTTGGTACAATTATCCTCACTTTATAGATTTGTCTCAGTGAAGCCACTCATAGTTGGCAGAGCCACTATTAAAACCTGGACCTCCTAATTCACAGTTCTGGGCACTTTCTTCCATGTTTCATTGCCTGAAAGCTTCTTCTGAGGAGTGATGCTAGATAAAAGTAAGTACCTAAGAAAAGGTGGCCATGCAATATCACTTATACATTTATTCTTTCAACGAATCAGTTAGCCATTGCCACAAAAAAAACTACAAAAAACACCCCAAACTAAGTGGCTTTAAACAATAGTCATTATACTCTCACAAATTTATGTGTTGGTTGAGGGGTAGATAATTCAGGATGGGTTCCGCTGGTCAATTCTGCTGGTCTCAGCTATGGACTGGCTGGCCTGGCTGGGACTTGACTGTGGTGGTACAGCTCTTCTCCATGTCTCTCATCCTCCTCCTCCTGGGGCCGGACAGTGAGCCCAGGCATGTACCTCTCATGGCAATCGTAGAGGTACAGGAAGATAAGGCTCATTTTCAAGTATTTTCCAAGCTTTGGGTTGGCCCTCCAAGCCTCTGACCCACGAATATTCCATCGGCCAAAGCGAGTCACATAACCAAACTCAAAGCCAAGAGGCAGGAAAATAGATTCCTCCTCTTTAATGGGACAAACTGCACAGTCAGATGGCAAAGGATATGGATACGGGAGGAGTGAAGAACTGAGCCCACGAACGCAGTCTACGACAGTACCTACCATATTCCAGGCACTGTGCTAGGCGCTAAGGAAACAGTGCTGATCATGATAGAAGCTGGCCTGCTAGAGCTTACAGTCAAAAACTGATCATTAAACATCCACCCACACAGACTCCACTGCAGTCTGCTACGACTATAATCAAAAGTTAACAATAAAGGTAAATCTGTTACCCTTATCTTATCCTGCATTTCTAGGAGGAATAAGTGCTTTGAGGGATTCTCCATCATTTTGAAATCCTTTCACCATTGCTCCCCTTCTGTTGTCATGCATATGTCATATGGTCTCATATAGATATATTCGTTCAAGTAAATCATTGAATTTATTTACAGAACCAATGGAATAGCCTTTCTCAGCTCTTCTGGCTATGGGTCTATGTGAGAATCTGTGGGTAGGATGGAAAATTTCTCACTTTAAGAAGCTGAGGACTTGCATCCCAGGGCTCCACCCCTTTCAAGTATGCTGTCTGTATCACAAAGTTGTTACTTAATTCCAAAACATTTACTTAGAGCCATCTATGTACCAGGCTCAGTGATCAGGGTTTTTCCATCTAATGATTCATCTAATCCTCGTGACAATGTTGTGAGTAAAACTAGTAGAAAATGTTCCCCGTATTCAACACATGGTTATTAAAGCACTAATTATATGCCAGGCACCGGGCCTGCCACATGAGAAATACATATATGTCTGGCCTTCAGAGAGACAGACCTGTAAACAATACAATTAAAATATAATGAGTTAAGAGCCCTTATAGGAGACAATGCACTTTAAAACGTTATGCAAATATAAGGTATTATAATTAAGCATAGCCTGTAGGTCTCGAAGACTGCATCCTGTTTTCAGAAGTGCCTAATTTATATACAAGGAAGTCTGTGGTACTGAGACAATTTGAAGTGAATGGAGGAATACCCTGACCCCAAACCATGTGCCACCATTGTTTCCATCATTCTGAGAAAATCCAATTAAAATAGAAAAAAAAAAGCATGATGCTTGCCAGACCAGCAGAAAAGTGACAGTCTTTGCAGATTCAAGAGAATACTGAAGAAATATATGTGCCCAGGACAGGGGATAAGGAAAGATGAGTAAACACTCCAAAAATCATATCGATTGAGGGAACTCAGGGCATAAACCTAAAAAATTAGAGCGTGGAGTGATCTTATTTAGGCATTGGTTCCAATTTCCTTGATATGAAATCAATGCCCATGAGTTCCAGACACACAAAAAAAGAGTCTATCAGCTCCAGCACTTCACAAAATAAATGTTTAAACATATAATCAACCTAAATACTTATCCTTCTCCCCATAAACTTTTTCTCTACTTCTTTCCTTCCTTCCCCAAATATTTCCTAAAGTAAAGCATGCTAATTGTTGGAAGGTACCTTATGACATCAGCCACTGAGTCAGCTTATCTTCTCAAAAACTTTCACTGACAAATAGAAAATGTTTTTAATAAAGCACATACCCTCAGACATAAAAGGAGTTATTTATCACAAATTTCAAACCCCCATAAAGCCCAACCACTGATGACTAGAGATGTTACTTAGAATATCAGTGCCACAATCTCAGCCCTGCTTTCACTAAATGACTTTGCCAAAGTTATGAAACCTTCATAATTCCATGAAAAATGGGTGTCTCTAACACGACCATGTATAATTAAGCATATACTGCTGTGCAGTTGGAAAATTCCATTGTCACCTGCATCAGCCTCAAAGATCAATTTGCATACATGGATCAAAGGGAACCTTACAGCTTGCTGGTTCATTTAAAAGTGAACCAGGACAATTTTAAGACCTTATTAAATCTCTCAAATTCATCAGAATAAGAATGTTTTGCCTTGTAAACAGCAAAGTACTTTATAAGGGATTATGAGGGAGATGCATTCATCAATTGCTTGAGTTGAACTTTTCTGATGTGTTTGTTTTCATTCCTGGTCTCTCTCAAGCCTCAATATTCTTGAATCTTGTTCAAATTAATAGTATATTTTAAAATCAAATCGAATTGATATTATTGCATTCAATTAAACATCCAAAGCTTCGCCAGGTCCTCCGGAAGTGCAGGAGTGGAGAAAATATTGCTGACATGAAATAGAAACCAAAGCCCCTCGCATCTTCATGTTGTGCAACATCCTTCCAGGGGAACCAAGCAAGGGACAAGCCAGGCTGGGGAGTTATTCATGGCCAGGATAGAGGGAGGGAATGGAAAGCAGAGACCAGGGTCAAGGACAAAGGCCCACTTGTACTGGTGATAGAGGGTCACTGTGACTGTCCTTTACCTATTACCTCTCAGCTCTAAGATCACCTTTCTGTGAGCCTGGAGCTGGAACTCTGCAAGCCACAATTTCCCAGCACCCTTGCTAGCTGGCTTCCTGTCCAGTTTTCCCAGTGGGAGACTGAACGTGGAGGAGCTCCTAGAGAAAACTGGAACGTGGGAGGAGGGGAAAGGGGACTTCCTACTTCTTTCCCAGTCTCTGTCAGCATCACTCCGACAGCAGCCTCACCCTGCACCCTGAGAGGTGCCAGGAGCGGCTGGAGGATCAGTCATCTGTGCTCCCTCCCTCCCTGGGCCATGCTACCTAGGCCATCAGAGCACCCACTGGATTACCCCCTTATTGGCCCCAGTACCAGCAGCAGGGCATCTGCTCCACGGAGGTCCAGGCACCAGTCACAACCTGCTCCTTTTCCAAGCCCCTGGGCTCTAAGACACCCCTTGTCCCTCTTGTCCTCTCAGCCCAGGGTGGGAACAGCTCCTACAGCTGTTCATCTAGGGCCTCCCTAGGCTTCTCCTTTTGTTCGCTAGCCTTCCAACACCCGTGTAACCAATTCCTGTATTAAATCCCTTCCATTTAAATTCCTAGTGTAGTTTCTTTTTTTCTTGACTAGATCCTAATTGATATTCTCACCAAGGCAGCGCCTGTCAATGAAGAAAGAAAGGGGAGTTTTCCATTGCTGGTGAGGGATTGGGGAAAGGATCAATACGTTATTTTTGGAAGCTGTAGAGGTGATTCTGATAATATTGCCATTCCCCACCATTATTCTTTCTGCCGTTCTTCCTCCTTTAACTGTAATGTGGTTTCTGGGCCGTCTTACAAGGGCATACTGTGTGCATCTAAAGGTAGCTGAAATGGAAGAGATCTATGGGAGTCTTCAAGGAGTTCCTTTACCCATTAACCCCATTGGTTAATCCACCTACCACACAGGTGTCAATAGTGGTGATCTGTAATGATGTTAGACCATATACGACCATACTTCTGTCACTATTCATTCCAAAGGCTGCTCTCCGCAGCCAGTCATGGGAGGGGCACACGAGCTACCAACCCTCACAAGAATTAGAGGCCACACATGTAATTGTGCCTATACTCTGGCATGAGGATGCAGTCAGCCCACACAGGAGCCAAGTAAACAGAACCTTAGCCCAGGGCTTAGGAAAAGGTTCCCAACCCATGACATTGAACAACCTCACCAGCAAATGTACTTTCAAAACCGGACTAAACATCTTCCACCCCAGCAGAGATCATAGCCCAGAAACAAATTCAAGCTAAAAACTCATTTAGAAAACTGGAAACTCTTTAGTATTGGTTTTTACACATGAATGCCATAATAATGTTGTTATATCTGTAGGGTATCTTTATTTCTCTAGTGTTTTGGTTGTGTTGTATTTTGATTAAATATTAACCAACAAATATTTCAAGAAATGTACGAGGATGATTCCCTGAATAAATAACTTTGGTTTTAAAAAAGATCACTTCTAGAAATTATTAATGCAATGAATCGAGATGAATACTTTAAAACTGAACTCTGGCAGCCGTTGACTGCAGCATTTAGCTTCCCTTTCTGAGCGTCACTGAGCCCCTCATGCCCAGAGCTAATATGACCTCAAGAAAATAAAACCAGTCTTGGCTCAGTGATTTAGAGGCAGTGGGGGGAGCTGGGAAAAAATGCTAATGGTTTTCAGTCAAACCCAAAGCAAAATACAAGGCAGCCAAAGCAAATATGTATTTTTTTTCTTACACTTCCAGCTGACATTTGTGTGGCAGGATAAGGTCTTAACCCTGATAAATAATTTTTTGAGTTAACAGCCCCTGATTCGGTTTATCTTTCGGCTGGACGGGGGGGGGGGGGGGAAGGTGGGAAACACATGAAATCACAGGAAGGAAACAGAGGATAAGACAAATGTTTCACAATAGTTCTATTGTATTTACCAATCTCTTAGGCTAGCTGCTGGCTCATCTTCAATTCTAGTCTTTACGCCCACCTAGCCTCCACCACACACGACCCACATCTTCACACATCTAGAGCTCTGCACATCAATATTTTCTCCATTATTTACCAGTATTCTTCTCAGCTCTTCTACATTATATGCCTTTCAAGTAGGGCTAACCCCTAATTTATAGGACAACTTACATTCAGTGTGACAGCTCTTAAACTTGCAGCAAACAGGAAGAAAAAATATTTTTTGATAAATGTATCCGTTTAAATCCACTCATACTTTCCCTGTTCATTGCTGGAAAGTTGTATGTAAAGTATGTAAATGTAAGGATGCACATTTTTCTGGCAATTGTCTTGTGATGTCTCTGATATTCCTTAAATCTGCCCCCAACCCAAATCCTGCAAGTTTACCTATAGAAGGGAAGGGAGCTAGTGCTGACTCAATTTGCATTCAGGGTACATTCCTTCTTAATTTATCTACTTGTTTGTATTTGCTGAAGATAGGCATATGTCCTGAACATTCACTCTATATGATATGTTCTATATATCTGCCTGAATTATCATCAGTTTGAACCCATGACCCTCCAGAAAAATATTTAACTTTTATTGTTGCCACTCCTCGCAACATGACACACAGAGAGATCCTCAGTATAGCAGATATGAGAGGCTGTTGGCACCCTGCCCACGTCCTCTTGTCATCCATTATTCTCTTACATGTCTTTGGCTTTCAAGGCAAGTCCCTGTGGCCCCCTGCCTGAAAGGCCACTCTAGCCATGGAGGCATGCTTTGTCCACGCATGGGGAAGGCCTGAAGGGCTAGGAGTTAATGCTGCCCCCAGTGGCTGTCAACAATGAAGGATGGGAGTGGGTGGATACACACCCCAGCTTCCTTACCCCTGGGGTGGAACAACTCTGAGGCATGTTGTACACTATCTTGCAGAAGCCCATGACAGAACTGACAGTCAGTCACCCACAACAGTAAGGCTCTCGTGAGCTTGTCTCTGTATTGGCTTCCTGCCCTTCCATGTCTCACTCTGCCCCTTTCCTACCAGTGCTTTCTGGGATGGCTCCCAAATAAACTACTTGCATCCCTATCTTGTCTCGAGGTCTGCTTATGGGGGACCCTCTGCTAAAATCACTCAGCAAATGTTCTCAGTGATATGTATGGGTCTTTCTGCCCCACAGACTTGAACAATGAAAGGTCTCATACTTGGGAATGGGGGAATAAAAATGACTTTAGAGCTTTGTTTTCTAAATACACCACACATTCCCCCATAGGAGGTATGGGCAGGCACCAAAACCATATTATATATTGCTATCAGTATAACCTCTCTTTTGACCAATAGGCCAGTAAAGCCTTCGATAATGAAACACCCTGACTAAATCAGGGCCTGGACCGGCAGAGTTGAGTCAGGCACCCTAGCAAAGACACTGGTGATACTGCTGGACAAATGGTCCCCACTCCTCAGCCCATGGATCAATTCACAGCTAGGAATTAACATAGAAGCAGAGGAGTCTCTTGGAAAGAACAGCTTAAGATTCCAACCATTTCTGTGTGAGGTTCAACATGATTGAAGCCACTTCATGGCCCTGACCACGGCCAGATAACAGAAAAGTGCATTGAGGTCATAAGGAAGGGTGGCCGAGAGTGACCACTTGACTGGATTTAGCAGCAAGGACTCATGTTGGAAGAGGACCGTCACTTGGAGTCCTCTGGGAGGCTGGCGCTGGAATCCGTCCGCACCCATAGTCCACTCCTGATTGAGTCTAACACTTAGGGAAGACACATTCACCATTGCACTTACTCAACAAATACTCTCGTGCTGGGCAAGGTACTGGGGATTCAATGGCCAGCAAAAGGGACGTGTCCCTGCCTTTGCAGACCTTACAGTAGAGTGTGGAAGACGCATATTAGACAAGCAGGAAAACAGGTAGCTACCTACAAAAGGTGTATCTAAACAATATCAGAAGTCAGAATTTCAAGGCAAAGGGGATGTAAAGGAAGCAGGCTGGAGAAAATAGCATGTGTGAAGGTCCTGAGGGGGCAGGGAAGATGGGATTTTTAATGAAGAGAAAGAAACCCAATGCAGTTAAGGTGAGGAGAGAAAGAAAGAGAGAAAGAGAGAGAGAGAGAGAGAGAGAGAACAACCTTACTAAAGTTTTGCTCTTCAACCTAAGTCCTACAGGAAGCCGCTGAAGAGGTCTTAAATGGGAGCTCCACATAGAGGAATTCAAGGTCTAGGAAGGGGTCCTCGCCAATGTCAGCCACAGAGCCATAGTAGTGAAACAGGTAGATGACAGAGAGGGAAAGAGAGAGAGAGAGACAGAGAGAGACAGAGAGAGAGACAGCGACAGAGACAGAGAGAGAGAGAGAGAGAGAGAGAGAGAGAAAGAGAGAGAGAGAGAAAGGAAGGGAGGGAGAGAGAGGGAGAGAAAGGGAATTTAGAACACTGTCTGACACATAGTAAGTACGCAGTAAATATTAGCTATTGAAGGACTCTTTTCTTTAAATAGAAAGGCCCTCAGCTCTTCAAGTAACTCCATCTTGGGGTAAATCTTTACAACCCCCAATATTTTTCTAGAAATGCTAGTGCCTACTTGATGGTCATTAATTAAATTAAAATTGTCTACCAATTTAACAGGGGATCTCAAACCTAGCTGCTCATTATAACTACCTGGGGAGCTTTTAAAAATAATGACTCTTGAAGATGGCAGAGTAGAAGGACGTGCACTCACTCCCTCTTGTGAGAGCACCAGAATCACAACTAACTGCCGAACAATCATCAACGGGAAGATACTGAACTCACCAAAAAAGACACCCCACATCCAAAGACAAAGGAGAAGCCACAATGAGATGGTAAGAGGGGCGCAATCACAATAAAATCAAATCCCGTAACTGCTGGGTGGGTGACTCACAAACTGGAGAACACTTATACCACAGAAGTCCACCCACTGGAGTGAAGGTTCTGAGCCCCACGTCAGGCTTCCCAACCTGGGGACCTGGCAACAGGCGGAGGAATTCCTAGAGAATCAGACTTTGAAGGCTAGCGGGATTTGACTGCAGGACTTCGACAGGACTGGGGGAAACAGAGACTCCACTCTTGGAGGGCACACACAAAGTAGTGTGTGCATCGGGACCCAGGGGAAGGAGCAGTGACCCCACAGGAGACTGAACCGGACCTACCTGCTAGTGTTGGAGGGTCTCCTGCAGAGGTGGGGGGTGGCTGTGGTTCACCATGAGGACACTGGGAGCAGAAGTTCTGGGAAGTACTCCTTGGCACGAGCCCTCACAGAGTCTTCCATTATCCCCACCAAAGCGCCAGGTAGGCTCCAGTGTTGGGTTGCCTCAGGCCAAACAACCAACAGGGAGGGAACCCAGCCCCACCAATCAGCAGACAAGTGGATTAAAGCCCCACCAGAGCAACAGCCAGCTCTACCCACCACCAGTCCCACTTGCACAAGCCTCTTAAGACAGCCTCATCCACCAAAGGGCAGACAGCAGAAGCAAGAAGAACTACAGTCCTGCAACCTGTGGAACAAAAACCACATTCACAGAAAGATAGACAAGATGAAAAGGCAGAGGGCTATGTATCAGATGAAGGAACAAGATAAAACCCCAGAAAAACAACTGAATGAAGTGGAGATAGGCAACCTTCCAGAAAAAGAATTCAGAATAATGATAGTGAAGATGATCCAGGACCTCAGAAGAAGAATGGAGGCAAAGATCGAGAAGATGCAAGAAATGTTTAACAAAGACCTAGAAGAATTAAAGAACAAACAAACAGACATGACCAATACAATAACTGAAATGAAAACTACACTAGAAGGAATCAATAGCAGAATAACTGAGGCAGAAGAACGGATAAGTGACCTGGAAGACAGAATGTTGGAATTCACTGCTGTGGAACAGAATAAAGAAAAAAGAATGAAAAGAAATGAAGACAGCCTAAGAGACCTCTGGAACAACATTAAACGCAACAACATTCACATTATAGGGGTCCCAGAAGGAGAAGAGAGAGAGAAAGGACCCGAGAAAATACTTGAAAACATTATGGTCAAAAAGTACCATAATATGGGAAAGGAAATAGCCACCCAAGTCCAGGAAGCGCAGCAAGTCCCGTATAGGATAAACCCAAGGAGAAACACGCCGAGACACATAGTAATCAAACTGGCAAAAATTAAAGACAAAGAAAAATTATTGAAAGCAGCAAGGGAAAAATGACAAATAACATACAAGGGAACTCCCATAAGGTTAACAGCTGATTTCTCAGCAGAAACTCTACAAGCCAGAAGGGAGTGTCATAATATACTTAAAGTGATGAAAGGGAAGAACCTACAACCAAGATTACTCTACCCAGCAAGGATTTCATTCAGATTCGATGGAGAAATCAAAAGCTTTACAGACAAGCAAAAGCTAAGAGAATTCAGCACCACCAAACCAGCTCTACAACAAATGCTAAAGGAACTTCTCTAAGTGGGAAACACAAGAGAAGAAAAGGACCTACAAAAACAAACCCAAAACAATTAAGAAAATGGTCATAGGAACATACATATTGATAATTACCTTAAACGTGAACGGATTAAATGCTCCAACCAAAAGACACAGGCTTGCTGAATGGATACAGAAACAAGACCCATATATATGCTGTCTACAAGAGACCCACGTCAGACCTAGGGATACATACAGACTGAAAGTGAGGAGATGGAAAAAGCTATTCCATGCAAATGGAAATCAAAAGAAAGCTGGAGGAGCAATACTCATATCAGATAAAATAGACTTTAAAATAAAGAATGTTACAAGAGACAAGGAAGGACACGACATAATGATCAAGGGATCAATCCAAGAAGAAGATATAACAATTATAAATATATATGCACCCAACATAGGAGCACCTCAATACATAAGGCAACTGCTAACAGCTATAAAAGAGGAAATCAACAGTAACACAATAATAGTGGGGGACTTTAACACCTCACTTACACCAATGGACAGATCATCCAAAATGAAAATAAATAAGGAAACACAAGCTTTAAAATGACACAACAGACCAGATAGATTTAATTGATATTTATAGGACATTCCATCCAAAACCAGCAGATTACACTTTCTTCTCAAGTGCGCACAGAACATTCTCCAGGATAGATCACATCTTGGGTCACAAATCAAGCCTCAGTAAATTTAAGAAAATTGAAATCATATCAAGCATCTTTTCTGACCACAACGCTATGAGATTAGAAATGAATTACAGGGAAAAAACGTAAGAAACACAAACACATGGAGGCTAAACAATACATTACTAAATAACCAAGAGATCACTGAAGAAATCAAAGAGGAAATCAAAAAATACCTAGAGACAGGGCTTCCCTGGTGGCGCAGTGGTTGAGAATCTGCCTGCAAATGCAGGGGACATGGGTTCGAGCCCTGGTCTGGGAAGATCCCACATGTTGCGAAGAAACTAGGCCCGTGAGCCACAACTACTGAGTCTGCGCGGCTGTAGCTTCTGCTCTGCAACGAGAGGCCACGACAGTGAGAGGCCCATGCACCACGATGAAGAGTGGCCCCCCACTCGCCACAACTAGAGAAAGCCCTCGCACAGAAACAAAAAACCCAACACAGCCAAAAATAAATAAATAAATAAAAATTTAAAGAAAAAATACCTAGAGACAAATGACAATGAAAACAAGGTAATTCAAAACCTATGGGATGCAGCAAAAGCAGTTCTAACAGGGAAGTTTATAGCAATACAGCCCTTCCTCAAGAAACAAGAAAAATCTCAAATAAACAATCCAAACTTACACCTAAAGGAACTAGAGAAAGAAGAACAAACAAAACCCAAAGTTAGTAGAAGGAAAGAAATCATAAAGATCAGAGCAGAAATAAATGAAATACAAACAAAGAAAACAATAGCAAAGATCAATAAAACTAAAAGCTGGTTCTTTGAGAAGATAAAGAAAACTGATAAACCATTAGCCAGACTCATCAAGAAAAAGAGGGAGAGGACTCAAATCAATAAAATTAGAAATGAAAAAGGAGAGGTTACAACAGACACTGCAGAAATACAAAGCATCCTAAGAGACTACTACAAGCAACTCTATGCCAGTAACATGGACAACGTGGAAGAAATGGACAAATTCTTACAAAGGTATAACCTTCCAAGACTGAACCAGGAAGAAATAGAAAATATGAACAGAACAATCACAAATAATGAAATTGAAACTGTGATTAAAAATCTTCCAACAGGTCTTCCCTGGTGGCTCAGTGGTTGAGAATCCACCTGTCAATGCAGGGGACATGGGTTCAAGCCCTGGTCCGGAAAGATCCCACATGCCACGGAGCAACTAAGCCCATGTGCCACAACTACTGAGCCTGCATGCGGACCTAGAGCCGGTGCTCTGCGACAAGAGAAGTCACCACAATGAGAAGGAGCCCGCACACCACAGCGAAGAGTAGCCCCTGCTCTCCACAACTAGAGAAAGCCCACGCGTAGAACGAAGACCCAACACAGCCAAAAATAGATAAATAAATAAATTTATTTTAAAAATCTTCCTACAAACAAAAGTCCAGGACCAGATGGCTTCACAGGTGAATTCTATCAAACATTTAGAGAAGAGTTAACACCCATCCTTCTCAAACTCTTCCAAAAAATTGTAGAGGAAGGAACACTCCCAAACTCATTCTATGAGGCCACCATTACCCTGATACCAAACCAGACAAAGATACTACAAAAACGAAAATTACAGACCAATATCACTGATGAATATAGATGCAAAAATCCTCAACAAAATACTAGCAAACAGAATCCAACAACACATTAAAAGGATCATACACCATGATCAAGTGGGATTTATCCCAGGGATGCAAGGATTCTTCAATATACGCAAATCAATCAATGTGATACACCATATTAACAAACTGAAGAATAAAAACCATATGATCATCTCAATAGATGCAGAAAAAGCTTCTGACAAAATTCAACACCCATTTATGATAAAAACTCTCCAGAAAGTGGGCATTGAGGGAACCTAAGTCAACACAATAAAGGCCATATTCGACAAACCCACAGCAAACATGATTCTCAATGGTGAAAAACTGAAAGCATTTCCTCTAAGATCAGGAACAAGACAAGGATGTCCACTCTCGCCACGATTATTAAACATAGTTTTGGAAGTCCTAGCCATGGCAGTTGGAGAAGAAAAAGAAATAAAAGGAATACAAATTGAAAAAGAAGAAGTAAAACTGTCACTGTTTACAGATGACATGACACTATACATAGAGAACCCTAAAGATGCCACCAGAAAACTACTAGAGCTAATCAATGAATTTGGTAAAGTAGCAGGATACAAAGTTAATGCCCAGAAATCTCTTGCATTCCTATACACTAATGATGAAAAAGCTGAAAGAGAAATTAAGGGAACACTCCCATTTACCATTGCAACAAAAAGAATAAAATACCTAGGAATAAACCTACCTAGGGAGACAAAAGACCTGTATGCAGAAAACTATAAGACACTGATGAAAGAAATTAAAGATGATACCAACAGATGGAGAGATATACCATGTTCTTGGATTGGAAGAATCAATATTGTGAAAATGACTATACTACCAAAAGCAAGCTACAGATTCAATGAAAACCCTATCAAATTACCAATGGCATTTTTTATAGAACTAGAACAAAAAATCTTAAAATTTGTATGGAGACACAAAAGACCGCGAATAGCCAAAGCCGTCTTGAGGGAAAAAACAGAGCTGGAGGAATCAGACTCCCTGACTTCAGACTATCCTACAAAGCTACAGTAATCAAGACAGTATGGTACTGGCACAAAAACAGGAATACAGATCAATGGAACAGGATAGAAAGCCCAGAGATAAACTCACGCACATATGCTCAACTAATCTATGACAAAGGAGGCAAGGATATACAATGGAGAAGAGACAGTCTCTTCAGTAAGTGGTGCTGGGAAAACTGAACTAATGCCTACATGTAAAAGAATGAAATTAGAACACTCCCGAACACCACACACAAAAATAAACTCATAATGGATTAGAGACCTAAATGTAAGACCAGACACTACAAAACTCTTAGAGGAAAACATAGGAAGAACACTGTTTGACATAAATCACAGCAAGATCTTTTTTGATCGACCTCCTAGGGTAATGGAAATAAAAACAAAAAGAAACAAATGGGACCTAATGAAACTTAAAAGCTTTTGCATAGCAAAGGAAACTACAAACAAGACGAAAAGACAACCCTCAGAATGGGAGAAAATATTTGCAAATGAAGCAGCTGACAAAGGATTAATCTCCAAAATTTACAAGCAGCTCATGCAGCTCAGTATCAGAAAAACAAACAACCCAATCCAAAAATGGGTAGAAGACCTAAATAGACATCTCTCCAAAGAAGACATGCAGATAGCCAAGAAGCACATGAAAAGCTGCTCAACGTCACTAATTATTAGAGAAATGCAAATCAAAACTACAATGAGGTATCGCCTCACACCAGTTAGAATGGGCATCATCAGAAAATCTATAAATAACAAATTCTGGAGAGGGTGTGGAGAAAAGGGAACCCTCTTGCACTGTTGGTGGGAATGTAAATTGATACAGCCACTATGGAGAACAGTAGGGAGGTTCCTTAAAAAACTAAAAATAGAATTACCACATGATCCATCAATCCCACTACTGGGCATATACCCAGAGAAAACCATAATTCAAAAAGAGACATGCACCCCAATGTTCATTGCAACACTATTTACAGTAGCCAGGTCATGGAAGCAACCTAAATGCCCATCAACAGACGAATGGATAAAGAAGATGTGGTACGTATATACAATAGAATACCACTCAGCCATAAAATGAACGAAATTGAGTCATTTGTAGAGACATGGATGGATCTAGAGACTGTCATATAGAGTGAAGTAAGTCAGAAAGAGAAAAACAAATATCGTATATTAACACATATATGTGGAACCTAGAAAAATGGTACAGATGAACCGGTTTGCAGGGCACAAGTTGAGACACAGATGTAGAGAACAAAAGTATGGACACCAAGGACGGAAAGCCGTGGGGCGGGGGTGGGGGTGATGAATTGGGCGATTGGGATTGACATGTATACACTGATGTGTATAAAATTGATGACTAATAAGAACCTGCTGTATAAAAAAATAAATAAAATTCAAAAAAAAATAATTATGACTCTTTGACATCCTCCAACAAATCAAATCAAAGCCCCTAGGAGGTAGGGTGTGAGCCTGAGTATTTTGGAGAGCTCCCCAGTGTCTTTTATATGTGTCCAGCTTTGAGAATCAGGACATCTTAACATGATTTAGTGTATTACTAAACAGCTAGCCAGTCTGTTCCCAGCCCAAATGGGTTACAAGAGAGGTAGATTGAAGTTGGGATGAATTTGCTGACAGCCTGCTTTGGGCTGGGCATTTTTCATCCACTGTGTTATTCAGTATCAAAAAAAAATTAAGGGAATTCCCTGACGGTCCAGTGGTTAGGACTCTGCGCTTTCACTGCTGAGGGTGCAGGTTCAATCCCTGGTCAGGGAATTAAGATCCTGCAAGCTTCGCCGCATGGCCAATAAAAAAATTTTTTTTAATTTGATGAGACAATTCTTTTCATCCCATTTCACAGATGAAAAACAACTGATACTCAGAGAAGCAAGTTGCCCAGGTCACACAAGTAAATGGGGGGAGAGATGCAGGATTCAAGCTCTAGTCCCTTTGTGTTCCAAATCCTACCATCTGTCTACTACCCCCATACTGCTTTCTAAGACAGAGGTGGATGGTTGAGACCCTTGAGAAGCCAAAAAGAAAATTAGAGTCTGAGAAGGTGGTGGCATTGAGAAGGGTCATGGAGGGAAGTATCAGAGGACACAAGACACACTTTCCATAAGTCACTTTTTCCCACGGACAGTGCTGCCAGCTCTGGCAGACCTCTAGGCAGCCTCCCCTCACTCAGAAACCTCTCCCCGGGTTACTGAGGCGTCATCCATGATATCCGCTCTTTCTCTCACACCCCTCATCTAATTCTTCAGGGTTTTTTAACTCTTTTTTTTTTTTTCAATCTTCGGTTGCAGCGTGCGGCATGAGATATCTTAGTTCCCCGACCAGGGATCAAACTCTCGCCCCTGCAGTGGAAGCATGGGGTCTTAACCACTGGAGCACCAGGGAAGTCCCTAATTCATCAGTTAAGTCCTATCATCTACGCTTTTCAAGTATCTCCAGGATCTAGCAACTTCTCACTCTCCACGCAGCTACAACCCTAGACCGAGTCGGCCCGACTCCCTCCCAGAAGACCGTGTGAGCTATGGTGGGAAAGAGAAATCGAAATCGGAGCGTGCTGACCAAGCAGGCAGCTCCCTTTCAAACCCTCCAGGGCCTTCCCATTTCATCCAGACCACAATCTCGACCCCTCACCGTGACCTCGGGGCCCTCCAAGCTCTGGGCCCACCGATTTCTCCAGCTCCATCTGCTGCAGTGCTCGCTCTCCCTCTGCCTGGCCTTCCACCTGTCCTGCGATGCTTGCTGCCCTCTCAGGGTGTCCCTGCATGTCGTTTCTTCCCTCTGCTTCTCCTCACTTAGCTCTCAACTCCACTGTCACCTCTTCAGAGAGGCCTCACCTGGCCACCGGAGCTAAAGAGGCCCTCATCCCCACCTTGCTGGTCAAGTGCCCGGCGTTTAATCACCACTTGCTTACTGGTGGCCATGCTTTTAAAAGTGTAACTGTGTCCGTGGCCAGAAGGATTGTGATTCTTTGGTTGGAAATTCTACTCAGCACACTCCCACCTGCTCTTCAGCGTTGAACTCATCGCCAGGCCTCATCCTCTGCTTGCAAAATGAGAAAAATGATTAACGTGAGTCTTCAGGCGACCTTCTGACTGAGGACTCAATGTCTGTCAGCGATTAGACTCCCAGTGCCACGTTCAGAAAGAGGGACCACCCAAAGCCAAATCTTTATCTTGCACCTTTCCTTTGCGTTTGATGTTGGCTTTTCGTTTGCATTTAGCACATTCGGGAAGGAGGCAAATAAACGTTACACTGGCTGACACTGTGTGAACGGGCATCAGATTCAGTCAGGGCAGGAAGGCTGGGAGCAAACTGTCCTCAGAAATCCCCACAGGCTTGCACCAGACTCTAAATCCATTAATCTCCTGCAAGATAACCATGTCTACTGCCAATAAAACATTAACAGCACCATTTCCTGGACTTGGCATTATCTGAGAGTCCAAACAGACCCAGAAAATGGAGCACAGCTTCTACTCCAGGCCGTTCACGAAAGCGTGGTGCATGGGACAAACGACAAAGCTGCCCCTGTGGTTAGTGTCTGGGCTTCTGTCTGCCCTCCTTAATGGCAACATTAACCTGCTTTTCTCCTCTTTGTGGTCAGAAGTTCTAAACCTGTGGACCACCATGAGGTCTATGGGTAGATTTCAGGGGGGGTCCATGACTTTTTAAAATATTTATTTATTTATGTATTTATTTTGGCTGGGCCAGGTCTTATTTACAGCTCGCGGGATCTTAGTGGAGGTATGTGGGATCTAGTTCCCTGACCAGGAATCGAACCCGGGCCCCCTGCATTGGGAGCGTGGAGTCCTAGCCACTGGACCACCAGGGAAGTCCCAGGGGGTCCACGACTTGAATGGGGAAATGTTTACCTTTTTGTTTTCATTCTCTAACTGAAATTTGGCATTTCCTTCAACTCAACATAGGCAGGAAACCTCAGCAGTACTAGCACTGCCTGTGACTTTGTCACCAATAAAATTCAAGGTTGTTGTCATATCACATTTTGGTTGTTGCAGAGCTCAAAACACAGTGAACACCCATCACTACTTCAAAATTACAACGGTTATTAGACCTATCGCTAGACCTTAGTATTTCCCACGTTGATAAAGCAGGACACATATTACTCTAGCACAGATCTGGGGGGTTTTTTTAGTATTTTGACAGCAGTATTTCTTTTTTTTTTTTTTTCTGGCCACACCGCACTGCTTGTGGGATCTTAGTTTCCCAACCAGGGATTGAACCCAGGCTCTTGGCAGTGAGAGCACGGAGTCCTAACCACTGGTCCACAAGGGAATTCCCATACAGCAGTATTTCAGTATAATTGATTTCCTTTGTTACATGTATTTTATTTTATGTATTTTAAAACATTTTCTGAGAGGAATGCCACAAGCTTTGCCAGACTTCCAAAGCCTAGCTCCCACCTCAGATCCTATATTAAAGTGGCCAAATCCTCCCACTGATACTTCAGAGAAGTTTTTGCCTTAGGCAACTTTGCAATGCAGACAAGTTTATCTTATTTGTCTCCAAACCACACCCCACTCTGTCCTGTGCCACTGTCCCTAGCAGTGTTTGTTAGCTTTTGTGGGCCATGCCACCTTTTAATAAACATTCATGACCACCTTTAATGATGGTCTCTGAAATGCAAATGAAATGCTCTCTGAAATGCAAAACAAATTAAACACTGTGATTAAAAACCACTCAGTGGGGCAAAGTGCTGCTTTGTTTTAAACCATCACATTTCAACTTTGCCAGAGCTTCTGATTCCCCAATCTCACCAACAACCTTCTAAATGAATGCCCTTGTGAGAGGATACACACCTAGAAATCACCCTGTCCTTGGCTACCCTCTCCAAGGTATTTACCTCACTAAGCACCCTAGGCCGACCAGAATTGCAGGCTAGGACAGGCTGGCTTCTCCCATTCCTGGCCCAGGATGTAAGGGAGAGGGGCTCATTGGTGTGATGTGGGCAACTCCTCTTTTGCTTTAGTTCTGAGATGACAAAGGTAGGGTTTCTGGAAAAGTTTGCTAAGACACTAAAGAGAAAGGTAGAAACCATGTAGAAAATGCAAACGTACAGAATCACTTGTCTTCACGGAACGGATTTCTTATCCCGGGGTGAGTGCAGTCTGGCTTCACACTGACTGGCCTGGCATGGATCATTGGACACTCAAGCCCCTGATAGTTTACTCCCCTCTGTCTGGCTGGGATGTGAGACTTGGCAACTCTGAACCCTACCCAGAGGGAGCTTATGGTTGGCACAGCTTCTAGGTCTGGCAGGAGTCAGGCCCTGCCAGTGTCAGCTTCCTGACTCCCCTCCAGGTGTGGGAAGAGTGAGAAAAGAAGGGGGCCAATGACAGAATCGAAAAGAAAGCCAACATTTGAGGGGCAGGCCGAGGATATGGACTCAAGGGAGCAGTACAGAAGCAACAATGGTGGAGACGAGCCACCCGAGGGTCAAGAAACGAGCACTGTGCGGGGCCCAGCCGAGTGTCCTTCTCTTTGGTTCCCCCTTTAGGCCACTACTGGTACTGCACCTAGTCGTGCACCTCAGCCAGGGTAGAGGTAGCCCTGCCCAGGCCTGCAGACACACACACGTACACCCTAGTTCCTGCTTAGTCCTCCCAACACACATTTCCCACCTCCTTCTCCCTTTTCTGACAGGCGTAAAACCCTAATCTCTTTCCCAACCTCTCTTGATTTTAGGAGTAGCCATGTGCTACAGGTCTGGCCGTGCAGACATAAGGGGAAATCTGCTGGGGTGCTTCTGGAGAAAATATCCCTTTCCTTATTAAAGGAACAGATGTAACTTTGCCCCCTTTTCCTGCCTGAAATGAAATTACGATACTCATATTTCAACCATAAGGCAACAAACACAAAGGGAAGGCCAGGAGAAGGGCACAGTTGCCATCTCTAATGTTCTTGAGCCACTGAACCAAAGCCCAGCGGCTACCTCTAGATTTTGGATTACGCAGGAAAAAATCAGGCCCTTTTTGTTGAAGCCACTCTTAGTTGCATCTTGTAACTTGTGGGCAAAAGCATTCCTAACTCATACACCACAAAAGTCTTGTCCTTCCAACATCTATCCATCAACTCAAGGTAACAACTCTGCTCCATTCCCAAACCCATCTGCTGTGAGGCCGACCCCTCCCTAGCAACCGCTGAGACTACCCAAATACCGATGCCACAGGTGACAACCCTTGCATAGCACTACTAACTGGGTTCACATTGGATGTCAAATCCTTCTCTTCTGGTTAATTATATCTAGCTCCAACCTATCCTAGATCTTGGGTTTGTCTTATCACCCAACGCCCTACAAAGAGGTTCCACAGCACACAGTTGCAGAAAGACCAAGTACATGAAGTTCTTGACATCGATTTTCACTCAAACCTCACTCCTTCATGAAGTCCTCCCTCATCACCCCAACATGAAGTGATTTCCTCATCTTTGAACGCCACTACCATTGCACCACTCATTTGGTGCTGAACACTTACGGCACTCTTATGCGTTGGTCTTAATTATCTTCCACATCCAGCAAGCCTCCCCAACCCTCTCAGTCTGAGTTAGTCACCCCTAATACCAACTCTTGCAGTGCCTTACGCATTCTTCTATTAAAGTTCTCACCAGGTTTTTGTCACCTTCTCTACATCCTCCAGTAAAGTATGACCTTCTTTAGATAGGGATGCTATCTTCCTCACAACACTTATCAGTTCTCAAGTTGGACACAGTACATATTAGGTGCTTAATAAATTTATGTTGAATGAATGAAGAATCTCATCTCCCTACCAACATATCAAGCTCATTGAGAACAGGAATCTAGATTTTTGCCTCCTTCCACCCACCCCTAGTGGTACACACGGTGGGCTTATAATAGATATTTGGTCACTGATTTGTACAGACAACCATGTTTTACTTCAATAACTTCTACTTGACAGCTAAGGAACATGATTTTGCTTGTATATGCACATATATAAACATGTAACCGTGAAACATGTATGTACAAATATATACAACACTTAGCCAAGAGGTGCCAGATGAAAGCTTGGCTTGGGAAAACTTTTTTCCCACCAAACTGCCTGGTGGTTTGACTCAACCCTCCAACTGTTCTTCCTGCATGCATACATAGCCTCTATTATTTTCTCACTAAAAGCTTTGCAACAAAAATCATCGACAATTAAAAGGAGCCACTTCTGAAGAAGTTCTCAAATGAAGCAGATCAAGATAAGAGGGTTTATCGCCGGTAAGAGCAAGGTGCCTCAGAATGGGAGAAAATATTTGCAAATGAAGCAACTGACAAAGGATTGATCTCCAAAATTTATAAGCAGCTCATGCAGCTTAATAACAAAAAAACAAACAACCCAATCCAAAAATGGGCAGAAGACCTAAATAGACATTTCTCCAAAGAAGATATACAGAGTGCCAACAAACACATGAAAGAATGCTCAACATCACTAATCATGAGAGAAATGCAAATCAAAACTACAATGAGATATCATCTCACACCAGTCAGAATGGCCATCATCAAAAAATCTAGAAACAATAAATGCTGGAGAGGGTGTGGAGAAAAGGGAACCCTCTTGCACTGTTGGTGGGAATGTAAATTGATACAGCCACTGTGGAGAACAGTATGGAGGTTCCTTAAAAAGCTACAAATAGAACTACCATATGACCCAGCAATCCCACTACTGGGCATATACCCTGAGAAAACCATAATTCAAAAAGAGTCATGTACCAAAATGTTCATTGCAGCTCTATTTACAATAGCCCGGAGATGGAAACAACCTAAGTGCCCATCATCAGATGAATGGATAAAGAAGATGTGGCACATATATACAATGGAATATTACTCAGCCATAAAAAGAGACGAAATTGAGCTATTTGTAATGAGGTGGATAGACCTAGAGTCTGTCATACAGAGTGAAGTAAGTCAGAAAGAGAGAGACAAATACCGTATGCTAACACATATATATGGAATTTAAAAAAAAAAATGTCATGAAAAACCTAGGGGTGAAACAGGAATAAAGACACAGACTTACTAGAGAATGGACTTGAGGTTATGGGGAGGGGGAAGGGTAAACGGTGACAAAGCGATAAAGAGGCATGGACATATATACACTACCAAACGTAAGGTAAATAGCTAGTGGGAAGCAGCCGCATAGCACAGGGAGATCAGCTCGGTGCTTTGTGACCGCCTGGAGGGGTGGGATAGGGAGGGTGGGAGGGAGGGAGACGCAAGCGGGAAGAGATATGGGAATATATGTATGTATATAACTGATTCATTTTGTTGTGAAGCTGAAGCTAACATACCATTGTAAAGCAATTATACTCCAATAAAGATGTTAAAAAAAAAATT
This sequence comes from Lagenorhynchus albirostris, assembly GCF_949774975.1. NCBI lineage: Eukaryota > Metazoa > Chordata > Mammalia > Artiodactyla > Delphinidae > Lagenorhynchus > Lagenorhynchus albirostris. Next base: position 112,554,862 of record NC_083116.1, on the reverse strand, counting down.
TAGATCTAGTATTGCCCCACTTACTGAATCCAGAGATGCTTAATTTTCTTGGAGTTAATCTTTTATTATCTCTATAGCCAATAAGAGGGAAATGATGAAGATGAGTGATGCAGATATGTCGGTTTGCTGGTTTGGTGTTTGTAAGTAAAACAGAATTTGAAGTTTATGAGTCGGGACTTCCCCAGTGGTCCAGTGGTAAAGACTCTGCCTTCCAATGCAGGGGACGTGGATTTGATCCCTGGTCAGGGAACTAAGATCCCACAAGCCATGGGGCAACTAAGCCCACACGCCACAACTACTGAGCCCACGCACCTCAACTGGAGAGCTCACGTGCCACAAACTATAGAGCCCACGCGCCGCAACTAGAGAAGAGAAAAACCAGCACACCACAATGAGAGAGAAGCCTGCACACTGCAGTGAAAGATCCCTCGTGCCGCAAGGAAGACCCCACGTGCTGCAACTAAGACCCGACACAGCCAATAAATAAATAAATAAAATAAAGTTTATGAGTTTAAAAAAAAAAAAAAAAAGAGCAAGGTGCCTTCTAAGGCCAGTTTAACACTGATACAAATACCCTGTGACATTACTCAGGAAAAGTCTACCAGGGCTTTGCTAGTGATGTTCTCGGGAAAGAGATAACCTTGCAAAGCATAATCCATCACTCACATCAAGGGCTGACCACTGAGACACGATGGTTCTAACCGAGACGTTTAAGATATTTAAAAGGATGACCTCCATCCCCTTTCTTCCAGGTGGGAAGTGGTAGTCAAGTGATTCTCCCGAATCCAAATAGAAAGGCACACAAGGGTGAGGATGGGGTAGAGATGGCCATGGCGTTGCCTGAGGAAGTGGACGTTGGCAGGTAAACTGTTTTCAAACAAAGTAGAAGGGAAGACTCTGAAAGTATAATTGTTAGATTAAAATTATGAAAATTCATGGGGGGGGGAATAGCTCTTATGGGAGAGAGTAATTTTATAAAAAGTAAAAAAAAGAAAATACCCAGGAGTCATCTGAGACAAAACTTCAAATTGGACTGGAAAATATACAAAACATACAAAGTAGGAATTTTCTTGCATTATAATCTTCAAGCCAAGGGGAGACCTAAAGCACTCTCAAAAAACATGGGAGTCACCGATGTTCAACTTTCTCTTGGACCCCAAATCTTAAGGTAACTGTTAGTCCCAGTCCTCTCAGATATGGAGAGGAGGCATCAAGAGGGCATTAAGTGAAAAATTAGTATTTTATGTTGTTGGTGTCTAGTTGACAGCAGATTTCTACTTTGCCCTTATCTTTACCCCAAAACATCCAAAGATGACTCCTCAGGGCTTCCCTGGTGACGCAGTGGTTGAGAGTCCGCCTGCCGATGCAGGGGACACGGGTTCGTGCCCTGGTCCGGGAAGATCCCACATGCTGCGGAGCGGCTGGGCCCGTGAGCCATGGCCGCTGAGCCTGTGCATCCGGAGGCTGTGCTCTGCAACGGGAGAGGCCACAGCTGTGAGAGGCCCGCGTACCGCAAAAAAAAAAAAAAGATGACTCCTCATATATACATTAATATATAATTGTTTTCTCTTTCTGACTTACTTCACTCTGTATGACATCCACTAGGTCCATCAACATCTCTGCAAATGGCACAATTTCGTTCCTTTTTATGGCTGAGTAATATTCCATTGTATATATGCGCCACATCTTCTTTATCCATTCCTCTGTCAATGGACATTTAGGTTGCTTCCATGTCCTGGCAATTGTAAATAGTGCTGCAATGAACATTGGGGTGCACGTATCCTTTGGAATTATGGTTTCCTCTGAGTATATGCCCAGGAGTGGGATTGCTGGGTCATAAGGTAGTTCATTTTTAGTTTAGTTTTTTTTTTTTTTTTTTTTTTTTTTTTTGCCGTACGCGGGCCTCTCACTCTTGTGGCCTCTCCCGTTGCAGAGCACAGGCTCCGGACGCGCAGGCTCAGCAACCATGGCTCACGGGCCCAGCCGCTCAGCAGCATGTGGGATCTTCCCGGACCGGGGCACGACCCCGTGTCCCCTGCATCGGCAGGTGGACTCTCAACCACTGCACCACCAGGGAAGCCCTATTTTTAGTTTTTTAAGGAACCTCCATATTGTTCTCCATAGTGGCTGTATAAAATAGGTTACTAATGAGAATCTACTGTATGGCACGGGGAGCTCTACTCAATGCTCTGTGGTGACCTAAATGGGAAAGAAATCGAAAAAGGAGGGGATATACGTATACATATAGCTGATTCACTTTGCTGTACAGCAGAAACTTACACAACACTGTAAAGCAACTATACTCAATATAAACTAAAAAAAAAAAAAGATGACTCTCGCCAGAGCTCATGGGGAATTCTGGTCCTCTGTGGAGGTGGTATTAACCTCTATACTGGAACAGTAATCTATACCAGATGTGATAGGCTGAATTGTCCACCTCCTTCCCCAAATTCATATATTGAAGTCCTAACCCCTAGTACCTTATTTGGAAGTAGGATCATTGCAGATGTAATTAGTTAAGATAAGGTCATACAGAGTAGAACAGGCCCCTAATTCAATATAACTGATGTCCTTATAAAAAGGAGGGATTTAGAGACACACACACCCAGGAAGAACACCCTGTGAGCGTGATGAGACTACACGGAGGGATGCCAGAGGTTGCCAGCACACTGCCAGAAGGTAGGAAAGGAGCATGGAACAGATTCTCCCACACAGCTCTCAGAAGGAACCAACCCTGCCAACACCTTGATCTCAGACTTCCAGCCTCCAGAACGGTAAGACAGTAAATTTCTGTTGTTTAAGCCACACAGTTTTGGGTATTTTGTTATGGCAACCCCAGGAATCTAACACACCAGATTAATCATTGAAGCTTCCAATATTTGAGTTCCCAAGCGCCAGCTCCTCCATACATTATCTTACGACCGCTAGCGAACTACCACTGCCACCATTTTCAGTTATCTTTAAGTTGCCTTCTGCCTCTGGCCCCTTCTTATGTATTTACTTCTTTCCACAGTTAGAAAAATCTGTGTTTACTAATTTCTAAGATGGGCTTGATGCAAAGCCATCTGTTAAATGAGAAAAATCCCTGTATATATGAGATAATCAACAAATATGGTTCCAATTAATGATTTTTAAATTACCGTTTAAATATTTACTTGGACTGTGCCCATATGATGTCAAAATAACCGATTTGCATGTGACTATTTCCGTCAAACAATTAGCTGTTTTGTCTATATAATGCCAAATCATGGAGTTGGTTGTTGTTCTATTACCATATGGACTGGACTGACCGGTGGGTTTTGGCATCATAAAGCATAGCCTGGATTCCTTTAAGAGTACCAGGAGACTAAGCCAGAGACATAAAAAGGTCGTTCTTTTCTTTAAATTCCCAAGGACTATTAATAATGAAATATTACAGTGGAGGGAAACTTCACTAAGAAAGTATCACTTAATAACATTAGTTAGTCCTTCCTGTGGGATTCTGTCACCACTTAATTTCACCTTTATTGTTCTATAGGGGAGTTCATTACCATGACTTAGGTGATACTACTGCTTATGGAGACCAAAGTGTTATCACTTCAGGTAAGGCAAATTAAACAGAATGCCTACTGGACTGATAATAAATAGGGAGGTGCAGAAGTGGGGGAAGGGTCATGAATACATATGTTCTTATTGTTCTCTTTTTCCCATTCCTTAATTTTCCTCACCAGCCACTGGCCAGATTGACGGGGACTGGATGGATAAATGTAGGGTGGAACTGGAAGGAGTAAATTGGGGTGAGTAGTTTCAACTAGAGAAAGGGGATAAAGTGAATCTGACAAGCTTCCAAGTGGGTCCAAACCAGACCCACTATTGTACCTCAGGCACTACCCCCCTCTGGCTACCCTCAGAGCTATAAACGATGGTTGGCACATTATGTCTTTGTGGCCTTCCCACAGCTCTCTCTGAGTCTTTCATCTCCTTTTGGCCTCGCCCTCCTTTCTTTCCCATTCTGAGTGTAAACTGAGAGAGCATCCTAGTGGCCCCAACTGCCATCTTTGCTGTTCCATGGCTTAAAGAAATCCCCCCAAATTGGAGATTCTGTGGAAGGTTTGGGCATCCCTGGTAAGATGTGGACATCACAATCTGAAATTCAAAATCCCCAAACAATGAGCTTCCACATGTATCTAAGTAATACACTAGTCCAATCAAGTATATTTTCCAGACAATCTCATTATCCGAATTTTTATTAGGATATTACTGGGATTTTCAAGTAACATTTTGAGAGGTTAAAAAAAATGTCTTTCATCACAAAGGGAGAATTTAAAAGACAGACAAATCCGGGGGCTGGGGGGGTGGGATGAACTGGGAGACCGGGATTGATGTATATACACCACTTGGTATAACATAGATAACTGATGAGGACCTGCTATATAGCACTGGGAACTCTACTCGGTGCTCTGTGGTGACCGAAATGGGAAGGAAATCCAAAAGGGAGGGGACATGTGCATACTTATGGCTAGTTCACTTCGCTGTGCAGCAGGCTCTAGCACAACATTGTAAAGCAACTATACCCCAATAAAAAATAAATAAATAAAAGACAGACAAATCCAGAAAGAGACTGCTGAAAGGTTTCGTGAACTACCATCTAATAATAAGCAGAGAAAAAACTAGCATAAATATGATTGAAACAAACAAGCAAACAATCAAAAAACATTGCCCGTGCGAATGTAAAATGGTTCAGGCCCTTTGGAAAACCGTTCAGTAGTTCCTCAAAAGGTTAAGCATAAAGTTACCACATGACTCAGCTATTCCATTTCTAGGTATATAGCCATGAGAAATAAAAACACATATCCATACAAAAAACTTGTACACAAATGTTAATAGCAGCATAACTCATAATAGGACTAAAAATATTTCATTAAAATGGTCTAATATTTACAGTGCTCCCATATAGGTGACAGTGAAAGAATGAGTGTCTAATACTATAAAATGCTGGTGCCTGTTTTCTTCAATGTGATTGCTAATTGTGTAAATTAAAGCACCCACACGTGGCATATGCGTGTGTGTGTTTCCTAACAAAAACATAAGTTTCTGCCAAGGAATGGGGGCCTTATGTATAGGGTCTGGTTTTTGGTCACCTTCGGAGATGGGTTCTAGAGGGTCATCAGAGGGGAAATTCGCAGGGGTGCATTATAAAGATGAAGAGAATTGAGATAAACCAAAGAGGGAGGTTTCTGGGAACTCTCACCCATGAAGGCCATATATTTCATTTTCCTCCCACTGCCCCTGTCCCCACCACCTCCTCCTCATTTATCTCCTTTTCCTTCTCCCCTCAGTGAAGTTGTCTCATTTAAGCAACTGGCCTTAAGATATAACTCAGCTCCCTAGGGAGCAAGGACGTTCATTAATCCACACGAATCACCATATTACGGACTTGACCTAATTGACTTTAGCCACCACATTGTGGACTCCTCCAGGCTACTGACCTCTCTTGTCCAACTCTCATGTCCAAACCATTACATTCAATCCCCATTTGCTGTAGCTTAGAGCTTAACGCAGTCCATCTTTCCTCTTCCTCCCCCTGACAAGAAGCTCTGTTCTCCAGTAGAATTGGTAACAATAAACTAATATCTCTAAGGTTGGATATGATTTAGCATAGCTCTTTGCAATGAAACTGTGTCTTCAGAAACCATGATGCAGTGCCTTAGCTCCATTCTGCAATCACCTCAGTCCTGTCAATTCTATCCCCCCAAAAAATGTATCAATCCTTCCCTTTCTCTCCATCCCACTGGCCTCCACCTTGCTTCAGGCCCTAATCTCTTCTTGTTCTAATTGTTATCATGACCTCCTAACTGGCTTCTTTGCCTCTAGTCTTGCCCTCTCTTTATCCACGCTCCACACAGCCGCTAGAGTAACTTTATAAAACATAAACCTGGCCATAAACCCCCCTGTTTAAAGCCTTGAAATGGCTCCCCGTCGCCTTCAAAATAAACACCCAGCTCTCTATCTAGGCTTATAAGTCCCTTTTTAACACGGCCCCTGTCTACTTTTCCAAGTTATTGTCTATCCATCTTGAACTGTCTGCAGCTACCAAAACAAGCTAAGCTCTCTATGGCCATCTTTATACCATCTTTATAATTTCAAACGTTATTCTCTCTGCCTGGAATATTCTTTCCCTCCATGATGGGTTGGCCAACTCCTTTTTTTTTTTTTAGACAAATTTACTGAGGTATAATTTATACACCACTAAATTCACTAGGCTTGACTAACTGCTAACCTTTGAGATGCCATTTGGATGTCATCTCCTGTTTTCAGATGGGCTCCCCCAAAGACAGATACTGAAACAAACATGTGGGCACAAACAGTTTATTTGGGAGGGGATTTCCAGAAAGCAGAGCGAGGGAGTGGAGAAGGGAGAGAGAGAAGAGAGAAAAGCCAATAAAAGGTGTGTTCACAAATGGGCAACCGTGGGGTCAGCTCTGCTGTGGTGTCTTTGAGAGCCTGCGTGAAACACCTCTCTGAGTTGTCCTACAGAGAGGCAAAGAAATTTGGGTATTTCTTTCTTTTTCCTATCTCTCACTAACTGAGGGCCACTCCTAAGGTTGTTAGCTCTCTGGCACTTCCAGCCTGCCCCCCGTGGCCAGAGAATATCTCAGACAGCGAGAAGCAGGAAACCATCAGCATATATAGGAACTACCTCGAGTGAACTTCTAGAGCAGGCCAAGAGGCCAAGGTTGGAGCACCAGACAGCACCTCTACACATACCCTTCACAGCCTTTCCAAACCCTACCTCTGCTTTTCAGATTGGATTAGAGGAACCTTCTCACTGGTCGCATAGCACCAATGTCCTTGCCACACTACACAATTTTGTTGTTTCACTTGGTGGCCCCAGTCCACTGCACTGTGGACACTTCAAAAGCAAGGTCTTCACACGTCTTCATTCTCCACCTTTAGCAAGATGCCTCGGACTTACCAAGCCCAATAATGGGTATGGTCATTTCAAAGTACTTTACATTCATTATCATGTTTTATACCTGAAGATCTCCTTACCTGGGAGATAGCATCATCTTCTTTATCATTCTGATTTTTATGAAGAGAAATCTGAAATACGGTGATGAGACAGAGCTAGATGCAAGACCATATTTGCTGATGGCTAGGCCAGTAGCCAAACGACTTCAGTTTTTGCTGCTAGGCGGACCACAGGAGGTAATGGCATTCACCTGAGGCTAAACCTTTCAACTCATGGAAGAAAAGGCTTTTCCACAACTAGAATAATCCCCTTTACAATATTCAGAAGATGCCTGAAGGTGGAAGCAAAGCAGCCCCAGAAATGCCAAGTCTTGTGCTTTTTCTGAAAAAGGATTCTTTGATTTTTTTTTCCTTCTCTCACTTAGACCCTCCTAGGAGCTGCCTCCGATGTAACTTTTCTGAAATTCTAATATTTGTGAACATGTAAATCAGATTTTACTATTAATTAATTCACCAACATAATGCCATTCACTAGAAGGAAGTTATCAGCCATGGGGAACAGAATGCCTTGTAGCTCTGTCATTTTTAAAAGTCAAAGCAAGAAGTACACAGCTCTAATAACAGAAGAGATGAAGCGCTTTGTTCTTAGGTTATGCTCTGGAGTACAATTTTTAAAGGGATTAAATATATAAACATCAAAGAAAGACTGCCCCGAAGCTAAGAATTGTATCAGGAAACCCCCTGCTTTCTTATGTCCCCTACGCTCATACATAAGACAACGGATCTGGTGATTATAATGGTCTCTGTTCACTTTACACAGTAAGTAAAGGAAGAGAATTAAAGAATCTTTCCTTTGCAGTATAATGACTACTGGTGAACCACTAAAAAATGGAAGAATTTCAACAGGCATAAGGTCAGAGTCTATTTGGTTGCTTTTTCTGCTATGTATTTTGGAACCACTTGACAGTTTTCCATTTTAACATTTTGAGGGATTTTTCTTGGTAGAATCCAGACAAGGACTGCAGAAATTTTGCCATCTGCAAAAAGAGTGGGTTGGATTAGATCAACAAGCACTTTGGGTTCCATAACAATATTTTTGTTGGTCCACAGAACTCCTCTAAGGAATACCAACATCAGAAATGAATACAAACACTGAAAACCTGATTGACGGATAGGCCATTGATACTGACACTTTACAACACTATTAAATGAATAGTAAATACAGAAACAGCATGAAATTGTTTATAATATTCATAGCACATTATATTAGCTAATTATGATGTTTTTTACACTTCATGATATTCAATCAAGGCATTTTAGAAAAGGAATCAGGTAATTTTCTGCTTAAAAGAATGATTGAACAGGAAAACATGGATTTTGATATCAGATAGGCCTGGATTCTATTTATACTTCCATTACAGTGTAACCCTGAACAAGACAGTTAATCTCTTTAATCCTCAATTTCCTCTCTTTAAAATGGGTTTGACAATACTTACAGCCCACAGAGTGATTTTGCAAATTACATGGACTAAGATACGGGAAAGTGCCTAAGGCTAAACTTAGCACATAAAACACAGGAGAATATTCTTTTCCTCATTTTCTATCATTCCTGTGAGTTTTTAGCACAATCGCTCCTAAAATTCAAGAGACTGTAGTTTAGAATTTGTTCTAACATTTTCCTTTAAATGTCCCCCCTCAATACAAACACACCACAAATGCATCAAATTATGGGGCACAATTTTAAGTATGATCATATTGGATTTAATGGTCCACCAGTTTAAACTTATTTCCATTTTAAATGACCTGGCTTAGAAAAAAATGATCAACTCCCTGATTATATTAGTTTAAAGAAACCCTTTAGCTCTAAAATTTCCCTAAAACCAATTTAGAAGTGATAGAGGCTGGAAAGGGGAGGAGTCACTAGGTTTTAATGGATCTGTCCCTGGTGCTGAAAGTGAATAGTACCTAAACTCTCCTCATTTAGATGCAGTGGAAGGAAAGCCAGCTTCACTTAATGAAAAACCTGAGTTGCACTTAGATTTCAAGAAAGTGGCATTACTCAGGAATTCCCAGAATGAGGAGCGGTCATCTTTGACGAAGCTCAAAACTTTAGGACCATCCCAAGAGAAGAGAGAAGGGGGCCTCTATCAGCCCAGCCCAGTGGTCAAAAGCCTATCAAAAACTGATACATAATATTTACATCTCATTAACGTGTAGATATCTACAACAGATAACAAAGAAGCTCGAAACAGCAAGATGCTAGCTCAAGGCTAAAGGTATTCTAAGGCTGGAAACCAACCAGATATCATCTATGCCTTTTTTGTTGCCTCTCCTCTAACCCTTAACTCTGGTTCCTATTTTAATTCTCAGTATATTTATCCAACCCTATTAGACTAAAAATTTCTTGAGAGCAGGGAATCCCTCACTCAATTTCTCCCAGTTGTTGACCTCAGTAGAAACTTGCTCACTGAAATAATTCAAATAAAATTGTTCGATCAAGTTAAATTAATCAATGTTGTTTTGGCAGTCAGAGAAAGCTTATTAGATATATGAGCTAGGATTTTAAGAGAACCTTGAAGGACGGAAGGATTTTGAAAGATGGAGAAAGGGCAAGGCCACGCTTTCTGCTTTTGAGGAGAAAGAAAAGCAAGCAACGATTTGGACCTGGCCATCTCAACCTACTGGTGGCATGGTGAGCCCAGACACCCAAATAGCGTCTTTCAAAATGTTTCTCCCTGAATCGATGCATGAAATATCCCTCTCTTAGCCCTGGAGTCCTATGTTTGTTCAAGAAAATTATTTTGCATGACTTTTTCCCCTATGTCATGATTGATCATTTTTCTACAAGACTCGTGATGATATTGAGAGCCTACTGAGTTGGCAGAATATCCTGAAAGACTCAGATATCCAATCAGCACACTTTTCAGAGGGGATCATCTACACACAGCAGCGTGCCTCTTTATCTTAAGCAACCTATTAGGACTTGCCACACACGTGTCCTCTCTTCAACTGCAAGTTTAAACTATCTTTAGAAGTCTCCCTTTGTGTAAACTTTCTGTGAATCCAGTGTTGCTCTGCATAAAATGGTTTTTTGGTCAAAATAGGGCTGAGTCCCAGGAGATATTTTACGGAGGCATCCCCGCAAAAACCACTGATGTTTGCCAGGGGACCCTCCTCACTCTGAAAGGAAAATGCTTGTTACACCTTCTCCTTCCCTGCATCTGTTTCCAGTCTCCAAGAAATCTTACCTAGATGGCATCTTTTAGGATGGCAGAAGCACCCACCACTTAGAAATCTATCAGGCTTATTGAGATCAGGATAGTATAAAGTGACGATAAACACACTATGCTACGTACCACCCTAAATTGCAGCCACCCAACTTTCCTATGCATGATCCTGCTGTACATGAAATCATGTACAATGATTTCATGGTTGACATAGAACAGTTTAGATTTAAGATATATGAATGAAAATAGTTTGTTGTTTCTGAGGCAGAAAATGGTGGCGTGATTATTGAAAGCTAATGTTTGACATACTTGCGAGACCAGAGAATACCCTTGTTTCTAACCTTTTCAGACCAAATAAGCTTTTCCTTTGGGTCCACACTCCTTCCACACCATGATCGATCCCTCTGGCATCTCTGAGCAATACTGAGCCAAGAGACGGACTCCAAATGTAACAGATGATAGAAATCCCCTGCCCCCAAGCAGGAATACTTCATTTATTTGACCAAGAAATGTAATCCCTGTGAAGGAATGCCCTTGTCCCTTCCAGTTGAACAATAATCAGAAAGACATTGGTTAGGTAGGAGCTGTCCACTTAAAATGTAGTGATGGATATTTGACCCTAAGAAAATAGAGATGCAGTCAGACATTTACCTACAGGCTGTTCATCTCACTGCTATTTACAAAAGTAAAAATTTTAAAAACCTAAATGTCCAGCAATATGGTACAAGTTGAAGTTTCAGCCATATGACAGAATTCTACGCAGCCATTAAAATGTCTTATAGCAATATTAATTGACTATGAGAAAATGCTCATAATCTATTTAATGGGAAAAATGTTTATCAAAGAGAATGTTTATTATAACCCTCTATTTTAGAAAAAGGCAGTGTATAAACATTGTACATGCACTGCCAAAGCCCACCAGGAACATGCCAATAATCGAACAAGTTGGCTTTATTTTTCATTGCAGCCAGGGAGAACACGCACCATGGAGAACTGAGGGGCGTCTCAATAAGAAGGTGTTAGAGAAGACTTATCATAGGATTTCGGCTCGTGTTAATGATTTGGGGTAAGGTTTAAAGCAGTGGGGCTTGCTCTGGTTTGGATGCTCTCGGGAAGCAGGCATAGTTTTATGATTGTGTCTTACTAAATCTTCACCTGGAGGGAGAGAAGACTAGAGCAAGGCTAGAGCTGTCATTTGTTTTGCAACACACCACAATAGTCACTCATATTAGCCAGGGTAGGAACATGTTTGGTCATTTTTGTGGTTTGGACAAGGTTCCTGTTTTGTCTGTGTTCAGACATGATTATGGAGTGTTCCTAATTTTGTCTGGATCCATCACAGTTACAGAGTGACCTTATCTGCCATTAGTGTTTCGGGAATGGTTTTTGCTCAACAGGAGAACACCAAAGCTTCGTTGTGAGCAGGTCCTAGCAACCCCAAGTCCCAGCAGATTATACCAGGCCAGCTTCTGCATGGCAGGGACTGGCAGGGACTGACTTTCTTTTTCACACACACATACACATATTCAGTCAGAGAAAACTAGAATTGTAACAAATATCATTTATTGTTTGTGATATTCCAGGCACCGTTTTAAGTGCCCTACATTTTTAACCTATTTAACCTTCACGGCAACTCTATGTAGTAAGTACAATCAATATTCCCATTTTCCAGAAGAGAAAAGTATGGCATAAAGAGGTTAAGTTACTTACCCAACAAAAGTAGTAGAGCAAGGATTTAACTTAGTGGCTATAGACCAATAGCCTTAACCTCTACATTATGTTGTCTATGTGTACAATAAATTATTAATAGAGGTTACCTTTGAAAGGTGGTGAAAGTACAGGAATATAGGTGTCTTTTTCTTTTTCTTGTTCTTATTTTCTAAATTTTCTACAAGTAATATGTATTAATTTTTAACCAGAAAAAGGAATAATTTACAAATGTACTCATGGAAGCTCTGTACCCAAGCCAAGGTCATCGTCCTAATGCAAACCCAAGTCTTTGGTGGTGGCAATGCTCCTCTGAATGTCTGAATCAAAAGAGAAGACAAATCAAATCGGGAGGAGGCAACGCCCTCCCTGCGCGCGCGCGCTCTCTTTCTCTTAACTCCAACTCAATTTAGACAATTTCCGCATTAAAAAGTGGCAGGAAGACCCACTCTCAGGCCGGTCCGTGTGTCGGAATTAAAGCCGGTAGGGTATGTTCCCCCCAGTATACCGAAGAACAATTAGGAACCGAGTTGGGAGGACTAGAAGCAAATGCCTCGGTCTCCAAGGTAAGGCCCTTTCCTCGTGGGAGAAAACACCCCCAACCGGCCCGGTGAGCACCGCTGCGTTTGTCCCGCTCTAGGACTCAGCCCAGGCACTGAGAGCGGGGATGCCAGCTCTTCAGCCCGCGTGAAGGCTTATAGTAAAAGGCCGAAAATTCTAGGGACGGGAGGGAATCATCTGGAGGGACAAAGACTTCAGAATGCAAAGAGCTTTGCCGAAATGTTAAAGGCTCCCCAGCAGACCTGTCGGCTGGTTTCCCTTCTCTTACTTCTGGCGCTGCGCTGGCACCAGAGCAACAGGCAACATCTTTGTTTGCTCCCCGCGCAGAGAGCGACTTTAGGCCTCCTGAGAGGTGCCCACCCACCAGCTGCCGCCGGCTCGGCCGCAGAGAACGGTGCTCGCAGTAATTCCCACTGCCACCGTACCCCCCTCCCTCCGCCGGCCCTTTCCTTCTTTCCGAGTGCCCCGGCCGAGAGCCAGGCGAGGCATCCACCCTGCCATTTAGCACCTCGGCTGCGCAGTGGTGGGTGGTTTCCCAAAGCGTGTGCCCTCGCAGCCGCTCGCGCTCGAGTCGCCGCTAGCAGGGGCACAAGTCAATGAGGCTTTTCCCTCCGCGATCATCGTGAATCAGCAAAGCGCTGCAGAGCAGCGGCGTCTCTGCGAGCAGAAATTAAGATGACGGGGGAAGGGCACAAGTGGAGTGTTGCAGGGGAATTTCGAGCCCCTCCCGGGAACGGCAGTTCTGAGGGGGTGGGGGGGGGAGCGCTGTCGGCTGGAAGCTGCTGGTGAACCAGAGGGAGCCTTTGGAAACAGAGCGGTGTGGGGAACAGCGAGGTGGAGCTGAGAAAGTGGACGAGAGTACGGCTGGGCAGAAGGACCTAGGGAGCGCAGGCAGAGCTGAGCGGGTGCGCCCCCGGGGTGGGCAGCGCAGCAGTTGCAGGTGTTGCTGAGGGAATATAGGACGGAGGGTCTGGTGTGGGGAAAGGGAGAAGAGGAACCAAGAAAGGAGGATTTCCTGGCCCACGACTTCCTGTTTCTGACGTGCAAGTTCCCAAGTTCAGTTTGAGAAGTGGAGGGCCGCTTGGCATTGGGGAATCTGGGCTGGGAACGTTAGGGAAATACCCCCCTTAGTCGCGGTCTCCCATCCATCTCCCTCTCCCTCTCCTCCTCCTCTCTTCCTCTCCCTATCCCGTCTTCCTTCAGCTTTGATTAATATGCATGCCCATGCTCAGTAGTGCGGGCCACACTCCAGGGACCGCGCCTCCAGTCACCGCCGCCTCTCGCTTGACCCTTGGCACTAAAAAGCTAAGCAGGAGCGACCGGAGGCGTGGGATGGGAAGGCCGAGCGCTCAAAGCGCGAAGCCTGGGGACCCCTCTCCGCGCCCCGGTCCCCACCCCCCTGGCCGGACCGAGCGCCCCAGCGGCCCAGACTCCGAGATCCCGCTTCGGTCTGCGTTGCAACGGATGGACCCCGGGGATTGGAGCGCGTAACGAACCGCGCTAAATTGTACCTGTGCGTGGCCGTTCCCGCCGCCGCCGCAGGTCTATCCCGGGCCCGAAGCCGGCGCCCGCCTTCTCGGGGAATTCTCTGGAGGGGGTGTGCGAGGGGAGCCACAGTGGCTGCCTTCTAGCTCACGGCTGGCGCGCACAAGCACACGCCCAACTTTGCCGAGCCGTCGGCGCCCCCCGGGTTCCCCCGCGCCCCCTGCGGCTCGGCACTCTCGGAGACCACATCTCTCCAGGTCTGAGATAAGGTGTCCCCCGCTCCTACACTCGCCCATTTGAGGAGGAGAGGGCGGGGTGGAGGAGAGAAGGAGAGTAACGCTACAGACTCCCTAACCAGCTGTTCACAAACACTCTATGCCCGCAGGGGCGCCCGCTCCAGCCCCGCCGCACCAGGTCCCCCAGACCCGCCAGTGACGACAGAGAGAGGAGAAGGAGGAGGAGGAGGAGGAGGAGGAGGAGGCGGCGGCGGCAGTGCGGAGAGGCGGGAGTCCGGGAGCAACAGAGCCCTGGCGACCGGCGGCTCCACCGACTGACCATCATTATCAGCACTTTTATTACCGGGGGACGGTGTGGGGAGGTTGAGGGGCGCGCGGCAGAACTGTCCAACCCACTCTGGAGTGCCCCTAATTGAGAGCGAGAAGACTCTCCAGAGGCGCCTTTGGAGTGGACGTGCCCCAGACGCACAACCGGACTCTGTGGTCCCGCGGAAGCTGCAATGTTGGGGATATTTTAAATGGCTCTTACTTGAGAGGAGGCGTGATTTCCACGTTCGAGCGTCTTCGCTCCCCACCCCCTCTCCGCACCAGCCAGTGCGCGCCACCACCTGAGCCTGGCGAGAGAGCCTGGGCGCACGCAGTCTTCAGCCTCTTCCTTTCCGCCTCTGGGGGGATTCGGCTCTGAGCGGGTCCGCCCGACGCCCCCCGGGAAAACTCTTTACTTTTTGTTTGGAAAATCGGGGCCATTTCTTTATTCATCTCTGGGTCTCCCCGGAGGAGGACAGGGGAGGGGAGGGCGTGCGCGGCGGGCCGGGCCGGGGGAGGGGAGTGCGGGGAGGGGAGGGGACTGGGTGTAGCCTGGAATTCTCCGTCCTCGTGCTCCTAGGCTGGCGCGCAGAAGCTCCCCGCGATAGCGCCGCCGCCACTCCCCGCGCCACCCCGTCGTTGGCCTCGGGGGTCGGGTGAGTGGGGTCATGACGCGCCGCGGGGGCTGCCCCGGGCACCTCCGGCGCTGAGCCGGGACGCTGCCCCGCCGCTCCGAGCCCCTCTGGCGGGGAGGCGGCGGGGGGTGGGGAGGGCGCACGGGGTAGGGCGGGGTGGGGGCGGCGCGGAGGCCGCCAAGCTGGGGGGCTCTCAGGGCCGGCGCGGCCGCGGGCAGGAGGGCGTGTCTCCGGCCCGAGGGGACCCTCCCGAAGCGCGGCGCGGGACTCCCCGATGGTGGTGCCGCGGCTCCGGGAGAGCACCGGGTCTCGCCTCCGCCGCCGCCGCCGCCGTCGCCGCCGCCGCGGGCGCCGCCACCGCCGCCGCCGCCGCCGCCGCCGCCCGAGCCCGCGCCGAGCGTGCGCCTCGCCCTCCTCCCGCGCCCGCTCTGCTCTAGGATGCTGCGGCAGGTTCTGCACAGGGGCTTGAGGACGTGTTTCTCCCGGCTCGGCCACTTCATTGCCAGTCACCCTGTCTTCTTCGCCTCGGCGCCGGTGCTCATCTCCATCCTGCTCGGCGCCAGCTTCAGCCGCTACCAGGTCGAGGAGAGCGTGGAGCACCTGCTGGCGCCCCAGCACAGCCTCGCCAAGATCGAGCGCAACCTCGTCAACAGCCTCTTCCCGGTCAACCGCTCCAAGCACCGGCTCTACTCGGACCTGCAGACCCCTGGGCGCTACGGCCGGGTCATCGTCACCTCCTTCCAGAAAGCCAACATGCTGGACCAGCATCACACCGACCTGATCTTAAAGGTGAGAGGGGGGCGGGCACGGGCAGCCTCTGCGGGCGCCGCTGCCGCGGTTGGGCTGGCTGAGCGCGGGGGTCCGGGCTGAGAGCGCCTCCTCTCCCATCCCAGGCGACTGCCGCAGGGGCTCTGCTGCACCGCGCGCCCCTCGAAGGCCGCCCGGAGCCTCCCAGCCTCCCGGGCGGGGAGCGTCCGGGTCCGGGCCCGGCCCTGCCCTGGCCGCCGTCGCCGCCACGCCGGCAGCCGCTGCAACAGTTGGGGCGGCGGCGGCTACGGTGCTGTGGTCGGTGCGCTTGTTTTGGTTGCAGTGGTCTTGGGGGCGGGGAGGCTTTGGGGTAACTGGGCCAGAAGGAACCGAACTAGAGAAGACATTCTAGAAAGTCCTGCTACTTGAAAACAAAATACCATCTTGGGGGGATTCAGAGACCCCTCTCCCCTGTCCTCATTTCTTCTCCCTTCCTCTGACCCCGGAGTGTTTTGGAAAAGGCTGCTCGGAGGGGCTGTGAGCGGGATGGTAAAGAAAATGCCTCCCATCCACCAGAAAGAAGTGTGGTCCTGGAGAGAGGACAGGGGCTGCCCTGCTGCCCTCTTCCCCGGGCGAGGTAGCCATCTCTGACTTCTAGGGTGAGAGAGAACGTTTGTAATTCGCAGTTGTTTCCTCTTTCACAGTAGCTCCTCTCCTTTGAAATGCAAAAAGTTCTTTGGGAAATGAGGGATTCGACTGATGCACTTTCATTTGGGTGTATTTGGGC
Organism: Lagenorhynchus albirostris; assembly: GCF_949774975.1. Classification (NCBI taxonomy): domain Eukaryota; kingdom Metazoa; phylum Chordata; class Mammalia; order Artiodactyla; family Delphinidae; genus Lagenorhynchus; species Lagenorhynchus albirostris. The sequence goes on along the minus strand of NC_083116.1, from coordinate 112,538,220 downwards.
GTGAGGGTGAGGGGCAGAGCCAGAAGGGTGAGGACAGAAGCCAGGCTGTGTGGCCCTGAGAAGAGCACAGGAAACCGAGCAGCTGGTTACAGGGTGACACTCAAAGAAACAGGGTGTGCTGTCAGCCTGAGGTGGGAATTTGATGTAAAAAGTGAGGTTAATGGTGATAACTTTCAGGAAGTTCCTAAGAAAAGCAGAGGAGTGAGGACTAGAGTTGGAAAAGTGGAGACCTTGGGAGAGAAAAGCAGAAATAGGTGAGAATGTTCCATCCAAGCCCTGGTGGGGATTCTGGGTCTGTTTACTTAAGGTACTCCTCTGGGGAGGGCAGATAGGAGCCAGTCCCAGCTGGAGCCCTGGGGCGGAGGGATGGAAGGTGCTGGTTTTGTGTGGGTCTCTGGTCCAGATCCAGGATTGGAGGCTGGTTAGATTTCTAGTCTACTTATCCCACCGGGAGTCAGCCAGTGAACCTGGGGGACTCTTTCCTTCTCTTTTACTCTACAGGTAACCCCCTAGAGACAAGCGAATTTCCCCCCCCCCCCGTATTTGTTGACATGTTATCAATCAGCAATTAGTAATGAGGGGAATCTGACTAGAGACTCAGTGGAATTAGGACCTTCCCACATTGGGTGGCTCGTGGTATTTTTAATGGCACACACATCATCACACATACTCACCACAGAACCTTAGTAACATTAATCCCGAGTTGTTTTCTTTTTTCATGATTATGCTTCCAACATCGAAGTGGGTTTTTATTCCCCCGATACTTTAGTTACCGTATTTTGACACACAGATAAATACTGCTCCAAATGCTTTCCCAAGAAAACATGTAGTAGTTTCATCATAGGCTTAAGGAAACTATAATTTAGCCAGTCCTGACATTTAGAAAGCTGCCCCGTCTTTTGATAGATGATCTACTAAATGATGTTTCTCTTTTTTTGTTTTTTGTTTTTTGAGGTGATGTTTCCACTGGCTGGTTTTTTGGGGGTTTTTTTCCCCGCTAACCGTCACGCCACTCTGACGGGCAGTCACCAGTTCTGTTCACTCTCAAGGTTAATGAGACATCAACAGGCACATCAGATGTCTTTTCAACTGGACTGTTTCTCTCCTATTTGATTTTGATCTGTTCAGGACAGAAAACCATATTAGAAGAGAAAGTTGGGACTGGAGAGCCAGGGAGGCTGGCTTTGCCTTCATATCTAAAGGGCAACTTTAAAGGACGGCGGTCTTGTGAGTGAATTGTTTTAAGAAATGGGATGTTTTTTCGTGTTCTAGGTTTCTGGGGAAGATCAAAACCAAGTGGCATAGTGGTCAGAACTCACTTCTAGCTGATGGGTCTCTGGTGAAAATGAATTCACAGAGCTTATGAAAACCCAGACTCATGAAACTGAGGGAACTGCCTTCAATTTTATATATCCATCTTTTTCTTCTTATATCCAACGCCTATATTTGGTAGGTATGGAGCTGGGGGACAGAAAAATGGACCCTCGGTAGTCATGGTACTGTAAAGTGTGGGAACAAGCACTTACTTTTTTCCTCTTTTTTTCTATTAGAGACATGAAAGATTTGTCCTTTACACAAGATGTTAGGAGTGAAAGAGTCACTGTTTCTGCCCTTACTGGTGTTATTCTGATACTTTGTTGTTGGCATCAAGGGTAGCAGTGACAGTTAACATTGTACACAACACCAGCCAGCCCCTGCCTGTTTTATAACAGCGCACTGGAAGTAAAGTGGACAAAGCATAACCAGGGTTTGAGGCTTTCTCGTGCCCCACGACAAAAGTGAAGGAAGTTAACTTGCAGGGCTGTGTCACTCACTCCTGGTGCTCTGGGGTTGTACCTACTCAATGAAAGCGATCCTTCTTGCAATATTAGTCCAGCTACTTTCTGATCAAAAATAGACTGGGAAGGGATGATGACAAAAAATGAAAATCCAGGTTGTTTTTTTCAAAAACATAATTGAGAGTATCACAGAAAAAAATAATCCACCCTTGACAGCCCCAGCTGATCTGCTTTGGAGGAGCTGTCTCAAATTCATGCAGGCGACATGACTGCCATACTCTGACCTCTGCAGCGTTAGAATCTGACCACAAACTATGAGACGGGTGACTCTCCCTAGCAATGGTTTCCTCTGAAGCCTACAGGGCAAAGATGTAATTTTGGGTGAAAGTAGGTGGGGCCTGATGGTACTGGCAAAGGATCAACCATTAATTTCTGAACCCCTTTAAATACATGTTGATCTTCAAAAGTCTTCATTTCACTAGAATATTAAATTTAACTCATTACTATATTTTAACAAAAATCCATGCTGTTCATCTCAGAGCAAATTTCAGAGTAGTGCCTCCCGAGCTTTTATGGATATGTTTCTTCCTGATCACCTAAAGTGAAGTGTAAGCAGGTCTTAGTTGATAACCGATCTGGCTGTGACCAAGTCAATACTTGATTTGTTCCATCTGTGTAAAGAACCAATTTAGCCCATTCCTTATAATAATGATATCAACTTTATAACAGCTTATAAGTTATAAGCATATAGTATGTTTAAATACATCAAACACCTAAGGGTAGGCAGGAGAAATGGTGTGATTCCATTTTACCGCTGAGAAAACTGCGCCTTAGAAATTAACTGAATTATCTATGGAAAAAAAGACAAGGACAGAACCAGGACGGTGACCCAGGGTTTTGACTCCCCGCCCAGTGCTCTTTTCACTATCATTTACTGCCTCCCATATGATAAACTACTTGAATGATTTTAAATGTACATTTTTGGTATCAAATGAGGTATATTCAACCAAAGTCTCATCCCCACCGTATACCGTTGTTCTAACAGTGGCAGTTGGATCATAAGGACATTCTCTCGACTGATGCTGCCTCATGTCAATGGAAATCCACTTACACAAACTCTACATGCCCAAAGTAAAGCATAAGATACTTGTAATTAGCAATATACAAAGACAGAAAGATAGACTATTTTACCAGAAAAAAACCTCTGGATGATTGAATACAGCGATTTCCTGTTTCAGTGCTGTTCACTGGCCAGGTCCAGGTGAATTCAACTCCAATGCCTCAGTCACACAGTCCCTGGCACATAGTAGGCCTTCAGTAAATATCTGTCCAAGGGACGTGCCCTAGTTTGCTCAGACATTTACGTGATGGGCAAAGAAAATTCCACAGAAACTATGAAATGTATTTTCAAATGACATTTTTATGTGTACAACTTTATAGGCAGATTCTAAGGCTTCTCTTTATCCAAGATACCGTTCTCCCTTTCTCTTTTTCCAAGATCACCTCTGTAGTCATATCAAAACACTTTTCAGTTTTGCAGTTGCATAGGGGCGTCTCCTTTGCATAACGTCCTCTTTTTCGGGGGGGACCTCATAGGCTGTTTTATTCCAAACCAAGGGAAGGACACATACTCACTATGCAGACATTCTTCCTTTTACTGGGGAAACTCATTTTGTTCAAATATTCAGTTTCTACTTTATTTAAACTTTTCATGTTTAATTATATTAAGGAGAATTAAGTTGCAAAATGAGATTGATAGAATTTAACTTGGAATTATTTAATTCAAGCTTTCCACGAAGGGCAGCACAACAGCTAGCTCCGGGTCACAAAGACCTGATAGTTGGATCAAGATCCCAATTTTTCCAAATACCGTCTCAGCACTTTCAGTCATTATAGGAATCGCCATTACGTCTTTCTCTACAGTCTAAGGATCAGCAAATTCCAGCCTACTTTTGAGCGTAGGAGTTTTTACATTTTTTAAAGATTGTAACAAAACAAAACAAAAACAAGGAAGAATATGAGACAGAGATGGTCTAAGACTCTCAAAGCCTAAAATATTTACTCTTTGGTCCTTTACATAAAGAAGTTCCTATACTGTATTCCAAAACCCCCTTACCGGAGCAATTTCAGGAAGTTAGTGCTGTTAAGTAATCTCTAAGGCAGTGGTTCTCGATCAGGGGCGACTGTGCCCTGCAGGGGACATTCAGCAATGGTTGGAGACATTTTAGCTCATCACAACCAGGGGTGAGTTGCTACTGGCATCTAGTGGGTGGAGGTCATGGAGGCTCTTAAACATCCTCTGTGTGCAGGAGAGCCCCATCCAGCAAAGAATTATCTGGGCCCAAATACTGCTTGAAAGGGTTCATGTGCGTATTTCTTTTTGTTCTGCTAGGATTTTTTCATCTGCATTGATTATGTAAAATGAGAAATTGCCAAAGAGAAGTTCACATCCAAAAATCTTATAGAAGTTTGCCTGGGGACAAATACTACAACCTGTGAGGAGATGCTCACTTGGGCAATTGGCCAAAGACCAGATTTTCCAATGTAACCTTCCCCAAGATGCACTTATCTTGCTCTCCTAGAGCTCTGTCCTTTATGGTCTAAATCCCAATGTAGAGGAACCCAGGAAACTGAATACGGTCTAACTGCTTGAATGATAAAGCTGCTGAATTGCTGCTGGCCTTGGGACTTGTCAGAGCGCCCACTGCTGGCAGGCCTGACCCTCAGTCTGTAGCAGCCACCCACCAGGCCGGACTTCTCCTGACAGTATGTAAGACCCCACTGTGAACAGTGACCTGCCGAGGAGACAGGAGGCCGTGCTCTGTTGCCTAGTCCAGCTGCTTTGCCTTTCTGAACATAAAATGACAAACGAAGAGCTTGCATCCAAAGGACAGGGGATCAAAGACCCTTGGGTTTGGAAGGCACCTTAAAGGTCATCTCCGCAGACACCGGAATGTGCTCTTCGCATCTCAGGGTGCTTTGTCTGGTGACAGGTGCTATGATGCCTTGGGCAGTCCCGTCACTTCGATGAGTTATCCAGGTGGCATGTACTCTTAGAAAAGATTGAGGCCAGGCCTGAAAGGGCAGCATTCGTGCATCTGCTGGACCAGCCAGTTGCCTTTTGCACTTTATTTTTACACTAGGAGCAAAGTGAGGAGAGGGTGAGATCTCGTTTCATTCTCCTTGCATTTCATGGGAGGTGCATCTGAATAATCCAAGTTCAATATCATTCTAGGTTTGTCTGACTTCTAAGCACATGTCATTTGTGTGACCAGTATCCTCCAATGCCCACGCTGTTTGTCTCATTTAGATTTGGGGAGCAATCTTTGACTTGCCCATGTAGATAAGCATTTGGAACAAACTTTGGGTAAACTGCTAATTTAAACTGAAATTTAAATATAAAGCTGTAGTGTGAGAGGAAGCCCACCTTTTTAATGACTCAGAGCATCTTGACAGATGCCGTATTAGAGTTAGAGAAGGATGTTTTTTTTTTTTTTTTTTTTTAACGAACACAAAGACTGAACCTCTCAGGATTCACCAGACTTACGAACCTCATCCAACAGCTGAGCATTTAACCGGTGACTTCTTGTGATAACTAAGAGAAGGAGAAGTAAGCTAAAAGAAGTTATCTGTTTCCTACCCGAGAGGTTGCAGCATCCCTTGGCGCAGGAGCTAGGGGATCTGATCCGCTCTGACTTTGTGGTATATGCCATCTGGTACCTGACTTTGGGGCTCAGTATGAGCCCCAAGTGATACCTGAGATAGGCCTGAAGCAGACCTTTGAAGTCACCTGCTTGGCAGCACATCACAGCAAGCAGGCCTGTCTGCCGCACTGCCTGTGCTGCTGCCGCATGCCCGGAAGGCCACAGAACTTCCGAGGTACTCTGCCAGACTGATTTAATGACCAGCAGGGGAGGTGAGTAATCTCTAACCTTTAAAAGACAAGAACAAAAAGGAAAATCAACACCAGTTGTTATTTCATGTGGGAAGCTCTGAATAATATGTCGCGCCTTCAACTTCCGAAGTCATATTTTGAACAAAAGAAGGCAGTGAGGGGACAGGGAAGTTATATTTATCTTCTTGCTCTCCAGGAAATCCTCTTGAGAATATTGTTTCCGGTGTTTTGAAAGACCCCCTTTGTTAGGTCTTCTACTTTAGGTTTAACTTGTGGGCTTCAAGTCCAGTCGAGATGAGGATTTGAGTGCAGGCAGTTACCTTGGGGCGTGATATCCAAAAACATCGGTAAGGAAGTGAGGACAGGAAATAGGGAGTAGCAGGAAGCCAGCCAAGGCAGTGTTCTCAAGCCAGTGTCCACTGTGGGCACCCAGGGCTCAGTCTCACTGGGGAACTCTGGGAGACACTGGATAACCTCCATCCAAGTTATCCCAACTGTGGGTGAAGGACCTGAATAATCTTCTCCCAAGTCTCCAGCCATCATTAGTTGATCCGGCTGCAGCCCGGCACAGTAAATAAATCTCTAGCAATTCCAGATGCTGTATGTGTTCCCATAATCAGAATTGTTTTTGTTGTTTTGTTGTTGTTGTTGTTGTTTTCCGGTACGCGGGCCTCTCACTGTCGTGGCCTCTCCCGTTGCGGAGCACAGGCTCCGGACGCGCAGGCTCAGCGGCCATGGCTCACGGGCCCAGCCGCTCCGCGGCATGTGGGATCCTCCCGGACCGGGGCACGAACCCGTGTCCCCTGCATCGGCAGGCGGACTCTCAACCACTGCGCCACCAGGGAAGCCCCAGAATTGTTTTTTGTTGTTGTTTTATAAAAGCCACAGGCAAAGAGCTGCAGGTGCTCACGGTGAGCGGCCTTGACATGTAGAGGTGAGTGTGAGTGGAGAGAATACAGGTGGAACCCTGAGAGCATCTGCACTAAGGGTCTTACACCCGTCTAGAGACACACCTCTAGGAGTTTAGGGCCCACATTGCTAAGGGATGTTCATCCCTTCACTCAACAAGATGGCCATGACGCAGGCAAGAATGACCCAGCACAGCTGTTCAGTTATTCTTGAATTTGATAAGTAACTGCCATTTTCATTTTGGCCACTGGATGGTGCTAAAGATGGCTCCAAGCTGGACCTGGACGCCACCCGGATTTGTGGTTTTATATCAAGCCCTCACATTTGAGTGGCCTGTGTCCAGCCCCTCTTCCCTTCAGGAATACAAGAGGAGTCTGCAGGCCCCCCTTTCACAGCCCCCATCTTCACACATCTACCTGTGTTGCTCTCCCCCGCTAGAAATGCACTCGCTGCTTACTATGAGGTCAGACTCACATGTGTCCTACTTTGTGAGGCCTTCCCAAATTCATGGCTCCCTCCCTCCCTTAAATCTATCTGGCTTGCAGTTGTACCCACATTCTTTAATGCTTAACTAGATACTGTTCTATAATTTGCTGTATTGTCATGTGATGCTTTCTCTTAAGATCATAAAGCTCTTCAAGGGCAAGACCAATGTCTTATACTCCCACATCTCTCCTAGAAACTAGTATAATGTGGAATGTACAGCAGGTGCTTAATAAATTGTTGCTGGTTGATGGCCTGTAGGATGGAAAACACGCTCTGCCTTGCCTATTCATTTATTTTGCTTGAATATAATTTTGCCAGGCAGCAAGACCATGTGATTTCTTTAGATGTGTCTTCACTTCTCATCTTTGATAAATTTTGGTTTCAAACTTGATGATAAGCAATAAGCATCCATTCTGCCTTAGGATCTGTTGGTACTTACTTTATATGGGGAGAAACTCATATAAAGGAAAACCAAAACCAAACGCCTGACCACCTCTTTTGGTTCAAGTAGTTTGGAAAGGTGTAAACTGACCTCAATCTCCAGTGGTCCATTCCCATTTGGGAGGGCAGAGCACTCTGCAGTTCCCAGCAAGTACCGTCAAAGTCAGCTCTCCACTACACGTGTCCTTATGTACACGAAGTAAAGTCTCAAAACATTGGCCTAACCCATACTCAAATGTAAACATGAAACACATTTTTTTTAAATCAAGGACGAGTGGTTTTCCCAGTTGTAGCATCAGTGTTCAAGAGATCACCATTCTGATGTCATTCAGCTTCGAATTTCTCAAGAGGGAGCCCAGGGTAACAAAGACTTGTTCTAAGAGGCGAACTTAAAAAACGATGCTGGTACAAAATCAGTGTATCTCTGGTGAGTTTAACAGAAACACTAGAACTGTTCATTTCTCAGCATTAAAGGGGAGATTCCTTTGCTCATTCTTCCATGGGCTCCACGACTTTGTCAAATACCATGGCTTTGTCAATTCCTTCCAATTGTCTCAGTAAAAACCGTATCTCTGCTATACAACTAGCATAAGTGCTCAAAAAGAAAATCTTCGTAATACTCAGTACCTTAATTTTTTGAGTTTTGCACTGTTGTCTCGTTTTTATTCTGGTTTTGGTATAGCATGTAGGCAAGTGGTCATACTGAGTAAACTGACTGCTCTTAGACTCTTTATGCCCACACATCACCTGGGCATCTCGGGAAAACACAGATTCTGATTCAGCCTGGGGTGGGACCTGCAATTCTGAATTACTAACAAGCTCTCAGATGATGGTGATGTTGCTGGTCAGTGGAGCACACTTTGAGTAGCAAGGCTCAGAACCTCATCTTCCTGCTTGACAGGGCTTTGCACACAAAGGAAGCATTCACTTCTTGTACAGAAGTATCTCTGGAATGAAAACTCTGGGAGTCTGTGGGCTCCAGTTTCAAGGTTCTCTCACAGCCCAGCATGCCAGAAAGGGATTCTCCAGCAATTTAGGTGAGCGAGTTGATAACTCTCCTCTGTCACTTAATTTATATGACTACAGTGTTTCCCTGGGAAATCTTCCCCACAAGCCCTTCAAAGGGAAGAGTGTGTCAGAATTGCCAGAGATCAGGAGAACCAGGCCAAGTGATAGTAAGGCCCCTTGAAACTGTGAAATGTAAAATTTTGCTGACTGGGGGTTTTAGTCATTTAGGTCAGTGCATTTCTTCACCTTCCCTTGTCTAAAATTTCTTTTCATAGGGTTATAAAAGAAACCTACAATTATTTAGGATCGAAGAAAATTTCTCTACCTTCCTGGTTCTCTATGCCTAAACTCTTCAAACAAAACTAACCTCAGTTTAAGTGAAGATTAGCAATTTTTCTCAAATCTGAATATGTTTTGGAATTCCCTGGGAATTTTATTAATGTTCATATTCTGATTCAATAGGTCTGAGACAGCAGGCCTGAGCTTCCGCATTTCTAACAAGCTCCCAGGGCTACTGCTGCTGCTGCTGGTCTGAGAACCACACTGACTAGATCAGTGGATTGGTGGACCCGAAGAACCTTTGCATAATATATCCTGACTAATTAATGCCATTTAACTGCCTCCATACTCTAAAGCAGTGGTTCTCCACCTTGAGTAGGTATCCCCTGGAGGGCCTGTCTGAACACAGATTTCAGATCTCACCCCCAGAATTTCCAATTCTGTAGGTCTGGGGTGGGGCCTGAGAATCTGCATTTCAAACAGGTTCCCAAGGTGCTGCTGTTCCTGCTGGTCTAGGGACCAAACTTTGAGAACCACTGCTATAAAGCATCCTAGTAATTAGCTGCCAGGACTAATTCTAAAAGTGCAGTTTCTCTCTCTCTGTAGAAACCTGGACAACAGATACAGCAGGGTGAAAAAGTTATTTGTTCAGCCGTTAATTTTGAATGATGCTGTCATTCAAAGGAGACTACATAAGCCTGAACCTTTAAGTCTGCGGTTTAAGGCAAGCATATTGGACAGAGGGCCCTGCCCCTGCTGCCTGTCTCCAGGAGCTGGAGTTTAGGAGAAGGGGGCTGAGTAGAAGAAAGGACGCTCAGAGATGGGGGGGGAGAGAGATAACCCCCCCACTCCACACACATGCAGTGTGGATGTTGTTACTACCATCAATGTGATTACCAAAGCTTCCTTCCTTCCAAAGACTTCCCACACAGGGTCACCTGCCATTTGCCTTTGCAGAAACATAATTTACATCAGACCAGAAGGCACAGCAGGTACAAATAGGAGCGACATGTTGTGTTTCTGAGACAAGGACCCAGCTCTGGTTGCCAGAGGTGAAGTGTCCGGGGGGGGACCCTGGTAGCTAATGTTCAGTTTCAACTACTGACCGATGTCAGTTCTGTTAGAGAGAGGTAAAGTAGAACTGGAGTGAAGTTCAGTAAGTACTGATTTTGGCACAGTGGAATTAGCGTTGTTTCAGAGCCCCAAAGTTCTGTGTTTGAGGCTGTGAACCATCAAAGTGTCTGTGATAAAAGTCATTTATCCTCTCTGGGGTCTTCATTTCCTCACCCATAAAATGCGATCAGCAATATCATCATCATGGTGTTGGAAGACAAAAGGAGATATAACGTGTGTAAACAAACTTTGTAAAGTGCAGCACGCCTAAAGCCACACAAACCTCCCAATATCTGCACTGAACGCACACGTGTTTGTCTGGGGCAAGAGAACAACCTCCTGGGGATTCCCAGGGGAGAAGACTAACCACCTTAGTCACTCAGTTGACACATTCCAAATCACTGTCTCCTTTTATAAAAAGTATCTGTACAGTCTGTGACTACCTTTTACTAACCAGAAGCTTTGTTGACATGGCCTCGTGCTCCCAGATGATGTAATATTACATCAGTCTATATTTTTACTTTGAATTACTCAAGGAGAATTTTAAAATAGCATATCTGATCACCCATCGTCTACACTTCTAAAGCCTTAGACCTACACTGTCCAATTCAAAAGCCACTAGCCACATGTGGCTATCTGATTTAAATTTAAATTAATTAAAATAAGAAATTCATTTCCTCACTTGCACTAGCCACTTTTCAGGTGCTCGGTAGCCCACATGTTCCTGTAATGGACAGGACAGATAACATTTTCATCATGAGAAAAGTTCTATCCGACGACACTGCTTTTCACAAAGAAATCACTGATGCATCATACAGCTTAACTAATAAGCAGAGGAATCAAGATGGAAACACACATCTGCCTTCTAAAGCATCAGTAAAAAATTAACTCCACCACATTGCCCCCAAGAAATACAGAAATAGATGAGCAAGGCGTGGCCCCTGGTGCCAGATGGCCTTGAAGTAGTATTTCAATCAGTAACAGAGTAAGGAGGAGCTTTCGGTTTCAGCTTCGACATGTAAAGAGCTTGGAAGTTGTCATCCCCATCCTTACAACAGGAAAAACCTAGAAGAACTGAAAATCAATGATTTTTCTCGAGCACATCAGAGAACTGAGGTCACAGGGCAAAGTGCTATCCGCAAATCCATAAAGGCATGGAAACAATCTGCTGACCTGGAGCGCGTGTCTCTGGTAGAAACACTTAAATGGTAATCTTGACGTACTGCTGGCAGGGAGTGGAAGAAAAGTAATCCTCCTGAAATTCACCTAGTCTTCTCCATAAGGAAGGGCTACTCTCCAGGGAAAAAGACTTTTGCCAGAGCACAATTCTGAAACTTTATCCTAGGTTCCTCCTTCCCACTGGAGCCCCCTTTAGCTTTTGTCTCACGTAAGTTGGGGATGCAGAGTCCACAGGTGTCAGGGCTTCAAGGAAACAGATTAGGAGTGCAGCTGCCAGGAAAGGGAGTAGGAGGCAGGGGAAGAAAACTATACCACTGGAGAAATATCTGTGAAGGTCATAGCCCCAAGGCACAGGCCCACTTAAAGACTGAGATTTCTTCAAAAGATTATATACCATTTACCCTCCCATCACCTTACCACCACACCAACAGGGCTCCAATATAATAATAGTGGATTATAGCTGAAGAGCTGTAAGACACAGACTCTCTCTGAGGAGGAGTACTTAGGAAAGACAAAGTTAAGAGGAGAGACAAAAAGAATGACAACAGAGAAATTTGAAGCTTCTGGTACCTATAGCCACAACAAACATTAAATACATCCAAAGTCCTAGATTAACATAAGTCCTTACTATAAAATTCTATTTACCTCAGTTCCTACTAACTGATACAACATGTCCAGCTTTGGGGAAAAAATTACAAGGCATGCAAAAAAGAAAAAATATATAGTCTGAAGAGACAAAAGAAGCATGAGAACCATACTCAGATATGACACAGATGTCAGCATTATCACACAAGAAATCTAAAGTAACTATGATTAATATATTGTTGACTTTAATGGAAAAAGTAGGCAACATCAAGAACAGATAGATAATGTTAGTAGAGAGATGGAAACTCTCCAGATAAATCAAAAGGAAATGCTAGAAATCAAAACTTGTAGCAGAAATGAAGAATGGTTTTGATGGGCCATCATCAGTACACTCAACACAGCCCAGGAAAGAATCAGTGAGCTTAAATACCGGATGAAAGAAACTTCACATATTGAAACACAAAGAGACAAAAGAGTGAAAACACCCCAGAACATCCACGAATTGTGGGACAATATCAAAATAACATACACGTAATTAAAATGTCAGAAGGAGAAGAGAGAATGCAACAGAAGAAATGTTTGAAATAATAATGGCCAAGAATTTTCTAAAATTAATGATAGACACCAAACTACAGATCCAGGTATCTCAGAGAACACCAAAGAGGACGAGCACCCATAAAAGCACACTTAGGCATATCATATTCAAACTACAGAAAACCAAAGACAGAGGAAATCTTGAAAGAAGACAGGGGATTGGGGTGGGGGAACACCTTACATATAGAAACAAAGATAAGAACTACATTAGACTTCTTATCAAAAACCACACAAGCAGGAATACTGGAATGAAATGTTTAATGAGTTGAAAGGAGAAAAACTCAGCAACCTGAAATTCTGTAATTCCACAAAATTATGCTTCAAAGTGAAGGAGATACAAAAACTTTCTCAGACCAAAAAAAAAAAAAAAACTGACGGAATTCATTGCCTGCAGACCTGTTCTGCAAGAAATTCTCTTCAGCAGAAGGAAAATTACATAGATCAAAAACTCCGATCTATATAAAGAACAGTGTTAGAGAAGGAATAAATGAAGGTAAAGTAAAATCTTTTTAGCTTTCTTATTCTTAATTGATCAAAAGATAACTTTAAAGGAATAACAGTAACAATATATTGATTGACTATAACATATGGATAAGTAGAATGAACGTCAGCCATGTCACTAGGGACAGGAGGGAGGAATTGGAACTACTGTGTTACAACTGCACTACATATGAAGCGTTACAGTATTATCTGAAGGTGAACTTAGATTAGGTATTGATATATATTGTAGGTGCTAGGGCAACCACTAAAATTTTTTTAGAAAAAGAACAAATGCAACAAATAGAGAATACTTACAACTATGGTAGATATTAATCCAACCATATCAATAGTTACTTAAAACATGAATGGTATATTCCAATTAAAAGGCAGTGACTATCAGAGTGGATCAAGAGAAAACAAGACCCAACTCTGTGTTGCCTACAAGGAACCCACTTTAAATATAAAGACTCAGATAGGTTAAAAATGAAGGGATAGAGAAAGATGTACCATGCTAACACTAAGCAAAAGAAAGCTATTATTAATTTAAGATATGGCTGACTTCAGAACAAGGAAAATTATCAGGAATAAAGAGGGACATTACAAAATGATAAAAGGATTATTCTCCAAGAAGACATAACAATCCTAAACATGTATACACCTAACAAACAGAGTATTAAAATACATGAGGCAAGAACTGATAGAACTTAAAGGAGAAATAGACAAACCCACTATTATAGCTAAAGACTTCAACATTCCTCTGTTAGTAATTGATAGAGCAAGCAGGCAGAAAATCAGTAAGGATTTGGATGACATGGACAGAAGTAAGGGGCAGGATGTCTAATACTCTGGGGAGAGTCATGACCCAAATTTTATAACGACAGTTCTTATAGAAGTATAGAGGTTAAGTTGGAGAGGCAAGATATTGGAGAAGGGGAGATCCCCTCCTCCACCCAGGAGACTTATTTAAGTTTGTAAGCAAGAGGCTTTGAGAAGAAAAGTTGCAGAAAGAGAAAAGATGGGGGCTAAATTAGACCACTGTTTTCCAAAATGTGCTTTAGTAAAAATTTCCTGTGATGCGGCAAAGAAAATTGGCTTCTGTGACCAAATAACTTTGGGAAACGATGCATGTAGTAGCCCCATATTGAATGCACATTAGCATATCAAAGGCTTTTAAAAGCTCCTCTGTAAAGAAATCTATTTAACTCTATCCAGTTTAGCATTTCTGAAATTTATTTGATCATGAATACTTTTTACTTTTTTGATGACCCTTATTAACAACCTAAGGAACTAATGTGCTTCAGAATATAGACTGAAAATACTATCCCAAAAATAGGGAGATGGTAGCAATAGGATTTGAGGTTCCCTGGATCTGTGAGTAAACAAAGGGAAAAGGGTGAAGTTGGCTTAGAAGTTTCCACCTGGGTAAGCAGAAAGAGGAGAAGGATGTTAGCCATAACAGGAAACAGGTGGAAAAACAAATTTGGAAGAAAAGATTCAGCTGTTGGGATATATGCCAGTTGAAATATTGCCATAATATGTATTTGCAAATCATCAGGAGGCAGATGGAAATTCAGATATGGAGTTTGGAAGAGAGGTGAGGCACTGATGTGAACTGGGGATTGGTCAGCATAAAAATGGCAAGCCAAACCATGGAGGTGGAACTCATTGCCCAAGAAGAGTTTATGACTGTGACACGATCAGAAGTGCCAGAGATAGAATCTTGAGTAGTATCAAATTTACAAGGTAGGTAAAGGTAGAGAAGTCGGTTAGATAGACACTGGAAAACCAGGTAGAGAGGTAGGAGGAGAGGAGAAAATTGTGTCATGGAATTCATCATGGGAGAGAGGGAGGGTTTTGGTCAAACCACACATATTGAGCACCTTTGTTTGCCAGGCACATAATCAAGGATGCAGCAGTCAAGAAACCATGCCCATGCCTTAATGGAACCTATTGGATTCCCACGAAAATCTCAAAAATGCCTAACCATCTTAGATATGTTTAAAGTACTATTTTGACTTAACTGTGTGTATCTGCTGAGAGTTCAAAAAAATGAGGACTGAAAAGTAGTCACTGGATTTACCTGCTTAGAAGTCATTGTGGACTTTTGGTTGAGTGCTGGGATACAGTCCAGAATGGAGTGGTTTGAGAAGTGAGTGGGAGGTGAGGAAATGAAGTTAGCAAGCGTGAATCACTCTTTCAAGTGTAGTTGGAGACAGCATATGTAAAGAGCTTCTTAAAGAAGGGGAGCTATGGCAGAAGTTGGAAGGGAAGCGGGGTCAATGAGGCCTTTTTTAATATGGGAAAGACATAAGCCTATTTCAAAGCTCATGGGAAGGAACTAGTAGAAAAAGTTTGAGGCCATGGGAGAAGAGGGGATAAACAATACTAGGAAGAAGGAAAGGAAAGCCAGAACCCAATGGAAGCAATTGATTTTAGAGAGAGGAAGGGTCATGGCCTTGATTTTCACAGGAGGGGGAGGATAGAAACGAATGGATGTGGGTATTTTTAGAGATATGGTGGCAGCAAGTTGAGGGTAATTTCCGTCTATGGCTTGGGGTTTTCTCTGCAAGATAGAAAACAAGGTCAGTAGCTGAAAGTCTTGTCAAGTGCTGAAGAAAGTGAGCCTTTGTCATTATAATATCTATGGGCTTGGAGGCTGATTGACAAGGGAATGAAGAGACTAGGTGGTAAACTGGAAACAATCTCTCTGGAATTTGGGTATGAAAGTGAAGAGACAGTCTCTTCCTCCCTTTTGTCTCAAGATGGGCAAAAGTATAGAGAAGAAATTAAAGTGGAAGTGAGAGGCAAGCTGAGAGAGCTCACACTGGCTACATTTACATTTTAGAAGAATATGGATTACATAGAAGCAAGGATTTCTTAACCCCAAGAGTTGTTTGGCATCTGAATGGCTCATCAGAGGAGACTGAAATGGCCTAGAATGGTTCAAAGAGAGGTTGGCATGGTGTGATCTCCAAGGGTGACATGGCCTTAGAATTCCATCACGTATCTCAGTGGTCCTCAACCCTGGCTACACGGTAGAATCCCTGGAGGAATTCAAACATACCATGCCTAGGTCTCACACCCATAGATTCTCATTCCACTGGTCTGACAACGGGGTGGCCCACTCTAAATGTGGTCCTCACACTGGCAGCAGCAGCAACAGCAGCATCCCCTGGGACCTTATTAGGACAGCAGGCTCCACCCAGGCTCCATCCAGACTCCACCCAGACCTACAAGATCTGAATCTGTATTGTTACAAGATCCCCAATTGATCTGTGTACAAATTAAAGCCTGAGAAATGCTGGGCTAAAGCATGGCCTAGAGCAGGGCCAGTCATGGGTACTTTTTAAAACTCCCCCAGGAAATTCTAATGTGCAACCAGACTTGAGAACCACTGCTACACAGAAAAAGAGATCCTTTTGAAACCGTATTAATTAAGCTCATGTGATAAAATGTCATAGTATTACACACACACAAAGAGTGCACGTAGAAACCGGTGAATCCAAACAAGGCCTGTAGTTGAGTTAATAGGATTGTACCAAGTCAGTTTCATGCTTTTTATCATGTACTATGGTTATGTATGATATTATCATTAGGGGGAAGGTGAGTGATAAGACACATGGGAACTCTGAACTGTAGGTACAACTTCTTGTGAGTCTTAAATCACTTTAAAAGAAAAAGTTAAAAAGAAAACATTTTAAGCTAAGAGAACGCCTGCCTAGGATAAGGAGCAGCTGTTGTCCATCATCATCTAAGAAATAAACGGGCTCCATCATTCATTCGGAGCGGAGCCATTGGAGGATTTAAAGCAGCGGGATGACAGGTTTGGATTTGTGTTCTAGAAAAATAAATCTGGTGGCAGTTTGGAGGATTGACTAAAAGCAGAAAAGATGAGTTAGGAACCTGTTTCTGTCATCCAGATGGATTATAAGGGCTAGAACCAAATCAGGAGCAATGGAAATGGAGCACGAGAGGATGGATTTGAGAGATTTTGGAGGCAGAATCCACAGGATGTGATGAATGATTCAAGGATTCGTCAACCTTGGCTGTGTGTGTAGGCCCCTGGGAAGCTTTTTCAAATACAGATACCTGGGCCCTTGCCAAGGGATTCTGATTTAAAGGTGTGAGGGGGAGCCCAGGCATCTGAGTTTGTAGAGTTCCACAGGTGGTTCCCATGGGCAGGGTTGAGAGCAGCTGGCTCCGACTGAGGAGGCGGGAAGTGCAGGGGAAACCTCACAGGTTTTCAGTCCAGTCGTGCTGGAACCACAGAGGATGACGAGGAGGCAGCAGAGAGGCAGCCAGGATAAATTAGGGAGGTAGCCCTTCCTCTTCCATTTGTTTTATGTTGAGTAAAACTGTAAGACTCTGAGTTAAAACGTGTAAAGCCATTATCCTTGCAACCTAGCTGTCTTCCCATGGCTTGTCTGAACATATATTTTTTAAATGAAAATAAAACCTTAGTTCGTTTGTGCCATCCAGACATAACTTCAGCTTATTTAAAAACAACGACAGGGACTTCCCTGGTGGCACAGTGGTTGAGGGTCCGCCTGCCAATGCAGGGGACACGGGTTCGAGCCCTGGTCCGGGAAGATCCCACATGCCGCGGAGCAACTAAGCCCGTGCGCCACAACTACTGAGCCTGCGCTCCAGAGCCCGCGCGCCACGGCTACTGAGCCCATGAGCCACAACTACTGAAGCCCACGCACCTGGAGCCCGTGCTCCACAACGAGAAGCCACCCCAATGAGAAGCCCGTGCAATGCAATGAAGAGTAGCCCCGCTCGCCACAACTAGAGAAAGCCCGCGCGCAGCAACAGAGACCCAACGCAGCCACAAATATATAAATAAATAAATGTATTAAAAACTAAAAACGATGACGGCAGAAATTAACACAACATTGTAAATCAACTATACTTCAATTTTAAGAAAACCAACGACAACAGCAACTTTCTGTTAACCCCAAATTTTGAAGGATTTATACAAACAAGTCTTCAGGAGGCTAGGCTAAATGCTTTGAGAACAAGGTGAAATTTCTTGTTTTTACTGCCGTTGGCCCCTCTGCATATTCTGGAAGGCCCTCCCAACCTTTCTCCCAAATCCACGCAGATGCTGTTCCCGTTTTCCTGTGAACAAGTCTTTCCTTTGGGGTTGCTGAGGCTGCTTTCTGGAATCCATCCAAAAGCTTGCTCCTGCCCGCCCCCTGCCCTCACCGCCACCACCACATCTCCTGGGTCACCAGGCCAGCAGGTGCAACGGAGCCTCCGCAGTCAGTGCTCACTGCTAATAAGCCCCCGGATTCCATAGAAGGGCTTCTGGGGCCGTGCACCATGCCCTCAGAGCTTCAAGTCAGAAGCAGCCAATGGCTAGTGGTTTATCTTTTTCAGGGTGACCCGCCAATGCCACCAGTCTCCAGCTCGTAAAAACAATCTGGGGTTTCCCCACTGAGAGCTGTTTGCTGCCTATTGGGACCTCTCTTCATAAAGCTGTGTGCAAAGCACCATGAAGGTGTTTCCATCTCAAAATGGTCTGTTCTTTAGCATTTCTGTTTTCCCCATTAAAGACATTTTTGACCCTTTTTTAACTTAAAAAGAGAAGTTACAAAGCTCACCGATATCCATTATAATAGTGCAGAAGCACCTCATAACATATAATAAGCACATTACAAGAGTGTAACAATGATTTAAGTGGCTAATGTGAGACGGAAAACGCTAAGGTGACATTTACAGGGATACTTCTGTGTTTGTGTCTCAGCTTTTACTAGCTATGTTACTTACAAGGTAACAGAGTAATGCCTGGGCTCATCCATTCCTTAAATGAACCCGAACCAACTTTGAGATCTGCAGGCTGGTTTATATTGATTCTGATAAAGCTACTTCAGCATGGAAAAGGGGAGAGGAAATAATAGACTCAGAATTTTAAAATCTCCTTATTCCAAATTCCAATGTCCTATTCTTTCTAGAACTGCCTATATTAATAACTGCCTGTGTAGTCCCTTGAGAGCTGGGCTGGAAAAGCATTACAGGGCTGTTTTGTTTTGTGTTTAAATTGTCACCGCATCTTTACTTTTAGACATAAAAGTACATGTACTCATTGTAGCAATCACCATTCCCCACGTGTTCTGGTACCTCTTGCTTGTCTGTTGGCCTTTTTGTTTGTTTTGCTTTCCCCCCCACCCCACCCCCCGAGTATTTGAGAACTACCTAGTTCTTTTGCTTGATCACTTCTCAATACTTAACTAGGCTTTAGGCCACGCAAGTGGAAGCTGTTTAAAGCATGCTGGTGATGCCAAGGCGATTCGGGCAAGAGTGTGTTGGCTTGTCCAGAACGTTTCTGCCTTAAGTACTGTGTGCCTGCACTGTGCTGGGAGTGGGGATATAACAAAGAATAAGACTCAGAGAGCTGAAAGAAGATGTCCTTATAATATGGCAGGTGATGAGACAGATGTGTCCACACGCAGGGGACCAGAGAGGACCTTGTCTGCATTTCCAGGGCAGGCTTCCTGGAGGGGGTGATGCCTGAGCTGAGTCCATCGCTCCTCACAAGTCCAAAGTCCCAGAAGGGAGGGCTGGGGACCACAACTAGGCTGCTCACTCGGCAGCCCTTTCCAAAGCAGCCTCACTTTCTTATTAGTCCTGCTCTGCAGCAGCTTCTCCCCCTAAACAGAGAACATGGCTCTAAAAAGGTGCCCTGCAGATCCTTCCTGCCTCACATCAAATAAGGCACTGCAAAAGATCATGCTTAGGAAACCTTGCCATCGTGCCTCCCACAAAAAGAGAAATGCTACTTCTCACAAAGAATAAAGCCCTCACGTCATGAGACAGGCGGTAGCTTTATGACAAGACACCACTAGACAGCCAGGGAGAATATGGGATTTCTACGCATTAAAACCATCACGTACCTCGTGACTAGAAGCTCACAGGTGATTCTGATTGAGATGGGGCGAGGCTCCAACATTTACTAAGAACCTGTGATGTGTTCCTCTGCCAGGCACTCCATTTACATTGTCCCATTCAGAAACCAACAGCACTCTAGATAGTAAGCCCATTTTGATGACGTGGAAACTGAAGCTCAAGAAGGGCATATGCTCAACGTTACCAGGTAGTCACCAGCTTGGCTGGATGTGATCACGTCTGTGTGGCCCCAAGGTCAGGCTCTTTGCAGCACACCAGGCTGCCTCTGGAGCTCTTCTTTTTGGCTTTCTTTACAAGCCAGCCCCACTTGTCTTGAACTTACATATTCTCTTAAAAATCAATAAAGAAAAGACCCAACAACCCAATAACCAAAGGGACAAACAGCTTGGACAGGCACTTTGGAAAAGAGGATAGCCAGATGGCTAATGAGCATATGCAAAGGCGCTAAGCTTCAGGCATCATGGAAGTGCACATTAAACCAAAATGACGTACCAGTACACACCCACCAGAATGGTAAAAAATTTAAAGACTGATAATACCAAGTGTTGCCGAGGATATGGGGCAACTGGAACCCTCATACATCGATGGCGGGAATGTGAAATTGTACAATCACTTTGGAAAACTTAAACCAAATATATGCCTACTCTCTGCTTCTGAAATTCCACTCCTGGTCTCTGTACCCAGTGGTATGCTGAGACTGGCTCCCACTGGCTCCTGAAAGCTGACTGGGCACATCTCTTCCTAACCCACATCCCCTTGGTAGCTTGAAATTGGTCATGGTGGCGGTATTTACAAATCGTACAAGTCAGAGCTATTTTTGTTAGAGAACTTACTGTTACACATTTACCAACACACCACTGCATATACCTGAGAGAAATGAGTACAGATGTCCACAAAAGGACTTGTACAAGAATGCCCATCGCGGTTTTATTGATAACAACCCAAAACGTCCATCGATAAGAGAATGAAAAAATACACTGTGGTATGTTCGTGCAGTGAAATACTATGCAGCAAGAATTAAAATCCAAGCTATAGATAAACACAACTGGGATGAATCTCAGAGGCCGTGGGCTGAGTAAAAGAAGGCAGACACAAAAGAGTAGAGCTGACCTTTGAACAACACAGGGGTTAGGGATGCCGACCCTCCGCACGATTGAAAATCCATATATAACTTTACAGTTTGGCCCCCCAGATTCGTGGTTCTACAGCCACAGATTCAACCAACCACACATCATGTAGTACCGTAGAATATACTTACTGAAAAAAACCCAAATGTAAGTGGACCCACACAGTTCCAACCTGTGTTGTTCAAGGGTCAGCTATACATACTGCATGATTCCATTTATTGCAAACTCAAGAATAAGCAAAGCTGATCAATGTTGATAGAAGTCAGAATAACCTTCCCCTGGGGGTTGTAGGGGTATTGACCAGAAAGGACACAAGGGGGCCTTCTGGGTGCAGTAGATGTTCTGTGTCTTGATCCAGGCAATGTTTATATAGGTACGTACATATAAAATTCATTGAGCTGTACACTTAAGATTTGTGCACTTTCCTATATACATGTTATACCTCACTAATGAACACTGTACACACATACACATTCTATTCAGTGACCCTGTTAATAAGGCGGAAGCGTTAGACCACCATCCCAGCAGAGCATCCAACAGTGGTGAGGACCGACATGAAGAAAAGCAGTCTGAATCTTGGCAGGCAAATCAGCTCAGTTTTACTGACATCTGACACACCACCATCATGGAGACTTTCAACACCTGTACTGGCAGCACATACTCCCTGGGCACATCACTGCCTGGGAAGGAATCCAGTGAACACATCAGCTGTCTCTCCCACACACCTACCACCATAACAGCAGAAATCCAGAAATGTAAAGATAGGGACTCTCATCCAACATGGGTGACATTCCAGCACTTGCTGTCAACAGAGAACACTGAAGCCTGAGACCTTACCTGCTGAGATGTTCCAGAAGCATGCAAAGAGGCTGCTAACTGTGTCTCTGAGTGGTTTTTTTTTCAAATAAAGGAAAGCCAAAGAAATGCCTGCTTCCTTTACCATCAGCAAGAAAGATGAGAGATCGTGTCATCTCATAGTTCATTCCTGGCAGGATGTAGGCCTAATCCTTTCTTGAGGGGTTACCGTGCATTCTTGTCACCAATATACCCTGGACCCAACATGTGATTAGCTATAAACCTTAACGAAGAGAATGAACTCTGCCCCAAATGAGGGAGAAGTGCTGTTGGTAGCATCCGGACATGTACATTCATGAACATATCAGAGCCACTTGAGAAGTATTTGCTGCATACCTACTGCATGCAAGTTGGCAATATCAAAGAAATGTGTCCACCATCAAAAGACAGTATGAAGAGAAGCTCAAAAGATCATAAATTTACTCCCTAAGGGTTGAGTTTTGACATAACCATTACTTGAATACACAAGAAACTGGGGGGTTGGTTTTAGAATGCTTTAGTATTTTGAGGAGACTTGGAAACTCTAATTCCAGAGGCTTTGAGTGTTATTAGACATCTTAGTTTGGGTTTCCCCAGAAGCAGACCTTAAAATAAGAAATCAAGTAAAGGTAGTTTATTTGGGAGTTGAAGGGCAACCAGAAGGGATGCAGGGCAGTGAGACAAAGGGGAAGGAGCCTCAAAGGGTATGTGATCAAGCAGACGAAGGCTGTGGGCAACTAGAGCACAACCCACTGGGGAAGCTCTGGGAACCAGTTTAAAACACACTCACCCATGAGTAATCCCACCCATGGGGAGGGAGCTGGGTATTTCTATGCCAACTCCCATCTGTCATTGCTTGAGGTCTGCTCCCAGGGGACGGTAATTCCCCAGAACTTTTGGCCTGCCAAGCAGATGGCAAAGTGGGCTCTCTGACAAAGAGGGGTGGGTACTGGGATTCAAGGTTAGGTAGGTATGTTCTCAAGAGCTAAGGGCTGGAGGATAAGAACAAGGTGCCAACCACATCTGCTACAGAGGAACTTGAAGCAACTGGCCAAGAACTTCTGCACTTGTATGGTCTATGACTGCACTTTACAGTCATACACACAGAAAAGTGAAAGGCCACACATCGGCTAGACCTGCACATCTATAAACATGCAGTTGATAGACGACACATTAAGACCCAAACCTAGGAAATGCAGTTCAAGTGTTTAATCAATACTGCAGATTTAAAAGTTGTCATCGGTTTCTGCTACCTGACTTACTCCCTGGGCTAAGCTGTCCAAATCTGTAAAAAGGTAGAGACATCAACCTTCTGCCTCCTTCACGCCAGTATGACTACTCACTATGGTTCAGATCTTCATTTCACCAATGAACTAGTTACTGCATTAATATTTTAGTCCAGTTCCCCACCTCCACTCTCCAGTTTTCCCATTCCAGCTACCATGTTGCAGACAGAGTGATCTTCCTAAGACACAGTTCTGATCACCTCATCCTCTGTTTGAAACCCTTCACTGGCTCCCAAGCGCCGACAGGACAAAGCCTGTCTTCCAGGTTCAGCAGACAAGGCTTCGTGTGGTTTGGACCTTTCCTCTCAGTTCCCGGACCAGCCTGAATCACTTCCTTTTCCCCGACATCCGTTTTGTGCCTCGAGATTGCCCATGCTGTAGCCTCCACCTCACATACTCTCCCCACCAGTTCCAGAACCCATGCCAAGCCTCTGCCTGTGGTTAATTTCTTGTCATTCTTCAAGTGCTAATTTAGAAGTCACTTCCTCAAGAAGAAGACTTCCCTGGTGCCAGCAAGGCTGGTGTAGGTGCCCTTCCCTTAATATCCAGTATTTCTCCCATCTTAGGGCTCCATGCAGATTTTGTAATTGCCTCTTTGCTTGTCTGTATCTCCCATAGTTTGAATGCTCTGTGAGGGCAGAGCCATACCTATCTTGTTCACATGGCTTGATGTAAGATTTACAAATAGTTACTAATACATATTTGTTGAATGTGAAAATCCTCCCTCATCTGGCCCGTCTCCTCTCCAACTTTGTATTTCATTGTACCCCCCACTGCTACACACACACACACACACACACACACACACACCCCAACATACTAGACTCCGTGTACGCCCCCTTTACTCCTATTATAGAACTGTAGCACTTTACTTCACTCTATGGTTTGCCTGTGCTAACCAATTCTGACAATCTGCCTAAAGTCCCTCTACAATAAGTTTATTGAGGGTAAAACCATGTCAATATTCTTTATCTCCCCAGGGCTTATATTAATGCCCAGCATAGTGTAGACACCTAGTACATGTTGAGTAGATGGTTCACTGCTTTAACTGGTGATGAAATGCCTAAGACTTTTTCTGTGTGACCTCTAACTCCCAACGAAGCAAAAATGCTCTGGCCTCCCACCTGCCTGCGACCCATCACAGTCTTCACATCTGCGAGCCTTGAAAAATTTCATCAGCCAAGTCTGAGCGCCACTGTCGGCCTTAAAGCAAGATAGAATCACCCAGAGTGACACCTTTGGACATGGAAAGCAACCTCGGCTCCTGGCTGGACGAAGCCACATGTCAGTAAGACAACCAAGGGGAAGCTATCTGTCAATTCCAGCAAGGCCAGTGTGCTCAGGGCAGGAAGATGGAATGTTCTAAGGGTACTAGGGATGCACTCCACCCCTGCAGGAGTGAACAGAACTAGGCTATGTGAGAGCTGAATCTTGCAAAACATCAGAGCCGTGACATGGAAAGAAGTTGCAACGGTGGGAAGGTAGGTGTGGTTGGAAGTAGATAGAGACGGAAGGAGTTTCTCCAGATTCCTTTCCCAGAGGCCTGTCTGATGACAGGATAGCATCACCTGCAACAGTCTAGGTTCCATCAGCAGTGATGGGTCTGCAAACCAAAGGACTGCCATCTCATGCCCATTGTGAGGCATAAATGGATGAAATCACGTCAGTGCTTACCCCCTCTGAGACCCCCATACATAGGGAGAACATCCTGCTTTGCTTATGATGGTCCCACTCTGTGCTTTGCTTATGATGGTCCCACTCTATGCCTGGTATTCCTGTGAAATTACCAGTGCCCTCTTGCACTCTCAAAAGTGTTCCAGGGCTTCCCTTGTGGCGCAGTGGGTGATAATCTGCCTGCCAGTGCAGGGGACACGGGTTCGAGCCCTGGTCTGGGAAGATCCCACATGCCGCGGAGCAACTGGGCCCGTGAGCCACAACTGCTGAGCCTGCGCGTCTGGAGCTTGTGCTCCTCAACGAGAGGCTGCGATAGTGAGAGGCCCGCGCACCGCGATGAAGAGTGGCCCCCGCTCGCCGCAACTAGAGAAAGCCCTTGCACAGAAACGAAGACCCAACACAGCCAAAAATTAATTAATTAATTAATTTTTAAAAAAAACCTGAGACATAATTGGCTATAACATTATTAAAAAAAAAGTGTTCCAGTTTGCATGATAAATTATATGGTCACCTACATGGACAGCATTAACACCAGGGCCAGAATCTTCAAACAGACATGACACTGGATATAGGTACATGGGAGCTTTTATGTTAGTCTCTAAACTATTCTGTATTTAAAAAAAAACTTTTCCCCTCCAACAAACAAAAACACTAGAAAAAATTCAAACTACTCTATAATTAAGCATAACACATAATTATTTTTAACACATAATTACCCAATTATTTTTAACACATAATTACCCAATCTCCTACCTAAATTGTTTCTCTGCTCTTACATTTTTTACATTGTATTCTAACCATATCCGTCTGTCTAATGAGGTCAGCCATTTGTCTGCAGTGTGTAAGTGACAGGACTAAATTCAATGTCATCTGTTTATTTAAGATGGAAATGATATGCAGGTAGAACAGTAGCCTTTGGGTACAAATGAAGTATCATTCAATGTCACCAGAGAAAATATAAATCAGCAAGAAGGAACAAACACTGAAGGTTCAGTCAGCACGGCTTTGTCGGGCTTCCTCTATGTACCATACAGTATGGAGTGAAACAGAGTCCCTGCCCTCATGGAGCATTTATATTCTAATGTTAAACTGCCTTTGTGGCGGAGTGATAGCCAAATCCTGTACACCCCCAACTTAAATCTCATGTTTTGCAATAAACCCCCAAATTGCCGGCCCTTTTCACAAACATGTTCTATAACGTATTTTTTTCTTTTTCCTTCTGCGTGTGTGTATGGGGGGTGGGGGGAGAGTCACATAGAAAACACACAAGATGCAAAGGATGCTATCTGGACCGATGAAAGGCTTGTCCTCATACATCTGTTTTCGGCAACTCCAGCCAGTGGCATGTGCTTGTCACTAGTAATGAGATTGTAGCTTCTCTCTGAGGTCTCTATCATAGATAGCTGGCATTTGCTGGGTCTCACTGTTCAGTACAGGTCAGAGTCTTGCTGCTTCCCCTAGGCTGCTTTGTCACATTTGACCCCTTGATTTTGCTACGTCATCACCACTTTTAATTCATAACTGCCCCTAACCATGTCATTCTGTGGCTTGACCATGCTTAAGCCTAACACCCCAAAACAAGTTTATCAATATCCAAATGGCCAAAGCACAGAGATGAAGGGGTAAGATCTTTACTGTGCCAAAAAAAACCCCACTGGGAGACAATCTTATGAGCCCAAGATTTAAATCTGGGCCGATCCACTTACTAAATCTGTGACTGTGGGCAAGTTAAGTTCCTTGAGGCTCAGTTTCCTCACCTGTAAATGCAATGTAACATTGACCTCTCTGAACTGCTGTGAGGACTGAATGAGATGATAGATGCAGCATTCTCTGCACAAAGCCCAACCCTTCATAGGCAGTTAACACCTTTTAGTTTCCTTCTTTCGCCCACACCATAGTCCCCTTCCTAGTCGGATGTGCACGGTAATCTAACTGGGAAGCTAACCTGAAAAAGGTGGAATGGTTTCAGGCTGGGAGCTTATCCTGGAATTAGGGAGTGCAACTTGTAAACACATACAATCCAGCTCTTCTCTTCAATTATGTGTATTGATGCATGCTATTAACCCCATTTACCCTTTAGTCTCTAGTAAAGATGGGAGCAAAAATCTGTCACCTTTACATTTCATTGAAGATACTTTTCAAGAAACACTGAGGAAGTTCTATGGGTAAAACAAAAAAATTAAGGGGGACAAGGCAAAACAGAGGATAGAAAGGGGGTTTTTTGTTTGTTCATTTTGGTTTTTTTGCTAACAAACCTTTACTGGGTAGCACTTGTGTGTCAGACTATATCGAGCAGTTTCCATTCAATTTCTCACTTATCCTCCAACAATCCTAAGGAGATAGGTACTATGATTGACCCCATTTTACTGATGAGGAAGCTGAGGCACAGAAAGAGCTATTAAGTAACAGCTTAGTGTTCAGGATCACATATCTACTAAGAGCCACAGCTGGCAACTGAGTCCAGGCAGTCTGTCTTCTCCACGCCACACGAGGCCACCAACATTGGCACCTCCCAGAAAATTCAAGGCCCTAGCAAGCTGAATCACAGAAACTATCATGGCCTTGACCAATTGCTCTGTAAGACTTCTTTTCAGATCTGGAAAAGGAGGGCAGCAGCTGAGACACTCCTGTGATTTTTAAGGTCAGTAGCTTTGTAAGGTCAGTAGTTTGGGAAACAGAAAATAAACCATTTCCAGGAAAAACATGCACTATCAGGTAACACACTCTTTTATGAATTAAAGCAAGTACTTGCTCTTACAAAGCTCATGGTCCACCACTCAGGAGTGCCGCCGCCATGTCATTAGGCGGAACTTTTTCCTTGCTCCGTGCCCATTACAAACTTAGTGAATCCTTTGAAGGAAAAAAAATTGCCAAAGATCTCGTCTGATGAAGACACTTGTTCATAATTTTGTAGATTTAATATTGTTATCAATTATTTGCAGTTCCAAATAGTTCAGGGATGTGGGTTATATAGCATTTTTTTCCCTTAAGCTGAAAACTGCTAAAAGTGTGCATTCCAGTTGCATGCAGGGACTCACGGCCACAGTATCTGCAAGTCTCAGTTTCGCTCATGGAAAAGGGAATGAATGAGTGGATATTCTAGCCCCAAACTGTTGTCTTTTTCCTAAAAGCCTGTCCTGATACCACCAAACTGGTCCTTGGAAACCAAATAAAATTGTCTGTGACCCCGTCCCCCCAGGGGAGTTCTGGCAGGACTCTTGGAAAGGAGGAGGGGCTAAAAGGGGAAAGAACAGACCCTCGCTGAAGGTTAGGTGATCCACATAAAATTGCCAATACTGAACCACTCTTTTACCTATAGAAGGGGAAATTTCATATGGTTTAACCCAATATTAAATGCCAGACCACACACCTTTTTTATGTTATCACACTTGATCTTCATAATGACCCTATGAGGTCAGGTTTATCCCCATTTTACAGATAATGAAACTGAATTAAATGCCTGAAGTAACTGTCTTAGTTTGGTTTCCCGCTAAAGTTGACGCACAGTCAAGGAACTGATGCAAGTAGTATATGTGGAAGACAACCCCAGGAAGCACTGATAAGATAATGGCAACAGGAGACGGGGAAGGGAAGAAGTAAGTTATGGGGACATTGTCAAGCCGGTTACTCCGTGGGCAACTGGAGCCTAATCCCACTGCGCAACTCCAGGAGCCAATGAGGAACACATGTTGCAGAGTCAGCCCACCTTGGGGACAAGGGAGCTGGGCTATTTATACACAAACTGTTTTGAGTCATCGATCCAGCCTGCTTGGGATTGAGATAGTACGTTAATGCTTCATTATTTCCACATCAGGCTGGAAACAGGGCTGGTGTGCACTGAAGTGGTAAGGAGATAGGGGCAGCTATCTATGCCCTGAAAGCTAGCACTAAGCAGCAGGATTTGAACTGGTGGCATTCTGACCTCATAGCCCATGTCCCTCCCACTACAGCACAAGATGTTGCCAAATCGTGGGAAAGATCACGGGCTCCAGGAGAATCAGGAATCAATTGTAGGGTTGTGTCTGGACAGCTGGAAGATACTAACCACTCCATGCTTCCCTGCTGAATAAGAACTACCTTTGTGTAGCCCTCTAGAGTTTACAATATGCATGCACATCTATCACCTCACTGGCCCTCATTGTGCCCGTGAGACAGACTAAAATCCATTCACTCACAAGATTATTATAGTCATGTGTTTACTCCATAACTATTGAGTATATGTTTCAGGAACTAAGTAATGGAGATGTAGAAGTAGACCAAAGAGACAAACACTCCAGCATGGTAAAACATATTCTAGTGGGGACAGCAGAATAAAGAAACTAATACGTATATATTACATATAATGTAATGCCATATCATAGTTGGTGCCATGAAAAACTTAAAACAAGCAAAGATGATGGTGATGACGAGGGATGCTATTTTTTAACTTGGGGGTGGAGTCAGGGAAGATGATTACATCTGAGCAGGGAAGTGAAGGAAGTAATGCTATCTGAAGGGAAGACATTCCAGGCAGACTCATGGCAAAGACAGGCAGTGTGACTAGGGCATGGTGAGATAGGAATCCGTAGAAAGTGCCAGGGGCAATGGATCATCTTGTTGGCTACAGTCAGGACTTGGGTTTTTGCTCTCAGCACGATGAGGAACCACTGGAGACTTTAGGGCAGGGAAGTGGCATGGTATGTGTTTTCCAAAGTTCATTCTTTATTTATCTCTAACTCATGTGGCCAGCAAGACCCAGAACAAGGACTCAAACTGAAGTCTTCTGACTCCTGATCCAGTGCTTTTCCCACTTAGGTTCACAGTTGTTCTCCAGACCTAGACGTCCTCGGTATCCTTTAATTTTGTCTCTCCCCTTGCATAGTTATTTGTGGTCTCCTGACCAAATCTTAAAAGGGTTGTTGGCAGTTCCCCCAGGCATTCGGCTCCTTGGGACTTCTCTTTGCCTCTTAGCCAGTCAGCTTTAATATTCTTCCATTTCTGAGAGCATCCTGTTCTCTTAGTTACCTAGCAAAACTCATGACCCACAAACTTCCTCAAGCAGAGTTTAAGCTTGACCATGAAAGTCAAGTGAGGACAGCAGGATTCAAAAATAACCACTCTAATCAGAAAGTTTAACTTTACAGATTTCCAGGAGTCTTCATATCAAGGAATTTTTTTTTTTTTTGGTAATCAAGAGCAAGCCAAATTTTCTCCCAGACTACGGGAAAAAAGAGAGCATTGAACCTGTGGTTCATTGCATTCTCTCTCATCCAGACCAACGTGGAATCAGGCAAAAGTTGCAATGAGATATTGCAATTGCCTTTTCCTTCGTCATTACTATATTTTGTTTGGAAAATCGCAGACTTATTTCCTTCAAATCCAAAGCTGCGATGTCTTTTCAGTCAAGGCTGCAAAGACAAACAACCTGTTTGGGGAATTATAATGTGGGGCTTTTAGTGTCAGCACCCGCAAAACACTGTTTACCCCCTGGTAAAGCAAGGAGAGAAGCAGAAACATTCCACTCTCCCAGACCTGCACTGGCACTGCAGTACTGACAAAGGTAACCGTTTGGGTTTTTTGTCACTGGAGCAGGTCAGCATGACACCAGGCACCTGTGTATAAAGGAAGCGTGTGGATAGTCACTTGTTTAGCTATATCCACAGCTTAAATTTGGTGTCCTCCGAACACGTTATGTTTCAAAGGCAGAATGATATTTCTGTCCACTTATTAAGGCATGACTAACTTGCTTTTGGCTGCACTACAAATGAATCACAGTAACAATCCCCAACTTGCGACTGATGTTCTGATGTAATACACTTCTATTAAAAGAAGAGGAAAGAGAGTGGGTGAGAGTGAGATCATGCAGAGACAGAACATAAAACCGAGGGAGCTAGCGTAATTGATGAACTGCAGACACCAGACCCATCCACTTCAAGGTGCTTTCTTGTGTCCTGGGTGAGGATACCTTGCCAGTCCGTTCCTACCCACTTACAGTGGCAGCATATAGACCCTGATCAAGGCCTGGAATTTGGAGGGGACTCAGTGAAGAAAACACTTCATTCGGGCATGAAAACCAGATATTCCTTGAAAGCATTTTAAAGCAATTTTGATTTAGCATCACTTTGAAGGTAATATTTGGGGGCAAATGATATAGGTTAGAAAGGCAAACCAATAAGCTCCCCTTTTAAACTGTTCCCATGTGCGCAGCTTATTTGGGAGTGGCAGAAGGAGGGGGCGGGAAGGTGAGATAAGGAAAGGAAGGCAGCTGATAAAGGTAGTGCCATCAGACTGATCCCCCCTGGGGACCCCCCACCTCCTCTGAGCCTCCGGCACAGCTGAGCTTGCTGGGGGACAGCGTGAGGTGTTAATTGCCCTGCCTTAATGGCCTTCCTGCCTTCTCTCTCACCTTTTTCAACAAGAAACAAATACAAAAAGAGCTGGAAGGTATGGAAAAGCTCTTCTGAACCCACAGGTATTTTTCCTATGTCAATTACCACTCAGGAGCAGACACTTCCTTCCTCCCAGTTCCCTTCTGTACTCTCCTCTACAAGGTGCCCCTGCTGTCTTCTGAGGAAGATCTGAGTGTGCCAAGGAGAGGCAGAGAGGAAATTAGACTCTGGCCTGTCGTGACCAGCAGCCCACACTGGCTTTGTCCCAGGCTCTGGCAGAAGGGGATTATAAGAGCCAGTGTCTCCCCAGCACGGGAAATCACTCAGAGAAGGGAATCTTTTTTTTTTTTCCCAGTAAACCTATTTTCCCTATCCTGTGGTTTTCTTTCTGGGTTTCATCTACTATCAGATCTGTCACTGACCTAAAAAGAACTTCAATGTGTTGGAAAAGCATACTTCAAGCAGCTGTAATAAATCTCAAGCTGATATTTATGAAGTTAACTTTCTCTCACTGAGGATCTGGTTGTATACTTTGTGGGTGTCACTCATCTTCGAATCATGTCATGTTAGAACCAAATTGTCCGTGGAGATTAGCTAGACCAACCTCCTTTTTTTACTGAAAAATCTGAGACATGAAGAAGCAGAGTGACATTCCTAGGGTCTCCGACACTCCTACCTAAGCAGCAAAAGCCAGACTTGAAGTCAAAACTTCCTATTACTGGATTCCATTATGCCCCCCGGTCTTTTTTCTTGGTAAGGCGGTTTTAGAAGTTTCATTTGGCAACTAAAGAGGCTGGATGGAGAATAAGAAAATTCAGTAAGTTCAAAACCCATCCCCTTCATTACCTGTTAACATTGCCATGTTCCGTTGCTGCCTAAAGATGAAGTTTGGCTGTTTGGATTATTTCTGATCTCTCTTAATGGACCCCAGATCCCCAAATGTGGCCATCCCACAGTTCAGTCACATCAAGGCCGGTCATTTGAACCAGGTAGGCTGACAATTCTTCATTCTTCCCCAAAAGTTCTAAAGCTGCCCTGGTCTAGACTCGTTAGGCCTCAACTGCTCCAGCTATAAAACGGGAATCACGATTTAACCATGTCCATAGAGTCTTGTATTGAAGAAATTTTGAAAACTATATAGAGAGTGCTTAGCAGACGAGTTACTATTACTGTCATCATTCTTAGCCTGAAGGGTGATGAGAGAAAAGAATCTAACAATTTAAACAGTATGTTCAGAGCCCTAGAACGAATCTCAATTTAACATTCACTTTGGCCTCTTTGGCGGCAAATACAATAACAATAAACACATTGCGATCAACACTGACATTGGATTAGGCTTTACTAGAGCGCTCGGCATTGTTAGAATAGCCCCTTTGTTTTGGACGTCAGATCTCTTATGTGATTTTCCATGTGTAAGTGTGAGCACCCTAAATTCAGGGAAATTATCCTATTTTGACAACACAGTAGATTTGATGAGTACTTATTCAATGTGTGTTGAGTGAATAATCCAAAATCTGTACATAGTTATAGAAACGTGGATTATATGCTGATTCACATGACAGATTCAGACTATATTAAGGGTCAGGACTATGACTTTATGTCATTTCCCTCTCCTTTTCTTTTCTGAGGGTCTCTAATAATAAGCTTATAGGGATTGAGATTGTCCATTTCATGGACTGAGGTGTCTTGGTCACCATCTCACTATCATGCTATGATGTCTTCCTATCTTTCTTTCCCCCTTCTGCCCCTAAGAGCAAAGATTAAAGACAAAGATGAAGTCACTGTAAACTAACTTGTCATCGTTTTCACGTTGCTTTTTCTTTTTCAGTGCAGAAATTTAAAGTGAGTATAAACCAAAAAAACAAAAGCATAGCTTTGATCTCTGGCTTCCATTTTCCCCTGTGAATATAATCTAAGATCACCTACTAATGCCTCTGCTGTCCTGAGTGGGGCTCCTTTAGGAAAGTAAATCAAGGCATTCTAAAACCCTGTACAGGTAGATGTCCAAGTAGCACGTGTAGTGTGTCTGCCCGTGGCTCTGTGGACAGCCAAGAGTAGAATGTGTGTGTACCTGACGTGTAGGCATAAGAACCAAAGATCAGAACTGAGTAATCCCAAAAGCCCCAGGAGGGAGTCTCCATTCTCCTTTCCCATACCTCTCATTATCCTCTCACCTCTTATCCCACAGTAGAATCCCAGTAGACTCCCCCTGCCAGGTGGGTGGCCTCAGCCAACGCCCCTTCTCTGGCTGCTTTTTCACCCAGCATCTCCCTGCCACTGAGAAGCGAGAGTGACACATGTTCTACCCACCTTCCCTTCGGAAATTCAAAGCAGGTGAATCTCACAGCAGTTCTGGTACTGAGAATTAAGAAACCTTCCCTCTCAAACTTCAGTAAGGTTCTTATTTTCCAAGCCTCCCTCCTATGAGCTGGTGGTACAGGGGTTAACAGCATGTCTGCTTTCTTTGGTCTGTGGTCCCAGGGGGTCCCAGCAGTAGATCGGCAGAGTTGGCAGATCACTAAATAGTTTACAACTCCCCACCCAGCGTGGCATGGTCGCCTTAGAGAATGGATGGAAAATATCCCCTTGCTATAACTGGGTTCAGCCCTGTGACTTAGCACCATCTTATTTGGCAATCTTTTTCTCTTGACATATTTAGTAATCACTCTAAGGGAGATTTATTAGACTGTTCATGGGAACAAACAATGCACTAAATATTACACATATGCATGCTTTCAATACCACTCCTTTTCTAGCCTATTCTGAAGCTTACCCCCAAAGTCTTTCTTTTAACTCCCTCTTGTCTTTAAATTCCTCTTGGTTCTTCTCTCCTCCAAAGTAACTTTTCATATTTTGGAATTTTTTTTGTAGTTAGGCGTTCTTTTAATCAAAATTCACTGGGCCAAGCTTAGAGAAGAATGGATGAAAACACACTCTCAGTGTTTACGGGTTGGGGCCCGTGAGGAGACGTGAGGAAGGAGGACTTTGACAGCTGGTGCCCCTCAGACGTTTTCAAAAAACACAGTATCCCACTCACCCTGGCACATGCATGCACAGGAAAATGTCTCAGCAAATAATCCAGCTACAGCAGATTTAAGAGCAAATCTATCAGGGTCATGGAGACGCTCAGAAGGTTATGAGCTATAATGGTGCTGCAACAGTACGGCAACTCCGGATACGAGGCTTTTATTCCCTTTAAGTGTGAAATGTTCTTCGTTCATCAGGTATGTAATAACGGCTAGCTCTGCTCTTGGGAGAGCCCTCTCAGTGCCAGGCATGGACCTAGATGTGCTCATTTGTTTAACACTCAGCTACATGTCCACTAATGGCCTCATTTCACAGAGAGAAGGCCGTATTTTCTCACCTTAAACTAGATTACACACGCTCCTACATGTCTGAACTTGAGCCCTTGTCATTTTTTAGAGGTGGGGCGGTGAAAGCACAAAACCAGGATTTAGTTGCTAGCAAGAACCTTCATCTAGCTTCTGGTATTGCCAACCTAGAGGCGTATGGTGAGGGGCCAGGAGCACAGGTTCTGGAACCAGACTGCCTGGTAGAGCCCAGCTCTGTGTGGCCTTGGGCAAGTGACTTGGCTTCTCTGTGTCTCAGCTTCCTCGTCTGTAAAATGAGGCTAGTATTTGTACCTACTTTAGAGTTTCTTGTAAGGATTAAATGACTTAATCCATATAAAGGGCCTAGAACTGTGCCTTGCACGTAGTAGGGGCTGTTAAATGAGCGTCTGTATTCCCATGTGCACTTGGATCACAGGCATACAGAACTCGGGCACAGCAAATGTGATTTAGGGCAAGGTGTGCGGAATAAATCCTACTGTGTTCCCTTAGCATGACTGCCATGTATCCCAGCCAAGCTCTGCAGTTACAGCTCCCTTCCCACGGAAGCAGAGAATACAAGGGCCCTCAAGGTGAACCGCTTGTCTTTTATGTCACAGAGCGACTACATTGAATGGGGAAATCATTTAGCTGCCCTACAAATCGGCAGCAAGGGATGGGCCTACAGGGGACCTGTGCACTTGGAATTGCACCTTAGTTCACTTTTTACATTTTCAAGGGGAGACCTTATACTGGGGTGGACCAGTATACGATTTTCAGATATTTATAGACCAACTGAGTCACACATAAAGAACACACAACGTGTAGAAATAATGGTGGTGCTCCTCAAACTTTAGCTATATCAGAATCCCCCAAAGGGCTTGTGAAAACCCAGATTCCTAGGCCACACCCCAGAGACTGTGACTTACCAGGTCTGAGAATTTTCATTTCTGACAAGTTCAAATCTGTGTTTTACATCCTTACTACCCACTTCTGATGTAAGGTTATAACATTTAATTTGAACTCTTTAGCTTAGAGATGGCATGAGTGACCCCCTTTCCCCTCCCCCACAAAAAATAGAGACGTTTGAATCCACAGAGCTAATGTCACTTAGTACTGTCTTATTTTTGGTAATCAACACTGACTCTCATTTTTTCCCCATAGTTGCATGCTGCTGTGACCAGGATCCAGGTTCCAAGGCCTGGATTTAATTACACATTTGCTCACATATGTATCCTGAATAACGATAAGACTTGCATCGTGGACGACATAGTGCATGTCCTGGAGGAGCTAAAGAATGCTCGGGCCACCAACCGGACCAATTTTGCTATCACGTACCCGATCACTCACTTAAAGGACGGGAGGGCAGTTTACAACGGGCATCAGCTTGGAGGCGTCACCGTGCACAGCAAGGACCGAGTGAAATCCGCAGAGGCCGTCCAGCTCACCTACTACCTGCAGTCAATCAACAGTCTCAACGACATGGTGGCAGAGAGGTGGGAGTCCAGCTTCTGCGACACCGTCCGACTGTTCCAGAAATCTAACGGCAAAGTCAAAATGTACCCTTACACGTCCTCCTCACTGAGGGAAGATTTCCAGAAGACCAGCCGCGTATCAGAACGCTACCTGGTCACCAGCTTGATCCTGGTGGCCACCATGGCCATCCTCTGCTGCTCCATGCAGGACTGCGTCCGCAGCAAACCCTGGCTGGGCCTGCTCGGGCTGGTGACCATAAGCCTGGCCACTCTCACTGCGGCCGGGATCATCAATCTTACTGGTGGGAAATACAATTCCACCTTCCTGGGAGTCCCTTTCGTCATGCTAGGTAATTACTACCCTTTGTTTTTCTGTTTCCTCCTTCTGGTGGTGGTGACTGGGTTCCTAAAAGGCAAGGAGAAGCCGTCTAACAAGTTTGTTTCATTTATGGCTTCCTCCTCTTGCCCAGAAGCCCTGGGGCCAGTTCTATAAGGTGGTGTTGGGTCACAAGAGGCAGCCTTATCTGGTAAATGTGCCGGAAGTCCAAAGTCCTGGGTTCCAGGCCTGGTTCTCCATTAAGTAGCTGCATGGTGTTGAGCAGATATTAATCTCTGTGCTCCAGCGCCTTAGGCTGGGCTTCCCCAGAAGCAGACCCTGAGACAAGGATTTAGATACAAGTACTTTGAGACCCGAGCATGGGAGTGAGGACATGAAACAGGGAAGGAAGACGATTCGGGGTATGCTAATCAGCATAAGCTGTGGGCACCCGTGGCTTAGTCCCACTGGGGACCTTTGAGAGACCTCAGAGGTCTCCTTGAGGGGTGAGGAGGCTGAAAGCTGTGCAGTGTACCCAGAAACCCTATGTATGATTCATTGAGGGTTCTCCCCCGAGTCATTAACGCCCCAGCACTTCCCAGGGAAGACCAAGCACATTCCTGCAGCTGGAGAAATCCCTCAGGTTACCAGTATTTGGAGTAAGAAGACTTCCGTGAGCTCAAGAATGGGGAACGGGAGGGCACAGAGGTTGGGCGCGAACAGTGTCCACTGGCCTCGGTTTCCCTACCCGATGGACTGAGTGGATGCGAACATCACACAGAACGATATGGTAAACGTACGAGAACTCTGAAGCCAACAAGTGAGACATAAATAAGAAGGTAACTTTTTCCTGTCTTTGCTATGAACTCAGGAGAACGTTTTAAAATGATAGTGTGAGAATCCCACTATGTTCTCTCTTGGAGGCTGCAGGAACTTCCTGATAGAGATAATTGTCAACGTAAAGCTGTAGTGGTCATAACATAATGTCAGTTGCTCTGTCCATCTGATTTTGAAGGTGCCATGCCCAGCAAACCTGATGGCAGAGTTCTTGTGGGCCAAGGATTCAGTTAGCTTCCCCCTCTTCTTTGGCAACTTCTCATCAATCCCTTTAGCAAAATTAAAATGTCATTTGGAATCAGATGCTGACATGACAAATGAAGTGGCATTTCTCATTGGCTGAGGAAAAACTATGGTGGAGTTCATTAGTATGCCTTGTGTCCTGTTTGGGGGTAGTAGAAAAGAAAGGAGTTTACTCGAGAAATCTCAGCTGCATGATGGTTAAATGATAATGTGCGGGGCTGGCGGAGCCACAGAACTACGTGCGGCCTTCCATGCTCTGCGGCCTGTGGGAACTGAAACCCAGGCAATAAACACATACTAGCAGCCTTGGTGGAAAAGTGGGGCACTGTGCGGAGACCGAGCATGCTGCGCAATTACCAGATCGGTTTACTCATCACTGCCGAACTCAGCATAGGAGAGGCTGCCATACTTCCTCCGGAACTCAGTCTGTTGAGATGGCAGCATCACTTGCCTCTCTAAGATAACCCCAAGACGATGTGGGTCAGCTGTGGAATACAGGGCGGTTCCTTGAGGCGTGAGTAAGGACCGGTTAGGAGGAGCTTCCACGGAGGCCTGAGTCAAGATTTCAATTAAAATGTTCTGCTCATGATTAGTGAGATGCTTGGGGGGTTGTTTTGTTTGTTTGTTTGTTAGCTTTCCATTTTAAAAATAGTGTATTTTTTAATGTGATTGTTTTTGTGGGAGGAAGATAAATGGGGATAAGGGTTTATGGGAAACTGAAGGGAGACAGGTTCTTAAGGGGAAGAAA
The DNA here is from genome assembly GCF_949774975.1 of Lagenorhynchus albirostris. Lineage (NCBI taxonomy): Eukaryota > Metazoa > Chordata > Mammalia > Artiodactyla > Delphinidae > Lagenorhynchus > Lagenorhynchus albirostris. The sequence goes on along the minus strand of NC_083116.1, from coordinate 112,500,327 downwards.
AAAGGATGTCAGTGATAGAAAAAGGACTATCATTCCTGGTTTTATGACACTCTTAAGTAGTTACCAGTGAGCTCAGAGAATGATACAATATTTAAAACTTCCTGAAAATGAACTGCATTCATAAAACAAAATTTCAATATTTAGAGGTCCTTAAAATTAATTTTTAAGTAAAACTAAACAGTAATATTCAAAACTTCTTCAAATTAATTTCACTATAAGTAAAATGAAATTAAATATTCAAAACTTCTTGTATTTTATTAAGTAAAATAAATTACAATATTTAAAATTCCTTAAAACTGATTTTTGTACTTTTTTAAGTTTTAAATATTGTAAGTAGAAGTCAACACAAAAAGGAATACAGCAGGTAGTGCTGGTGTGGGGAGGGATGTAAGAGATGGAAAGATGCTGTTAGCAAGGGAGACCCAGTATCAGTGAACTTCACATGAATTCAATTCAGAAAAATCTGGCATTTGTCGTTAAAGAGATCAAGCGCCACAGTGCCCCATACACCCTTGCTCGTAATTTGTGAGGAATGTTACATGCATTGATTTGATGGTAGTTTTCCCTGCTGACAGTCAGTAGGCAACCTTTCTGTACATTTTCAGCTCAAAGAGATCTCAAATTACTTAGTCACAACATGAAAGGAAGCTACGCATTTTAGTAGCTAAGGCCCATTTGCAATAAATACTTTGCATCACGTAACGGATGCTTAACATGCTCGTAAAGCCAACAGCGTCCGGATTTAGGATAGTTGCCCTTCCGTATTTCTCAGATAAACTCTTCGTTCTCAGATTTGATTGTAAAATGGAATATAAGCCAGAGCATGCTCATAAATGCTGCTGCATTCAGGACCAATGTTTAATTCTGGTTTTTTGATGACCAGTCCTAAAATGCCAATAAATATTTCAAATGACCAAGAAGAAATGCAGTGCAAAGCGTTTTGCACTATGAGTCAATAAACTTGTCCAGTTTCTAAACTAAGCAGATTTAAGCAAAACTTCTTGATTTTCTGTGATACTAATATACGATCAAATAAAACTTTTAAAAATATATGGCCTCCTTTAGAAGGAAAAGTATCTTAGAAAAAGTCTCTTTTTCCTTTCCAGACATTTCCTTGGCCGACAATAGGTCTATAATGTGATAAACAATTATAGGTTTAAAATTCAACAAACTAAACAGTCTCAGTGTGATGCCAGTCACATAAGGCCAGACCCAGCCAAATGCCAAAATGGCAGTAGATTTAGAATGGAAAATTTTAAGACCATGCGTGTCAAGCAGTATTAACCTGACAAAATTCCAGAATAGGAAAGAATTTGGATAAACTCTGAGAGTTCACCATAATGGGATGTGACTGTGTGTTTCTAGCCAAGACGGTACGTGACATCTCTGGCAATAAGAATATATCCTACACAGATGAATCATTTTGGCAATGATGTAAGCATAGATACATCAGGATTTAGAATGTTTTTAATCAGTGTCATGCATATTAGACAACCCCACTTCTGCCAAAACCCCTGTCCATATGAGTCAGATCAGTTTATTTAGAGCTGAAATTCTTAAAGGTCTACAGTATCATAAATGCTCATTGACATTTTTTAGTGGTTATAATTTGGAGAGGAGTTTATTTCATCCATGCCCCTTATGCGTAACGTAATAGCCTTTCTTTCCAAACTATGTTAACACCAGGTATTGAGGTACCTGAACTGCCATTTGTAAACATCTCACACTCATCATGTTAATCCGTTATGGAATTTCCTTTAAAGGATGAGGATTTACAACGTTGCCCTGCAGTTGGGTATGATTTAAGAAATTGGCACAGGTTTTGCACATGCAAGCTCTCCTTACAGGCTTAATATTTCCACAGCTTTGCTGATCAGACACAAATCAGGAAAGGAATGGAATGCTGGAGAATATAGAAGGCAACAGAAGGAAGGTTTTCTTCCTTCTTCATCTGGCAGGTTTGGTGCCTCATGTACATTCTGTACAGCTAAAAGGGGAGAAGTGAAGTTGCGGTGAAAGATACTTGGGATATTACTTTCTATGTGGTAATCTAATTTATAAGGGTTGCTTTGCATTTATTAAGATACAAGAGACTCAGAGCCCAGATGAGACGAAAACTTTTCTTCAAGAAAAATATTCTTCAAGCCCAAACATATTCTTCACATGTTTGGGATTTTGAGACAGTCTAATGTCAGATCCAGGGTTCCCTCTTCCTTCTACATTATCCAGCCAGGCCACTCAAATTCAAGGATAGGAAAGGAAGAAAGGATGTGATTAAGTGTTAGGAGGAGGCTAATAGCAAGGATGTTTGGCTTCGTTCAGGTTTCTAAGATTATCTATATTTAGCAGAAACCAGAAGCTCAGGCTCAGTTCTATGAGAATTGGTTCTTATTTGCTGCCACCTAGAATCTGACGCAGTATACGGAGCTCAGGCTTATAAAGAGGTAAAAGTTCCTGTGCAAGAAATTTCGTTCTGATGGAGAAATCGGAACTCTTAATTATCTTGGCTCTAAACTTAAGCAAACCTGCAAAGTTTTGCTTTCCTGATGAGTATTCTGGTATATTTCTAAAGTCATGAGAAATGTGGGAGGGAAAAATCAGCCAGATAATAATAAAATACAAAATTGTCAATATTCAACCATTTTTCACCTACAAAATTGGTACCAATATCTGACCATTTTTGAACGACAAAAGTGGTCATTTCTTATGGCTCAACCTACTACGTTATCGTAGAAGTCCATTATTTGCAACAATAGAACAATCTACATGATGGAGTAGAAGTATGCTAGAATGCTGTGGAAATACTCTGCTTAGATATAAATCACTAAAAGGTTCAGTAGTTTCTAGAAAAATAATTGATTCATAGGGGTTTTGTTGTTCCCACTGTTGTTTACATCTGATTTGAAATAAGAGAGTAATTTTTCAAAGTTTTTTCCTGAATAGCTTTTTTCTAATGACCTGTGCTCATTGTGGGACTAATTTACAAGGCTACTGTGTAATCAAGTTTTGTGGCTAGTTACCGGCTTTTTATTCTTATGCTCCACCACTCCTTACAGTAAGGGGTGGGTGGGGAAAAATAGGTTTGAGGGGATGGATCAAACACGTTTTATTGTTCTATCCTTAACCATAAAGGAAGACAAGAACGGGACTAGGGGCACAGTCCGGGAGGGCAGAGCCCAGTTACGCAGAGGAATGCAAGGGTGCTTCATCTCTGACCCAGGTCTCTTGGGTATCCTCTGGGTGGTCTAGCCAACTAGTCTAGGGAATAGGAGAGTGGCCAATTCCATGAAGGTCTGGCAGCTGGAAGCAACAGCTGGAAGGACATTGAGCTGGTTAAAAAAAAAAAAAAGACCATGAGGAGAGACACCTAGTTTGTTGTTGCATTTGGATTAGCATCTCAGAAAGTCACTGCTGGGGCCCGGCAGTGTTGCCCACATGGGTCTACAGGAGCTCACAACGCAAGCAGATTCATAGTCATTGTCAAGGATACCCTGCATTTCACCTAGGCTACTTCACCAGCCAAGAACCAAAGTGTAGATGGAACCTAAGGGAGGGATTCTAGCCCCTTCTCTGCACTGACTAGTGTAGCAGCACTAACATTTCTCTTCCTCACCAGTAAAATAAATTTCATATCAACTTACTAGTCATCTTGTGTGTGTGTGTATGCATGTGTGTGTGTATGTAGGTACATGTGTGTGTGTCTCTGTGTAATCTGGGTGCATAATACATATTATAAATCACATTACCTATATCATATGTAATATGATATATCATGCAGTAAGTTCATGTTTATATACATTTTTATGTGTTTATAACCTTACATATATTGTTTAAATGTCTGAATAGAAATACTATATATTTCTCTCTATATTACATAGTATATATTCACACATTTTATATGTAAATATATAAAATGTGTTTGAATATGATATGCCACATATACATATATTTATATATTACATATGTCTTCTATATGAAGAGATATTACACAATGACCATAGCATATATTATGGGCCACAGTTGTACACACTGATTTTATATAGTGCATGCGCGCGTGTATACACACACACAGAGTATGTAAATACTTTATCTTAAAACAAGGAAGAGCTATTAGCCAATTCATTTCTTGGACTCTTATTTGCACCTCTCGAATGAAGGAAAATCATTTCTCAGATTAAAACCCAATGCTGTGATTAGAATTACCAAAATGTGACAAGCCTCTGGTAGAAAGAGTAAGATGTGTATATTCGCCCTGATGTGAGCATCTGTCTTAACTTAAACAGAGTACACCTTTACTCTCACTCTTAACTGTCAGACAAAACAGGCTGTGATAAACCAAACAGTTCAGCGTAGAAAGTAAATGTTCGTAACAGGCAAAGTGTAAATGCAACCCAATTAATGAACTTCTCCCTTAAAACAGATGTTACTCAGGCCAGACGTATATACACTTTAAATTTCTTCTCAGAAAAACAAAAATGATGAATTTATGTGGATGTCATGGAAGGAAAAGCTTTCTATAAACATGAGCTACTTAGTGAAACTTGTCTAAGAATAAAATATGTTTTAAGCAGATTTTTCTCATGCATTCATTACACTCCATGGATTTTCTAGAAGAATGTAGTGATTTTATTTCCATATATGAAATCTGGCACTGGCCAGGCATGCTATCAACGGCTTCAGTGTCTCCTGATATTAAATGTTTTCCCATTGAAACTGGAAGCCATCTCATTTTACCTCCTCCATCTTCTTAGTTATTCCTTACTTTTAAGAACTCAGGATGAGGAAATCCTGCTAGGATTAAAGGATTAAAATGTGAGGAGCACCCAGAGGCATCAGCCTCCGCGCTGTGGTTCTGTGTGCTGGGGAAGGCAGGAGAATCTGGGCCTGAAGAAACATCTGCCTTACAAAGTCCAAATGTACAAAGTAGATCGATTTGCCTGTGATATTCATTGGCCAAAAAAATAAACAAACAAATCACCCAGACTGCCTCTGATAGCAAAACCATTAAATACGTATAAAATATAAGTGACTTTATGAACAACTTTCCGGAAGTGTATCTACTGGGTAAAGTTAGGTTAACTCTCAACTATTCACTTGTCGATTCCTGCGTCGGTGGGTTGTAAACAATCCCAAAGGCTTTGGTCAGGTCCCAGAAAGGAGTCTGGGTGAGAGTGAGATTTAATCTGTGAGTATTCCTGACACTCACCCCAAGTGACTGGAGGATTTTCCACCATTAGTGTTATTTATCATCTGTGCTGCCTTGTCTCTTCATTGCCTCCAAAGCCTGCAAGTTAACTGCACAGAAAGATAGAAAATTCTTTGGAAAAGAAGAAAAATGATTAGCCTAAATCCTTCGGTATTTGACTTTACTAGATGAAAATCCCAAAGACTACTGCTAATAAAATTTAAATTGCACTCCTGGTATAAACTGTATCTGAACACTGGTGAAGAGCTCTACTGTCCTTATCCCAGGGCCTGGCTAAAAGCCTGCGCTGCCACAGAGCATTCACTCATGAATAATCAGAACTTGGACCTGTGTGTGTGTCTTGACACACTGATAGGCATGTGTTCCTATGCACGTAACTATACAGACATGCGATGAACCAAAACAAACATCTTGAATGTGCTTTTCAAAGACTAAGTGAATACTTTAAAAGCTTCTTTATCTTCAGAATTTGATAGAATCAGTATGTATTGTTTAGCAGTTCCCTCTGGCAATTCATCAGCCTTAACCACTGTGGCTGTAAGAGAGGGAGCGCGCTAGGATGCTGGTCAGTTCCTGGCAGGCTCACTACCACGCAGCAGTCTTTGACTTCCAGGTCTCAGGCTGCCCCAGGTCTTGGACCTGCCCCTTGGATGATGAGCCCAGGCTCCCATTACGTGCAGGGCTTCTGGTCACCAAGGGCTAAATCTATTTGTTGACACTAAAGAAAGGAGGCAGCTGCTGAGAGAGGAAAGTGAAGAGGAACAGAATGTACCAAAATCTTTCTTCCCTGCCTCTCCTTGGTTTTCATTGGCCCAGTTTCTGAAATGGATGTAAAAACAAAGACCCGGGCTGGCTGGAGGAAAAACTGGGAAGGAGTTAGTCTCTGTGAGATCCTCCTTACCTATGATTTCCTCTGCACTCCCTCCCCATCTCCGTTCTCTGTCCCATTCCCCAGACCAAAGGGAAGCTGCTTCAGTAGACACACTATTCCAGAGGGGGCTGCATTTAAAAGAATACCCTTGAAGGCCAAACCACAGGGAATTCAGTTATGATGATGGGCAGAGCAGACATTCTCGGGGGGCAGAGCATTCCTCATGTCCTACGGCTCTTGGAACATGTCTCCCCTTGAGCCCAGGCCAGAAAATAGGGGCTCCACAGTTCCGCTTTCCATTAGGGTAATAGACCAACCTCTTCAACATAAATACCCAGCTGTGAATCAGGTCTGGTGCCAGCTAGGCAGTCCAGGCTATTCATCCCTGGGAGGCGCCCGCAGCTATGTTGGCACTCATCTCTCCCTTGACTGACTGAGCTTCAGTAAGGAGGCCCAGTTATGGTGTTAGCGGTTGTCCCTGAAATCCAAAGAGCTCTTTGAAGACAGTGCACAACTGCCATTTGGAGTTTAGGGTGTAGGCATCTGCTAGAGGGGTGTGGCTTGAGAATCAAGAATCTAGCCTATCAGGAATGAAGGTGGGGGCCTCTGCAGGCCAGGCCAACAATGACTAGCAACGAACGCTGAGTGATCAGGTAAAACAGATTCTTGCTCAGGGCTTCCTCTTCTGGCCTCTGTATCTGTATGCACACCCCTGTAGCAAGAGGAATGAAGGAGAAGCATAAGCCCCTATGAATAAAACCAGAATCCTCTGGAACTGCCCCCAGAACCAAGAACATGTGATGTGCAAGAAGAGTCAGGACTCAACAAAAATGATCAAACTACAGAAGGATACGGCATTTAAAATGCAGCAACAGATCTCAAGAGACAGGCGAACAGCTTACGTCCACCTCTCCTTGAGTCTGATTATTTTCATTCTGGACCCTCAAATGCCTTATTCTTTTCACCTAATAGCTCTGTTAACTCAAAGTCCTTTCCTCGATTAGCTTCTAAGATCATCCAACAGCAAGGTAAGAAAAGGATTCTTACTGTATTTTCCAACAAGAGTCAGGGTCAGATAATATCATTAGAAAACATCACACCAATTGTAAAAAAGGACTGCAAAACAGATTTAATTCAAATCCTACTATATGAGTAATTCTAATTCTGCTCTCTGCATCTTTATTTTCTTACCATATTTAATGACTCAGTACCAAAGCCCTGTTTTAAAACTTTTTTTTCTTTCTAGCAAGAAAACATAAAATTCCATTTGCCATTTTCAGTGAAACTCTAAAGTGTGTTTTGCCCACCAGAACTTATTCTACATGGCCCCAGACGAAATGTTCAGTATTGTTTCCCCAGGATGCAGATGCCTCGGAAGTACTTTTTTTACCCTCATTTCAAGGGATCAGTTATTTTTTTATTTTATTTTATTTTCGCGGTATGCGGGCCTCTCACTGTTGTGGCCTCTCCCGTTGTGGAGCACAGGCTCCGGACGCGCAGGCTCAGCGGCCATGGCTCACGGGCCCAGCCGCTCCGTGGCATGTGGGATCCTCCCGGACCGGGGCACGAACCCATGTCCCCTGCATCGGCAGGCGGACTCTCAACCACTGCGCCACCAGGAAAGCCCGGGATCAGTTATTTTAATCAACGATCAGCTGGTCCTTCCTGAGAACACAGTGGCAACAAACTCAATAAATAGTTTGCCCTGGTAAGACTAGATATTAACTATCTAAAACATAATTAACAACAGTATGCCAGTCAACGAGTGCACTTTTTACTTCATATCTGGGGAGTTTAGGTGCCTCCAATTGAATAGGGGCCACGGTGCTAGTTATCAAATTGACAGTCTTGACCTGACCTCTAAAAGTGGCTGTAAAGCAGTGCCTAGTAAATTAAGATAGATGCCAAATCTCTCTGAGGAAACAGGCCTACATCGTGACTATGAAATGGGCATTTGGGTTTGAGGCCAAGACTTCACAATACATATATAAATACCAGCCTGGGCACGAGGGAAGACAAGCGCTCAATAACTGAACACAAGGTAACAGTGACTCACTTTACTCAGTATTACGATTGGCTGGAGATTTTAAATTCATTTTTAAAAACCAGACTATTGTACCACAGGGTAAAGATTTTATTCTCCTCAGTAATGGGATTGACTATGCCAAGGTGTAGAAGCAGAAAATGAGATGTGCCGATCTCAGTGCCAAGACAGGGGCGATAGAAAGCCACAACAGGTCACTTTGTGGGTCTTTTCAATGTTGCAGTGGCCTGGAAACCTGGGGAGGCCTGTCCAGGAAATGTCTGGCTCCAACTAGGAAAGATGGGAGAAGTTCAACTAGATCTGGTTTTAGGCAGTAGAATAAAGTCAAAACGGGCACTTACTATACCTGTGCTGTTCCAAGGTTACTGGAATACTAACCAAGGAGCCAAAGGCACTAAGTAGTTCAGGAGAGAGGTTACTGATCTGGCCCGGTCCCTCAGAGGCCACTGCCAAAGAGTGCAGAGAAGCCAGCAGAGTCACCGCCTGCTTGAGACGCCATCCATAAACAACCAAAACGGGTCAGACATCCCTGAAGACAAGAGACACGCCACAAACTTGCAACCTGAATTTTCATTTTTATCCACTGAGTTCATATGAATCTTGTTCCTTCTTCCATCCTTCCTGTTCACTGAAACTTGTCCCTACTTATTTTGCTTCCCTCTGTTTCGCAGATTTATTGCTTCCTGCATTGATATTTGGGGAAGAAGCAAAAAGAGGCTGTGATTTAGGTTCCTGTGAAGGCTCAGATTAAATACAGTGCTTCTTTCTCCCTAAAGCCTTCTACTTGGCCAAACTTAAATGAGGTGATGAGCCGTTAACTCAGAACCCTCTGCCCACCGCCTTAGTCTGTGCTGACCTCCAGCCAGACTTGTGGGGATGACAAGCAAAATGACGAGTGGCCAGGCATCCTCTCTGGAGTGTTCCACCAACCAAGGCAAACAAATACTCCGCAAACTGCACCAACAACCCTAAACTATCAATGTGCATAATCCCCAAAAGACACAGGCACACGTCTACTCAGATTTTTATAGGCAAAAGTCCACCCAGCTTTCTTGAGCCAGAAGGAAGCCATGAAGATCTCAGCTCCTCTATCTTCCCTCTATCCCTTAACATTTATGATTCACTAAAACACGAGTTTCTCTCTCCACAGGAGAAATCAGTGACATTTACTGTCACCTGTCACCCCTAGGACGGGTTATATTTCCTTTGACCCAGTAGTTCCCCAGGACCAAGGTGTTTCCCCTCTTTAGAGAGATTAGCCTTTAAAATTTTTGATCTGGTCTTTTTCTGCCCCCTCAGGTCATGGATTATATGGGACTTTTGAAATGTTATCCTCCTGGAGGAAAACTAGAGAAGACCAACACGTTAAAGAGAGAACTGCAGCAGTCTATGCAGACTCCATGCTCTCCTTTTCTCTCACCACTGCCATGTACCTGGTCACCTTTGGCATAGGGGCCAGCCCTTTCACGAACATTGAGGCAGCCAGGATTTTCTGCTGCAATTCCTGTATCGCAATCTTCTTCAACTACCTCTATGTACTCTCGTTTTATGGTTCCAGCCTGGTATTCACTGGCTACATAGAAAACAATTACCAGCATAGTATCTTCTGTAGGAAAGTCCCAAAGCCCGAGGCATTGCAGGAGAAGCCCGCATGGTACAGGTTTCTCCTGACGGCCAGGTTCAGCGAGGACACAACTGACGGCGAGGAAGCGAACACTTACGAGAGTCACCTATTGGTATGTTTCCTCAAACGCTATTACTGTGACTGGATAACCAACACCTATGTCAAGCCTTTTGTAGTTCTCTTTTACCTTATTTATATTTCCTTTGCCTTAATGGGCTATCTGCAGGTCAGTGAAGGGTCAGACCTTAGTAACATCGTAGCAACGGCGACACAAACCATTGAGTACACTACTGCCCAGCAAAAGTACTTTAGCAACTACAGTCCGGTGATTGGGTTTTACATATACGAGTCTATAGAATACTGGAACACTAGTGTCCAAGAAGACGTGCTAGAATACACCAAGGGGTTTGTGCGAATATCCTGGTTTGAGAGCTATTTAAATTACCTTCGGAAACTCAACGTGACCACTGGCTTGCCTAAGAAAAATTTCACAGACATGTTGAGAAATTCCTTCCTGAAAGCCCCCCAATTTTCACATTTTCAAGAGGACATCATCTTCTCTAAAAAGTACAATGATGAGGTTGATGTAGTGGCCTCCAGAATGTTTTTGGTGGCCAAGACCATGGAAACGAACAGAGAAGAACTCTATGATCTCCTGGAGACCCTGAGGAAACTTTCTGTCACCTCCAAGGTGAAGTTCATCGTCTTCAATCCGTCCTTCGTGTACATGGATCGATACGCCTCCTCTCTGGGAGCCCCCCTGCACAACTCCTGCATCAGTGCTTTGTTCCTGCTCTTCTTCTCGGCATTCCTGGTGGCAGATTCTCTGATTAATGTCTGGCTCACTCTAACGGTTGTGTCCGTGGAGTTTGGAGTTATAGGTTTCATGACATTATGGAAAGTAGAACTGGACTGCATCTCTGTGCTATGCTTAATTTACGGAATTAACTACACAATCGACAACTGTGCTCCACTATTATCCACCTTTGTTCTGGGCAAGGATTTCACAAGAACGAAGTGGGTAAAAAATGCCCTGGAAGTGCATGGGGTAGCTATTTTACAGAGTTACCTCTGCTATCTTGTTGGTCTGATTCCTCTTGCAGCTGTGCCTTCAAATCTGACCTGTACACTGTTCAGGTGCTTGTTTTTAATAGCATTTGTCACCTTCTTTCACTGCTTTGCCATTTTACCTGTGATACTGACTTTCCTGCCACCCTCTAAGAAAAAAAGGAAAGAGAAGAAAAATCCTGAAAATCGGGAGGAAATTGAGTGTGTAGAAATGGTGGATATCGATAGTACCAGAGTGGTTGACCAAATTACAACAGTGTGATAGCGTCTGCTTGTTATATTTTCACCCTAGGTCTTATCAAGAGCAAAGGGATGATGTTAATGGAAACAAATTGAAAGTTGTTCTTTGGTTTTTAAGAATAAGAAATAGGCATCGCCAAAAAAAAGTAAAGGACAAGGTGGGGAAATGGGCATTGCATATTTTCAATCTTTAAAACGAAAGATTGTCATCAGAGAAAATTTACACACACACACACACACACACACACCCTAGGAGACTCATAGTCTCTTAAACTAAGATCAAATAAGCAAAAGCTTATTAGCAAGCAGAATCCTCTTTTACTCACACTGCAGATGTTGCTGGTATTGGGACAAAAACCTCCTGATTGAAAGGTCAGCTGCCAAGGCAGAAATAGCTTCGAGCGTCGCTCAAACAGTAAAGCTTCCAGAACTTCTGCAGAGCGGCAGCTCCAAGCAGCGTCTGTGGTTTAAGGTCTAAGGTCTTTGCCGTCTCATCTATCCCCCCAACACCCCAAGGGGATGTTTGTGAAAGTTCTGGCCACCAAAGGCAAGCCAGAACCTCAGAAACAGACACATGGCGGAATGGCCATCACCCATGGACTGAAACTGAGTCACCTCTAAACTCACCCGGGTGAGGCAGTTTTGTTGTCCAGAATGAATTTATCATACGCCCCACCCACCCACCATCAATATACTTTTAACATCGGTATGGTTTGGTTAATATACCTTTAAACCAATGACAGCTCCAGCAATGCAGAGTTAAGGCAATTCTATTTTGGTATATCTCGTTGCTTGTCACCAAATGGATCTGCTTCATTACTTACAGCTCTTGGCAAGAGGCTCTGAGTACCCAAAACCACAGAGCCAAACCGAAATACCTGGCATGATGAAGGAAAAGCAGGTGTCTACTTGAACCCAGAGATAGTATTTCCATTTTGACAAAAAAAAAAAAAAAAAAAGGCCAGCTGGTACAGCTGTTTGCGGTTTGGCCCTACATGCATTTTTTTTTTTTTTGCATGGATGCCCAGAAATAACATCTGCCCACACATAGCTGAGGAAGGAGAAATGAACACTGACATGGTTATCTGCCACAGCTTCCCACTTGTAGTGCCAGTCTGCCTTTGCTCAGGAGACATGCTTGCTCAGAGATACAGAGAAGAAAAGTCCTGAAACTTTGTAAGTCCTGAAACTGAGAACTTCAGGCAGACATAAAGGGCTGAAAGTGAGATAAATGGAAATGACTGGAAGATGTAATCACCACCATAAATCTATCAACGATGACAGTCAAGCTTTCCTGCTAACCTGGCTGCACTTTCATCTTCCTGGTCCCCACGCCCCCCCACCTTCGTTGGTACCCCTCTACTTCCTTGCACGGCCCTTCCGTACATTATCGAGCCTAGATGTTTATACTGTTGACTTGCAGTATCTACAGGATCTAAACAGAAATGGTTTGATCTGAAGAGGCTGTGTATGTTGCCCCCGACCCCTGCATTTCTTTAAGTCTATAAAAATGAAGCTAAAACCTGGTCACACTTGAGGTAAATGTCTACAGTACTTTTCCCTTTTAGAGACGTAGCTTATTTAGACATCTGTAGTGGTAAGCATTTCCCCAAAGCACCTTACCTTTCCGGACCTTAGCGGATGTACTGTGCAACTTCCCCATCCCCTGCAGCGGAGGAAACTGAGACCTAGGAGAATAAAGTGACTCACCCAGGGTCACACCACTGGAGGGTTTCCATCATTTTAGCATGCCTAAGACAGGGCAGGCCAATTTTAGATCTTCTCATAAGAGGGCTACTACTCCCTTCAAAGTACATTTCCAAGGAAGAAACATAGGACTTATTGGCCATAAGGCAGACTTTTTTTTAATGTCTGGGTAATGTTTGGGATTTAGGTTTACCATTGTCTTTCCAGACAGCAAAAATTCCCAAATGATTCAGATGTAACTACACCAAGTGCAAACCTGTGCTTTCTATTTCATGTACTGTTGTTCACACAGTTCTAAATATATGTGCAGGGGATCATAGCTAGTGCATTACACACTTGTTCAAGCTCTCCTGCAAACACACTAAGTGATCATACCAATGTGTTATGCACTCAACTAGAAGATAATGAGCTTTAATCTAAGGACAAATGCAATCCTCGAAAAAGGGCAAGTTCGCATAATAGATCTGCGATCAATTCTCTCTCCAAGGGGCCTGCAACTAGGCTATCATTGATAAAACACAGCTGAAGAGGGGATTGGTTTTATTCTTAAATCATATGTTGCTAAATCATTTTCTGAAGAGCGTGTTCTAAATCAGCCATTGATTTAGTGCCAGCCACGTGGAGCACCTTGGGTTACAGTGACTCCACAAAACTGATACAACACATACCAATTAAGCAGATTTTGTTGAGAATTTAACCATTCAGTTTGGTCAACCAGAATGACTTATGTGGAACTTTATTTTATGACAGATAGTAGTTTTCCCTCTTGATTGGGTCTCTGCACACCTTGGGATATTGTATTTTTAAATGAAGGGCATTTTCAAACTTGTCAACTTCTCTTTTCAGCACTTGAAATCTAAGCTTATGGAATTCTGACTGTGGAATGAATGAATTATTTTGGGGGGAGTCTGCATGCCAAGATTGACTACTTATTATTTATTGTTAGATCATTATTACTTATTTGTTAATATTCATTATTAATAATTGCTCTGATAGCATTGGTTTAGCCCCACCATGGAGAAGACATTTTGAAAATAGGTCAGAATCACATCCCCCCAAAATTTAAGTCTTTACTTCATGAAGTTTTACTTTTTCAATTGCTATAAAGAGGGAAGGAACAATCCTAGCAAACACTTGCAAAAGTTTTATTTTTCAATTAATTCCAACCAAGACATTAATGTCCACTTTACCAAAGAAACTTATTTGGTTGGTTTTGAGTTGGTATTTATTGTTTGTTTACCAAAGAAAATATTCCATTCATCAAAAATATTTCCCCTGCTCAACTAAAAAAAAAAAAAAACTGTCATATTGGGCTTTCTTGGCCATTCATAAAGAAAAAAAGAAAAGTCAGGGTAAGGGTGATATTCTCTCATTGAGTTAAACTCAACAGAAGATGTAAATTCACAAGAAGCTTGGGGTTTGCAAGAAAGAAAATGACACTTGAAATAGGGCATTATTGTTAAGTCCTATAGCAATGGCCCAATGAATAGCATGAGGGCTCCTCGGGCTAAAAGGAGCATATTTGTTGCACAGAAAAAATAAGATAATCGCTGATGAAACTCCTTCGCCATTATTCCAGCTCATAAGCTCTGTTTGGGGTTTGGGGGGGTTTTAGGTTTTGGGGTTTTGCTTTGCTTTGGTTTGTGACATTTGTTTGTGTTTGCTCCTACCTTTTCTACCATTTCTACCCCCTCAATTTTCAGGCAAAAGTGAGCTAATCAGATGCCATCCTCCATGGCTACAGTTATTTGTGCAATATGCTGCTCTGAACAAGGCCCTTGATAACCCTTTTATTTTAACCAACCACCACCCAATTGTTCTAAGTGGCATTCTGGGACCATGACATCACTTTCCTCCAGCCCCAGCAATGGAGCGTGGCTGTGTCTATCTCAAGAACGAGTGGGCTGGGCAGCCGCCCTGGGGGTGTGGCATGAGTCAGAGCCTCTTGGACACAAATGATATCCTCCTTATAATGGCTTTTTATTCCTTCGGATCCTATTAAAGTAGCCCTGCAGCTTATAGTAGTGTTTGATCTCTGTGAATCTCTGTTTTCTCATCTGTAAAATGGCGATAATAACAGTAACTATCTTTCAATTCAGCAAATACTTACTGAGTGCCTAATATCACCCAGATACTGTTCTAGAGACTGGGGACAGCAGTAAACAAATCACATAAAAAAAAATCTGCCCTCGAGAGCCTACATTTGAGTGATATTGTGGGTTTACTGTAAGGATTAACATGAGAAGATGTTCAGAGAGCACTCGTGGCAAGGCCTGGCATAGAGAAGGAACTCAAGACATTATTATTTGTAATTTGTCCATCCCACACAGTAGCACTAGAGCTCAGGATGGAAAGCTACAGAGAAGCAGATTTGTGCAGATCAGAGCCCAGGATTAGGGCTATGTAAAAACGCAGTTGTCCTGGTCATTTTAAGACATTCAAAATTTGGCTGGATCATCACTTAGTGGAGTGAGTGTGAAGGTGGCACAAGCCCTAGATGGTGGAGTTGGATTGTAATCCTTGAAAGAAAGGGATTACAGGTAGTTGGGAATGGAGTGGGGAGGGGAGGGCGCTTATTTCATTACTATGCCCGGCTTGTCTGAAGACATTTGAACATTCCTTTGGGGTAATTTGCTTTTAAGTCTGTGCTACATAAAAAGCACCAGGTATTTAAAGACAAAGTTCCTATTTTTTTAAAGCATGGTAAATCTGCAACACGAAGGAAAATATTAAATTAGTACTACCAGATTCTCTGGCAAAGAACTGAGAATGGCTTCAGCCAACACATTGCAGAGTACCTCCCCGTGGTGGTTACAACTGTTTATTTCTGTTTCATGCCAGTCCAGGAGAAAGCAAAGAGGAAAGTGAATGAGCTAAAATCCATTCACCTGAATAGGCAGTGTCAGGCTGTCCTCCCCAGCCCGCCTCTCACCTGCCCCCCTTCTGCCCAGGTGATGTGTTTGAAGTCCTCTGATATCTGTGAGGGCACCATGCAAGGAAGAGGAAGCGAGGTGAGCAGACAGCTATGGCCTGTGTGTCAATTTTCAGGTTAGATTAAAATGAGCACGGCAAAGGTTTGGAGGAGCCGACCCGGGGAAAGAAGGTTTCTTTTCAAAGTACAAAGAAAGCAACGTCTACCAAGGAGGCGACCCACAGAGGGCCCTTGGTGGAAGGAATGCTGTTCCTGTGGGACACGCCAGCCTCTTCCCCCTCCAGAATGTTGACACCAGATGAACCGTTGGATAGAATTAAGCTTACCCTTCTGTTTTTCACTTAGGAAAATGGAAACCTGCAGAAGTGAAATTACACGCACAGAGCCAGTTAGAAGCAGATACAGGACTATGATTGAAGTCTCCTAGCTCCTAGCCTCAGTCCTTTCTCCATTCTGCCACTTTACTGCCAAATTCTATGTGTCTAAATCACGGGCTCTTAACCTGGGGGCCATGAATGAGTTGGTGGGAGGGCGGGACTCTGAACTCCTTAGAATTGAATTATACGCAAAAATGTGTCTATATGTTCCATATGTGCATTTTCCTAAAGAGAGTTCATAGTTGTCATCAGGTTTCCAAAGAGGTCTGCGACCCCAAAAGGGTGAAGAACAACTGTCCTCAATTAATAAAGACCTCATTGGGAGTGTGATCCTAGTGTCCTCATTTTGGCTAAAGGGCAATCAACAATTTCTCAACCATCTTTTCTCCAAGGAGCCAAAACTGCTTCTAGGTACTGGTCTCTTCATGCCCAGCCAAGTGCCTACTACTCTTCCTTTATTCCTCATTCACTCATTTATTTAATCTGCAAACGTGTTTTCATTGTCCAATCTATGTTCTAGCACCAGGTGAGCACACTCTCCAGGGCGAGACTGGGGAAAGGACCCCTCTGCATCATGCTCTTATTGGCAGGAAGAATACTAGGCCGCTACCACATTCTTACTGTTGCAACAAAGGAATATATAGCCTCAGAGTTACAGTAACCACTCCCCACACATAGACACACACACAGGGGGCAGCCAGCAAAGGTGACATGTGGACGTGGGCCCTGTTAAAGCAGCAGCAGCAGAGCAGCCTATTTCCAAGCTTTCCAGGTCTATGCTTGCGGCAGCAGCATGCCATCCTTGAAGGGGTGTGATCTCTATTCAAGAGAGGGAGAGAATGTGTCTCATTCATCTCGGTAATGCTTGTAGTGAACACATAGGAA
The DNA here is from genome assembly GCF_949774975.1 of Lagenorhynchus albirostris. NCBI lineage: Eukaryota > Metazoa > Chordata > Mammalia > Artiodactyla > Delphinidae > Lagenorhynchus > Lagenorhynchus albirostris. Next base: position 112,483,373 of record NC_083116.1, on the reverse strand, counting down.
ATCACGGCCATGGACATATGGTTACATTTAAGGACAGATGTGTCTTGGACACAGATATACAAATTGAAGCCCAGTTCTCTTGACTCCCAACCATCAGCTAGATATCGTAGACATGGATGGAGGAAGCTAAAGAATAAACGACTCTACGTGTACCTGTTAGTTGTGCTTCCTCTGGCATAACTTGAGGCACAAGGAATGTACCTGGGTTGTCCTAAGGGTAAGGCTGGGGAAGCACTGCTTAGCCCTCCCTGAAGCACAAAGGAGGCACGGGTGACTGAACAGTGCCATTTACAGAACCCTCTGCCCAGCCGTGAAAAGGGAAGCCTTCTGTTGAGGTGGAGGGATATCAGCCCCACTTTGTAGCATGTGATATGAAGTTTGAAGACTCTGCTCACTGAGATCTATAAAGTGCTTCGTTTAATTCCCACAAAATGGCAAAGACTCGGCCCATTCCTATTACCCACCCATTCCAGGCTCATCCTGGGGAAAACCCATACGATTCTCTTTGGCAAAACAATGTACTTAATTTCCAGGGTGAAACTTCAACATGTCTGGCTCAGACTTTCACATCTTTATTCTTTAAATTAACATTCTGCCAGAACTGCTTTTGCCCCCTTCCAGAATCACCAAGGCAAATTCCATGATGCCTCCCAGGACCATAGGTGACTGGCCAAAATTGGTAACGACCCATTAGCGCTGCTTCACACACACACACACACACACACACACACACACACACACACCAGGCACACATAATGCATGTACACTCACACCTATAACACATATACACACATAAGTACATACATGCACATGCACACTGCCTTTTACAACATACCTGACACATTTGAGGCACATTAAAATGCTTTAGTAGGCCCAGCCCTGTGGTTCGGTGGGATTTGGCAAGCCAAAGGCTTCAGCTATCTGTAGGGAACCATAAAAAATATTATCTTCCCCTTTTATATGTTTCCTGTGCGTGAGCATGTCTGAGACCAGCCATATAACACACTTTAAGAAAAAGAAACCTGAGGAAGTGAATGTTTCTTGGAATTTACAAAGTGCTAACAGCTTTCTAGTGGAAAACTGCATTTGATGGAATTTTTCTAAGTCATAGGTGAGAACAGCAGTGACCCCAAACCACAGAGATCTCTCCCAAAGTCTGGAATTGTGGAAATTTACCTAGAATTTTTGCTTTGCAATCCAGACAAGGAGAAAAGGAGTGGAGAGGAAGGAAGAAGTTCATACGGGGTGGTCGCTTCACTTTGCCAACTCCCAGTCTTAAGAAGGAGTGGGCATTTGCCGTTTATCTGCAGCATTAGTTTGATGGGAAAGCCAGTACCTTTCATCCATGTCAAGGAAAGGAGGTGCCACCCAGGGAAGCCTAGTGATAAGAAACATCAGTTTGGGAGAAAAGTCACACAAGTAACAGAAAGAACTATCCAACACCAGAAACTTACAGCCACCCCACAACACACACACACACACACACACACACACACACACACACACACACACACACACACAAACACAGGGAGTAGACATTAAGAGAAGTTGGGGAGGGGCTTCCCTGGTGGCGCAGTGGTTGAGAGTCCGCCTGCCGATGCAGGGGACACGGGTTCGTGCCCCGGTCCGGGAAGATCCCACATGCCACGGAGCGGCTGGGCCCGTGAGCCATGGCCGCTGAGCCTGTGCGTCCGGAGCCTGTGCTCCGCAACGGGAGAGGCCACAACAGTGAGAGGCCCGCGTACCGCAAAAAAAAAAAAAAAAAAAAAAGAGAAGTTGGCGAGAGGAGCCCTAGTGCAGTTCCTAAGATTTAGAGTGTGGCAGGAAAAAAGGTAATTATTGGGAAGGTGAAATGAATCAAATTTGTGTGCAATGAGTAGAAACATGAGCTGAGAATAATGGAGTTGTTCAGGAATCTCCATAAGATAAAAGATATGGAGCCTGAATCTATACTTTTTAAATAAAAGGACCCCACATTTTCTTTTGAATTCTCAATCCATAATTCCTCCTTAGTAACTTTATGAAACACACTCAGGTTCTATTTTTATTGTCTATGATCCCATAATTCACCCGCCCACAGTTACGTATTCACACTCCACTTAGATTCTGTGAGCAGAGTTGTTGAATGCTAGGCCCAAACAAGGACAGTTTCAACTTGGGTTTAATAATTCCTTGGCCAAATTTCTCTCATTCCTCTAAATGTGCAGATGTTTCAAAGCTATAAAAAGGATGTCTAGATAGCCAATGCATTTTTTTAACATCAAAGGTAACTCCTGCCAACAATGATTAACAATGAAGTAGTCATAACAGCTAAACGTTCCTTTAGCAGTCCAACTTCAGTGGGTGACAAAAGGGAAGAGAATCTATATCAAGCATTTAGTGATGCTGGGAAAGATACTCACCCTAGACATAAAATAGTTTAGAGAGCAAAATGTGGTCCCTCTCTTATTGTCACAGCTAATGAAAGAAGTTCCTGAAATTGCATATTATTCTGTAAAGGTTTGGGCTAAATCACAATGAATTTTAAAGTTGTATCCATGGCAATTGATCTGAAGATTACATCTTGTCAGTCAGATTAATCACTAAATTCAGCCTTCAGAAGTCTTATCTGTTTCTTCAACAGAGACCCCAGTGTTACCTTGTGTTTCCCACTATTTTAGTTGGGTTTCTTCACAACAGGAAAGTAGGTGATTCTGAAAGTAATAAATTACTTTTAAACTAAAAAGGAATATTCAAATCCTAGAGCACATTATTAGTTCAGCTTGGTCAGGTTTGAGACAGATAAGCATCAAACCCTACTGGGAAAAATACCACAGTTGCAACCCGCGCTTGACAAAGTGTGAGTCACACCACTTTGATCCGTGGCAGGCAACACCTGCTCAGGTAGAATTAATTGAAAACTTGCCCAGAAAAATTTCCCACAAAGAGTTAAAACACTTGTCTATCAAGGAGAATTAACCAACTCTATTTTTTACCTAAAGTCAAGGCATGTTAAAGATGTTTAAAGAAAATCAGGAATAAAAAATGACCAACTCCTTCAGGAAACAGAAAATGATGTCCTATATTCTGTAGCACTTGAGTTCCTCTGACACCTAAAATATGTATTTACGTCATCTCACACCTACACAAAAACAAAATCAGCAGGGAAAACCATCCCACTGATGATTGGCAATCCCACAGTTCCTCTCCATCTGACCAGCTTTCACCAGAGGGCAATACTTTAGGCTTACACAAGGAACTTATAGGCTGTAGCAGCCGCCGAGCCACTTAGCACACTAAACCTGGGAAATGCCTCATGCCAAATACATTGAGGCCTTAGCTGACTATCCTTTCATATTAAAACCCCATCTTCCAATAAAGCATCCTGTTTTCAATCTTGAGAGCAAATTCCAAGGGTAAAGAAGATTTCAAACTTATTGCTTTCACTTTTTCATACAGGTTTCTAATCTTCTGATAGACACCACCAAAGAGAGAAATGGCAGTGGGCCAGGGAAATATCTTCAGTTTTACTTTTTTTCCCTTTCCTTTCTTTTTTACATTCAGATATTTCAGTGCTTTTTAAAAGCAGTTAGTATGTGTTCTTTTTTGTTGTTTTTTTTCCCCAAATGAGCAATCAAAGAAGTTTATATGACTTAATGTCTTACAGATAGAGGTTTGGGTTTTTTGTTTGTTTAGCAGCAGATGTCATTTAATAAAAACCCTGCATATGGTGCCTTCTTTGGCTTTAATGGTCACAGTGTTACATCTCTGTCTCTGGAGAAAGAAAAGAAAAACACATTTCCTGGCCTCAGTTTAATATATGATCACAAACAGTCGAATAAAACTGTAGCAGGAAGAATCCTATGTACCTACATGCCTGGGCTCAAAGGAAGTCAACAGAGGCCAAAGAAAAATATAAATTTGGTCTCTCTTTTCCATAGAATTCTGATCTCCCACAGGCATTTAGAGTTGAGAAGGAAATGCTCGGTGTAGGTCAACACCTACATGGAGAGGGAGCAGAAAAGCCTGCGAGGGGAGTGACAAAGCAGTATATATGCGTGCAGTGTCAAATCAGTGGTTGGGGGGTGTGGTGGGGGTTCATTTGAGTTGATTTCACAGGGCTAACTGAATGGATGCATGATTTCACCATCACAAAGAAAGTTTGAATCCAAAACTATATGTCACAGGTACCAAATTACAATATTGATCTTGTAAAAATGTAAAGGATTGGAATGATTTCAAATTTTCTCTCAATAGTTCTGAGCTGGGAATAGCAAAGAAGTTGCACTCATACTCCTGTCTGTTAAAGTCCTTATTTAGCCCATTTCCATGGAAACTGAAATCAGATCTCTCTCTCTCCCTCTCTGCCCCCACCCCCTTTGTTTCTCTCTCTCTCTCTCTCTTTGTCTCTCTCTGTCTCTGTCTCTCACACCACCCACATACACACACACACACACACACACACACACACACACACGGGAAAAAAGCTGTCTAGAGTTTGGTGGGTGCCTGTGTGTGTGTGTAAACATCCACAGGCTAATTTCTGTGTGGACACTCTCTCATCAGTGGTAACTCTCCAACAAATGGAATAAAGGCCAGAAGGGCTTCCTTTTTCAGAAGCCATCCTGTAATGCAGATAAAAAAACTTAGGTCAGAAAACCAGGCCTTGACTAGCAAATCCTTGAAGAATTCCACTTCACAACTGCATGTTCAATTAATTTAGTTAACTAACTTGGAAATATTTTATGGCAGGAAGACATACATAAGAACTAAATTTAATCCCTTGGATTTTTGCCACTTTGCTCTACTCTCAAGCATCAACATTTCCCTAAATAGCCCAGAAAATAAGGACCAAGGGAAAAGCGAAGATGAATGAGCTCATTTTCATATTTCAACATATACTTAGTTAAGTTTCAATCCTAATGGCAAAATACGTTCACATTCCAGACTTATGCAGATATTTAGTAAATGATTCCATCTTAGTCCAAATCTCCCTTAAAAATAGACCAACACTCAAGCTGCTGCCTATAAAAGGGCACTGCTAAAACTTTCAGTAAGGTTGGAAGAAGAACGAATACTGCCCCTCTCCATACTTCTGCGATGATGTCATCAGGCAACCTGGATGCCTTCAATACATGGACAATTTCTGATAGGGGAAATATTTTACTTTCCATTTCTGTCTTTGTTCCATAGGAAAAGATAAAAACGGGATTTCTTTTTAAAGAATTTCACTTAAAAATGAATTGTAGATGATCATTTTGGAGCTCAAAGTAGATTCTTTTACCACACCCCTCAGTAAAGGTGGTGAGTTCTGTAACTCATGAAGTATTTTAGCTTTTGCTGGAATCCAAAGCAGGATGGAAAGCTGTATGTTTTAGCAAAGATCAACAGGGCATCAGGACAAAAGTCATGTTAGATATTAAACATGAGACTTCTGTTTTCAACCTCACTGCACCACATTCTCATTTGTGTTTATACTTGAATGGGTGGTCTTACACAGGGATGAGGGGGCTGACAGTCGTTAATCAAAACCTGGGGGGAGGGGGAGGCAAAGATTTTAAAATGGAAAAGTCATTTCTTAGGATTAAAAAAATAATCAAGAGTGAGGGTTGGAAAAACTAAAAATTCTCATCACCAAGGCATGACTCAAGATGCCAGGCCCCTCCCTCTTGGGAGCAAGTGTTATCTTCCCCAGGGTATTATGTTGAGATGACATTTCATCATCTACATGAAAATCTTCATTTCTGCAGAAGGCATCACTGATTCACAAGAATATTAAAAAATTCCCTTGAGTCATAGCACTTAACTCACCAAACTCAAGAGGATCCACTGAGAGGGAGCCCTAAACGAATGTGCAATAAATACTTATCACAGCAGCTTGAACAGGAACGCGGATGTGGAATCTGTAAGAATGTTGAGTCCCATGAACTGGAGGTCATTAAATGACAGATCCCAGGCTGTTATATCTGTCTGCATTTATATGAATTAAGAAATGTGAGGTTGTTGGCAAAGGGTCCCACTTAATCTTTCGCTTTTGTTGACCGTGTATTGTAGAAAAATGACAAAAAAAAAAAGAAAAAACCCTAATGTTGTTAACAGGCCTTGCCAATTGACCTCCCATGGTTAAAACGCAAATTTTAGAAAGAATCAGTACTACTGAATAATTTTTATAAATAGACATACTGAATCCAATGCTTAAACTTGAAATAACTATAGTGTGGTAGTCTGAGATTTGTACCCCTGCATGCCTCTCATGAACGCAAAAAGAATATCCTCTCCATCCCTTACTCTTTTACTGTTTTAGATGTTCCAGAAATATCCCTAGACTTGAGCCATTGTGGCTCAGATACTCCCCAAACAAACTTTTGCAAGTGTAAGCACTCAGGGGTTCCACTAAAGCTTCCAGACGAATTGTACCCTAAAAGTTATAGAATTATGCATCAACAGCTAGAGGACACAATTATAAGCTGAAATATTGTGACACACTGTGTAATGCCACACTATCAATGCAATGTTCAGTAAACGTATATCTTTTTGTCATTTTGTATTTATTTATACAGAATTAAAAATAAAGCACAGGACTAAAACCAAATATGTGTGTGTCCCTTTTACTTCACTTTGATGATGACAAAGGGAAAGCAACAAGCACCACTGCAAAAATGTTTGGCCATCACACAGCATTAAAAATAAGGAGATGCCAAGTTGGACATTTATTAATATGTGATCTGCCAATCAAGAATCTTCTTTGTCTTGGTATTATAACTCAAGAATTTTTCAGAATGTAGTTCATAAGTGCCTTCCATTCTGCTGTTGGCATAAAAATGAGGGGGATGAGTGTCTTAGGCTGGTTCTTCCCCAGAATTAGACCCAGAGACAAGGATGTGGGTACAAGTCATTTATTTAGGAGGTGATTCCAGGAGCACCAGCAAGGGAGAGGGAAAGTGATATAGGGAAGGAAGATAAGAGGGGATATGTAAATGAACCGTTACCTCTCTGGGCAACTGGGACTCAATCCCACTGGAGATTTCTGGGAGATAGTTGTGGAAAATGTGCCAGAATTGTTCCACCTGAGAAATGAGGAAGCTGAGGGATTTACCTTACAACTGCCATCAGACACTGGAGTGCAGGTGTTCTCTGTAGATGCTGTTGGCATACACTAAAATAGTGAGTGTCAAAGGATATGGACAGAGCACCAGTAATGTCTGCTACAAGGAGGAACATTCTTCAAGATTCACACAGATAATGAACAATCTTATTTAATTCTCTGAGACATCATGGGTGTTGAAGCTGTAGTGCCATAAGCCAGGACTCAAGGCAGGCAAACTGAGGCCTAGTTAAGGTCTCCAGCAGAGTTAACACCACCAAGGGAAAACTAAAAACTGGTCAAGGATATGGAAGAACTAAGGCTATAGGCACGGTCAACACAGATAAAGATCATGGCCCATAAGGTGCCATGGCAGCTAGGTCATCGTGAAGTATGAACAAAATAAAAAAACCAGATGACTCGAGAAAAACCAGGTCTTCAGTGTTCGGACCAAGAAGAGTTCCAATTCTAGGTTTACCTTTGTGTACACAAGAAGCTTCATATCCAGTGGTGTGCTGAAAAACTTTAACAACTGGCTTTCTGGGGAAGTGGGCGGGGTGGGGGGCGGGCATAGCCAATTTCAAGCTATTCACAGTTTAGTAACTAGCTCAAAAATTCCTAAAAATTTAATAATTGTCTCACAAGCTAGCATGAGCCGGCTCCAGCACACCACTGCCTATTGCTCTCCACCCAACATCCAGCCACCGTTTGAGGTTTGAAGGGCTAAGGGCGAACCACTAGAACATATCCAGATCCTAATATGAGAGGTTATCCTGTAACTACCTCAGTACCTTTGTGGGTAGAAGACACTATTGATTTGGGTTTCGGGGTTACTCAGTGGAAACTGCCCTCTTGGTACGCTCTGATTCCCCTTCATTGTTATCTTCCTTAGAGCCTTTGAAGCCCTTTGTGTCTGAAATTAAGATGCTGGCAGAAGTGCCTCTGGGTCAGACCGTGGCAGTCCTTTATTCCCACCTGCACATGGGCATCTATAATGTATTTATTTCATTCCATGTCTGTTCCAATAGCTTGTTCCCTAACATTTGCACCATGTATTTATAAGAAAATCAAACTATAGTCATATCCAAAAGCAGAAGAACCTGGGACTGGCATGAGTACTTAACTTAATGAACTCTTACTGCCACAACCCTGTGCATAGCCCTCTTCTGGATATTGTACTTGATGCAGATTGTATCTGCCCCAAACCATGAACAAAATGTTGCACATGCAATTCAACTGAGAGACATGTTCAGTTCACACAACATCTAGCTTCTACCTCACGGAGAGGAAGGACAGTGATTCCTATCTCTCCCCCATCAGTCACTGTCAACTTAAAAGCTTTTGCACAGCAAAGGAAACCATAAACAAAACAAAAAGACAGCCCACAGACTGGGAGAAAATATCTGCAAACAATGGTACCAACAAGGGATTAATTTCCAAAATATACAAACAGCTTATACAGCTTAATATCAAAAAAAACACAACCCAATCAAAAAATGGGCAGGGCTTCCCTGGTGGCACAGTGGTTGGGAGTCCACCTGCCGATGCAAGGGACACGGGTTCATGCCCTGGTCCGGGAAGACCCCACATGCCGCGGAGCGGCTGTGCCCGTGAGCCATGGCCGCTGAGCCTGCGCATCCAGAGCCTGTGCTCCGCAACGGGAGAGGCCACAACAGTGAGAGACCCGCATACCGCAAAAAAAAAAAGAAAAAAAAATGGGCAGAAGACCTAAATACACATTTCTCCAAAGAAGACATACAAGTGGGCAACAGGCACATGAAAAGATGCTCAATATCGCTAATTGTTAGAGAAATGCAAATCAAAACTACAATGAGGTACCACCTCACACTGGTTATAATGGCCATCATTAAAAAGTCTACAAATAACAAATGCTGGAGAGGGTGTGGAGAAAAGGGAATCCTCCTACACCGTTGGTGGGAATGTAAATTGGTGCAGCCACTATGGAGAACAGTATAGAGGTTCCTTAAAAAACTAAAATAGAGTTACCATATGATCCTGCAATCCTACTCTTGGGCATATATCCAGAAAAAACTCTAATTTGAGAAGATACATGCACCCCAGGCCTTCCCTGGTGGTGCAGTGGTTAAGAATCTGCCTGCCAATGCAGGGGACACAGGTTCGAGCCCTGCTCGGGGAAGATTCCACATGCCAGGGAGCAACTAAGCCTGTGTGCCACAACTACTGAGCCTGCACGCTAGAGCCCACATGCCACAACTACTGAAGCCCGCGTGCCTAGAGCCCGTGCTCCGCAACAATAGAAGCCACCGCAATGAGAAGCCCGCACACCCCAGTGAAGAGTAGCCCCTGCTTGCCACAACTAGAGAAAGCCCACGTGCTGCAACGAAGACCCAACGCAGCCAAAAATGAATAAATAAATAATTTTTTTAAAAAAGAAAAGATACATGCACTCCAGTGTGCTTAGCGGCACTATTTACAATAGCCAAGACATGGAAGCAACCTAAATGCCCATCGACAGATGACTCAATAAATAATATATGGTGTGTGTGTGTGTGTGTCTGTCTGTATGTGTGCGTGTGTGTGTGTGTGTATATATATATATATAAGGAATATTACCCAGCCATAAAAAAGAATGAAATAATGCCATTTGCAGCAACATGGATGGACCTAGGGATTATCATATTAAGTGAAGTCAGATAAAGACAAGTATCATATATCACTTATAAGTGGAATCTAAAAAATGACACAAATGAACTTAGTTACAAAACAGAAATAGACTCACAGACATAGAAAACAAACTTATGGTTACCAAAAGGGAAAGGGGGAGAGGGAAGGATAAATTAGGAGTATGAGATTAACAGATACACACTACTATATATAAAACAGATAAACATCAAGGACCTACTGTACAGCACAGGAAACAATTTTCAATGTCTTATAATAACCTATAATGGAAAAGAATCTGAACAAGAATATATATACGAATCACTTTGCTGTACACATGAAGCTAACAGAATATTGTAAATTAACTATACTTCAATTTTAAAAACGGTTTTAAAAAAAAAGCAACCACTTTTCAAGCAATGGCTCAAACGCTGCATGCCACTAACTGGCATTCATCACAGCGTTCACATTTTAAAATAACTATTGCCTTCCAAGTGATTTATATCACCAAAAACCTGTGTTTCTTTAACTATTAAGTTCTACATTTTTATAAACTCCCTGAGAGCCATACCAGTTCTGTTCCGGATTCATGCTGAATTGTGTTCCAATTTCTTGGTTGTTTCTCCTCTATTCAGAAAGCAGGATAGATCTAGTTTCAAAGTAAAATATTCCCTTTTCTCTTTCTCTGGTCTTCCATAAGTTTAAACTAAGACACCTCTCATATACTCTTCAGATTTCTTTGCACCTCAGTAAATTCTCCTCACACCTCTCCCCTGCTAAGGTGGCAAACTGGAGTTGAATTGTTGTGTTCCCATGTTTTATGACAAAGGACTTTTAAATTATGTCTATTGGAGTACTATGCGATAAAAGACTACAAAGTTCCAATTCTTTGTATATTGCTGCTTTGCAATTTCTAGCGTTCAGAAGGCATCTCAAGGAAGGCCTGGAAAGGAAGGAACCATCCAGTTCACAATTCTTTACCTTTCTAGGGCTTCCCTTCATGGTAGCTGCCCCTTGAGCATAGCCTCTAATCAACGCTATGATTTTAAACTTCTTTGTATGATTTTCTGCTCTCATCTGAAGCCTAGTAGCAGCAAATAGCAATGTCATTCACAACAACTTTTCAATTAAGTTCCAACATTTCCTCAAGATGCATTCAAAGAGAAGTATTTCTTTACTATTCCCTGGCAGATTTTCCTTTGGAGAAATTGTGACCTATACAATATTTCATTTTCTATTACATCTCTCCCATCCTTCTGTCCACAGCAGCCCGACAGTACTTATTAGTTGAAGAAATAATCAGACAAGAACAACTGGCCTTTGAACAATGAGAAATACTGCCTGATATATTTTTCCCTATTACTCACTCTTGGTTCCAGGTAGCAAGAATGCGTCAGCGTTAACATTTCCCAGCATCTTAAGTCCCAGCAACATTTCTACTTTTTTTTTTTTTTTTTTTTTTGCGGTACGCGGGCCTCTCACTGTTGTGGCCTCTGCCATTGCAGAGCACAGGCTCCGGACGCGCAGGCTCAGCGGCCATGGCTCACGGGCCCAGCCACTCCGCGGCATGTGGGATCTTCCCGGACCAGGGCACAAACCCGTGTCCCCTGCATCGGCAGGCGGACTCTCAACCACTGTGCCACCAGGGAAGCCCCCAAGGCAACATTTCTAAACCCCTAGCTTCATCTCAAAACTGAACTAAACTTGAGGGACAGTGATAGGATTCAAGATAGCAGGCTGTCACTTAGGAATCACCACAGGATTAGAGTATCTGGATAGGCAAGAAGGAGATGAGACGGGGTGGGGGTGGGAAGAGGAAGAGTGGAGCGCCTAATCTGTATTTAAATAAACTTCATTATTTCCTGAACACAGTATTTTTTACAGTATTTTTTTCTCATCAGGTGTTTGGCTGTTTGGAGCTGTCATCTCTATCCTAGAACTTGTCAATGGTGGAAGAAGACCTTTTTAAAAAATATATAATACTGTTAAAAGATACCTAATTTTTTTAGGTGAAGGGAATTAAGTGGCACAAACTACTAGGTATAAAATAAATCAGTTACAAGGATATAATGTACAGCACAGGGAATACAGTCAATATTTTATAGTAACTTTGTATGAATATAATCTATAAAAATATTGAATACTATGTTGTACACCTGGAACTAATATAATATTATAAGTCAACTATACATCAATAAAAAAGATACCTAAATGGATTTTTTTCCTGTTGAAACCCAAATGATTTATGTTATCATCCCAGAAGGTTTTTTCTTAATTTCAAATTAATTTTCAATTAAGTTCCTCTTGGGCTTAAACTGTTCTGCTCACCAGTCTTTTGACTAATGATTGCCAGACAAATTCCTTAATGAACTAGGGAGGCTGCTATTTCAAAGAATCCCTTGGTTAAATGGAATCACAACATGTATCACTGTAAAAGAGAGGTTCTATGGAGTAAGGTTATTTCCCCCAACTGACAGGAAGATTTAAAAAAACACTTCGTTGATCTGATTTCAAGCTTTACATCTTAATTGGCCCATGTGAAAAACAGCATGTCTGGCAAAGTGGTCCTCTGTAAGGAGTGAACTTGATTATTAGCTATTGCATACAAATCATAACTTTCTGCTACTATTAATTAACAATTCCTCTTAAACTCCTTGCATCCACTCACCCATGAAACATTCCAAGCTCCTACATAAAAGTCACCTAAGTTTTCCTCAAATCACTCACCAAAGAAAACAGAAAGGATACTCAGAATCTACGAGACTTGTGGGAAAATGCAGTGGGAAATTAAGTGGGGTTTAAATATTTCTCCTGCCCATACCAGCTTCTAATTTACTACTAATATAATAAGTTGCTTCAGATGATGAAAAGTGAGAAACAATTCTCTGAAATCAAAGATGTTTTCATATCTCATGGAAAAGGATATTTGTAAATTTTTGCCAGTGCTGGAAAACTCCAAATTTAGCTCATTTAATCACAGCAATGTTAGCTTTCATTTCTGCCATCATTTCTGATACATCTGTATACAGCTATGAATATAAGTCAAAATAAATGTTATAACAAATGAATCATTAACAATTTTATTTAAATCTTGTGTAAAAGCTTTCTCTGTTATATTTTATAAATTGTTTATCTTATATAGAAGTAAATGTATGAAAAATTCAAACCAAACGGGGATTTTTTGGATACTTTATATATTAAAAGTCTTAAAATTGTTTCTTGCCTCTAACCTGGTAATTCCATAAAACAGATTACATTCATTGCAGCATTAACTTGGAGGCCTACTGTACCATTTGTTTCGAAAACAGATACTAAGTAGATTATTTTTAAAGGCAAGTCTACTCGGATCAACTGTTGGCCCTATGTTGTGGTGGGCGTGAACTGTGATGGGACCCATGGTGAGGACAATAGGGTGTGAAGTGTAACATGGGACCCCCTCACCCAAGAGAAACACATCTCAGTCATTTTACTGGAAGCAAGTATGTACTATCAGCATCTTACAGGAGTGAACACTGTGTTATTTGTTCTTGACTGGTTTTACACAAAGTGGAAGTTCCTTGATACACACTCATTCAGGAATAATGAGTATATAGTACAAGTGACACTGAAAGATGCGGGGGTCAATATAGCTCAGAAAAGAATTAAAGAGGGCAAGGGAGTGACAAAACATTTTGAAGGCAACTACAACAAGAATGAAGGCTTAATTTGTGCTGCCTGCCCTTCCTCTGCTCTGTGGCACTATCTGTTTTCAGTGTCCTACAAAGGGTCATCACCCATAATCCCAAAGATCTACTCTTCAGTAAAAAGCCCAAATGACTCAGACTCTGATGGACTGTGGAAATATGACCTTTTTGTGACACTACTAAATAAACCAAGAAGTGAATGGAGGAGGTGTACATGCTTTCTCAGTAGCATAGCTTTGGTTTCATGTAATTGTATGTGATAGTCATTGAGTATCTGCTCAATAATAGGTAGCTATGGGAGAAATTCAGCCTACAGGGGAACCTATACCTAGACAGAAAAAGAGGATACGCACGTCAATAATAGCATCCAAGAGCCTCACTCGTGTCTGCAATGTCTTCTACTAGCCCCTTCCCCTCCTTGAAATCTTCCACTCCCAAGACGTCTCCTCTGTTAATTTGGAAGCATAGTGGAAATTTGTCTTAATTAAACATACCCCTCAAATCCCACTTCCACCCATTGTATTATTAGGATGAATTAGGTTGCAAGTAACCAAAAAGCCAACTCAAAATAGGTTAAACAATAAAAGGCTTGTGTAATTTGAAAGTTCAGTGTTAGGGCCTGCAGGTTTCAGGGCAGGTTTGGCTCAGCAGTTCAACAGCGAAACTGAAGTCCTAGGTTCTTTCCTCCATGTGTCAATTTTATATTCAGGCTGTTTCCCCTTTCTGGTCTCAAGGTAACTCTAGTGACTCCCAGAGCTACATCCCCTTCAAGATATGGAGAGAGTCAACCTAGCTCTAAAGGGCCTGGAAGCTGCTTACCCAGGAATGCCTATTACTGTGTCACAATTCCACCCGTGAACCAGTATCTATGACCAAGGAATGGGATTACTCTGAGGAGCTCAGGCCTAAGTGACAGATCTCACCCCTAGTGCCAAGGGTAGGGTCAGTTTCCCCAAAACTCTCACACGTGAGCAAAAGCTATGCGGAAATACACTTGTGCTTACTAGGCTGAAGAAGGAAGCCCGCAGAGGAGCACTCTTCTCCTACGAGGAGAAGCCACCAGCCACACTCGTCCTTCCTCATTGCTTTCCTCATACCTAAGCATCAGGAGAGCTCAGATCGGGTGTTTTGTGTTTTGAAAGATAAGAAATGGGTGAGGGCATGGCATGTACAGGGCTGAGTTCAGAAATATTCCTTTCCTGTTTAACAAAATGAGCCACTTTTAAAAGCTGGATGATTTTAGTCAATAGTGGGTCACAGGCTAAACAGCGTTGGCAGGGGCTGTGGCTGCTACAGGACTATGACTGACACACACAACACACCAAGCAATTCTACACACCAGTGATTTGGGGACCATGAGCACACAGAAAGGAGCTGCCCAGCAGAACGGCTGTCAAAGGACTCGAGAACGTAGGAGAGTTCTGTACCATAGCAAAGGGTGGAGGCAGGCACCCTTGATGAGTAATTCCCAAAGTGCTCTGCTTGTCTGGGAGCCCGCCACTTTCATCTGTGGCCATCATCTATTCTCCACTTCCCTGCCATCCTCACCACTTCCTGCTCAGAAGGCTTCACCTCTCAGCAGCAAAAAGGACAAGAGCACCCACGTCAATAGAGGGGGCATCACCTTACTGCTCTTCTGCTCTCTCATCAGGCATGGCCTCACTTTAGATATTTTAATCCTTGTACTTATTTTTCAAGCAAAAACTGGAGGACCTACAGGCGTCCCACTTCATCAACAGATGAAGTTACCGAGGAGCAAGAAGCTATAACACCAGTCATAGGAATATCTCACTGGCAAGAAGGGGGAAGCCAGCCCCTCTTGTGGTTTCTGCTCTGGATGGACAATTCTCCAGGGCCCACAAGGCACATCAGGCCTTGCTTCCAAAATACTTCCCTCTGAAAGGAGTTAAGCCAGCTGGTAGTGAATGTCCAAGCCATAATTTATGCCTGTAACTCTATGCCCTAGCACTGGAAAAACTACTCACATGACCTATCCTAGGGCAGTGACAGGATCACCAACAGTATCTCCTTATACGGAGGCCAACGTGTTACAAGGCCATAAAAAGAATTACTTCCTTTAGGGGGATTTTCTCTATGTTCTCTTATCTGTGCCACTCCAGATCCTTGTTTGTCTTTCTTGTTTGTCCTTGATAAACGGAGGGGCTCATGGTCAGAACAGTTATTTCTATCAGCAAAATTTAACAGCACTCAGTTAATTTATAGGAAACAACGGGCTTCATTAAATGCTGAAATCTACCTGAATCATTCACCTCTGCGACAGAGGTGTGCCTGGCAGCTGATGGCTTGTTTTCGTTTTGGCTGCATTACGGCAGGTGGCCCTGATATTACGTATTGCTCCAAAGGAGTGAGAGCTAATTCAAGAGGTATCTGCACCGTGGAAGTCCAGCATGCTGTGTATTTACGTGGTCACATTCAGACTTATTTATCATGTCTGGTTTGTGAGGAAATGTTTTTATATTAAGAACTATAATTCTACAGATTACAATTGAGCATGGGTTTAAAGTGAAAACAACAGTACAAGTCATGTTTACATGTATAAATAGTGATATAATCATAAAATATTCCTGGCCAATACTGAGGACAGTGATTCTAAAACCTACAAAGTTATGCCATTCTTCTGTTTGTTTCTTTTCCAATGGCTCCATAATCTGCCCAGAGTGGATTATTTTATTATATTAAAATTAATTTTGTTTTGAGGTTTAATTTTTTTAGAATTCCATGACAACCTTCAAGGACACTGAAAGCTCCAGGATTGTCATAAAATCTAAAGTGAAGAATCAGTTATTCGGATTTAAACTAGGCTAACGTTCTTTAGGTTTTCATGGCTAGAGTTTGACTCTTTCTTTAAAGCATTTTGTTACAAGTCACCCAAATCTGGCAAGATTCTGGATTATCGTCTTTCTCAAACTCTGGCCCAAGAATCACCTGGAGAGATGCAAAACACAGATGCGTGTCCCTCACCCCCAAAGACTCTTCAGTAGGTCTGGGTGCAGTGCAAGAATTTGCATATCTAAAAACTCCCAGTTGATGCCGATGCTGCCAGCCCATGCATCAGAGACTCTAAAGGATTCCTCACAAAACTAGGGTCTACATTATGTGTTAAGATGAAGCCCCAAACTCCTTACCTTTTTTCATGGGGTATAATAAGGACAAAGGAAAAAGCAAATGCAGTATTTGCTCTCATTGTCACTGTCATAAGAGCTATAGGGGATGCATCTAGAGACAATGACCATATTCACTGAGCATGTGGAAACAATGGCAACACTAAAATCAGGTTCCAGAATCAGCTATTGAGGTTAATACTATAGGCCCAAGGAAATTGACCATATGGTTGATGACCATTGGTTGATGACCATATGGAAAATGACCATTGAACCATATGGTTCAGGTCAATTTTGACTACCTACTTTCCTGCCTCCATTTCACAAATCCCTATTCTTTCATTTAGGGCAGGAAATTCTGTGGACACAAGAATATTACCTGGAAATGTGAATGTTCCCTAGGAAGAGGTAAACAAACCTACACAATAATGCCAGCAATGTGAGTCCAGCCAGATGCAGAGTGAAAAATTCAAGCAGCTGTGTGTTCACTCTCTGGGATGCTGAATATACAGGTTGATTAATTTTTTTCTTCATTAAAGCACCACTAAATTACCTGATCAGCAGGAGGGGGGAGGTAATGAGGAAATAAGATTTGGGCTTCATTAAAATGAGCAATTGTTGTGTTGTTGTTGTTGTTGTTGAGGAAGTACACAGGCATTTGCTAGCACCTCTAAGTACCAGCCCTGCGTTCATTCCATGAGCAGGTGTGTTTATTATTTTCCTCATTTACCGCAAGGAAATTAAGGCTCAGAGAGCTTCTATAACATGCCCAAGGTCAGTATGCTACTAAATTGCAGATCTGGGTTTCAACAATATCACACTTTTTCCTCTACACATACTAGCCCTGCTGATGCAGCTTCTCTTACTATTAATAACTAATATTTACTGAGGGCTTCCTGAGCATTTGATACATATTATCCTCCAATACTCACAACAACCCTGTAAGAGAGGCGCTAATATTATTCTCATTTTACACATGAGAAAATGGAGATGCTGAGAAGTTAAGTAACTTGCCCAAAGTCACACAGGTTACGAACGAGTGGTAGAGCTGCAATTTAGGATCTAGGCCCATGGTCTCAACTACTACTATATTACTACATTGGACAATAGAAAGGGCACAGCTTGGAAATGATTAAAAACAACCAGTTATTAATAATACACCATCAACTAAAGACTTGAGACTTAAGACTCTAAGTTGGTAGTGATGGAAGAGAGAGGGAGTTCATCTTAGAAGACTCTGTGAAGGGTTAAGTTTTGGGCCAGATTTTGAGAGAACTGAAGGACAGGGTGGATTGGGGCAAGGCCCAAAGGCAGAGGAGAGAGTTGGAACCATGGTTACAGAGGGAAGACAATCTTGGGAAACATCCTGGCTTCATCAGAAGGTTATGAAGTGAACTAGAATACATCATTGCAGCATCTGAGAAGGAAATATTTTAAGACTACCAACTCTTCTGAGAAACAAAGCAATGTGCATCCATTCCACTGAGGTATAGCCAGTTTCTACACTGCAAAGCTACTTTTCAATACATACAAGAGCTTATTGGGAAAGACACCACTCAACTTGCCTTTCTAGAGACTCCTTCTTTTCCTAAGAGGCCACTTAGATGAGTCTGCATACGTTAAGAATATGCTATGCTCTGTGCCATGATTCCAAAAAAGCAGACTCACACTAAACATTCAAAGCTGCAAAGCAGTTTGCCAGAAAGAACATTAAGTGTCACTGTCTATCTTTGGGACCTGTGCTTTGACTGTTGAGAGCACTGATTTCTAATTTCTCTAAGTCATTTTATTCCATTGTTTGCCATCAGTTCCCAATTTATACCTCAGGAATACGGTCTCTAATTTCATTTGAGTCCTCATGGGGCAATTATCTTTTCCCCTTCACCTGCAATATTTGCATCCCCTCACCTGGAATGTCCAGCTTTGGAAAGCTGGAGACTTGATTAACAGAAAATCAATACTCAATATGGCAGAAGAAAGCACGAAAACATTATGTAATACATACACATGGAATAAAGATAGGATGGGGATGGAAGGTCAAACACCTAGGGGAGATAGCTTGTTTAATGATAAACCATTAACACCAGAATTAGGCCTCACCTCCAGCCTCACTCACAGTTCTTCCTCCATGCCAGTTAACTCACCTTGTTTTCTCCTAATTTGGCTTGCTCTGAAACAAGCCTACGCCCTTAAGAAAGCACATATAGATTTCTGGCTGGGGCAAAATGTGCCTTTGTTCCAGGATCTCCTTACCATAGTCTGATCAGCTGCCTTCACATCTTGCCTCCACCTCTGGATTCTGTCCATTCCCCATGCCCTGACTGCTATCCTAAGTCATTTAAAAATTTTTCTTACTCTTTTGTAAGAACCCTTTAAAGTCCTGTGATTCAATTATTTTGCCTTCTTAGTCATAAGTTTTTTATTCTCTTACGTGATTATTGGTCTATTAATAATTATCATCTCTTTTTTTTCCCATGGGATCTGAATAATTATCATCTCTTTAACTTTTTATGCTATTTTTCTAACCCAATTTTGATATTACACAAGTAATTGTGAATTTGACTTTTGTCACTCAGAATTACAAAACAACCATTTTGCCATCATGGTGGTTTTAAAATATGTCCACAAATTCTTTCATACTCTTCCATTCAAAGAGTAGAGCCTGACCATCCCCTCTCTCTAGAGTGTAGGCTGTATTTAGTGACTTGCTTCCAAAGAACAGAATAAGGCAACAAAAGGTGTAGACTAGGTCAATAAAAGGCACTGTGGCTTCCTCTTTGCTCATTCTTTCACATCAGTCTTTCTGGAGGAAGTCAGCTGCCATGTCATGAGGACACTCAGGCAGCCCAATGGAGAAGTCTCCTGACAAAACCAGTACTAACCTGCCACGCATGCAAGTGAGCAACCTTGGAAGTTCATCCTCCATCCAACTCCTTTCAAGGCTTCAGATGACCGTAGCCCAGATCAACATCTTGACTTCAAGCTCAAGAGGGACCCTAAGTCAGAACCACACAACTAAGCTGTTGCCAGATTTCTGACCCACAGAAACTGAGTCCAATAATGCGCACTGTTTTAAGCCACTAAGTTTTAAGGCCACATGTGATGCAATAGTAGATAATGAACACAGCTACGTTATAAATTTTTCACAAATATTAAATTAATAACTGTGCTTTATATATGTTTTATATGTGCATGTAAGTATACATATCTATTTTGACAGAAAGTTATCTATTTTGACAGGTGTAATGTTAACAACATGAAAAAGCAAAAGGAAGTCTCAGTTTTTTCCCAATACTTTTTGTTTCTTCTCCAAATCTCAACACTGAAAGAGTACTTTCCTAGCTATTATAAAATGCTGGCTTAGATCTTCAAAAGGCTCTTTCTTCCCATGCTACACTTAAAAATGCAAAGAAAATTGTAGTCTTCATATCTGCAAGGAAGAAAAAATTAAAACAAAATGAAAAATAATTTCTCTCTTAAAATATTTCTTTTATGTTATGATCAGAGAAATGATATATTCTTTCTACTCTCTTTCAAGAGCTGAAGACATATATGGCTTTTTTGATAATTACATTGTGATTCTGACTCATTCAACTTATCCTAAAAAAATAAAAGTATGAACTGTGAAAATTCATCAGTTCTGGAATTGCTGTAGAAACATATCTGCCACACTAACTACTGGGAAAAAACATTATTCATTCACACAGTATTATCTTTGAACAGTTATTTATATGACAAGCATGGGGGTACAGTTATGAACATGGCAGACATGTTGCTGCCATCACAAAGCTTACACCCCAGCATGATATGCAAATAAGTAAACAGGTTATTAAACTACAGAGTGTTGAGTATTCTAATGTACATGGAGTAGGTGCTATGAGAGCACACAGAGGATGCACCTTATCCACGCACTGCAATAAGGTAAGGCTTTCTAGCTGAAATGACCTTTAAACCAAGGTAAATGCAGTGATGTCTTGGTAAAATGGCTTCCCAGGAAAAAAAGCAAAAGCCGTGATTTGTAGTGTTTGCCAATTTCCATAGTGTAAATACTCCCACCATGGCCAGTTGTAAGCTACTAATGTGAAGTCACGGATCACGGAGCTGGGGAAAGAGGTACAGAATCAGCTACCACAAACTAGTACAAACCAGCTCCAGCAAACCACTGAAAATGTCTCATGAATTATTTTATCCTCTCTTCCTTTACCCCTCCACTACGGCCTGTGCTTAGGCCTGTATCATACCTCATCTAGATTATTGCAATAAACCCTAATTGACCAACCACGGCCTACTCCTGGTTCTCCTCTTAACCTCCTCCCAGCTGCACTCTCATCATGCCTCTTCTGTGCATAAAACTTTGAGTGACTTGCTATCTTAGTCTGTTTAACCTGCTGTAACAGAATACCAGAGACTGAGTGGCTTACAAACAACAGAAATTCATTTCTCACAGTCCTGGAAGCTGGGAGTCCGAAATCAGAGTGCCAGCATGTTGGGTTCTGGTGAAGGCCCTGTTCCAGTCTGCAGACTGCTGACTTCTCACTGTGTCCTCAAGTGGTGGAAAGGGGCAAGGGATCTCTATGGGATCTCTTTTATAAAGAAACTAATCTCACCTCCCATAGTCTCCACCTCCTAATACCACCACCTTGGGTATTAGGTTTTCAACATATGAATTTTGGAGGGACAAACATTCAGATCATAGTACTGACGATTGTATATAAAATCAAAACTTCTTAACATAGCATATAAGACTCTTCACGGTCTCATCTTCGATGCCTCTTCAACCTCTACTCCCACCACCTCTTCCCATGCCTGCTATGTACTAGCCATGCTGAGTAGTTATCACTGACCTGTTAGTCCTAGAACACACCATGAGTTCTCCCAGCTCCCTCAAGGATAATAACATAAGCTAATATTCATTGAGCATTCACTAAGTGCAGGGGAGGCACTAAACACTAGAAACACAATTAAAAATAAGACACAATCTCTGAACTCAGCCATAGTGGGATGGGCAGACAGACATGTAAATTCCTTATTACAGTGGTTTGAGATGAACACAGTACCTACAGGGAGAGATGCAACACATAATCAGGAACAGTAAATATGAAATGATCCCTGTAATAGAGCCTGAAATGTAGTAGGTGCTAAATAAGTGTTAATTACATGAATTAGTGACATAATGTTGGATTAGGGTACCATTTGAGTAATGTAGTACATACGAGAAGTATTATAAGCACTCAGAGAAGGGAGAGCTCACTGCTAACTGGAGAGAATACCAAAAGCCAATTTTTATATGATTTATAAAGAAGTGAGTCCTGAGACATCTCTAACGGCATAATGAGCCTCCAGGTCTTCAAAGCTTTGCAGATGTATGCAATAAGCTATGGTTTCCAATGTTTCCCAGTGCTGGCTGACCATGAGAATCACCTAAGGAATGTTTAAAGTGAAATAGATTCCAGCAATCCAGCCACATCTCTTAGAGGTACTTCCCAGGCATTTTTATTTCTAAAAATCTTCCCTAAGTTCTGATATGCATCCCTAATTTAGAACCACTGCATAGACCTTACACCTCCAAGCAAAAAGCAGCATTCTGATTATTTACTGAGAGGAGAAGTGAAGGGAGACAGAGGGACTCGTCAAGGCCAAGCTTTTGGTGACCTCCTTTCCCTAACGGCAGCTATTCACAGGTGTTCCCTGCAGCAAAGGCTAAACTGCTGAAGGCCTCAGCTCACCAATATTTTAGGTGAGGCTTGCAGTCATTATAGTTGCCTTAAACTGAACTTGGAATGGGTTATTTATTCATTTTGATTCTCTGAATATGCAAAACAAGGTGTTGTCCAGAGGTCCTTGAGAAGAAGGTCTCAAGTATCTGTTCTTGTTATAATGCTACTGTTTAACAGGGCACAAAAAAAGAAGTGGAAAAACAGGGAAGTGGGAAGGAGTAGGGAAGATAATATGCAGCCACACCCCCTCCCAAAAAGTATCACTGTCAAGGTGTGTGTACAACACTCCAATCTGATATGGACAAAGCTGAGTGTCCTTCAAAAGGGGTTAAACTCAGACAATTTTTGGTCCTTCCCCATTTTTCTTTCTGTGAAGACTCTTCAGGCCAGGGATTTCTTGTCTACCTTAGTTATTTACAGTGATTAAAACAAGGCCCAAGGGATCCAAGATAACTATATTAAATGTGGGTACTTTATGGAAAAGTTCCTCTTAATTTTCAATTTTACTCAAAATGCAAACCTTCAGTGTCTTTTCATAGTTAAAAGTAATATGAGTTCACTGTAATCAAAAAAATTAAGCAACACAAAAAAGAAAAGAAATGAAAGCAAAGCCCCATCCACCGCCAAGAGAAACTTCTCTGCTATCTGTTAGTCTTCCCAACTTTCATACGCATGTAAACTAAAGGTGCTCATTCC
Source organism: Lagenorhynchus albirostris (assembly GCF_949774975.1). NCBI lineage: Eukaryota > Metazoa > Chordata > Mammalia > Artiodactyla > Delphinidae > Lagenorhynchus > Lagenorhynchus albirostris. The sequence continues at coordinate 112,460,449 of NC_083116.1, read as the reverse complement.
ACACACACTATTCTGTGGCCTTTTGAAAATGTACAAATGTTCACTGCAGCTCTATTTACAATAGCCAGGACATGGAAGCAACCTAAGTGTCCATCGACAGATGAATGGATACAGAAGATGTGGCACATATATACAATGGAATATTACTCAGCCATAAAAAGAAACGAAAATGAGTTATTTGTAGTGAGGTGGATGGACCTAGAGTCTGTCATACAGAGTGAAGTAAGTCAGAAAGAGAAAAACAAATACTGTATGCTAACACATACATATGGAATGTAAAAAAAGAATGGTTCTGAAGAACCTAGGGGCAGGACAGGAATAAAGATGCAGATGTAGAGAATGAACTTGAGGACACAGGCAGGGGGAAGGGTAAGCTGGGACGAAGTGAGAGAGTGGCATGGACATACAAACACTACCAAATATAAAATAGATAGCTAGTGGGTAGCAGCCACATAGCACAGGGAGATCAGCTCGGTGCTTTGTCACCACCTAGAGGGGTGGGATAGGGAGGGTGGGAGGGAGACGCAAGAGGGAGGGGATATGGGGATATATGTATACATATAGCTGATTCACTCTGTTATAAAGCAGAAACTAACACACCATTGTAAAGCAATTATACTCCAATAAAGATGTTAAAAATAAATAAAAATTAAAAGTATGAAGTAGTTTGTGGCATTACTCCCATGTCAATGCCTATAAATATAGCCTGGTTTATTTGTTTAAAATAAACACCTACTTTTCTATTGCATGGATGGACCCTTGGGTTCATGCCAAACTTGCTATTCTATACAACACTGAAATAAAACACCTTTGGGATACTTATATGATTACCTCTTTAGACTAATTACCTAGAAGTGAATTCTTCAGTGAAAAAATGGTAAATAAATTTTAATGCAATTTTGCCTTCCAGAAAGGTTAGTCAACTTAGACTCTGCCTCCACAGGGCAGGAGATTGCCTGTTTCCTGGCACCTTCATCCACTCTGGCTATGATCAATCTTTTTCATCTTTGACAGTATGGTACCTGAACAAAGTACCACAATATTGCCATTTTCATTTGTACCTCTCTAATTACTGAGAAATTAAGTATCTTCTCTTGTTTATTGGCCTCTATATGAATTTCTTCTTTTGAAAATTGCCTATTTAAATCTTTTGCCCATTTTTCTATTTAAGTGTTTATCTGTTTTATTAATTTCTAAAATATCTTTATATAATATGTTCTTAACCCTGTGACATCTTTGTTTGTTATGGGTTTTCAAAATTTGTTTTAGTGTTGTCACGTCAATGATTTTACTACTACTACTACTATTATTATTACTATGGTTACTATACACAGTCAAAGTGATACAATTTTTCTTTAATATGGTAAAACCTTGGGGCCAAACTGAGAAAATCCTTCACCCCCTCCAAAAACTGAAAATGATTTCCTAATTTTTCCTCTAATAATTATATGATGTTATTTTTCACATTTAAATATTTAATCCTTCTGGAGCTTACTATTGTTAATGGTACGAGGAAGAAACCAACTTTTTCTTTCCAATGGACAGTGAAATGTCCCAACACTATTTTATGAGCTATCCTCCTTTTATTTTCAGATAGGTTCATATGTTTAGCTACATTCATCTTGTAGGTAAGGATTCAACATCAGTAAATTTAGTCTCAGATATTGCTTTTTCTTCTAGTTTTAAGTTTACTTCCTTTGGGTTATGGGAGGCCAGGAGTAAATTCAGTAGATCTATGTATCACACACTGAATTCCACAAAAGTAAATGGTCTTATTATATAATCTGTTCGTACCAGGTAATGCTCAGTAGAAAGAACACTTACATCGTCTACTCAATTGCTTTCCAAACTGCTCTGAAAATATACCAGGCACATAATACCGAGTAATGTGAAAGAAATTACATTGATACTAGATGCGACTACAACACTGAACTAGCTTAAAATCAGACACTCTACCTTTAAGGAAAAAACCTAATATTTTCCTTAACTTACTTTTCTAGATAAGGCTTCCCATTCTCCAGTATGAGACATTTTAAAGCAACATTTGATCAAAACAAGTGTCAAAGGTCAAATGTTATTATGAGAATTTATTAGTACCTATAGTATGTTCAGTGGTAAACTAGAGTATTCAGAAAATAATTCCTGGAAATATATAAAGATGAAAATAATCACAGTGCTCATTTCTGAACATCATGAAATATAAGTGTATGTGATATATAAATATATATGTGTATATATATATATATATTTTAGCCATTGCCTAGATACCAATCGTTTTTCAGTCAATGTATGAACTTAGGCCTATGGAGAAAAATCTTTCAATGATAAATCATCAGTGGGCTTCAAAGGGCTGGTTCCACTAGCTCCCAAATCATATCCAACTTTTTTACATCTATTAAGACAAGTAGAATTGGTTTGACCTCTAAGACTAATGGGCCATAGATCTTTGGGGTTCTGAGGAACAGGTATGAAGTTTTAAAATCTGAACACTTTCACATGTCTCATACACAGATATTTTTCAGATATATGTAGATACTGCTTGTTTAATAAAACACATATTCATTTTAAAGCAATTGTGAAATTGTAGTAGCTTTGGGGATCAAGTATTTTTTAATTAACAGATTAAGGTGCTTTTCAATGTTAAAATAGTTAATAAATTTCACTTTAAAATGAGTTTCACCCTTTGTAAGTCTGGGACATGCTATTTCAATCTACTATTTTAGTTATCTATTGCTGTGTAACAAATTATCCCAAAATTTAGCAATCTAAAACATGAGACCATAAAACTCCTAGAAGAAAACATAGGGAAAAAGCTCCTTGACATTGGTCTTGACAATGATTTCTTGGATAAGACATCAAAGCCACATCAACAAAAGCTAAAATAAACAAGTGGGAGTACATCAAACTAAAAAACTTCTGCACAGAAAAGGAAACAATCTATAAACTGAAAAGACAACCTATCAAATGGAAGAAAATATTTGCAAACCTTATATCTGATAAAAGGCTAATATCCAAAATACATAAAGAAATCACACAACTCAATAGCAAAATAGCAAATAATCCAATTTTTAAATGGGTGAAGGACCCAAATAGATATTTTTTTCAAAGAAGACATACAAATGGCTAAAAGGTACATGAAAATGTGCTCACATCACTAATCATCTGGGAAATGCAGATCAAAACCACAATGAAATACTATCTCACACCTGTTAGAATCGTTATTACCCAAAAGATAAGAAATAACCAATGTTGGCAAAAATATGGAGAAAGGAGAACCATTATACCCTGTTGTGGGAATGTAAATAGGCACAGTGATTATGATAAACAGTACAGAGGGTCTTCAAAAAATTAAAACTAGAACTGCTATATGACTTAGCAATCTCACTCCCGAGTATATATACAAAGGAAATGAAATCAGTACCTCAGAGAGGCACCTGCACTCCCATGTTCACTGTAGCATTATTCACAAGAGCCAAGATACAGAAACAACCTAAAATGTCCTTCAATAGATGAATGGATAAAGAAAATGTGGTACATAATGATACAATGGAATATTATTCAGCCATACAAAAGAAGAAAATTCGGCCATTTGTCACAACATGGATGCACCTGGCGGACATCAGGCTAAGTGAAATAGGCCAGGCAGAGAAAGGCAAATACTGTTTGGTATCACTTATATGTAGAATCAGTTTTTATAGTAAATTTCATAGGTTGTGGCCAAGATAGCAGAGTAGGAAAACCCTGAGCTCACCTCCTCCCACAAGCACACCAAAATTAAACTATTCACAGAGCAACTATTGACGAGAAAGACCTGAAGTCTAGCAGCAAAAGTCTTCTACAACTAAAGATATAAAGAAGGAACCACAATGAAATGGGTAGGAGAAGCAGAAATGGGGTGTGGTCAAGACCCATAACCCCAGGTGGGCAACCCACAAATGGGAGGATAATTACAATTGCAGAGGTTCTCCTTAAGGAGTGAGTGGTCCAAGCCCAACATCAGGTTTCCCAGCCCAGGGGACCCGCACTGGGAAGACGTGCCCCCAGAACATTTGGCTTTGAAGGCCACAGGGGCTTATTTTGGGGTGAGCCAGTGGGTTGTGGGAAATAGAGACTTCACTCTTAAAGGGCACACACAAAATCTCGCATGCTCCAAGACCCAGGGCAGAAGCAATAATTTGAAAGGACCCTGGATCAGACCTACCTACTGATCTTGGAGAGGCAGGAGGCAACTAGAGCTCACCTTGGGGATACAGATGCTGGCAGCAGCCATTTTGGGGAGGACAGTGGTGCTGGAATGCATTTTGGAATCCTCCCTCTAATTTATTACCACCAGACCCAGCCACATCCACCAGCCTGTTGGCACCAATACCAGGATGCTTCATGCCAAGCAGTTAGCCAGGCATAGACAATGCCCCACCCACCAGAAGACCAGCTGCCTTAGGACTCCCTGAGCCCCCAGCTGCCCCCTGCAGGACCTGGCCTCACTGAAAAGCAGACCAACACGAATGCCAGAATGCACAGGGCCCTATAACCAGAGACCCCAAGACATGGGTCCACTCGCCAGAGGCTGGCACTAGACCCAGGAACCCCTAGGCCCAGACTGTGACCACCACTGGGCTGATACTAGCTCCAGGATACCCAGGCCCTGCAGCCAGAGATCCCAGGACCTGGCTCCGCCTACCAGTGGGCCAACAGTTAGCCCCAGGACCCGGCCTCACCCACCAGTCAGTGGACACCAGCTCCAAGACCACTGCAGCCCACAGCCTGCCATGTCAGTACCCAACCCACTGACCAGCAGCCCAACACCAGCCCTGGAACCCCCAGGGACCTGGCCCCACCCACCAGTGTACCTACACCAGCTCTGGGACACCTTGGGACCCTCAACCAACCACGCTGGGTTGCAGCCCCACCCACCAGTGGACCAAAACCAGCAGTGGGATATCGCAGACTCCACAATGAGCAGTATTAGAAACAAGCCTTACCCACCAGCCAGCCAACACAAGCTCTGGGACACCCAGGGCCCTGTAGACAGAGGCCCCAGGACAAGGCTCCACCTATCAGTGGGTGGGCACCAGCCCCAGGATCCACTGGGCTCCAACCACACCTGCCAGCAGGCCAACACCACCTCCAAGACACCTTGTGAACCTCAGCCACCCAATCCCAGGATCAGGCCCAACACACCAGCAGGCTGGTTCCAGCTTTGGGCCACCACAGACCCTGCAGCCAGGCACGTCAGGAACTGGCCCCACCCACCAGCAGGCCAACACTAGATGAGGAACCAATGGCCCTGAAACCACACATTCCAAAACCCAGCTCTACCCACCAGTAAGCCAGCACTAGCCCCAGGACCCATGCTGGGGTCCAGCTGCCTTATGACCCAGCCTCTAGCATTAGCGAATGGCAACCTCCACACAAGGCAAAGCCTAACAACCAACTGGACCAGGGGCCAGCCATGGCTTCCAGAAAACCCACAGAAGTCAGGCCAGTATACCAGAAGAGTACATGCAACCCACATACAGGGCACTCCTAGAGCATATAGGTCTGGTGACCAAAAGGGAGTGAGCTGCTGGGACGCATAGGACATCACCTAAAAAAGTCTACTTCTACAAGATCAGGAAACATAACTGACCAAATACACAGAAAGAAAAACAGCAAATTAGGGAAAATGAAATGATAGAGAAATATGTTCCAAATAAAGAAACAAGATAAGACTCAAGAAAACAAACAAAGTGAAGTGGAGATTAAAAAATCTACCTGATAAAGAGTTCAAGGTAATGATCATACAGATGCTCAAAGAACTTGGAAAAAGAATGCATGAACAGAGTGAAAAGTTTTGAACAAAGAGACAGAAAATATATTTTTAAAAAGAGTTGAAGAATATAATAACTAAAACAAAAAAACACTAGAAGGAATCAATAGTAGATTAGATGATACAGAGGAACAGATCAGCAAACTGGAAGAGAGAGTGAAAATCACTTAAGCCAAACAGAAAAAAGAAAATATTTTTTTTAAAATGAGGATAGTTTAAGAGAACTCAAGGATAACATGAAGTATACTAACATTTGAATTATAAAGGTCTCAGAAGGAGAAGAGAGAAAGGGGCAGAGAACATTATTTGAAGACATAATAACTGAAAACTTCCTTAACCTGGGAAAGGAAACAGACATCCAGGTCCAGGAAGCACAGAGAGTCCCAAACAGGATCAACCCCAAAAGAACCACATCAAGACACACAGTAAGGCATTTCCCTGGTGGTGCAGTGGTTAAGAATCCACCTGCCAATGCAGGGGACATGAGTTTGAACCCTGGCCCAGGAAGATCCCACGTGCCACGGAGCAACTAAGCCTGTGCACCACAACTACCGAGCCTGCACTCTAGAGCCCGTGAGCCACAACTACTGAGCCCACATGCCACAACTACCGAAGCCCGTGCGTCTAGAGCCCATGCTCCGCAACAAGAGAAGCCACTGCAATGAGAAGCCTGTGCACTGCAATGAAGAGTAGCCCCCACTCGCCACAACTACAGAAAGCCCCCATGCAGCAACAAAGACCCAACGCAGCCAAAAATAAATACATAAAAGTTTTTTAAAAAGACACACAGTAATTAAAATGGCAAAAATTGGAGATAAATAGAGAATATTAAAAGCAGCAAGGGAAAAGCAACAAGTTACATACAAGAACTCCCATCAGTTGACTTTTCAGCAGAAACTCTGCGGGCCAGAAAGGAGTGGAATGATATATTTAAAGTGATGAACGGGTAAAATCTACAACCAAGAATACTCTACACAGAAAGGCTTTCATTCAAATTTGAAGGAGAGATCAAAAGTTTTACAGACAAGCAAAAACTAAAGGGGTTCAGCACCACCAAACCAGCTTTACAAGAAATGTTAAAGGGACTTTTCTAAGTGAAAAAGAAAAGGCCACAAGAAATATGAAAAGTACAAAAGGAAAAATCCCATTGGTAAAGGCAAATATAGAGTAAAGCTAGTAAATCAACATGTATAAAGGTAATAGAAAGGTTAAAAGACAAAAGCAGCAAAGTCATCTATATCCACAATAAGTAGATAAGGGATATACAAAACAAAAAGATGTAAAATATGATGTCAAGAGCAGTAAATGGGGGACAAGGGGAGTAAAAATTCAGAGTTGTTAAAATGCATTCAAACTTAAGAAATCAGCAACTTAAAATAATCATGTATATGCACAGATACCCATATATAAACCTCAGGGTAACCAAAACCCAAAAACCTATAATAGATATAGACAAAAAAAGAGAGAAAGGAATCCAAACGTAACAATAAAGATAGTCATCAAAATCACAAGGGAAGAGAGCAAAAGAAGAACAAAGAACTACAAAAACAACACCAAACATTTAACTAAATGGCAATAAAGCACATACCTATCAATAATTACTTTAAATGTTAATGGACTAAATGCTCCAACCAAAAGACACAGAGTGACTGAATGGATGCAAAAACAAGAGTCATATATATACTGCTGATAAGAGACTCACTTCAGATCCAAAGACACACACAGATTGAAAGTGAGGGGATAGAAAAAGGTATTTCATGAAAATGGAAATGAAAAAGAAAGCCAGAATATCAAAACTTGTATCAAACAAAATGGACTTTAAAACAAAGACTGTAACAAAAGACAAAGAAGGACATTATATAATGATTAAGGGATCAATCCAAGAAAAAGATATAACAATTGTAAACATATATGCACCCAACATAGGAGTGCCTAAATACATAAAGCAAATATTAACAGACAAAAAGGGAGAAACTGACAGTAGCACGATAACAGCAGGGGACTTTAACACCCCACTTACATAAATAGACAGAACACCCAGACAAAAAATCAATAAGGTAACACTGGCTTTAATAACATATTAGATCACATGGACTTAAGAGATATATATAGAACATTCCATCCAAAAGCAGGAGAACACACATTCTTTTCAAGTGCACATGGAACATTCTCCAGGATAAATCACATGCTAGGCCACAAACCAAGTCTCAGTCCATTTAAGAAGACTGAGATCATATCAGGCATCTTCTCTGAACACAACACTATGAGACTAGAAATCAATGACGTGAAAAAATGCAAAAAACACAAACCATGGAGGCTAAACAATATGTTACTAACCAACCAATGAGTGTGAAGAAATCAAAGAAGAAATAAAAAATACCTGGAGACCAATAAAAATGAAAACACAATGATCCAAAATCTATGTGACACAGCAGAAACTCTTCTAAGTGGGAAGTTTATAGTGATACAAGTCTACCTCAGGACACAAGAAAAATCTCAAATAAATAATCTAACCTTACACCTAAGGGAACTAGAAGAAGAACAAACAAAACCCAAAGTTAGTGAAAGAAATAATAAATATCAGAGGAGAAATAAAGGAAATAGAGACTAAAAATCAATAGAAAACATCAATGAAACTAAGAGCTGGTTCTTTGAAAAGATAAACAAAATTGATAAACCTTTAGAAGGACTCATCAAGAAAAAAAGAGAGAGAGCCCAAATCAATAAAATCAGAAATGAAAATGGAGAAATTACAACTGACAACATAACAATAAGAAAACCCAGAGAGATTATACACCAATAAAATGGACAGCCTAAAAGAAATGGACAAATCCCTAGAAATGTACAATCTCCCAAGACTGAACCAGGAAGAAATAGAAAATATGACCAGACAAATTACCAGTAATAAAATTGAATCAGTAATTTAAAAAAACTCCAAAAGTCAGAAGTCCAGGATCAGATGGCTTCACAGGTGAACTGTACCAAACATTTACAGAAGAGTTAATACATATCCTTCTCAAACTATTCCAAAAAAATTGCAGAGAAAGGAATGCTTCTGAAACTCATTCTACAAGACCAGTATCACCCTGATCCCAAAACCTGACCAGGACACCACAAAAAAAGAAAATTACAGGCCAATATCACTGATGAACATAGATACAAAAATCCTCAACAAAATATTAGCAAACTGAATTTAATATATTAAAAAAGATCATACACCATGATCAAGTGTGATTTATCCCAGGGATGCAAGTATGGTTCAATATCTGCAAATAAATCAATGTGATACACCACACTAAAAAAATGAAGAAAAAAAATCATATGATCATCTCAATAGATGCAGCAAAAGCTTCAGACAAAATTCAACATCCATTTATGTTAAAAACTCTCCATAAAGTGGATATAAAGGGAACATATCTCAACATAATAAAGGCCAGACAGATACTTGCAATGATTTAGATTCATCTGATAAAGGGTTAATATCCAAAATATACAAAGAACTTATACAACTCTCTATAAAAAAAAACCAACCCAATTAAATACAATACTGTAAATCAACTATACTTACTTTAAAAAATAAGCAGAGGATCTGAATAGACATTTTTCCAAAGAAGACATACAGATGGCAAGCAGGCACATGAAAAGATGATGAACATCACTTATAATCAGAAAAATGCAGATCAAAACCACAATGAGATAACACCATGCACTTGTCAGAATGGCTATTATCAAAAAGACAACAAATAACAAAAGTTGGAAAGGATGTGGAGAAAAGGGGATCTTTGTGCGCTATTGGTAGGAATGTAAATTAGTATACCCACTATAGAAAACATTTTGGAGATTCCTCAAAAGATTAAAAACAGAACTACCATACAATCCATCAATTCCATCCCTGGGTATTTATCCAAAGAAAACAAAAACACTAATTAGGAAAGATATATGCACTCCTATGTTCATTGCGACATTATTTACAATAGCCAAGAAAAGATAAGCAACTTAAGTGTCCATCGATAGATGAATGGATAAAGATGTGGTACATGTATACAATGGAATATTACTCAGCCGTAAAAATGAATGAAATCTTTCCATTCGCAACAACATGGATGATCTAGAGTGTATTATGCTAAGTGAAATAAGTCAGACAGAGAAAGACAAATACTATATGATTTCACTTATATGTGGATTCTAAAAACAAAACAAAGGAACAAAGAATACAAAACAGAAAGAGAGCTATAGATACAGAGAACAAAACGGTGTTTGCCAGAGGGGAGGGGGAAGGGAGAGAAATAGGTAAGGGAGATTAAGAGGCACAAACTTCCAACTGCAGAATAAACGAGTCATGTAGACTTACTGCGGTGATCATTTTGAAATGTGTAGAAATACTGAATCACTATATTGACCAACAGGAACTAACATAGTGTTGTAGGTCAACTATACATCAAAACCAAACAAAGTCATGGGAAAAGAGATCAGATTTGTGGTTATCAGAAGTGGGGAGGTAAGCGAAGGGGGAAATTGGATGAAGGCAGTCAAAAGGTACAAACTTCCAGTTATAAATAATTACTAGGCATATAATGTACAACATGACAAATATAATTATCACTGCAGTATGTTATATACGAAAGTTGTTAAGAGAGTAAATCCCAAGAGTTCTCATTACAAGGAGAAAATATTTTTTCTATTTCGTTAATTTTGTATATTGTGAAATGATGAATGTTCACTAAACTTATTGTAGTAACCATTTCATGATGTATGTAAGTCAAATCATTATGCTGTACACCTTAAACTTATACAGTGCCATATGTCAATTAAATCTCAATAAAACTGGTGGGGGGAGATTTCTAAAAAGTCAATTTTATAGAAACAGAGAATAGAACAGTGGTTTCCAGGGGCTGAGCAGAGGAAGAAATGGGGAGATGTAAGTCAAAGGGTACAAACTTTCAGTTATAAGAATAAGTTCTGAGAATCTAAAGTATACCATGGTGACTTAATAAATAATACAGTACTGTATACTCAAAAGTTGCTCAGAATAGATCTTAAGTGTTCTCACCACAAAAAAGGAAAAAAAAAAAGGAGTAACTATGTGAGGTGATGGATGTGTTAATTATCTTGACCTTGGTAATCATTCCACAATGTATATCAAATAATCACGTTGTACACTTTAAATAAACACAAATATGTTTCTCAATTTTCCTTCAATAAGTTAGAAAAAATTATGGTAGCAATATGTAGTTATTTTTATATAAATAAGTAAAAAAATATGAATCATAAATAGCATAGTTGGGATAATCCCATTAAAAATGTATATACATAGATAGGTAGATAGGTAGAAAGATAAAGCATACACAAATGAGAAAAAAGAGAGAAAGAGGGTAAGAGGGCTTTCTCTTGCTAGTGCATAGTATACCTCCACCAACTCTTTTTACAAGCTCTTTTCACACACATAAGCAACACTCAAGTTCTCTCTTCTTTAAAAAAAATAAAATCCTCATTCAAATTCATGATCATCCCCAAACAAGTGATTATTTTGTCTCTCTCCTTTTCCTCAAAAACCATAACATTCTAAAGAGAGTAATATACAATCCCCTTCAGCACCTCATAACCTCTCATTCACTTTTTGGTGATATAGTTTCCACACCTACCACCCCAGAGAAACAGCTCTTGTTTCAATCCACCCTTCTGAGCCTTTGACACTGGTGATTCTGCTTACCTGACTATGATCTTCCCTGGCTTTCCTTCCTTCCTCTTTAGCTGCACCATTTTACTTGCCTTTCAGAGTATGCTCTTTACATGCCTCTATCCTGAATATTTGTTTTTTCCCAGGGCACTAACCTTGACCACTGAGGGGACAGTTGTCATTCTTTACGGCTGATCTTTCTCTCCGATCATCTGAATATAGCCTGACACCCAGTATGCATTCTGAAAATGTCAGTGGCTTGCTTCCCCAAGTTCCCTAGAAACCAAGCCATGATTAAATAATCCAGGCTCTGTCAATCACAATTTGAACTGGAAGCTATGTTGGATATTCCCATTTACCCCTCTGGATCCACTTTCCACCCTGCTCTGTGCTCAAGAAGTGGACCTCTAGACACCACATCCCCTTGGCTCCCCTTGCCAGCATCCTTCCCACTATGCTTGGCCAATGAAACACACTAGCAAGAGATAAGAAGGCCAAAGAACCTGCTGTATAAAAAAATAAATAAAATTAAATAATAAAAAAAAGAGGTAAGAGGGCCAGAGGAGAGTGAGGCTGAGGTATCTATTCCCTCTGCTTCTTCCTCACTGAGATGCAGTTTGGCAATGGCTGTATGCCTCTAGGTAAGGCCACAGCCTCACTCCTATGGTACTAGATCTTGCTGGGTTTTTGTAATTGCTCCCTCCTACCCCCCTTCAGTCCTAGGGGTGGTAGAGTCTTCTTTCTGTTGCTAGCTCGAGTGCTTCACCATCCCTTCTTGTTCCTTTGAAAATATCTAGTCCCTTCTTCAAATTCTCTTTTGTGACCCTTTTGAGCATGCCATCTATTTCCTGTCAGAACCCTGCCCGATATAAAAACTAAAAACAGAATAAAGCAGGAACCTTGTTAAATCCATCCTGGTAAAAAGTGGCTCAGAGTTGGTGAAATCTATGATACTAGCAGCAGTGGGATCTGCAGCATAACAGTCATCTGGCATGATTTGGAGCACTTATCCTGGTTATGAAACCTCCATGCTTGGTCCTCCTGCCTTCCTGGCAATTCTAGTTAAATCAACTAGGGCTCAATCTCAATTCCTATTACTTGGAACCTAAAACCCTGACTGATACAGGACTCTTGTTTTCTCTTCTCAGATCATAGTTTTATTTCTCTCTCCCTTCCTCCCTTTACTCCCTCTCAATCTTTCTCTCATTTTCTCTCCCTCTCTCCATTGAATTTAATTGAAATCTATGCACTGGTAGTTGTCAACTCCCTTTTACTGAACTCTAAACCTATTAACTCAGTTACCTACTAGACATCAACATATCACCATTTAAGTGTCATAAAAGCTCCTTAAATCCACTATTTTAAAACCTATTATTTCACCTCTCACCCTAACCTCTCTTACTCTTCAGCCCCTTAACCTGGTACACAGTTTCATCTGGGTAGAAGATACTACTATCTATTTACCCAACTGAGAAATCTGTTAGCTTTCCTAGACTCTTCTATTTCCCTCCTTCCCTTCGGCCCCACCACCACATGCAAGCAGTCAGATTCTACTATTTCTACTTCCTCCTTTCACAATGACTTCTAAGTGCCAACTGCTAAGGTTATAGTTCATATCATTTCTCACCACCAGAAATGCCCTCTCTCCACTTATACTCATTGCTGTATTCTTCCACCTGAAATTAACATGCTAAAACTCAAATCTAAAGACCCAGTGCCTCCATTAATGTCTTAAACAAGACTCTCCATGACCTGGCATCATTTTCTAGAATTGCCATCCTAGGCTCCAGCCAGCTCACAAAACGTTCAAATGATCTTCCTCACCCCCATGCTATATATTATATGGATATACCTGGTATTTCCTCAGTCTCAAATATCTACTGCTGAGTTACACAACACCCATTCATCCTTCAAGATTCATGTCATCTCCTGACCACCTCCACCTTATAGATGGCCAATGTCTGTGCACTCCAGGAATGCCTCTATCATAGCGTTTATCACACCACACTTTAATTCTTGGTTTAATTGTCTATCATCCCCTCTAGACTGTGAACTTATTAAGAGAAGGCACAGTGCCTAACACCCAGTATACAATGCATAGATTTTTGTCACATAAATTACATTTCTCAACCCAAATTAAATTATAAAAATGTAAGGTGCCTGTGTTAGGGAGTGGGAAAAAAGAGCCAAGCTATAACTGCTGCCTCTATGGCGAGGGGGGGGGCGGGGGGGCGAAGGGGGGTCGGTGTTGCGTAGGACGCAAAGAAAGGAGCAGAAGCAAGGTGGAACGACTGAACAATGAATCGAGCATGGTAATAGTTCTTATGGGGAAATCTGGGGCACTGAAACACTATAGGAATGATCATTTGGAAGCAGAAAGAGTTTCTTGGAGTCACTTGAAGCAACATCATTTACACAGCAACTTGTGAGAAGCTAGCCCTGTCCTATGGACAAATTTGATTCAGTATTCAAAGGCTCATTTGTATAAGACTGCTCCTTATCCAAACAGGAGAAGGGGAGATCATCAACTGTGTCATCTCAGAACAGAAAGGACAATGATGTATTCTTACTGCTGGGTGTTTCACTAACTCAGAGCCTTTGTGAGAAATGTGGCATGCCTGTGGGACTTCCCTGGTGGTCCATTGGTTAAGACTTCGCCTTCCAATGCAGGGGGTGCAGGTTCGATCCCTGGTCCCCTGGTCGGGGAGCTAAGATCCCACATGTCTCGGGGCCAAAAAAGCAAAACATAAAACAGAAGCAATACTATAACAAACTCAATTAAGACTTAAAAAAAAAAGTGTCATGCCTGTATTTTTCCTGGTGTCAAATGGATGATTTCCAGTGACTAATGATGATGCCAACTGGCTCCCAAAGATTTCATATTTTGTGAAAATAATTCAGAGGCAGAAGGTCCAAAAGACACCATAAGGATATTTCACCAAAAATATATTTTCCCAAGACACTGAGCAATTTTAAATAGAGTAGGTTTTTTTTCAAATGTCCCAACAGGATTCAAGCCAAAAATTATTTATTCATTTATGTATCCAGCTAGTCAACAAACAATTAAGCAGTTCTTATGTGCCTTGATGGTACAGTGTAAACTACAGAAATAAACAAATAAATAAAACGCATTCCCTGCTCTTAATGAATTCATAGGTCAGAGGGACAAGATAAATAAACGATAACACTATACAACAAATACAACTGTGACACAGTCAACGTGTTATGGGGAATTGTTGAGTTGATTATATTAATATTCAAAATACCAGCTGCTCATTTCAGGTCGAAGATGGCAGCATAGGAAGATCTTGAACTTACCTCCTCCCGTGCACATACTGAATCTACAGCTACATATGGAACAATTCACCCAGAAAAAGACCTGAAAGCTAAATGAACAGCTCCTTCACAATGAATGATAAAGGGTCCACGTCAAGATGGGTAGGTGAGGCAGAGGCGCAGTCTCGCCAAGAGCCCCACCCCCAGCATGGTGACCCACGATAGGGAGGGATCTCACAAGTCTGAAGCATCTCTCTGAGGAGTGAGGGGTTTGTGCCCCTCATCAGGTACCCCAACCCTTGGGACCTGCACTGGAGAGACAAGCCCCCGAAGTGTCTGGCTTTGACAACCAATGGGGCTTACATCTAGGAAATCCAAAGGGCTATAAGGAACTGGGATACTACTCTTAAAAGGTCCACATGCAGACTCACTTGCTTCAAGGCCCAGTGCAGAACCAGCAGTTTGAAGGGTGCCTAGACTATTTGTGAAGGTTTGCTTGCTAATCTTGGAGCATCTGCCAAAGGGGTAGGGGCCCTTTGGGAATCTCTCTGAGGATGGAGGCACTGGTAGGTGCCATTTTTGCACTCTCCCTCTACCTTGCTAGTCCCAGCAGGTGTGCACAGTCCTTGAACATTCCCACTGCCCCAATAAAGCCAGCAGGTGCAGCCTACTCCAACCCTGTACTCTACTACTGCCTCACTAAAAACAACGGGTGTGCCACGGCCCTGCATGCTCCCACTGCCTCACTAAAACCAGCAGGTGGGCATCAAGCCTATGCTCCCCCTCTGCCATGCCAGAGCTAGCAGGCACATGCAGTGCACACAGGGGACACTCCTTGATTGCCTGGCTCCGGTGGCCAGGGGGCCTTCCATTCCTGGGTCCCACAGGACTATGACAATCAGAGACAGTTCTAGGAAGGCTACCATCCTCAGGGCACTGCACAGACAGCAAACTGAAACACACCCCCAGTCTCTGTGAAAAAGGTCTATTTACTTGTCCTGGAGCTTCAGCCTGAGGGACATGCTTCAAGTTTGCCACAAATCTAAAAGGTACAGTGGTGCTATCAGGGAATGTAGGCCAAGGGATGCCACCTCCACACTCTCCCTCAGCTTTGCTACGGCTCACCAGTACCTCACAGAAAGGAGCTTATATCCTCATCAGGAGCCTCAATTTTTCCAACTGTCACCCAAGAGACACCTCCAGATCTCCTGGTCTGGAGGCCAACAGGCTTTACAACTGTGGTCCCAGAGGACTGTATATATTTGCATACTTTGAAAGCTGTTGCATGAGGATCTGGCTTCCAATCAGCCTGAAACTAGGTGCTGAATGAGATCCCTTCCTTTGGAACACTGCCAGATATATACAGAACACTGCATCAAAAAGCAACAGAATACATATTCTTACAAATGCATTCTTCAGGATAGGTCATACATTAGGCCACAAAACAAGTCTCAATAAATTTAGGAAGACTGAAATCACATAAAGCATCTTTTCTGACCACAATGGTATGAAACTAGAAATCAATTACGGTAAGATGGGAAAAATCATGATTAATGTGGAAATTAAACAACATTCTACTGAACAATCAATGGATCAATGAAGACATCAAAGAAGAAATTTTAAAATACCATAAGACAATTGAAAATGGAAACACAACATACCAAAATCTATGGGATGCAGCAAAAGCAGTTCTAAAAGGGAAGTTCATAGCAATACAGGCCTACCTCAAGAAACAAGAAAAACTTCAAATACATAATATAACTTTATGCCTAAAGGAATTAGAAAAAGAAATATGAATGAAGCCCAAAGTTAGTAGAAGGAAGGAAATAACAAAGATCAGAGTGGAATAAGTGAAATAAAAACGAAAAAAACAATAGAAAAGATGAGTGAAATTAAGAGTTAGTTCTTTGAAAAGACAAACAAAATTGATAAAACTTTAGCTATAGACTCACCAAGAAGAAAAGAGAGAGAGTTCAAATAAATAAAGTCAGAAATGGAAGAGAACTTACAACTGATACAAAAGAAATACAAAGGATCATTAGAGACTATTATGAAAAATTATATGCCAACAAATTGGACAACCAAGAAGAAATGGATAAATTTTTAGAAACATACAATATTTCAAGAATAAATCATAAAGAAACAGAAAATCTGAATACACTGATTACTAGTAAGATTAAATCAATAATCAAAAACCTCCCAACAAATAAAAGTTCAGGACCAGATGGCTTCACTGGTGAATTCCACCAAACATTCAAAGAAGATTTAATACCTATCCTTCTCACACTCTTCCAAAATATTGAGAAAGAGGAAATACCCCCATACTCATTTTATGAGGCCAGCGCTACCCTGATACCAAAATCAGACAAGAACACAACAAAAAAAGAAAATTACAGTTCAATATCCCTAATGAACATAGAGGCAAAAATCCTCAACAAAATATTAGTAAACCAAATTCAACAATACGGTAAAAGGATCACATACCATGATCTAGTGGGATTTATTCCAGGGATGCTAGGATGGTTCGATATCTGTAAATCAATGAACATGATATACCACATTAAAAAAATGCAAAATAAAAATCATAATCATCTCAATACAGGCAGAAAAAGCATTTGACAAAATTCAACATCAATTTATGATAAAAACACTCAACAAAGTGGGTATAGAGGGAACATACCTCAAGATAATACAAGTTATATATGACAAGCCCACCGCTAACATCATACTCAATGGTGAAAAGCTGAAAGCTTTTCCTCCAACATCAGGAAAAAGACAAGGAGGCCCACTCTAACCACTTTCATTCAACATAGTACTGGAAGTCCTAGCCACATCAGTTAGGCAAGAAAAACAAATAAAAGGTATCCAAATTGGAAAAGAAGAAGCAAAACTATCACTACCTGCAGAACATGATTTTATATATAGAAAACCTGACTCTGCCAAAAAACCGTTAGAGCTAATAAACAAATTCAGTAAAGTTGCAGGGTACAAAATCAATTTACAAAAATCTGTTGTATCTCTATACACTAACAATGAACTATTAGAAAGAGAAATTAAGAAACCAATCCCATTTACAATTGCATCAAAAAGAATAAAATACCTAGGAATAAATTTAATCAAGGATATTAAAAACCCATACAGTGAAAACTATAAGACATTGATGAAAGAAACTGAAGAAGACACAAATAAATGGAAAGATATCTTGTGCTCATGGGCTGGAAGAACAATTATTGTTAAAACGTCCATATTACCCAAAGCAATCTACAGATTCAATGCAATTCCTATCTAAATTCCAATGCATTTTTCACAGAAATAGAATGATCCTAAAATTTGTATCGAGCCACAAAAGATCCTGAATAGCCAAAGTAACTTTGAGAAAGAAAAATAAAGCTGGAGGCATCACACTCCTGATTTCAAACTATATTACAAAGCTATAGTAATCAAAACAATATGGTATTGGCATAAAAGCAGACACATAGATCAAGGGAACAGAATAGAGAGTCCAGGAATAGACCCATGCATATATGGGCATATCTCAGAGATACTATGGATTAGGTTCCCAGACTACCACAAGAAAGCGAATATCGCAATAGAGTCACACAAATTTTGTGGTTTCTCAGTGCATATAAAAGTTATATATATATATATTATACCATAGTCTATTAACTGTGCAATACCACTATGTTTAAAAACACAATGTACATATCTTAATTAAAAAATACTTTATTGCTAAAAATTGCTAACCATCATCTAAGCCTTCAGCAAATCACAGTAGTAACATCAAAGATCACTAATCACATATCACCATAGCAAATATAATAATAATAATAAAGCTTGAAATACTGCAAGAATTAACAAAATATGACACAGAGACACAGTGAGCAAATACTGTTGGAAAAATGGTGCCGACAGACTTGATTGATGCAGGGTTGCCACAAACGTTCAATTTGTAAAAAAAATCAATGTCTGAAAAAAATTTTTTTAATCAATCACAATAAAATGAGGTATACCTGTATGATCAATTAATTTATGACAAAGGAGGCAAGACTATACAATGGGGAAGGACAGTCTCTTCAATAAATGGTGCTGGGAAAACTGGACGGCCACATGCAAAAGAATGAAACTAGACTACTATCACACACCATACACAAAAATTAACTCAAAATGGATTAAAGACTTGAATGTAAGATCTGAAACTGTAGAACTCCTAGAAAAAAACATAGGTGTTTTCATCAGTCTTGGTGATGATTTTTTGGATCTGACTCCAAAAGCAAAGGCAATGAAAGCAAAAATAAACAGGTGGGAGTACATAAAACTAAAAAGCTTCTGTACAGCAAAGGAAACCATCAACAAAATGAAAAAGCAACCTATGGAATGGGAGAAAATATTTGCAAATCATGCATCCAATAAGGGGTTAATATCCAAATACATAAAGAACTCATACAACTCAAGAGCAAAACAACAATCTGACTGAAAAAATGGGCAGTGAATTCTGAATAGACATTTTTCCAAAGAACACATGCAGATGGCAGACAGGCACATGAAAAGATGCTCAATATTACTAATCATCAGGAAAATACAAATCAAAACCACAATGAGATACCACATCAAACCTGTTAGAATGGCTATCATCAAAATGACAAGAAATAACAAGTATTAGCGAAGAAGTGGAGAAAAGAGAACCTTTGTGCACTGTTGGTGGGCATGTAAAATTGGTGCAGTCACTATGGAAAACAGTATGGAGGTTCCTCAAAAAATTAAAAGTGGGGCTTCCCTGGTGGCACAGTGGTTGAGAGTCCACCTGCCGATGCAGGGGACACGGGTTCGTGCCCCGGTCCAGGAGGATCCCACACGCCGCGGAGCGGCTGGGCCCGTGAGCCATGGCCGCTGAGCCTGCGCGTCCGGAGCCTGTGCTCCACAACGGGAGAGGCCACAACAGTGAGAGGCCCGCGTACCGCAAAATAAATAAATAAATAAAAGTGAAGCAACCATACAATCCAGCAATTCCAATTCTGGGCACTTATCCAAAGAAAACAAAAACACTAATTAGATATAATTAGATATATGCACTGCTATGTTCTGCATTATTATAATGGCCAAGATATGGAAAAAACCTAAGTGGCATGTGTATGTATCTATACCTCTATTGTTGTTGACTACAGGTACAGCAGATCCCTAGAGCTAATTCATTTTGCCTTAACGAAACTTTATGCCCTTTGACTATATATATAATGGAATATTGCTCAGCCATAAAAAAGAATGAAATCTTGCCATTTGCAAAAACATGAATGGACCTTGAGGGTATTATACTAAGTGATATAAGTCATACAGAAAAAGACAAATACTGAATGATTTCACTTACATGTGGCATCTAAAAACAAAACAAGTAAACAAACATAACATAACAAAACTTACAGAGAAAAGAATGGTGGTTGCCAGAGGGGAGGGGCATTGAGGGTGGGCAAAATGCGTAAAAGGGGTCATGAGGTACAACCTTCCAGTTACAAAATAAGTAATGTATAGCGTGGTGACGATTGCCAATAATATTGCTGTGCATATTTGAAAGTTGCCAAGAGAGTAAATCTTAAAAGTTCTCACCACAAGAAAAAACGTTTGTAACTTTATATGGTGATAGATGGTAACTAGACACTGTGGTGATCATTTCACAGTGCATACAAATATTGAATCATTATGTTGTGCACCTGAAACTAGTATAATGTTATATGTCAATTATTCCTCAATTTAAAAATATATCATCTGCTCCCTTCTGGGTGTATATTATACTTCCTCATTACAATGACTAATGACATAGGATTTCTCGTGGCCAAGGAAATATGAACTGAATTGACACTCTCCACTTCTGAGCTAAGAGCCATTGCTTTTCCCTATGCCAACTGACAATATCGCAGATAAAGGCTGCTCTGCCAGCCTGGGCCCCAGAGTGAACATGGTTCAGAGGAGAGACACAGCTGATTTGAGATAGACATGTAACAAAAAGGAGAACTAAACTTAAATCACTGAGATTTGGAAGCCATTTGTTACTACAGTAAAAACCTGGCCTATCTTCACTGAAACCACCATTAAGAAAAAATTAATTTGGGAGTGGGGTATAAGTCAAATGTACAGAGGAAGTGACATATTTAGTTGGACCGTGAAGGCTGTAGAAGTAGGTGAGGGAAAGGGTCTTCAGGGCAGAGTTTCTGGGGCGAGCAAAGACCTGGTGGTGTGGAAGTATATATCCTGTGTAGGCAAGTTACCCACCACACTGGATTGTAAAAAGTGCGGTCGAGTCACGTATTAAAGATCCATTGGGCATGCCAAGGCGTACAGATTTTACCCTGTTGCTGTTTAGAAGCCATATAAAGCTTTTAAAGATTTTAAGCATAAAGCCTCGGTTATCTTTTGATGCTTTGATCTGCAATGCTCTAGGCAAGCACTAGCATGGACGAGATAACTGTGGGGTCCCAGGACTAAAGGTGGGACAAGAGGGAAAGCAAAAGAGTAGGCCAACGCTGATGATGCTTGAATGATTTAGTTTGTGGCCAAAATCAAGCTGAAATCAACTGAAAGTTTACAAAGAAAACATCTGAAGGGGTTTTTTTTTTTGTTCCCTCAAGGTTAGAACCCCTTAAACTGAAAACGAGGCTAAATGATATACCCATAGAGCAACAGAGGTGGAAATGGAGCCCAAACCAACTTGTAGGACACTTGACTCAGCTCAAAAGAGAACAATAGTGGAGCGAAACAGTATTAAGTGGCCAATTCTATGCCATTTCCAGAGAAAAGAGCTTCAGGGCACATAGTGAGCTTTCAAAACACTCCAAACTTGGTTCTGAATGCAGAGCAGGGGAAGAAAATAAAAACAGAGCAAGGGGGGTAGAGAGCAAAGTGGCTGACAGGCACAATTAAAAGGAGCTTGTGCTGCATTCCAGCCCTTAGCTTTGGTAACAGTTCTTTCTTCCCTTGTTCTAGTTTATTTCTTAATAAAAACTCAATATAAGAGTCCTTAAAATTGTCTGTTGCTCACCACGTTTTGCCCACTGAACTGAGACAGCTTGTTGGCTTTTCTTGGAATATTAGACAGTGATTATATATGAAAAGCTGAGATCTTTTTTTTAAATGTCTATCCATTCTATTTCAGACCCAACATCTCAGGGAGACAAAGATACTACAAGCCATCTTAGAAGGCACATTATTTTGGTTTCCCATGTAACAGCACGACAGGAATTCAACATCAGTGCCCAGAGTCAACCTAGACTATGATGAAGTTCAGCCACAGGCTAGTTACCATTTGGCCTAGAGAAGTGTTTCCTCTTTGCAGCCAGTCTCTTCACATTCTTTTATATGTGTCACTGGCTGCATCTTGGCCTACCCAAAACAATTACGTGTCCTCCTGTGAGTTTCCAACACTACCAGCTGACACTGAAGAGAGGGTTTTACAAGGATCTCAATAAAGTTTTGGAGGCTTAACACTGGGATGTGGAGATTGTGTACATAGAGTCTTCAGACTCAGGGCATTCTCTGAAAAATCACAGGAGCCTTAAAGACTAAAAACACTACCCCATCTCCTCTTCCTATCTAATTTTCCTACTAATTTGTCAAGGCCTAGGACAACTCTAACCCACCTTGAGAAGTCTTTTCTGGCATAAATAACTTACCGTTATCATTTCCTTCCAATAGTAGTTGTTTATGCCTTTTTTCTGGCACTTACATCATCTTCCCTTGATTCAAAGTAGAATCATAACTCTGTAATGGTACCTAACTTAGATGTGAAAGTCTTGTTTCACAAATGTATTAACAACAACTATTTTGTGCTCTTCTATAACTCTCAGGAGAGGTGTGATATATATATGATACAGGTCTCTATCTCTATATATAGAGAAGCACAAGAGACAAACATGAAGGCTACAGAATGTTTAGAGCATTCAAGAAACCTGATTAACTTGATAACTTGATAAATTGACTTGCAAGTTCAACTTGATAACTTGGTTATCTTGTTTAGTGATTTTAAAAGGATCAGTCTTTAGTGGGACAATGAAGTATTCCTTTGTCTCTTTACACTGATTTAGTTTAAATCACATTTTAATTTACTTAGAAATTTGAAATAACATTAATGGAGGGCATGAGATTTTTATGCTTGTTAAAAAAAGAAATGAGTTGGAAAAAAATGATTAAGAAACACTACTCCATGTCATTTACCTAAACTGTATTTCTGATAATAAAATGAGGAAAAATGCCCCTTGTGTCCCTTCAGCTTGATTCAAACGTGGGCCCCTAAGGTGCATGTCGATGGACTCAAAAGGCATTTATCCCAGTGTGAACATACCACCTGCCACTTTTCAATCAGCAGCACTTCCACGAGAATCATTTGAGTACTCAAATCTCCCCAAGGGATCTTCCATTTTTTTGACTCAGCATGTAAGCAGGCAAACTGGTTCTGGTGTCTCACCCATTGTAGAAGCTTCTTATAACAGCAATAGCAGGGGCATTTTTGTAGGCAGTATAATTACTCACCCTCAGTATTACACAGCTGTTCTGAGCACATTTCCCTCTTCTACTCAAAAAACAAACACAGAACAACTGTCTAACTTAGTGCCTATTTTGCCTTCTGTCTCCACTACCCTATTAGAAAGAAGTTGTCTCCTTTCTTATGTGCTTCTCCATGCCAATCCTTTGAGTAAATACAGTTGTAACTCTTCTTGAAGAAGCTTGCCTGAGGTGTATCTACCATCTTTTCATACACAGCCTTTCCACTATGGTACTCCATTGAAGGGAAAAAGAGAAATTTACATGGTCCAAAGATAAATTCAAATTTCTACTACGCTTTGAATTTGGCCAAACAAAAAACACAGAGGGCAACTGCTTATTTTTTAAGGATGAATGAATCCAGTCATATCTGGTGTTGTGAACTATTTTTCACATGAGTTGCTTTCATTGGAGACATTTGCTCTGATGTTTTCCTTTTCATTATTTATGTTGGTGGCCTTGTAAGAGAAATATAAGCCATGCTAGGGAGGTGACTCACACATATTTCATAAAAGTCTGAGTAGTTATGGAAGCCTTTGAGGACGGTGCCAGGTTCCAACTGAGTTCTACAGGTTGTGAAAAACAGGAAATCATACAAGGAACTTCGACAATTGGAGTTTGTTTAAGGATACACAGGCACTGGAAACGGAAAGACATTGGGAGCCAAGGGAAATCTGGGGATTGGCTGTTACCTCTTCTCTCACCAGCCACATCATCTCTTAATTATGGCTTCTCTGTAGCTCTCAATATCTGTTTCCTAAATATCTGCTTCCTCAAAATCTGCCATGAGGCCCCCTGACTGCGGATTCTAAATCATGAGACCTCCCGACATACATGCTTTTAGCCTCAGTTCCTTATACTATTTGCTTCATTTTCTCAGTTCAGGTTTCCAAGAAAGGTAATCTGTTTTACTAACAAAATATTTTCAAGCCAAGCTATGTACCAGGTACACATTCCATGGTCCCAACAACTATGGTCAAGGGGGTAGAGTCACCTGACCTCTGTAAGAATAGTCCTTCTTTAGGGACAATGAGTGGGAAGTTTCCCTTAAAAGGAACTTCATGATACAACTTAGTGAAAAAAATGGCAGAGTAGGCAGCTCCAAGCTCTCATTCCCCCACAGAAACATCAAAAAAACAAGCAGAAACTATGAAAAACAACTGTCTCAGAACTTTGGAAAACAGTCAAAGGTTTACAGCAATCAAGCAGGCAATGAATGAGGAAAAAGGCAACTTCAAAACAGTGGGAAAGCTTTGTGGAGTTGTTACTTGTCCTTACCTCAAGCCTTCTCTGGCATGGCAGGAGTTGTAGCCCATGGTCAGTGTGGGATTCTGGTTCCTGGTCCAAGAGAAAACAAAGCAGAGTCTATTTACAAATTATTGTGTATGTCTGTTCTAACCTGTCTGGGGGGTTATCTGAAGTACTGATGCAAGGTATTTATCTCCCTTTCACCTAACTCAAACTAAGGCCAGAAAAGCAAGGGGCATTATTCAAAAACACTGGAAGCCCAACTAACAGCCCATTGACACCTGGGGCCAAAGATTAATGTTGAAATATACAATAAACTGCCTAAGTCCCAGGAGCAAAAGTTGGGGAGAATTTCTTTGGCAAATTAGGACATTCAATAGCACCTGTGTATATGTGGGAATTTACAAAGGTGTGCACATGCCCAGGGCAAGGTACATGCTCAGAAGAGAACTGAGAAGACTCCAATCTTTCACCTTGGGCCAGTCCCTAGGCTCAGTGCAAGCCAGGTTAAGTGTGGAAGGAGAATCCCAGAACAAAGCCAAGGTACAAAGATTGGGAGAGACATTTTTCATTTATATTGTTTGGTTTTGGTTTTTCTTATTTTCTTGTTGTTTTTAGCTCCTGGCATTCAAGAAATATCTGTCAACACACTAGCTGAACTTAAGCTAAGGAGCGGAGATTTCAGAGAACATACACATCAAGGAAAACAGTCTTTGCAAGAATAATTTGGAAAGTCACTAAACAAATGGACTGTTACAGCCTGCAACAATAAAAAAAAAAAAAAGCAAAGGCAAACCCTGAGGAAAAAGAAGAATCTGGTTTGCAGAGCTGCAACATTCAAATGTCTGTTTTGCACACACAAAAAAATCACAAGGCATACAAAGAAACAGCAAAGGATGGCCCATTCAAAGGGACAAAACAAATCTCCAGAAATCATCCCTGAAGAAACGCAAGCATCAAACTTACTAGACAGCTGTCTTAAATATGCTCAAAGAGATCAAGGAAAACATGGAAAAAGAACTAAAGCAATCAAGAAAACTACATATGAACAAAGCGAGAAAATCACTTTAAAAATAGGTTATAAAAACAATCAAATTTTAGAGCTGGAAAGTACAATAAATGAAATGAAAAAGTCACTAAAGGGGTTCAACAGCAAATAATACAGTCTAAGCCTTTAAATTGTAGAATTTAATCCATTTATATTTGATGTGATTAATGATAAAGAAGGAATTACTTCTGCCTTTTTGTTAGTTTCCTGTATTTCTTATGCTTTTATTCAGCAAAATAGAAACAGACTCACAGAAACAGAAAACAAACTAGTGGTCAAAAAAGGGAAGAAAGAAGGGCGGAAGGGCAAGTTAGGGGTATGGAAATAAGAGATTCAAACTACTATGTATAAAACAGATAAGCAAAAAGGATATATTATATAGCTCAGGGAATTACCATTGCCATTACCTTGTAATAACTTTTAATGGAGTATAATCTTTAAAAATACTGAATCACTATTCTATACATCTGAAACTAATATAATATTGCAAATCAACTACACTTCAGTAAAAAAAAAGAAAAGCATAAATTGGCAGAAGAGATTTTTTTTTTTAATTTTTATTTATGTATTTATTTATTATTTTTGGCTGTGTTGGGTCTTCGTTTCTGTGTGAGGGCTTTCTCTAGTTGCGGCGAGTGGGGGCCACTCTTCATCGCGGCGCGCAGGCCTCTCACTGTCGTGGCCTCTCTTGTTGCAGAGCACAGACTCCAGACGCGCAGGCTCAGTAGTTGTGGCTCACGGGTCTAGTTGCTCCGCGGCATGTGGGATCTTCCCAGACCAGGGCTCGAACCCGTGTCCCCTGCATTGGCAGGCAGATTCTCAACCACTGCGCCACCAGGGAAGCCCGGCAGAAGAGATTTTTAAATATGATTATATGCTGTATTCAAGAGACAAACTTCAGATCCAAAAACTCAAATAGACTGAAAGTGAAAGAATGGGAAAAGATAGTTCATACAAATAGTAACCCAAAGAGAGCTGAGGTGTTTATACTAATATCAGACAAAATAGTCTAAGTAAAAAACCATAACAAGACACAAAGGACATTATATATTGTTAAAAGGATCAATCTATCAAGAAGATATACAAATTATAAACATATATACACCAAACAACAGAGCCCCAAAATATAAAAAGCAACATTGATAGATTTGAAGGGAGAAATAGATAGTTCTACAATAACAGTTGCAGTATTCAATACCCCACTTTCAATAATGGACAGAATAAATAGACAGATCTATAAGGAAATAGTGAAACAACACTATAAACCAACTAGACCTAACAAAAAAAACACGTTCTTCTCAAGTGAACATGGAACATTCTCCAGCACAGAACATGTGTTGGGCCACAAAACAAGACTCAAATTTTAAAAAATTTAAATCACACAAAGTATTTTCTCTGACCACAATCAGTAACAGAAGAAAAATGGAAAATTCACACACACATAGAACCTTAAACAGCCAATGGGTCAAAGAAGAAATCACAATGGAACCTACAAACTATTTAGAAATGAATGAAATGAAAACACAATATACCAAAATTTATGGGATACAGTGAAGGCAGGGTTCTGAGGGTAATTTATAGCTATAAATGCATACATTAAAAAAGAAGATCTCAAATCCAAACCTAACTTTACATCTAGAGGAACTAGAAAAAGAAGAACAAAATAAACACAAAGCTAGCATAAGGAAGAAAATGATAAATATTACAGCAGCGACAAATAAAATAGAGAATTGTTAAAAATACTAGTTCAATGAAACCAAAAGTTTGTTCTTTTAACAGAGCAACAGAAATGACAAACCATTAATTAGACTGACAAAGAAAAAGAAAGAAGACACAAATAACAAAAATAAAAAATGAAAGTGGAGATATTACTACTGACCTTATAAAATTAAAAGGATTATAAGAGAATATTATGAGCAATCATTTGACAAAAAGCTAGGTAACTTAGATGAAACAAATTCCTAGACATACAAAATCTATCAAAACTGAATAACAAAGAAACAGAAAATCTGAATAAACCTATAAATGTAAGGAGATTGAATCAGTAATCAAAAATCTCCCAACAAAGAGCTCAACCTAATGGCTTCATGGTGAATTATACCAACACTTTAAAGAACTAACACCAATCCTTCTCCAACTCTTCAAAAAAACTGAAGACAAGGAAACATTTCCTAACTGATTCTATCAGGCCAGCAGTGTCCTGATATTAAGTCAAAGACACTAAAAGAAAGTAGAACTACAGACCAATAGCCCTTATGAACATTAATGCAAAAATCCTCAAGAAAATATTAGCAAACTGAATTTAGCAGCATATTAAAAAGATTATACACCATGACTGAATGAGATTTATTCCTGGAAGGCAAAGATGATTCAACATACAAAAATCGATCAATGTAATACACCACATTAACAGAATAAAGAAAAAAGAATACATGATCATCTCAACTGATGCAGAAAAAGCTGAGCCCAGTCAAAACCACTGACCCACAGAAGGAACATTTAAAAATAAACCTAAAAATATATGATATTAAGTGAAAAAGACAGATTGCCAAAGAATAGGTACAGCGTTCAAGTATGGTTCAAAGCATGCAAACACCATACATTTATTGTTTACATTATATATTACCTACATGTAATAACATTATTTAAAATATTCTCAGAAATAAAACAAACCAAATACAAACAACAGAAGAGGTATACAATAATGTTTTAGCTCTTTAAAAACTACATCTGTCTGATGGTTGAAGATGGGTGATAGAATACTGGTTACATTATACCATTCTTTCCACTTTGGGTTATGTTTGAAAATTTTGATGATTAAAACGTTGCTATACTGGGACTTCCCTGGTGGCACAGTGGTTAAGAATCCGCCTGCCAATGCAGGGGAAACGGGTTCAAGCCCTGGTCCGGGAAGATCCCACATGCTGCGGAGCAACTAAACCCGTGTGCCACAACTACTGACCCTGTGCTCTAGAGCCCACAACCCACAACTACTGAGCCCGTGTGCCACAACTACTGAAGCTTGTGCTCCTAGAGCCCATGCTCTGCAACAAAAGAAGCCACCACAATGAGAAGCCCGCGCACCGCAACGAAGAGTAGCCCCCGCTCACCACAACTAGAGAAAGCCTGCATGCAGCAACAAAAAACCCAACACAGCCAAAAAAGAAAGAAAGAAATCTATATATAAAAAAAAAGTTACTACACCAAACAACAGTTTAAAAAAAACTTTGAGAGAATTGGGGAAATCTGATTATGGGCTGGGTATTAGACAATATTAAGAAATTTCCACTATTTCTGTTAGGTATAATAATGACATGGTGGTCATGTAAAATAAACAAACAAACAGGGCTTCCCTGGTGGCACAGTGGTTGAGAGTCCGTCTGCTGATGCAGGGGACATGGGTTCGTGCCCCGGTCCGGGAAGATCCCACATGCCACGGAGGGGCTGGGTCCGTGAGCCATGGCCACTGAGCCTGCGCGTCCGGAGCCTGTGCTCCGCAACGGGAGAGGCCACAACAGTGAGAGGCCCGCGTACCGCAAAAACAAACAAACAAACAAACAAACCTCACTGATGCATACCAAAATATCTGCAACTGAAACTACTTGAAGTCTAGGATTTTTAAAAAAAGTATTCTAGAAATATAAGAAAAGGAGGTGGAGGATAGATGAAAAACAGTTGGGAAAATATTGATAAGTGTTAAAGTTGGATAAAAGGCTACATGAGTAGTCAGCATACTATATATTTACTTTAGTGTATTTTTGAAATTTTTCTAGTAAAAAGTTTTTATATACCAAATTATATTGTGATGTACTATAATTATGGTATATTATTAAGATTTGTAAAAGCTAGAGGCAGGTACACAGTTATTCATTATATTTTCTGCTACTCTTTTCTATATGTTTGAAATATTGTTTCATTTTACAAAGAAAATTCTACATCTTCCCCATGTAAACTTTACCAGTCTCACAAATATCTCTGTAATACCACTCTTTAGAAGCTTATCAGAAGCCTACAAGTCCTACAAAGTAGAGTTGAAAGACTTCTATCTTAGAAATGGTTCATATGTTCCAAAAAAACCCCAAGAACTAAGAATTCATTTCCAAAGCAAAATGTACAAGATTCAGGAGGCTCCTAAAAGTGTTTTCTTTTTGTATTTCCAAAGAGCTGTCATGCCCTTTTAATACAATGCCTCCTGTATCACCCAAAGAATTCCTGTTGCTTAACATCTCTGTGGACCCCCTACAGTGCTATGAAGTAGGGTAAGTGAAATACGCTTCTCTTGGAGGAAAAGTGCTTGTCATAAGAAGTAATTTACCTCTTGGAGCCAAAACACACCATTTCACTGCCAGAAGAAGACATTTTGTCAAGTCAAAAGGTAGGATTGTGAATGAGGATGGAGGGGGAGAGGGAGATAGAATTTGCCAAGGTAATGAAGCAGGAAGGGTGGTACATTAGAAAAAGCACAGGCCTAGAGCCAGCGCCACCGCATATAATTGCATAGACTTGGGGAATCTGTTTTAACATCTCTACGTTTCAGAAAAGTTGGTTTATATTGATGCAACACTGGCTGCACATCTGAATTCCTGGAGAATGCCCAGACCCCTCCCCAGTCAAATATCTCTGGGATAGATCTTGGCCAAGGACCACTCTTAACACTCCTGAGGTGATTCTAATGTGCAGCCAGGTTTGTGACCCACTGGTTTAGATCTCTTAAGGTCTCTTCCACTTTTCACTCTACCTGGATATATCTGTAGGAAACTATGATAGCTGTAGTTTTTGCCTTTCTAGAATGCCTACTCGACACCTCCCTCCAGTAACAGCCACCTTCTGTTAGAGAACATGTTCCAAGTGGCTCTGTTTGGCTAATGCCTTGCTCATCTTATACTGAGCATTTTCTCGTTATTGTTATATTAAATTCGATTTATGTCATTAAAAAGAATCAAGCAATGGTTATAGCTGTGCCCAATAAAAACCCCAAAGTCTGAAGGGCCCACAGAATAAAGGACCCAAATAAAACATCCTGAAATCATGTTTTTTGTTTCACTTTGTTAGAATTCAGCAAGAGATATATTCAGTAATCAAATCCCTATGATGCTATAAAGCTCTATTAATGACAATGGCCCACTCCACTAAACCCCTAAACTTTCTTCTGTTAAAGATCATTTATAGAGTGAGTTTCTAAGCCCAGAAAATGTGAATCCATAGCCTACAACTCTTAACCACAAACCAGTATCATCCCAGAATAAACAGCAGGGCATGCTCTTTATTCGTCTTGTGATTAATAGATGGGCAGGATGGTAGGGTAATAACCCTTTCAGAATCATCACTGGTGATACAAAAAATGTTAGCTATTCTCCTGAACTTAACGTATTATATTTCAAATTATTGTTTTAAAAAAAACCTTGTTGCCATTTGGATACTCCTTTTTTTTTTTCCATCTTTATTGGCGTATAATTGCTTTACAATGTGAAGTAAGTCAGAAAGAGAAAAATAAATACCGTATGCTAACACATATATATGGAATTTTTTTTTAAATCGTCTGAAGAACCTAGGGGCAGGACAGAAATAAAGATACACATGTAGAGAATGGACTTGAGGACACGGGAAAGGGGAAGGGTAAGCTGGGACGAAGTGAGAGAGTGGCATGGACATATGTACACTACCAAATGTAAAACCGATAGCTAGTGGGAAGCAGCCACATAGCACAGGGAGATCAGCTCGGTGCTTTGTGTCCACCTAGAGGGGTGGGATAGGGAGGGTGGGAGGGAGACGCAAGAGGGAAGAGATATGGGGATATACTAACACACCACTGTAAAGGAATTAAACTTGAATAAAGATGTTAATATACATATATATAAGAAACTTACATTAAAATATACACATTTATATAACACTAAAATCCAAATACCTTCAGGATAATCTAACAGTCCATCCTAAATACCAAGGAATCCTGTAGGAATATGTAGGAATCCGAATCAAACAGGATGTAACTAAGAAAATATCTCAGGGTAAGTAAGCTTTGAGGCAGGTTTTGAAGGAAGAGGTTACAAATTGAAGCCAAGTTAGGATGGTGAGTTTAGGGCTGTTAAAAAGATGCTTTCAAATGAGAGAAACAATGTACCTATAGAAGGGCTAGTCATGACATGGCCTGGGTTATGATCCTTAAATCCCTTTTGGAAATGCATGTTCATAAACTACAAAACAAATCTGGAGTTTTGACTTCCTGTTCTTACCCTGAAGAATAATATATAGTGTAATACTGTGTCACAGACCAATTTTGCAAGGGCTAGTACCAAGTCTTACTGGTATTTATATTCCTAGCAGGTGAAATAATGACTAGTACATGGTAACCCCTCAAAAAATGCTTATAGTTGTTTGTTAACTAATAATGAAGTAACTAACTAATTACCTAATCAAACAGGTATCTAGATACTGTCTTGAACTTTATATATGTCCTCTGTATTGCTTAAATTAAAACCATATATTTGAGGATATCAGGGAACTTCTGAAGCAGACAACAGTCCTCAGCTGCAGCCCAGTAGGCAAGGAACACCCAGAATTTCTCCTTCTGATCATCAGTGAGCACAACGACGGGTGAGTCAGGGACCACTGGAGCAGATGACGACACATTCAAATCACAGCCCAGCTCTAAGCAAGCAGCAGTTGCTAAGAGTTCCTGGCTGACCTGAGCAAGTCCACCCAGCCCATGAAGCCAAGGGCAGCCCTGGTCAAAACCTGCCAGACATTAGTCCCATATGTCTGCCTCATGCTACTTGGAGCACTCCACTCACCCCACTGGGAAGTGTACTTGGACCCTTACTTCCAGGCCCAGAGAACAATCCTGCTCAGATGCCTTGTATCTTGGCTCCTTAGGGCTAGACTCTTGGTGACTGCCAACATGATCATTAACTGGCCTCTTACATTAATCCATGCTATTGGAGCAGTAAGAAAAAGTTTTAACGGACACCTACTATTTTTCTCATCTATCCACTTTCCCTAACATGTACATTTAAACAGTTCTCTCTGCTCTAGGTACTGCAAAGAAAAGAAGTGTCAGAGACAAGAAGAGCTACCGAAATATTCAGCCTCTTTGGGGATAGTAATCCTGCTCCTGAGAATTTATAAAAGGGAAATATTCCAACAGGGGAAAAAAAGCTGTCAGTAGATTTTCATTGAAGTATTATACATAATAGTAAAGATTTATAAATAATCTAAAAGTTACACAATATGAAAACAATTTTGTAATTTATGATACATCAGCTCAGTATAGTACTCTCAGCTACAATAATTATGAAGATTGTCTAAAAAAATGGAAACATACATAGAAGAGTGATAATTCAAAAGCAGAATTCAAAATTGTAAGTATGCTCTGATTGCCATCTGTTACAGTAATATAACTATAGATAAAGATTGGAAAAGAACATGAGATAAAATGACATTTGATGCTTTAGCAATGTAAGACTATGAGTATTTTTTAATTCAGAGGATCACCTAATATTACTAAAACTGAATAGTCAACAATGTGTCATTCCTAAATGTAAGGCCAGAAACTATCAAACTCTTAGAGGAAAACATAGGCAGAACACTCTATTACATAAATCACAGCAAGATCCTTTTGACCCACCTCCTAGAGAAATGGAAATAAAAATAAACACATGGGACCTAATGAAACTTCAAAGCTTTTGCACAGCAAAGGAAACCATAAACAAGACCAAAAGACAACCCTCAGAATGGGAGAAAATATTTGCAAATGAAGCAACTGACAAAGGATTAATCTCCAAATTTTACAAGCAGCTCATGCAGCTCAATAACAAAAAAACAAACAACCCAATCCAAAAATGGGCAGAAGACCTAAATAGACATTTCTCCAAAGAAGATATACAGATGGCCAACAAACACATGAAAGAATGCTCAACATCATTAATCATTAGAGAAAGGCAACTCAAAACTACAATGAGATATCATCTCACACCAGTCAGAATGGCCATCATCAAAAAACCTAGAAACAATAAATGCTGGAGAGGGTGTGGAGAAAAGGGAACCCTCTTGCACTGCTGGTGGGAATGTGAATTGGTACAGCCACTATGGAGAACAGTATGGAGGTTCCTTAAAAAACTACAAATAGAACTACCATATGACCCAGGAATCCCACTACTGGGCATATACCCTGAGAAAACCATAATTCAAAAAGAGTCATGTACCAAAATACTCATTGCAGCTCTATTTACAATAGCCAGGAGATGGAAACAACCTAAGTGTCCATCATCGGATGAATGG
The DNA here is from genome assembly GCF_949774975.1 of Lagenorhynchus albirostris. Classification (NCBI taxonomy): domain Eukaryota; kingdom Metazoa; phylum Chordata; class Mammalia; order Artiodactyla; family Delphinidae; genus Lagenorhynchus; species Lagenorhynchus albirostris. The sequence goes on along the minus strand of NC_083116.1, from coordinate 112,426,588 downwards.
ATAAAGAAGATGTGGCACATATATACAATGGAATATTACTCAGCCATAAAAAGAAACGAAATTGAGTTATCTGTAGGGAGGTGGATGGACCTAGAGTCTGTCATACAGAGTGAAGTAAGTCAGAAAGAGAAAGACAAATACCGTATGCTAACACATATATATGGAATCTAAGAAAAAAAATGTCATGAAGAACCTAGGAGTAAGACGGGAATAAAGACACAGACCTACTGGAGAATGGACTTGGGGATATGGGGAGGGGAAGGGGTGAGCTGTGATGGGGTGAGAGAGTGGCATGGACATGTATACACTACCAAACGTAAAATAGCTAGTGGAAAGCAGCCGCATAGCACGGGGAGATCAGCTCGGTGCTTTGTGACCACCTAGAGGGGTGGGATGGGGAGGGTGGGAGGGAGGGAGACGCAAGAGGGAAGAGATATGGGGACATATGTATATGTATAACTGATTCACTTTGTTATAAAGCAGAAACTAGCACACCACTGTAAAGCAATTATACTCCAATAAAGATGTAAAAAAAAAAATGTGTCATCTCTGAATCTCAGTGTTACCATAAGAGCATTTCCTTTGTTTCTGTTAGTACACCAATTAAAAACCAATAGAAAGAAACTGTAAAGAAATCTTGAGACTGCCATTTTGAAATTTATTTTCATATCACAATTCCTAGAGGTCAGAACTATTTTTTAATCATTTAACTCATTCAATTTTTAATCCTCTGTATAATCCAACACAGTGTCTCATACACATTAAATGCTCCATAAATATTGTTGAAACAAGAGAAGGAATAGTTCCCCACCCCACTCCACAAAAGAATTTGCAACAAAGCTGTGGAAAACAACCACATAAAATGAATGAATCTAAAGGCTTTGTCTGGGTTAGATTCTTCCAGAAGTAGACCCTGAGACAAGGATTCACATACAAGTAGTTTACTCTGGAGATGATCCCAGGAAGCTCTGGTAAGGGTGACAGGAAGTAAGCCAGGGAAGGGAAAGAAGCCAGAAAAGGGTTCATTACAGAGCTGTAAAAGCTGTAAAAGGTTCATTACAGAGCTGTGGGCAACTGAGACTCAATCCTGCTGGGGACCTCTGAGATACTGTAGAACACATCTCAGAGTTATCCTCAGCAAAGGGTGACGGAGCAGCAGAATTTATTCACCAACTTCTCATCTATCATTTGCTGACGACTGCTTCTGGGGCATTCACTTGCCCTAAACATAGGCTGAGAATAATCTCAGCAGAAAAACCCCACAGGGAGGAAGTTAACAAGTAGCAAGTGTTCCTAGTGAGAAGCCAATATTTGTGTTTACATGAATCAGCGGCGTCTGTTGAGGGGCTATATGACAGAGGTGCTGACAGTGTCTGCCAAAGGGGCTATATGATAAATGCCAAAAGGCAGCTCAGAGAGATCTTCCAGGGCAGAGGAAGTAGGACTAATCCTTAAAGGAGCAGCAGGATGTGAATGGAAATCACAGTCCCCATGAAAGAAGGCTCCTGGGATAAGTGAATTTATCAGCATCCCACCTAGCCCTTGATGAGTGCTCAGAAAATGTTAGTTTTTATCTTTCCCCCAGCCAAGAATATGGAGAGTCTTAAATTGCTATTCTACGGGTGTCCTAATGCTCTAAACGGCAGAATGGAGAAGGCATGGCAGGAGTCAAGTCCTAGGGCTGGGTATGTACAAGGGGTGCTCAATGGATGAGAAGAAAACAAGGTTAGTTGGAGCAAGTCTCTCCATGGCACCATTATTATCAATTCCAGTGAAACAGAGGAGAGGAAGAAACTATGGCAAGCAGGAGGAATGGAGATTTGGGGGCTAACTGCGACCTCAAATCAAACACCATCAGAAACGTTTAGAGAGATTTGTATTAAACTATCTTGGGTGAATTGTGGTCCACTTACATGTGAAGAAAAAATGACCCTTGCCCACCAAGGACAAAGAATAAAGAGGAGACATGGGTAGTAGTGGTAAGAGGTGACAACATGATACTTAGTCTTTCCTGCTGAGAAGCTTGTAAAATGTCCCTGCCCTCACCCACTCACATTTGAACCAACAGTCAGAAGGGGCTTGGCAGCCGGTACCAGGGCCATCTTCTCTAAAGCTTTGATAACCCAGCAACCAATGTGAGGACTGGCTCTGCAAGGAGACCCAAGTCATGGTCACTTCACAGTCATCAGATCCTTGTTGCCTTCACAGCATTCCCAGGGTTTGTGTTGGGCAGGGAGAGAGGGGATGCAGGGTGCAGTGAGTCAGAATTCTAGGGAAAAATACTGAGTGAGGAAGCTGTGACGGCCTTCTTAATAACTAGCTTCCGGAGCTGGAACTGGAAATCAGAGCCCTCTGGTTACAGACGCAGGATTTCACATACCCCTAAAAACAGCTGTTCCGTGCACTTTTTTCTGAGTGTGTCTGTTTGTGTGTGTATGTGCGCATGCTCAAAGATCAATGCAAAAAAAAAAATACCCATACATTAAAAAAAAAGATCAATGCAAAGGTTTCAGGGACTCAGAAGAGTATATTATTTTCTCCCTAATTCTAATTCTTCATGACTCCTGATAATTTTCACTTGAGATATAGTGAAAAGAGCCTTGGACATATCATCAGGCTGTGCTCAAACCCTGTTTCAGCTGTGCTACTCCATTCTAGCTGTACCACTCCAGGCAAGTTCATCAGTTCTTCACCTGTCAAATAGTGTTATCACAAGGCTTAATGATAAGTATTAACCTGGTCCCCACCATGTGGCAGGCATTGCTCTAGTTGCTCATTCCAGATTCACCACAACCCTGTTGGGTAGGTGCTAATATTACTACCCTTTATACATATGAAGAAATGAGGCACAGAGATAGCACGCAACTTGCTCAGGGTCACACAGCTAAAAAGTAGCAGGTGTAAGGCTTGAGCCCAGGCAACCTGGCTCCAGGGCCTGCCCTTTTAACCACCATGCTCTATCACTTCTCAGGAGGTGAAAATGCATGCCTGGTGAAAATGGAGCTGGGACTCAATACTTTACATTCACATTTTACACTTTGAAAGGTTACAGGGTACAGTAAGAGAACTTGGGCTTTGGAGTCAGACTAATCTGAATGCCATTTAATTGCTGTGTGATCTTGGGAAAATGCATCATCTCTTTGAGCCTCAGTTTCCCAAAAGTGAAGCTGAAATCATAATCCCTATGTCAGAGGGCTGCTGGGATATGTGAATTTACCTGCACCACACCTGGCATTTGATGGGTGCTCAGATAAACATTGGTTTTAATCCTCTCCCTAATCAGGTACATGTAGAGCCTTGAAATTGTTCCTCTACGAGTGTACTAACACTCTAAGCCTTTCTCCCCTCTAACAACCCAAAGGGACAAGCAAACAGGACAAATAAAAGTCATCAGGCATAGTACCTCTGGTTCTCTCTGAAAATCTCCTGGAATTTTTCCTGATGGGAGGAAAATGAGAAATAGGAAAGATGTTTAGGGAGGCCCCTATCCCCAAATGTAATAAATGACACCAAATAAGACAGACTGGGCAGCCGGAGCAATAGGCATCTTGTTAATATAATCAGCTGGTATTCTGCCAAATTCCCCTTTCTCTGACTAAACCTACTGCATAGTATATTTAACCTCTGAAAGACTATGAAATGCTGTATTATGATAGAGAATTTTTAAAAATTTTATCTCAAATCCCAAATGCTCTAAGATAAATCCACTTCCTTCTTTCATCTTAGAGTTAATAAAATCGTTATTCAAACTCTGGAAAGACACGTTTCCTCTCCTTGCCTCTTGCCTCTACCAAGACAATTTTACCAACTAACATATACTGTAAAGAGTGAGCCTGTTGTAGCACTGCATCCAGAAAAGCTTTTCATTAAACTATTTTCTTAAGAGCACAGCATCTTGCCATAAAGGAAATAACTCCCAAGATCTTTCATAATCTTTATTAGAATGTAAATCATAAGACCAAATTTGCACTGACACAAATATCCTACAGGTTAAGTTGTTTACACCTTGCTACAAATTGTTATAAAACCCAGATCAAATTTGTCAGTTTAAGATTCTACAACTTAAGAGAAATTAATGGGCAATATTTTCAATGTCTCCCTGGAACTCCCAAAGCTATATTTGATGCAACTATAAAAATCCATGAAATTAATTTCACCCTCAAAAATAAAAGCAGCTGCATTAGTAATTGACTTAATAAATTTCAAAACCATCTCAATTGTGCCTACAAATCCAGCACAGATTGAGATCAAACCTGAGACACAATTCAATTTTCCAAACTATGTACCAAATGTTGATGGAGAGTGAAACTGCTGACCCACATATAGCTATCAGATTAAGTATCATCATCATCATCATCACACTGTCCTCTGTATCAGAAGTTGACACCTACTGACCCACTTTTAGTAGGCTGTGATCGTGAGATGTTTTGTTTGTTACAGTAGTGAACTTGTTCTAGACATCTCCACTCAATTCCAATTCTGATCAACATTTTCAAGGACATTACCTAGGGTTAAGTGACAGTCTAAGGCCAAGAAATAACCAACTGTTTCACCAGGGAATCAAACCCATGACCATGACCCCATAAGTATCTAAGCAGTCATAGCGAATCATGCAGAAATCAGCAGCACAACTACTATAGAGCTCCTCAAGTATAACCTAAGGATGCTGAAGAAAGCTGGGTGAAAGATGTACTACTTTATCATTATCTTTTCATAGCTGTGATTGGAACCATGTACTTAACTACAGGCTATTCAAAAATTACAGGACAATAGATGATCTCTGAATTTATTGAGGGATTTAAATTTATGGCCCGATAGAATGAAAATCACACACTTGCCTTAAGAAATAGAGTGCTTGTCCACCTCAAGTAAAGAAGAGCATATGTTATCCAACTCTGATGAGAACAGATTTCAGTACAAGCTCATTATGCTATGGTGGGTGTATCAGTTTCCTAGCGCTGCTGTAACAAATTACCACTAACTTGGTGGCTTAAAACGACAGAAATTTATTCTCTAATAGTTCTAAAGGCCAGGAGCCTGAAATCAGGGTGTCAGAGGAGCCATGCTTCCCATGAAGGCTCTAGAGAAGAATTCTTCCTTGCCTCTCCCTAGCTTCTGGTGGCTCTTGGCAATGCCTGGAGTTCCTTGGGTTGCAGCTATATCATCCAACCTGTGCCTCCATTTTCACATGGCCTTCTTCTTCCCTTTGTGTGTGTGTGTGTGTGACCACTCCTCATCTTATAAGGACACCAGTCATTGGATTTAAGGCCCACCTGAATTCAATATGGCCCCATCTTAACTAGTTACATCTGCAAAAGGCCTATTTCCAAATAAGGTCACATTCTGAAGTTATAACGTAGACATGAATTTTTGGAGGACACTATCCAACCCACTATAGTGGGCATTCTCAATTTGCCAAAGAGTCACCGCTCTTACCAGACTGATTTCCTATATGGCTGCTTGGTCCTATTTATGGATAGGAGACTATAAACCGTTTTCCTTCCAGGTCGCCAAACTCCAGTATAATTTGATAGTCTACAAACGGTGCCCAGTTCAAAATAATGTATTAAACATGTATGTAGTCTTTACCTTTTTATTTTCCAAGACATCTAGCTCTAGATAAGAGTTAAAACTGACATAGCAATCAGCAAAAATGAAAGCAGCACTTTAAAACTATAATTCTTTTTAAAAATTCTGGCCAAACATTAAGTATTGATATTTCACAATAGCCAAAGAGGAAAATAATTCTAATGTTCACCCAAATTGATAAAAACGCTAGAGCAGTGGTTTTCCAAGTGTGACCCCCAGATCATCAGCATCAGCATCAGCTGGGAGCTCCTTAGAAATGCAGAAGTTCAGGGCCCATCCCAGACCCACTGAATCAGAATTCTCATTCTAACATTTTTCTTCAGATGATGCATATGCTCTGTTCTAAAATTCTGATGCCAAAAGTAAAAAGAAGCCTAACCCTCCCATATAATTCCATACTTTGGCAGGAACGGGTATTTGTTTTGCTGAGGGTTGATAGGGACCGTTACACACACACACACACAGACACACACAGACACACACACACAGACACACACACACAGACACACACACACACACACAGACACACACACACACAGACACACACACACACACACAGACACACACACACACACACACACACACACACACACACACACACACACGGGTCCTCTGCCTTCCCACAGAGTGTCAGCAGCTTTCCAAATGAACAAGCTGTTTCCATGACATCAAACCCTTAATTCAAAGCAGATATACCAACCGTCCAGGAGTGTGAGCACAAAGCACCATTTCGTACGTATTTCATTTGTGTTCTTCGTCTCAAACATCTCTTCCTTGAAAAAGAAATCCTTGTGAAAAAAAAAAACCTAATATTTAGAGCAACACTTTAATTGACAAATGTGTCACCCTTTTTTCTCCTGTAAGTAGGGCACTCTGAAGGATTCTGTGTTAAATCTCTTGTCATAGTTAATCAATCTGGGATAATAATGTGAATGACTAGTAAATTAATTATACTACTATAGGTATATGTTCTCCCCCTCTAGTGAATGTTTTCCTCTTCCGCACTGCAGTCCAGGCCATTTTATTCTTGATACAGTCTTAAAGTCAATTTCTTCTTTGCTGTGAACATGCTTTTTTCTCTTACTTCTCTGAACAAATGATGGAAAAATCCTCCCTTTTGCAGCATCTGTACTTAACAATATCCTGACTTGAGAGAGACAAACCCAAGAATGTGACTACAAGAAATTCATTTGCATTAACAGCAGCCTGAAAAGATAGTGAATCAAATCCTAGCCTCTCCCTAAAAATCCTCCCTTAAATGTTTATCTCCACAGTTTTTCTAAATTAATTTACCCAATCAACAAATTTAAAGGAGAAATCACATCACGTTCAATGCCAACCAGTTTAAAAATAGTCAAGTCTGTTCGGCAGGGAACAGACCAAATTCAAAAGTGCAGAAAGGAACCAAGTGTAAAGAGGGCGATTAAATAAGCACATACTCAATAAAGCTTGAAGCCCCAGAACTGTAGGCTCAGATGCAAATCAGCTTCACTGTGGAAGGTTCAGGCAGGAGCTGTTAGGAATTCTTCACAGCATTTTCTAGCCCATGACACCTACCAGGCTTACGCCCACCTGCTCACACAACAAGTAAAATGCAAGAAGAAAGCGTTTCTGGAATGCATAATTCCCAAATGCTTAAGGCAAGTAGATGTCTGAATTTGAGGGGTTCAGACCATTCCTTGCTCCTTTGCTCCCGGGATTCAGTCATTCAATCCCACGGCTGCAGGGTATGAATCACTGCTGTAAATCACCTTCGATTTCCAAATATGTAAGGAGAGTTTAGGGGAAAAAAACAAGGTGACGTTCTCTTCACAACCTTCAAGAACTGGCTGTGTGACAAGAGCCAGCGCCAGGGGAACCTAGCCATCGGAAGGAAGAGACAGCCCAGAAAATCCCTTTGAGACAGACGGAGGGATAACAGGAAACAAGAGAAAGAAGCCGGGAGTGAAGCAGGGACTGACAAAACAGAGCTGAGCTTACCGCTTCACAGCTGCATCTCTAGCATTTAAATTTCTCAAGGAGGCAAACGGGCTGCACTTTCTACATAGGTGTTGCAGCCGCCCTCCCACCCTACCTCTCCGGGGGGATGTGGCCTGCGTCCATTTTGATCACTTGCTAGCACTGAGCACAATGACAGACACATAGTAGGAGCTCCATGTATATTTGTTGCTATATTTGTTGATTAAATAGCTGATTAATTAATGAGACAAAAAGGTTCTCAACAAAGTTTATCAAATACTATTTTTGGAGAATTACCATTATAAAATGGTACCTGTGTTCTTCTGGGGAGTGTGGGGAAGGATGTTTCCCTAGACAAAATAAAATCCTATTGAAATATAAGAAAAATTTTCAATCTCACGAAGGGAAATGAAACACATGCAAGGTATTGTCGGGATTGTTTATGAGTCTGTCTAATGATTTATCCTGCACTGATAGCCTAGCTGAGCAGAAAAGCCTAGGCCAGAGTTCCTGAATTTTTATCTAACTCCCTGCCCAGCAATTTGCTCTGTATTCCACAGTAACTTTCAGTTTTTCCTGGTTCCTCAGAGTCAAGCACACCGATAGTGGCCATGAGTACATTTCCCTGGATGGATACACCAAGCAGGTTTATGAACCAACATGTAGCAGCAATTACCAAGCATATGAGAAAGATACTAGAATATACGCAAGAGTCTGGGAAAGAGGCATGTTTTTAGCATAACCACACACAGGAGAAATTTAAGAGGGAGTAAATCTTGGCAATGGGAAAGGTCTGATTGTCTTGCAGATGCTCTACTGTGTGAGAGATCTTAATAGCTATTACACCATCCCCACTCCCAGCTTCAGCCCCAGGTCCCCGCAGCATCCAGTGACAGAACAGACAGACCTAAACAACGCACAGCCCACACAGTGGATGGAGAAGGAGAAGCAGGACCCTGTACGGGGGAGGTGGATGCCCAAGGCTCCTTCCAGCGCTAAAATTCTATTGGCACCTGGATTGCCCAGGCCACGACAGCCTTTAGACACAAAAGTGGACCGTAATAAAGTGTCGTGGCTCTCCAATCCCTCTTTAAAGCCTTCCCAAAGTCGGAATTTTCTAAGGGGCGCCCGACGTGGGCTCTGCATTTGTCTTTTCTGCTACTCTCCCTAGGGGAACTCAGTCATGGGTGCCACCAGAGCTCATGTCTTAGGCCCTTCTGCCCACTGCAATTCGGACAAAGAGGTCACCTCCTCCCCTTGCCACAGGGACGACTGTCATTACTGCTGCCCCGGCCACAGCAGGTGTGGGAGAGAGCAGCCAGGGCCCTGACTCACCATTCCTCCCTCTGCCAGCACCGACAGTTCTCCACCTGAGGGCCTCCTCTCAGCCTATGAACGGGCAGGTGGGAATACCAAGCAAATACCCGGGGAGTAATTCCCAGCTGGTAATGATTGAACCGGAAGCTAAAACCCCAAGCTTCCTCGGCCCTTGGATGGGATAACTCTGAGGCATGTTTTATATCATCTCTCAAAGGCCCCAGTAAGACAGAGCTTCATTTAGCCACACTGGTGACCTTTACTGGAATGTTACCAAATACGCTTTTGGCATTTTGTAACACAGGCTGCATTTTCAAGCAAGGAAACAATTGCTTTTGTTTCCATGCAGACAAGTACTGTGACGGTACAATGTCCTCTGAAAGGGCGAGTGTGGCAGATATGTCAGAGCCCGCCTCTAGCACCTCAGGCCTTACCCTTGTCGTGAACTCCTGGCCCGCTGCTGACTGCCGCACCTGCAGTTCTCTGCCTAAAGAACTGTCCTGGCTGTCAGAGCCCAGCAGCGAATCGGTGCCGCCAGGAGCAGCCCTCAACCAGAGACCGAATGAGAGAGCTCTGAAGCACTTCTTCTATACTGGCTCCCAGTGTTCCCAGTAGACTTATACTCCAGTTATCCATGGTACTAACTTGCTTGATAACACACCCTTCCCGTCCTTAACTCATTTCTCCACTCTCCTGCCAGCGCTTCCTGGGATCATCTTCCAAATTAACTACTTGTACTGGAATCTTCGCCTCAGAATCTACTTCTAGGAGAAGATAGCCTAAGATAGGGAAGAGACACAAATCTAAATGTCTGGAATCCCAACTAACAAATAAGCAAAGGACATGAACCCTTAAGTCCCTGAATTCTGTCTCCTAAAAAGTTTGATATGAAGGCAAAATGAAGCCCTTGGGATTCAAAGGCCTGAGGCTTACTGACCAAAAATTTAAATCTAAAGGAACATTTCTGAATCCAGTACTAGACTGCCAAAGATCCTCATCTACCCTGGTCCTTCAGCATTTTCTCTTCTGTCTGTTCCACAGAATTTGATGGGCTTCCTAAAGGAACATTGCCTCATCTATCTGATAAAAGCTTCAAGTAGTACTTAACATACACTTACAAAATATTAAATCATTGCAGCCATTTGTTCTTCACATTTCAAACTGCACTTTAATAAAATCTCCATAATACCTGTCATTCTGATTTTAAAAGTAATAGAGGGTCATTGTAGATAATTTGAAAAACATGCACAACAAAAAGGGAAAAGTAAAAGTTCCATCACCAAAGAAAGCCACTATTAAATTTTGGTGTATTTTCTTCTACTCATATATTGTGTGTGTGTGTGTGTGTGTGTGTGTGTGTGTGTGTGTGCGCGCGCGTGTGTACAGTTTTCTTTTCTGCAAAATTAGGATCATTCTATATAATAATATTTTTAAATAGATGTAGTTACAGCTGTCAAGTTGCCATGATTAGAGCTGAAGACTCATGAATAATACCAAATCAACAAATACACCAAGAAACATCATTTTAGTTTTCTTTTTTAACCTCATCCCTCTCCTTTACTTTTATGAAACCATTTTATATGAACTAATTTTTTTAACCTAAGTAGACTGATTAAAATGTAACATTTTTCTTCTCTGCCCATCTTTCTAAAAACTGTTGATGAACAGTGAACTGGTCAATCAGCAGGTGAGAGCAGAGAAAAATCACAGGGGCCAAGCTGATGGAGATGATAACTAGCTTCAGATAATCAAGGCTGATTGTGCATTCACTTTCCCATGAATGCCTAAAGCTGTGAAGGGCAATTACCAAGTGCATTAAGTGGAGGGAGTTCTGTGTTGCTTCCTTTATCCTCTCTGATCATCTGTTGAGCTGTTAGAGACCACTTTCTGGGACTCATTTGTAATCAGTACATAGAAAGCAGAAGGCCCCCAACAGGTGTGCCCCTGAATTTGGTGAAGGGTTGGAAAATAGCCCCTCTGAAATTACAGTTAATAAGAGCTAGCATATAAAAGATAGATGCCTCCCCAATAGATAACTCATCTAAAAGATAACTTCTAAAGACATTGGTTGCTGATAATAGAAAATGATTTGCTGAATCTCATAAAGAGGCTTGGGTTCTTCCCTAAAATGAAATCTAAAATATAACTACTACTGGTAGATAAACTATACTCTTGGAAACCAACTTCTCTGAAACAAGAAAGAAAGGCAGAAAACTGTGATAATCAAAAAACGAGGGAGAAATAGGACTGTGGTAAAAATTAACTCCTATTGAATACCATGCGTGCATTTGGGCTAGGTGCTTTATATCAGTTAAGCTTCAAACTACTCTGTGAAATGCATTTTACTCTTTCTACTTTTTAGATGCAGAAACTGAGGCCTTAGAGAGATTAGGAAATAAATAGCTAGTAGGTAGAAGAGCTGGCATTCCAATCCATGACTGCCTTATTCCAAGGTGTTGGAATTCCAAGTAAAATGTCAGTATTTAACAGAAATATTTCCAGCAAGAGAATGCTCTGATTCTGTTAATGCTGTCATAGTTTTATAGACCAAAATACTTTTTTTTTCTCAGCCACGCCGTCTGGCTTGCAGGATCTTAGTTCCCTGAGCAGGGATTGAACCCGGGCCCTCGGCAGTCAAAGTCCTAACCACTGGACCCCCAGGGAATTCCCTATACCAAAATACTTTTATAACCAGCTACAAAACTTGATGACAGTACTCCCTAAGTCCATTCAATTTCTATTTCTTATGAAGAAAATGTGTGATGTCTCCTCCTAAATGGGCATCCCCAGTATAAATTACTGTGAGCCATTATCCTGCCAGAGATAGTTCTCCATGTAAATTAATAAACTGGCAAAAACCTACCGGATGGAGAGAGGAACCAAGATGGCGGAGTAGAAGGACATGCTCTCACTCCCTCTTGCGAGAACACCAGAATCACAACTAGCTGCTGGACAATCATCGACAGGAAGACACTGGAACTCACCAAAAAAGGTACCCCACGTCCAAAGACAAAGGAGAAGCCACAATGAGAAAGTAGGAGGGGCGCAATCACAGTAAAATCAAATCCCATAACTGGTGGGTGGGAGACTCACAGACTGGAGAACACTTATACTACAGAAGTCCAACCATGGGAGTGAAGGTTCTGAGCCCCACATCAGGCTTCCCAACCTGGGGGTCTGGCAATGGGAGGAGGAATTCCTAGAGAATCAGACTTTGAAGGCTAGCGGGATTTGATTGCAGGACTTCGACAGGACTGGGGGAAACAGAGACTCCACTCTTGGAGGGCACACACAAAGTAGTGTGCACTTCGGGACCCAGGAGAAGGAGCAGTGAACTCAGGGAAGACTGAACCAGACCTACCTGCTAGTGTTGGAGGGTCTCCTGCAGAGGCCGGGAGTGGCTGTGACTCACCGTGGGGACAAGGACACTGGCAGCAGAACTTCTGGGAAGTACTCCTTGGTGTGAGCCCTCCCAGAGTCCACCATTAGCCCAACCAAAGAGCAGGATACAAAACTAATGCACAGAAATCTCTTGCATTCCTATACACTAATGATGAAAAATCTGAATGAGAAATTAAGATAAACTCCCATTTACCATTGCAACAAAAAGAATAAAATACCTAGGAATAAACCTACCTAAGGAGACAAAAGACCTATATGTAGAAAATTGTAAGAAACTGATGAAAGAAATTAAAGATTATACAAATAGATGGAGAGATATACCATGTTCTTGGACTGGAAGAATCAACATTGTGAAAATGACTCTACTACCCAAAGCAATCTACAGATTCAATGCAATCGCTATCAAACTACCGCTGGCATTTTTCACAGAACTAGAACAAAAAATTTCACAATTTGTATGGAAAAGCTCCCTGACTTCACACTACACTACAAAGCTACAGTAATCAAGACAGTATGGTACTGGCACAAAAACAGATAGATCAATGGAACAGGATAGAAAGCCCAGAGATAAACCCACGCACATATGGTCACCTTATCTTTGATAAAGGAGGCAGGAATGTACAGTGGAGAAAGGACAGCCTCTTCAATAAGTGGTGCTGGGAAAACTGGACAGGTACATGTAGAAGTATGAGATTAGAACACTCCCTAACACCATACACAACAATAAACTCAAAATGGATTAAAGACCTAAATGTAAGGCGAGACACTATCAAACTCTTAGAGGAAAACACAGGCAGAACACTCTATGACATACATCACAGCAAGATCCTTTTTTGACCCACCTCCTAGAGAAATGGAAATAAAACCAAAAATAAACAAATGGGACCTAATGAAACTTCAAAGCATTTGCACAGCAAAGGAAACCATAAACAAGACCAAAAGACAACCCTCAGATTGGGAGAAAATATTTGCAAATGAAGCAACTGACAAAGGATTAATCTCCAAAATTTACAAGCAGCTCATGCAGCTCAATAACAAAAAAACAAAAAACTCAATCCAAAAATGGGCAGAAGACCTAAACAGACATTTCTGCAAAGAAGATATACAGACTGCCAACAAACACATGAAAGAATGCTCAACATCATTAATCATTAGAGAAATGCAAATCAAAACTACAATGAGATATCATCTCACACCAGTCAGAATGGCCATCATCAAAAAATCTAGAAACAATCCCACTACTGGGCATACACCCTGAGAAAACCATAATTCAAAAAGCATCATGTACCAAAATGTTCATTGCAGCTCTATTTACAATAGCCAGGAGATGGAAACAACCTAAGTGTCCATCATCAGATGAATGGATAAAGAAGATGTGGCACATATATACAATGGAATATTACTCAGCCATAAAAAGAAACGAAATTGAGTTATTTGTAGGGAGGTGGATGGACCTAGAGTCTGTCATGCAGAGGGAAGTAAGTCAGAAAGAGAAAGACAAATAGCGTATGCTAACACGTATATATGGAATCTAAGAAAAAATAATGTCATGAAGAACCTAGGGGTAAAACAGGAATAAAGACACAGACCTACTAGAGAATGGACTTGAGGATGTGGGGAGGGGGAAGGGTAGGCAGTGACGAAGTGAGAGAGTGGCATGGACATATATACACTACCAAACGTAAAATAGATAGCTAGTGGGAAGCAGCCGCATAGCACAGGGAGATCAGCTCGGTGTTTTGTGACCACCTAGAGGGGTGGGATAGGGAGGGTGGGAGGGAGGGAGACAGGAAGGGGAAGGGATATGGGAACATTTGTGTGTGTGTGACTGATTCACTTTGTTAGGAAGCAGAAACTAGCACACCATTGTAAAGCAATTATACTCCAATAAAGATGTAAAAAAAAAAAGTCAAAACAAACAAACTCAATTGTCACCATTACACCAAAACTTCACTTTGAAAATTGGTAATTAAAAGTTGAGTCAACCATTGATCTTACCCTTCTAGTCCTTAAGGGTATCCTAACAAATAGTCCTAGTTGATTCTCTTTTTTTCATAAGAATTTCAGCTAATAAATATCATTCTGTAAAACACTAATGAAATAACTGAGTCAGGCAACTATCTTCAGTGGAAGCCAGAGCCATTAGGTCAAAAAAGGTTAATGGGGACCTGGATAGTTACATTAAGTGCCAAAGTACCATATCCCAAATTATTTACTAGTTGCAAGGAAAATGTTACTATACGATGTTATTTCACAATGAAGAGAGGAGGCTGAAATCCCCTTATTTTACCACCACTAAGAATGGGACTTGATATTACTTGACTCTTAACATGATGCAATAAGTACACAACATCACCTATGAAGTATTCCTTCTTAAAATGTTTAATCTGAACCTATATAACTCTTTAAATCCAACATCAAGTTTACAGGAAATTGGAGGACAGAAAAACACCTCAAAGAAACAACCAACCAAAGTGAATCTGAGTCATTCTACAGGACAACAGACTGGGCCTTTCGACATTTCAATTTTATGCAGAAAACAGGAAGGAGGTAATGTTCTAGAATCACTATTAAAAGAGATTTAAGAAATATAACAATAATATGTAATGAATGATCCTTGATTGGATTTTTGTTTGAACCAGCCATAAAAGACATTTTGGGGAAAACTGTGAAATATGAATATGGCCTGGAATATTAGATGCTATTAAGGAATAGTTATTAAATTTTTGGTAGGAAAATAATATGATTAGTTAAGGAAATATCCTTTTTTCAGGGATGCATTCTAAAGAAATTTCATGATGTCAGTAAGTTAAAATTATTCATCAGAAAAGAGATGAAGCAAATATGTCAGAATGTTAATAATTATATCTATGTGATAGGTATGGGATTATATCTATGTGATAGATATGGCTAATTTTTATATTATGCTCTCTACTTTTATGAGCAATTAAACTTTAACCAGTCCCCCCCAAAAGTGATAATGAGTCTCTCTTCTACTGGATATTATTGGTTCTGCACATGATCCCCAAAATTGAGGCACCCGTCTTGATGCCATCAGGAGAGCAAGGCTGAAGGGAAAAGTTGGCATGCTGACGGTGGAAGAGCAGGAGAACAGAAAACCTGCTTCCCTGAGGACATTGCTGAACCACTGAATTACCCAACCCTGAGCACCTACTGAGCTTCTTCAAATGTGAGCTAATACAATTTTCTTATTATTTATGCCATTTTGAATTGTATTCAGTTACACAGAGCCAAAAATATCCCAACCAATACCATTTTTGAAAATCAATGTCCAAGTGCCCTCTGCCCACTCCCTTGAATGCTCTTCCTGCAGATACTCGCATGGCTTGCTCCCTCACTCCCTTCACGTCTCTGCTCAAACGCCACTTCCTCGGAGAACCCTAGCTGGACCACTCTGTATAAAATAACAATCTCCCTTTGTTCAGGGTAAACTGAAAAACTGAAGATCCTCAGCAAGTTGAAGACTAGTCCTAGGATGCACGTTGACCCCACCAATGTGCAAACACCTTACAACATCCAGAAAAAAATAGTATCGCCCTTTAAATTTTCGTAACTTTTCATTTACCCATTTCTTTCCATACTTATTCTATTTTATCATGTATTATGGGTATTTGTGGACACACCTTATCCATCCCACTAAATTCCTGTAGCTGTGTGCTGAAGCCAGTTTGTACCAGCTCTTGAGCACCAAGTATGCATCTCTTTCTAACTCCACTTTCACTGATGTCATATTGGTAGCTTGAAATGGGTCACAGTGGGTGTATTTACACCACGGAAATCAGCAAATGCCACACATCAGGGCTCCCCCACACACAAAGAGACAGTCGTTAAACATTTAGCAGCACACCATGCCTCTGTATCGTATATACTTTTATGTTCCTCAGATTACAGAGGACAGTGTCTTTCATTTATTAATTCAGCAAGTATTTATTAACAGCAAACTATGTGCAAATGGTCCCAGCTCTAGGGAGTGCAACAATGAATAAAATAGACAAAGTCTTTTCCCTTTAGAGCTTACATTCTAAGGTGGGAAACAGACAACAACAAATAAGCAAATAAACATATATAATGTATAAAAAGCAGGGTATAAAAGCAGGGTAAGAGAATAGAGGCAAATCAGGGTTAGGTGAAGGGGAAATGTATTTCCAACACTGGGTGGTCAAGCTAGGCTTCTCTGAGACTGTGGCATTTGAACAGACCTGAAGGAAATGAGAGAGTGAGCCATGTGAGTATCTGCAGAAAGAGCATTCGAAGAAGAGGGAACAGCAACTGCAAAGAGCCTGAGCTGGAAGCGTTCCTGATGTGTTTGAGTAGCTGCAAGCAAGTCAAAGCACCTAGAACAAAGCGAAAAAGGGAAAAAGTAGAAAATGAGGTCACAGAGGTAGCTCGACCAGATCACGTAAGCCTTGGTAGGAACTTTAGATTTCATTCCAAGTGTGACAGAAAGCTAATGAAGAGTTTGGACTGGGAACGTGGCATAATGTTTTGTGTTTTAAAGGGATGATTCTGGATGCCAGGCTGTAGGGGATTAAGAGAAGCAAGGCCACTAGTTAAGAGCTACTGAAGCAATCTAGATGATATTTGGACAAACAGGATAAGCACATTCAGTTGTTAGTTTGAACAAGACACAATCGGGTCATTTGCATGAAAGTGCTATTCACAAAATAGACCTAGAGTAACTCCTGTGAGAGCTGTAGGCAAATGTACAGGTATAGAGATTCCAGGTCTCCTGGCTGAGTCCTGGAGCAATGGAGGACAGAGCCTCCTCTTACACAGACCCACCCAAGCATGCAGCCTTACCCACTTGGGAAAGGACACATGCACATACTTACAGGCACACAACAAGTAGAGTCCCCATGCTCCTCTCTCCCTCCCCGCCTTCACTCCTGAGCCATGTCCTGGGTTGCCTATGGCACCCAGAGGGATCAGCCACCCACAATCCCTGGACCAACCACTTCAGATTGAGCAGTAATGTGCTAATATAAAATTTTCCTTTGAAATTTGCTAGGAGAGTAGATCTTAAAATGTATATATATGTATAACTGAGTCACTTTGCTGTACAGCAATAATTAATACAACATTGTAAATCAACTACAATAAAAAAGGAAAGTTCTCATCACAAGAAAAAGAAAATTTGTAACTGTGTAGTGATGGATGTTAACTAGACTAATTATGGTTATCATTTCACAATATATAACTATCAAATCATTATACTATATATCTGAAACTAACATAATGTTATATGTCAATTACATCTCAATAAAAGAAAATTTCCACTTGAAAGGAGTCCTTTATCTAAATGTCACAAAATCCTGAAGGCTAGCAACCCCTAGTAGACAAGGGTGGTATATGTGGAGATGGTTAAGAAGTAGTCTGCTTTGAAAGGTAGAATAGACCAAACTTGCTAATGAGTTGGATGGGGTTGTGTTACTAGGAAAAGAATCTAGGAATTAGACTAAGCAAGTGGATGAATATTAATGCCCTTTACTGAGATGGGAAAGACTGGGTGAATACTGTTTGGATAGGTAAATCAAGAGTTCTCTTTGGGACATGTTAATTAGAGAATTCTATTATACAATCAAATGCCAATATGGAATAGGCGACTGAATATATGGGTCTGGATTTCAGAGGGTAGGTCACACCTAGAGAGATATTTGGAAATCAACTAAGTATAGTAAAGCCATGGATTGAAGAGAATAGGTACTCAATAAACACGTTTTGAGTGGAAAAAAAGACTGTCCTAATAGGATTTGTGTATATATAACCCTAAGGAGATTTTGGCTCAAGATAATCAATGATATTCACAGTTTTCGGTAACTTCAGTATTAACTCTACAGGAGGAGTCCCAAATAAACAAAAACAATGTGCTTACCTTCAAGGTGCTTATGACAGAATTGAGAAAACAGAAGGAACATCCACACCAACTTTACAGAATTTTTAAAAACTAATAAAGGAGGGCTTCGCTGGTGGCGCAGTGGTTGAGAGTCCGCCTGCCGATGCAGGGGACACGGGTTCGTGCCCCGGTCTGGGAAGATCCCACAAACCGCGGAGCGGCTGGGCCCGTGAGCCATGGCCGCTGAGCCTGCGCGTCCGGAGCCTGTGCTCCGCAACGGGAGAGGCCGCAACAGTGAGAGGCCCGCGTACCACAAAAAATAAATAAATAAATAAAATAAAAAATAAAGGGGGCTTCCCTGGTGGCGCAGTGGCTGAGAGTCCACCTGCCGATGCAGGGGACATGGATTCGTGCCCCGGTCCGGGAGGGTCCCACATGCTGCGGAGGGGCTGGGCCCGTGAGCCATGGCCGCTGAGCCTGCGCGTCCGGAGCCTGTGCTCCGCAACGGGAGAGGCCACAGCAGTGAGAGGCCCGTGTACCGCAAAAAAAAAAAAAAAAAAAAAAAAAATCAATAAAGGCATTGTGTTGTGAAAAACACAACTATAAACTGAAGCATAATCAACTTTAAGTACTCTATTTTAGAATTTCAGAATTTCAAAACCCTTGTATAGAGAAATTCTGCATGACATTTCAGCTTTTCAATTTCCTTTCACCCAGTATTTCTCTAGCTTGCCTGCATATTGGAATCACCTGGGGAACTTTTAAAATGACTTATATGCCATCCCAGAGATTCTGATTTAATTGGTCCTGGCTGTGGTCTCCGCATCAGGGCTGTAAAAACCTTCCAGGTGATTCTGATGCGCAGCCAGGGTTGAAAAACACTACTGAAATATAAAAGGCTTGTGGCAGAAGATGCCGGGTATGGTAACAAGAATTTCTTGATATACCTATATGTGAGGGAGCAACCCAAACATCTTTGACCAAATGCATCAATAGGGCTCTCATTAAATAGAGAGGAAAAATATAAAAATTCAAACTATAAAGGGTTAAATCAGCCATATATGTAATCAATCTTTAAACATAAAAAATAAAGACTAATAGAATTGTTTGGTATCTCAAAAATGACTGAGACTCAATTTATCCAAGACTGTACTGTTATTTCAATAGCTGTAAAAAAATACTGTAACTAACAACAATAGAAACATAAAGAAATCAAAAGGTAATGGGGAGAGCCCACTAATTCTAAGTAATGAGATGAAAGCTGGCCTAAATTTTAGAATATGTTTAAAGATATCCAATTGTAGGTCTTTCTCAAAATACAATAGATAGAATTAGACTAATAAATTGTTGCTTAATGAAGACACCAGGAAACTTGCTTTTAATAAATAGGTGAGAATTATATTTAATTAGTATATAGTTTGTTGACTTCAAAAGTGCCAGAAAATATTTAGAAAGTTTATTCTTGAAAACGGTTTGCTTGGTAAAGCAGTTTACATATTAGTTCACTATAGATATTTAGTTAGTGATAAAAGTGGCATTTCAAATCAGTGGGAGAAAGTTTCTTTTTAATAAATTGTACTAGGATAGCTAACTAAACATAAGGCAAAATAGATAAAGCTGAATTCCCAGCTAACACCCTACACCAAAATAAATTATTTACGAAACAAAAGTATAAATAGAGAAAATAAAACAATGAAAGATCTAGAAGGAATTTATCTATTTAACTCAAGAGTGAATTTACTTTTCATCTTGGTGTGGGGAAGACCTTTCTAAAAAAGATGCAAAATCCGGAAGTCATAAAGTAAAATACTGATTAAATTGACAAGAAAAAATTATAAAATATCCACACGGCAACAA
Source organism: Lagenorhynchus albirostris (assembly GCF_949774975.1). Lineage (NCBI taxonomy): Eukaryota > Metazoa > Chordata > Mammalia > Artiodactyla > Delphinidae > Lagenorhynchus > Lagenorhynchus albirostris. The sequence goes on along the minus strand of NC_083116.1, from coordinate 112,406,610 downwards.
AATATTATAACCAAAAAAAATCAGCAAGCAAGGGAAAATATTTTTTAACTATAGGAAATGGCTTCTTTTTATAACTTACATAATAAAAAAGGTGAACAATCTTATAAAAAATAGGCAGAGAATATGACTAGAAAGTTAAAGAAAAAGGGAATATAATCAATTCCATAGTAAAAGATGCTTTATCTCAGTATAAATATATTTATAAACATAAATAAAACATCAATGCAATTTAATCCCTATCAGATTTGAAAAATTAAAAGCTACTTTGTTATAAAGCAGAAACTAAACTTTACACTATTGTAAAGCAATTATACTCCAATAAAGATGTTTAAAAAAAATAAAAAATAAAAAGCTATATAACATCCAACATTGTTTTTCTGGTCCAGGATAAGATAGAGTAGATGTACTTTTCCCAGTTCTTCCCATTAAGTACAGCTAAACACTCCGGACATTACATATAAAAGAAACCTAAGACTGTGAAATGTGGTGAAAAGAAAGCAGACTAGCTAGAGACCTCAGGAATCATGAAAACAACCTAGCAGTAAGTTCTCTGGGTTCTCCTTCTGGTTAATATATCCTATACTAAGTGCTGGAGAAGCCAGTAACCCAGAAATGCCAGTGGGCAGAGACAAAAACAACTGCAAGAATAGCTTGTACTCTCCAGGAAAAGGGCAGCCTGGCAAGACAAACTTTTAGACAATAACCACACAAATCCAGCCTAGCACCACAAAAAGCTGCAGCCCCATCACCCACCACCCCCATCAACAAAGGCTTAATAGGAAGCCTAGATTTTGAGGCTTGCCCAGCAGTAACAAAGTGCTCCTTTTCCCCAACTGGGGTGGTGGTAGAAAAGTCTGAGTGGGGAGCTAAGGACTTTCATCCCTGCTGGATAATAATAAACCTCACTCCACTCCCTGTGGTGTCAGTGGGGGCCCACACAGGGAGCAATAACAAGTTATCCTGCTCCCTCCCAGCACGGGGTGGGTGTCAGTGGAAGCCTAATGGGAAGCATGAACTTCCACCCCTGCCCAGAAATAATAAAGTGCCCCTCACCCACAGGATGTCAAAAGAGGCCAAGTGGGGAACTTGGACTTCTACCCCCACTTGACAATAATGAGGTGGCATGCTTGTTCACTTTGCCTGCTTGGGGACAGAGGAGGCCTGCTAAAACACAAAATTTAAATAAGAACCAAAGTCATAAATAACACCCAAAATGTCCATGGTACAATTGAAAAGCACTTGTCATACCAAGAACAAGAAATATCTCAACTTGAATGACAATAAGACAACTAGCAGACATCAACACTGAATGACAGAGATGCTAGAATTACATAATAAGGATTTAAAGTAGACATCATTAGGACTTCCCTGGTGGTCCAGTGGTTAAGACTCCACACTTCCACTGCAGGGGGCACGGGTTTGATCCCTGGTTGGGGAACTAAGATCCCGCACGCTGCCTCAGTGTGGCCACAAAATAAATAAAAAATACAGTAGCCATCATAAAAATATAACTATGAAAGTGCTTGAAACAAATCATAAAAAAGGAAGTCTCAGCAAAGAAACAAAAGATATATGAAGAGAGCCAAACCGAACTTTTAGAGCTAAAAGAAAAAAAATACAATAATCTATAAGGAAAAACTCACTGGATGAGTTTAAAAGCAGAATGGGAATGATAGAAAAAGAATTAGTGAACTTGAAAATAGAACAATAGAAATTATCCCATTAGAACGATAGAGGGAAAACAGACTGCAAAAAAAAATGAACAGAGCCTCAGGGACTTCTGGGACTGTAAAAAAAAGATCTAATATCTTGATCAATGGTGTCTCAGAAGGAGTGGTAAAGAAGGTGGGGCACAAATATTATTCAAAGAAAGAGTGGCAGAAATTTTCCCAAATTTAGGAAAATACATAAACCTACAGATTTAAATTTCTGAGTGAATCCTAAACAGGATAAGCCCAAACAAACCCATGCTTAGACATATCATAATCAAACTTCTCAAAACTAAAGGCAAAGAAAAAAAACTGAAAGCAGCAAGAGGGGAGCAATACCCATAGACAAAAACAATTTAAACGACAACAGATTTCTCATCAGAAGCCATGGAGGGGAGAGGACGTGTGGGTGTGACTACAATGGGGTACAACGAGAGATCTTTGTAGTGATGGAATAGTTCTATATCCTGATTGTGGAGGTGGTTACACAAATCTACACATGTGCTAAAAGGCATAGAACTATATACATGCATTGTACCAATATCCATTTCCTGGTTTTGATATTTTACTATGGTTATGAAGAAGTAAATGATGGGAGAAATGGTGAGGAATACACAGATCCTGACTTATTATTCTCATTTATGATTGTTATATACTCCTTACGGGTTGACCCTCTTATCATAAAATGTCTTTCTTTGTCTCTAGTAAGAATTTCTGGCATAAAGTCCATTTTGTCTGATATTAGTATGGCCACTATACTAATATCAACATTAGTATGACAAAACTATGAGTTTTTTTTTGTTTGTTTTTTGTTTTAAAGATTTATTTATTTATTTTATTATTTATTTATTTATTTGCGGTATGCGGGCTTCTCACTGCCGTGGCCTCTCCCGTCGCGGAGCACAGGCTCCGGACGCGCAGGCCCAGCGGCCATGGCTCACGGGCCCAGCCGCTCCGCGGCATGTGGGATCCTCCCGGACCGGGGCACGAACCCGTGTCCCCTGCATCGGCAGGCGGACTCTCAACCGCTGCGCCACCAGGGAAGCCCAAAAACTATGAGTTTTTAACAGAAAAATATTAAAGTATATTGTGGAGTTTCTAACATATGTAGAAGTGAAGTATATGACAACAACAGCATAAATGATGGAATGGCTCTAGGTGGAATTATATTGTAAGTTTCTTATATTATATATGAAGTGGTATAACATTACTCAAGGTAGACTGCAGTAAGTTAAGGTTGCATATTGAAATCCATAGAGAACCCACGTAAAAAAATAGTAAAGAGGTATGGTTTTAAAAAGCCGATTGAGAGTAAAATGGAATACTAAAAAATAAAAGTTTAAAAAACTTTAACTTAGAGGAGATAGGAAAAGAGAAACGAATGAAGAATGGAGGAGATAACAAACATCAAGAAGATAAATTTAAATCCAACAATATTAAAAATTACATTAGATAAAAATGAACTAAAGACTCCAATTAGACAGAGGTCATCAGACGAGATTTGTTTAAAAAGCAAGATCCAACTATATGGTATTTGTAAGAGACAATTTTAAGTACAAAGACACAAACAGCATAAAAGTAAAGAAATAGGAAAAGATATATCACACAAACACTAAGCTTTATTAAACTCAGAGTAAATTTCAAGACAAGGAGTTTTGCTGAAGGTAAAGAGGTTCATTTTGCAATGATAAAACATACATTCGTCAAAGAGACAAAAAAATTTTTTAACATCTTTATTGGAGTATAATTGCTTTACAATGTTGTGTTAGTTTCTGCTGTATAACAAAGTGAGACAGCTATACATATACATATATCCCCATATCCCCTCCCTCTTGCATCTCCCTCCCACCCTCCCTATCCCACCCCTCTAGGTGGTCACAGAGCACCGAGCTGATCTCCCTGTGCTATGCAGCTGCTTCCCACCAGCTATTTATTTTACATTTGGTAGTGTATATACGTCCATGCCACTCTCTCACTTCATCCCAGCTTACCCTTCCCCCTCCCCGTGTCCTCAAGTCCATTCTCTACATCTGCATCTTCAGAACCTAAGTCCTTCAGAACCATTTTATTTTTTAGATTCCATATATGTGTGTTAGCATACGGTATTTGTTTTTCTCTTTCTGACTTACTTCACTCTGTATGACAGTCTTTAGGCCCACCCACCTCACTACAAATAACACAATTTTGTTTCTTTTTATGATTGAGTAATATTCCATTGTATATATGTGCCACATCTTCTTTATCCATTCATCTGTCAATGGACACTTAGGTTGCTTCCATGTCCTGGCTATTGTAAATAGTGATGCAATGAACACTGTGGTACATGACTCCTTTTGAATTATGGTTTTCTCAGGGTATATGCCCAGTAGTGGGACTGCTGGGTTGTATGGTAGTTCTATTTTTAGTTTTTTAAGGAACCTCCATACTGTTCTCCATAGTGGCTGTATCAATTTACATTCCCACCAACAGGGCAAGAGGGTTCCCTTTTCTCCACACCCTCTCCAGCATTTATTGTTTGTAGATTTTCTGATGATGCCCATTCTGACTGGTGTGAAGTGATATCTCATGTAGTTTTGATTTACATTTCTCTAATGATTAATGATGTTGAGCATCCTTTCGTGTGTTTGTTGGCAGTCTGTATATCTTCTTTGGAGAAATGTCTCTTTAGGTCTTCTGCCCGTTTTTGGATTGGGTTGTTTGTTTCTTTGATATTGAGCTGCATGAGCTGCCTGTATATTTTGGAGATTAATCCTTTGTCAGTTGCTTCATTTGCAAATATTTTCTCCCAATCTGAGGGTTGTCTTTTGGTCTTGTTTATGGTTTCCTTTGCTGTGCAAAAGCTTTTAAGTTTCATTAGGTCCCATTTGTTTATTTCTGTTTTTATTTCCATTTCTCTAGGAGGTGGGTCAAAAAAGGATCTTGCTGTGATGTATGTCATAGAGTGTTCTGCCTGTGTTTTCCTCTAAGAGTTTTATAGTATCTGGCCTTAAATTTAGGTGTTTAATCCATTTTGAGTTTATTTTTGTGTATGGTATTAGGGAGTGTTCTAATTTCATTCTTTTACATGTAGCTCTCCAGTTTTCCCAGCACCACTTATTGAAGAGGCTGTCTTTTCTCCATTGCATACTCTTGCCTCCTTTATCAAAGATAAGGTGACCATATGTGCATGGGTTTATCTCTGGGCTTTCTATCCTGTTCCATTGATCTATATTTCTGTTTCTGTGCCAGTACCATACTGTCTTGATTGCTGTAGCTTTGTAGTATAGTCTGAAGTCCAAGAGCCTGATTCCTCCAGCTCCATTTTTCTTTCTCATTATTGCTTTGGCTATTCAGGGTCTTTTGTGTCTCCATACAAATTGTGAAATTTTTTGTTCTAGTTCTGTGAAAAATGCCATTGGTAGTTTCATAGGGATTGCATTGAATCTGTAGATTGCTTTGGGTAGTATAGTCATTTTCACAACGTTGATACTTCCAATCCAAGAACATGGTATATCTCTCCATCTATTTATATCATCTTTAATTTCTTGCATCAGTGTCTTACAGTTTTCTGCATACAGGTCTTTTGTCTCCTTAGGTAGGTTTATTCCTAGGTATTTTATTCTTTTTTTTTGCAGTGGTAAATGGGAGTGTTTCCTTAATTTCTCTTTCAGATTTTTCATCATTAGTGTATAGGAATGCAAGAGATTTCTGTGCACTAATTTTGTATCCTGCTACTTTACCAAATTCATTGATTAGCTCTAGCAGTTTTCTGGTAGCATCTTTAGGATTCTCTATGTATAGTATCATGTCATCTGCAAACAATGACAGTTTTACTTCTTTTCTGATTTGGATTCCTTTTATTCTTTTCTGATTGCTGTGGCTAAAACTTCCAAAACTATGTTGAATAATACTGGTGAGAGTGGGCAACCTTGTCTTGTTCCTGATCTTAGAGGAAATGGTTTCAGTTTTTCACCATTGAGAATGATGTTGGCTGTGGGTCTGTCATATATGGCCTTTATTATGTTGAAGTAACTTCTCTCTATGCCTACTTTCTGGAGGGATTTTATCATAAATGGGTGTTGAATTTTGTCGAAAGCTTTTTCTGCATCTATTGAGATGATCATATGGTTTTTATTCTTCGATTTGTTAATATGGTGTATCACATTGATTGATTTGCGCATATTGAAGAATCCTTGCATTGCTGGGATAAACCCCACTTGATCATGGTGTATGATCCTTTTAATATGTCATTGGATTCGGTTTGCTAGTATTTTGTTGAGGATTTTTGCATCTATTCTCATCAGTGATATTGGCCTATACTTTTCTTTTTTTGTGACATCTTTGTCTGCAAAGGAGACACAATTTTAAATCGCTATTCACCTAATAACAGAACTTCAAAATGTATGAAGCAAAATTGACCAAACTAAGAGGAGAAATAGACAACTAATCATAGTTGCAATTTTAACACCTCTCTTTCTCTTATGACCTTCTCTGTCTGTCTCTCTCTCCCTGTCTCTCTCAGTAATAGACAGAATGTAGGAAAAAATAAGTAATGACATAAAAGACTTCAATAATATCAACCAACTAGACCTAATTAACATGTATAGAACACTGCACTCAACAAATGCAGATAAACAATTCTTTTCAAGTGTAGAGTTAATATTCACAAAGATATGCTGTTACAAAGCAAGTCTCAATACGTTTTTAAAAGATAGAATCAAACATAATTTATTTTCTGAATTAATTTAAAAATCAATAACAAAGAGATACTAGAGAATCTGCAAATATTTGGAAATTAAGCCATATCTTTGAAAGAAGCCATGGGTGAAAAATAATCACACAAAATTAGAAAATATTTTGAACTATATGATAATGAAAACACCATATATCAAAATTTGTAGGATTTATCTAAAGCAGTATTTAGAAGGAAACCTATAGCTTTAAAATGCTTGTATTAGGAGAAAAGAAAATTTCTACCTTAGGAAGCCAGACTTAAAAAGGAGCAAACAAAACCCAAACTAAGTTTAAGATAGAAAGTAAGAAAAATAATAAAAGGGAAATAAATAAAATAGAAAACAGAAAAACAAAAGCTAAAAATTGGCTATCTAAATGGTTAATAAAATTGATAAACCTCTAGCTTGGCTGATGAAGAAAAAATCAGAGAAAATATCAACTACCAGTGTCAGGGATGAAAGTGAGGACATTACTACAGATACTACTACAGGTATTAAAAGGTAATAAGGTAATATTTGAACAACTTTATACCAATGAATTTGACAACATAAATGAACAAATTCCTTGAAAAACAAAATAACAAAATTTATAATTTATAGTATCTAACAAAAGAAATCAAAAATCTGAATAGCCTTATATCTTTTAAAGAAATTATGAACTTTCCTAAAAAGAAAACTGAAGGCAAGTTTGGCTTCACCTGTGAATCCTATCAAACATTTAAGAAAGAATTACACAAATCTTTCACAAATTTACACAAAATCTTTCAGAAAACCCGGTGTTACTGAACCAAACTCGGGTCTGCTCACCCAACACACAGCAATGCCAATCTACTAACAACCGGGTTATGGTGAAGGAAAGTATAGTATTTATTGCAGGGTGTCAAGCAAGGAGAATGGGCAGCTCAGCCAGAACACCTGGATGGCTTTCAGGCAAAGGTTTTAAAGACAGTGTTAGGGGAGAGGGTCGTAGGATGCCTGATTAGCTTGTGGACCTTCTTTCTTATTGGTTGGTGGTGAGGTCATAGGATGATGTTTTGGGAATCTCAGTCAGCAATCTTCTGGTTCCAACCAGTCTGAGGTCTACGTGCTTGTGATCAGCATGGAGTCACCATCCTCCACTGGGTGAGGGGTCTTAGTTTCTGCAGAACAACTCAGAGATATGCATCACATTGTTATCTATATCCCTTCAGGAGGAACTAGGAGTCCCATGACTCTGTTATTCTAATCATTAACTGCTTGAGTCTGCTCTTTGGAACTCAGGAAAGGCCTAGGAGACTAAAGTCTTTTTTCTACAAACAAGAGACAGGGGGCACAGAGGACCTTTGTACCCAAGAAGGCCCTATAGAGTCCTGCTTGGTTTCAATCCCTTTTCTTTGACACTCCTCAATCCTGAGGGGAACATGGGCGGGGCAAGAAAGGGAATAAAGTTTTGGATAGAGAGATTAATTATAAATTCTGCAGGGGAACTCAGTTTTAGGGGGAATTGGTTTCACTAGGAGGAAGAGACTTTCAATTTGATTTATAAGACTAGAATAACCCTGATACCAAAATCTGTTTATAGGATGTACTTGACTGAATTTGCTTCAGGCCATTGCTTGTCTATAAATTTTAAACCAACATGTATAAAGCCAATGCATACTCAATGAAGCCAACGTAATTTTTTTCAACCCCAGCCAGCAATCCTTTAAAAGTAATCATAAAGCTGTTGGTCATGACATTTGGCTCTACCAGAAAACAATGTCATTGGGAGTAACAGTAATACCACTTTACAACTTTCCCATAATTCAGTCATCAGATTTTAAATAAATCATTTCTCCCAAAGAACAGAATCACCAGAAAGCTTTATCCATGCCAAAGACCCAGAAATTAGTATAAAAGTTAGTGAGTTTTTCTTACACTTTCATAGAAATTACACTCAAGTAACCAAACTAGCTTATCCAAAATGACTGTTACAGGCAAACCAAGCCAAAAGGTCAGCCTGGCACCAGAAATAGTTACAGGCATTTCCTAAGTATTTCTCTTAAGTTGTATAGGAGGAATTTCAATAGCAACAATCCCTTCCAAATAAACGACAAAGCTTGGCCATTAGCAGTGACTGCACTTCAACCAAGAGTAGCTACCATGAATATCAGAAGCACCTTATAAGTAGACACTCACAACACTATGACACAAATTGTATTTTGACAATATAACAAAAAAAGATTTCACAAAGGCCTTCTCTCTTTGCACTGACAAGAGGTTGATACTATAGGAACAAACAGTGCATAATCCATTGAACTGTTTGTGTGTGACTGTTTTTTTTTTTTGGTAATATAATGAAATGTGGTTTCAACTACTTTTCCTTGCATCAGTTTTAAGCACAACCATATAAGAGGCATACAGGAAGCCAGCTAGAAGGTGTCTGTCAAAGAAGCAAAAAGGTATCTGTGTATTTGTATGTGTGTTTATTTCAGCAGAGCCATTTCCCTTTTAGGTTCTGAATTTTTTTTTTAATTCAAAGACAAAGAATGACACTACCTAGAATTCTAGCTTTGGAACAGGAAGTTGTCTGCAATTTCTTTGGCAAAATGCTTTTACAAGAAGTATCTTATAAAAGATTACATTACAGAGTGAAGTAAGCCAGAAAGAGAAAAATATCGTATATTAACGCATATATGTGGAACCTAGAAAAATGGTACAGATGAACCGGTTGGCAAGGCAGAAATAGAGACACAGACGTAGAGAACAAACGTATGGACACCAAGGGGGGAAAAGGAGGGTGGGAGGAACGGGGAGATTGGGATTGACATATATATACTAACTAGTATGTATAAAATAGATAACTAATGAGAACCTGCTGCATAGCACAGGGAACTCCACTTCACTGTACAATAGAAGCTAACACAACACTGTAAAACAACTATACTCCAATAAAAAAATAAAAATAAATAAAATTTAAAAATTAAAGATTACATTAAATGTAATGGAACCGATCCCGAATTCCACACCTAGGAATTTGTTGCAAGGAACTTTTTGGATATGCACATAAGGATGTATATACGAGAACATTTACAAATCAACTATACCCCAATATAAAATAGAAATTAAATTTAAAAAATCACAATGCTGGAACCAAAAAAAAACGAATATTTACTGCAGTGTTGGTTACAATAGAAACTCATTAATAGTAGCCTAGATGGCAAAAATTAGAAAAATAACTTATAGTTAACCATATGATTAAAAAACATGCAGCCACTAAAAAGCATTCTTCAGACGGATATATATATATATATATATATATGTATACACATACATATTCTTTTTATTGACTGCATATATATACTATGTTGCATAGTATCCCCCCCAAACTTCATGTCTACCCAGAACCTGTGAATGTGACCTTCCATCGTTCGTTCCTTGAATTATATCTACTAACAGGTACTCTTTGAGTAAGTTTCCATTTCTGAAGCAAGTTCAAGTTGCTTTACAAGTTCTGAAGTTCTTTTCCTCATACCCCAAAGTATCTTAACACTCACAGGAAAAAGAATATTGAACGTGTGACAAAAATCTCACGAGATGATAATTTAAATATTTTATTTACCTTGGTGTTTAACAACTACTACAAGGATAGTATCAAAGATTTTTAAAAACCCTGTTGAGAGCAAAGTTACTTATTTCTCCAAGTTCAAATTTAATAAAGGCCTCATCCTCGGTATAAAATTTCTAGCCTTCCTCTAGGTACAAGACAAGCTAAACTGATATAAAAAGCAGGACTGTAAGGGAGAAGGAAATGTGCCTTTTAAGAAGAATATTGAATTTATAAAGAGAAGCTAGCCTTCACTTCACCTTAAAGAAGGGGAGACTTGCCATATTTCTGTCCTTAAAACTAAAGTGAGAAGGGGGAGAAAAAATAATTATTTTTTAAGTTGGTGGATTCTGAAAGAAGGGAGGTCTAAAGTGTTCAGAAATAGTGTCATAGTATGACCAGGTATAAAGTGGGCAAAGATTGCTCTCCCTTGAAGTTCTCAGGTCTCAAAAGATTTACAAAGGGACTTCCTTGGTGGTCCAGTGGGTTAGACTCCGCACTTCCAATGCAGGGGGCGCAGGTTCAACCCCTGGTTGGGGAACTAAGATCCCACATGCCACGTGGTGTGGCCAAAAAATTTTTTTAATAAAATAAAATAGAAACACAGAGCTTTAAAAAATTTTTTAAAAACAAAAATTGGAATATACCAGTGTTACCAGAGTTGGAGAAATGAATGAGAGAAGAAAGATAGGGTCTATCCACTTTCCGTGAACCAATGCAACATGGGACAAAGAAGAAGATCTGAGAAAAGAGGCATGAGGTCACCAGTCAGAAGAGGTAGGTGAAATTCCCAAAGGACCACCAAGGCCTAGGAGACTAGGAGAGGTTCTTAGGATTGAGCTCCCCTCCAGCAGGCCTGTTAGGGACACAATCAGTTCATGATAAGTCTACAAATGAGACAGATCGACTTGGGTGACACACAGAAAGGACTACCACTCTTCCAACTACCAAAAGTGTTGCTGCTCCTGTATGGGAAAAGCAGTTGTGACCAAAATAAAGAAGAGAGTCAACTTGTCATGAACAATCATATAAGAAAGCATCTGGTTTTTTTCCTGTCCCGCCTCCCAAGTCCTGCATCAGGGGTACAAACACAGAAAAGATGGCAGAAGTGTGCATATCTGTATTCATTACATACTAAAGAAATAAATATTATTTTAAGAAAAGAATGAAGCCACATCCAAATACTCAAAATCTTTAACTGCTTTCATACTATTCACCTCTCCATTCCCATTAAGGAAACTGTGGGCTTGGGAGAGTGTTCATCAGAATAAACCAAAGGACCTAGCTCCTTATGTTTTATATGGTTCTTGAATGACTCAAATCCTTTGGCATCAAGAATTACACATTATAAAGAACAAACTAGATACAGAGTGGGAAGCATAAAACAATGTTAAAGCAGAGAATAAATAAATGTGTAGAGTCATCTCAACAGACGTAGAAAACTTATTTGACAAAATTCAACATCTATTCATGGTTTAGGAAAAAATTCATCAAACTAGGAATAAAAGGAATCATCCTCAATCTGATAAAGGGCATCTACAAAACAACCCTGCAACTAACATCATACTTAATGGTGAATGGCAGGAGCTCAGCTGAGTTAAGAGAGCTGAGCTGCCAGGTGTCTAGAGTAGACAATTAAAAAAATAAGCCAAGAATGAAAGTAACAAACAATAAAGCTTTTAAACATTTATTGTAATAGTATAAGCAAAACGGCTAAAGCTAGAGAAAGTACTGACTTTCCCTACCCTTCCACACCCACTTCGATTTTCCCCAGCAGTTGAGGGTCAGGTAAATCAGCACAGATGTGGGTGAGGGTCCTCTCACTGTGGACGTATCCCAAACAAAAGGCTCCTGTATGGACTCAGGCCAGTGAGAGGGAGAGGGGGGAGGGCTAGGCATGGAAAAATACTGAGTACTGACTCAGAATGGGGACAAGTGTCTTCAATTTTCCCCTTAATCCCCAAAAGGAACCCTTCACAGAGGCTCCTGAGGAAAGCCTTGCCCAAAGAGTACCTGGGCTAAGAATGAAAACATGTGTAAGAACATGGGCGTCCAGAGAGATCTGAGTCTTTGACTGCAACTCCCTTCAGAGACTGCAGTGCAGTCTGGTGGGAAGGGCATTTCCCCTGTGAGGTCTGCCAGGTAAAGCCTTTGGAATTGCCTATGATCAGGCCTGATAAATCACATATAGGTATTTTATATAGGAGCCAGACTCCTCAGTTAAAGACTGAATGCTTCCCCCTAAGATCAGGAATCAGGCAAGGCTGTACACTCTTACTACTTCTATTCAACAAACTGGAATTGCTAGCCAGTGCAGTCAAGCAAGAAAAAGGAAATAAAAGGCATATAGTTTGCAGAAGACATGAGTGTCTATGTAGAAAATCCCAAAGAATCTACAAACAAGTTACTAGAACAAACAAGTGACTTTAGCAAGATTGCAGTATACAAGATCAATGTACAAAAATCAATTGTATTTCTATAGTCTAGCAATGAAAAATTGGAAAATAAAATTTTTAAAAAACGATTTAAATAGCATCAAATAAATCATAAAATACTTTGGTATGAATCTTAGCAAAACAAGTGATGAAATATATGATAAAATCTATAAAACACTTATCGAAGAAATCAGAACAACTATAAAAATCATGGAGAGATATACAGTTTTAGTAGATTAGAAGACTCAATGTTCTTAAGTTAGCAATTCTCCCCAAATTCATCTATAGATGAATGTAATATTTTAAAAATACCAGCAGGATTTTTATAGAAATCAGCAAGCTGATTCTAAAATGTTTGTGGAAAGGCAAAGGAACCAGAATAGTCAAAGTAGTCTTCAAAAAGAACCAAGTTGGAAGACTCACACTACCTGATTAACTGACTTACTATATATAATCAACACACCGTGCTATTGGCCAAAGGACAGGCACATCAATCAATGGAACAAAAGAGAGTCCAGAAACAGACCCACATACACATGGTCAATTGATTTTCAATGAAAGTTCAAATGAAATTCAAAAGAGAAAGAACAGTCTAGGGCTTCCCTGGTGGCGCAGTGGTTGGGAATCTGCCTGCCAATGCAGGGGACATGGGTTCGAGCCCTGGTCCGGGAGGATCCCACATGCCATGGAGCAACTGAGCCCATGCGCCACAACTGCTGAGTCTGCGCTCTAGAGACCACGAGCCACAACTACTGAAGCCCATGGGCCTGGAGCCCGTGCTCCGCAACAAGAGAAGCCACCACAGTGAGAGGCCTGGGGGCCACAATGAAGAGCAGGCCCCACTCACCGCAACTAGAGAAAGTGTGTGCGAAGCAACAAAGACCCAATGCAACCAAAATTTTTTTTAAATAAAATAAAAAATACATTAAAAAAAAAAAAGAACAGTGTATTCAACAAACGGTGCTGGGACGTTTGGACACCCCCATGTAAGCAGAAAAGAAAGAAAGGAAGGAAAGGAAAGGGGAAAAAAGGAAAAGAAAGGAAAGAAAAAATAATTTTAGTCCATTTGTCACATCAAATACAAAAATTAGCTCATAATGGATCATAAACCTAAATGTAAAACCTAAAACTATAAGTATCCTAGAAGAAAATATAGGAAAAAATCTTTGTGACCTTGAGTTAGGCAAAAAATTCTTGTATACAATACCAAAATCAGGTTATGTAAAAGAAAAAAATAATAAACTGCACTTCATCAAAATTAAAAACTTCTCTATCAAAAGACACTAAAGTAATGTACCAACAGGCCACAGAATGGGAGAAAATATTTGCAAAATATGTGTCTGATAAAGGACTTGTCTCCAGAATACATTAAGAGCTCTCAAAACTCATCAGTATAAAAACAAACAACTTGATAAAAACTGGGCAAATGATATGAAAAACACTTTACCAAAAAAGATACATGGATACTGAATAGACATATGAAAAAATGTTCAACATCATTAGTCATTAGGAAAATGCAAATCAAAAGCACAATGAGATAACATTACAAATCTATTACAATGGTTAAAATTAAGAAAACTAACTCTACCAAGTGCTGGCAAGGTTGTAGAGTAACTGGAACTCTCATACATTGCTGGTGGGAATGCAAAACGGTACAGCCATTGTGGATCATACAGCATGCTGCCTTTTGAGGCACTTTGAGGCTGCCTTCTTTTACTTATCTTTCACTTATAATGCATTTGAGATTCATTCACATTGTTGCTTGTATCTATAGTTACTTGCTTTTTATTGCCAAGTAGTATTCCATTTTATGGATAAACCAGTTGTTTTTATCCAGTTTGGGGCAATTATGAGTAAGGCTGCCTATAAACTTTCACATACAGGTTGTTTTTTTGTTTTGTTTTGTTTTGCTTTTTTGAGGTACGTGGGCCTCTCACTGCCGTGGCCTCTCCCGTTGCGGAGCACAGGCTCCGGACGCGCAGGCCCAGCGGCCATGGCTCACGGGCCCAGCCGCTCCGCGGCACGTGGGATCTTCCCGGACCGGGGCACGAACCCGTGTCCCCTGCATCAGCAGGCAGACTCTCAACCACTGCGCCACCAGGGAAGCCCTCACATATAGGTTTTAATGTTAACATAAATTTAGATTTCTTGAGGGTAAGTACTTAGGAGTGCAATTGCTGAGTCACATAGTAAATGTATATTTAACTTTAGAAGAAACTGCCAAACTATTTTCCATACCGGCTGTGCCAAAATGGCTCAACTACAGGGACAATAACAGACCAGTGGTTGCCAGAGGTTGGGGTGGAGGGAAGGGTTGGCTACAAATGGCCACAACGGAACAAAGTGAGTGATATAACTATTTTATAGCTTGAAGGTGCTGTCTGTTACAGAACTGTATGTGTTCGCCAATACTTTTATAACTGTACACTAAAATGACTGAGTTTTATGTATGTAAATCATATCTCAATAAACCTGAATGAAAGCCATTTATGTAGAAGGAATGCATAGAAATCCTAGGACATCCTATGCCATATTTAAACCAAAGATCTGAGATAACAGATGGCTTCCCATTGCCTTCAGGATAAAAAAAAAAAAAAAATCTAACTCCCTTAGTTGGATGTATGTGGCTTTTAACCATCTGGCCACTGCCTGCTTCTAGGAGGTCAGCATTAGTTCCATTTGGGTCTCATCTCAACAATGACTATCCACATTTGGGCATTTCCATTGTTATTTGAGCTTGTTTTCAGCCCTTCCCAGCCATTCCATTGACTTCTGAAGTCATAATCTTCCTGCTTTAATACTTTAATACCTAGACCCCACCAAGCCTTCTCACCCGGCCTTGGCATGCAGCTAGCTCACTGACAGACCTCTTGGCAGGGTCCCAGATTCTCCCTACATACAAGCGGCCAAGAGAAGGGGCGTCACCTTCCCAGCCTCATTTCAGAAGACTGAACGAGACATAAACATAGGTATATATGTGCAAGCACATGTTTCCTGTAACACTTCTGCGACGCTCTTTACAGATAAACAACTCCTTTTATTCTCTCTGTTGATTCAAGTATAGCACAGCTTGACATCCCTATTGCTACAGAATGCAATAAGTCTGATCAACAGTCGCAAACTAGGAGCAGTGGGGAGCCTGGATGTAGCACTCTCAGGCTCTCATGCAGCAGTTTTTGCAAAGTGGATTCACCAAAGGTTACTCACAGCATAGACAGAAGGAACTTTACTGTCATGTCCCTGTTTGGACCCTGAATTCTAATAATCACTCTCAGCAGTTTGAATATATCATTCTGTTTCTAGAAAAGCAGGCTTTGCACCCCTGATTTTACCAGAGGAAATTTTTTCAGAATAGAAAAAACAATGATTAGGCAAATTCTGAAGAAAATAATTTTAAATATGTGTTCAAAGTACTTCTTGCTGGTATTAAAAATAGCAAAGATGGCTCAAAGTGAAGTGAAGATAAGCCTATCAAGGACATATGGTTTCAGCAAAGCAGTCCATGACAACCATTTCAAATGCTTCGGGGTCCTTCTCAATTATTTCTGACTTCAGAGTCATCCATGTTCCATGCTAAAATGAGACCTCTGCTTAAGAATGACTATCACTGCACATGTTTAAAAAAATTTTAATGTTCTCTCTTTTTTTTTAATCTAAACCAACCTATCTCATTAAGCAATTGAGTTTTGCTTTCTTAAAACTCTTTCTTTCCTTGGACTCTGGGACTTTAGCTTCTCCTCATTCTTTTCCTACATTTACAGGCAACTTCGCAGTCCATCTTCTTAACTGAACTCAGGGCATGTCCCTCCCACTCCGCATCCTGGTGGAAATCCTCCTGTAATTAGCGACATTAGAGTGTTGCACATAGGAAAAGCTGAAGACAAAAAAGCAGTTTGGAGGGCTCTGCTCTGCACTCAACCTCTCAAACATCCCATCTACTCCTCTGGTTTTTAACAACTTCCTGATTTCCAAACATGTGGCTCTACTCCAGACTTATTTTCTGAGCTCCAGAGTTATCTAGTAGTCTGGCTGTCTTGTTAGGGGTGCCACAATCTCAAAGAATCCAAAAGTAAACTCATCCTTTCTCCCTATCCATTTTCCCAACATATTCTTATGTATACTCCATATCTTAGCAATAATTTCTCATACATTGTCTTGCCAATTCTACCTCCTAATTATCTCTTGAATCTGCCTCTTTCTGTTCATTCTCACTACTATAACCTTAGTCCAGAATGTCTTTAGCTCTTATGTGGGCTCTTTCTGTAGCAACTAGTTACTTTTCTTCATACACACACAATGTCACCCCTCCCTTCCAGGGCATCCCTTACATCCTCACCAAAAAAGGTCTGTCTTTCCAAAATGCAAACTTGACCATATTTCTTCCCTAGGTAATATTCTCTAGAGGTTTTCATTGTCTACAGGATAAAACCCAACTTCCTTAGACTTTTTATAAATTGGCTCCTACCTATTTGCCATCTCTTTATCTCCTAATCAACCTTCAAAACCATACTCAGATGTCAACTCTTCTATGAAGCTCTCCTAACTAACCCCTCTCCCCACAGACCACTTAGGCCCTCCTTCCTCTATGTCACGTACCTAGTATCCTTATCATTGCTAAAATAAATTATAATTAATTTGTGTACAGGTGCTACTCATCTAAAAAGATAACCTCTATGAGGAAAGATTATTTATTGTTCCTATCTACATACTTAGCATTTGTTCTCAATCACCAGGTGGTGAATGGATGAATGATTAAAGTGAAGAAGAAATCAATTAGTAAACCATCAACGACTGTTTATTTTTCTAAACATTCCGACTAGATTTCCTAATTGTCTTGAATGAAAAAGTTCCTGCTGCCATGATCATTTGAGCAATTGAAACTGCTATGTTGGCATCGATTGTGACAATATATAAAAGAAAAATAAAACCTTGTTACATATCTGGTGCTCTGAGTAATAACCTTGAAAACAGGCCATGAAATTTCCCCATTAAAAAAAAAAATCCCAATGATGAGGTCTCTGCCATAGTAATAAAATTCTGGTAAACATCGTGACCATTTATTTAGGAGAAGAATGAATTTGCAGCCTCAAGTGCTAGAGTCTCGTGGAGAAGGAGTCAATACAGCCAAAAAGAAATCCCTGTCGCAAAGAGGACTAGAAACTTTATCACCCTGGAATATTCCAGGTCAAATTCAAAATGGATCATTCTTTGACATTTTAATAGGTGTAAATTAAATATGGTAATAGGTACATTTAACACAAAGCATATCTCCTTCAATCAGACCACTATAAAGCTCTTTTTTTGTAAGTAAATACTTGGATTGAGTATCTTTATATTCCCATACGTATGCACAGATACCGTCAGATGAGAGAATAGCAAAATTAATCTGTTCAGATAAAAAGGGTGAGTCAAAGAGAGACAATGATTACCATTGTTTTGCAGAGTAAGTGAAATTTACATTTCTGTTGTTTGTCATAATCCATTGTAATGAGAATAAAGACCAGCAGTCTGGGAAATCTCTAACAAGCCAGAAGCCCCTGCTCAGCTACATCTAACTTAGACTCTGACCCACACTGACGCGAGAAATAGAAGAATTTGTATGAATCTTTCAAATACCACAGAGATAATGGAAAACCTAAGTCAAATTTCAGTCATTGCCCCACAGAGTTGATAAACTCATACAATACTGACATGTCCCTGAAATTGTAAAGCAATTAAATATTTGTCAAAATCAAGCCTTTTCTATTTGGCTCAAATTCTGTTATTTTATGTCTTCCTACAGCTCCATCAAATTTTACCTATTTATATTTCCAAAATCAATGGCAACCAAGTGTTTCAGTCAGGGTCCAAATGGGTTGGCACTCGCAAATTAGGTTAATTTGAGGAGGATTTATATTAAAAGGACCTCTTTTAAAAAGGTGTGGGCAAGATGCAGGGGAACCACAAGTAGCCCAGGGTTAATAATACAGGGACAATTACAACCCCTAGGCTGAAAGGGAGCGGGGGAAGGGAACAGTTTCCAGAAAGCAAAAGGAGAGAGTTGTGTGAAGGGCACTGACCTTCAGAAGTTCTCAGCCAGCCCAAGGTAACTTTGGAGGGAGGGAGCCAAGAGATAAATACCTGATCTCACTCCCTCTCTGAACTTCTGCTGGGGCTACCATGGGCTGAACCTACCTGGAAGCCAGAGGACATAAAACACCTTGATGAGATCCACACAGGTCAGCATCCCAGGGCAAACACAAAAGGAGACTGGCTCTGGAAGGACAAATGGAATCTATCCAACACTCCATGTTTTAGGGCAAAACAGTTTTTCTTTTCCCAAGCATCATCTTCATATAGTAAGTGTCTACTATATGCAATGTACACAATTATAAAAACATGGTGGGGCTGGGGTAAAGGAAGTTGAAGATGGAAGGAGAGTCACAAAGGAAGAAAGTACTCTTCCTACAGGAAATTAAAATTAAAACATGTTTCTAACTGGGGCAAAACTCATTCAACCACCATATTTCCCAGTGAAAATCCACTCAGAGTGCAGCCTATGGAGCAGCAGTATCAATACCATCTGGGAGGTCATTAGAAATGCAAAATCTCAGACTGTACCCCAGACCACTGACTCGGAATCTTTTTAACCGGATCCCCAGGTACCTGTTATGCACATGAAAGTTTAGGAAGCACTGCTTTAAGGACTCCCTAGAGTTACTAAGGGAAAGAAGAGAAGTTTGGAGTAATTAAAGCTAGTGGGATTTCACAGGTAAAGCTTCATGGAGAAGACATATTTGAGAAGGATATTAAAACATTATTTTACAGAAAACATGGCTTTTTATTTCGTTATAAAGTCAGAAAGCAAATATAGTTAATCAGTAACTGAATATATAACATTCAATCAAAAATATAGTCAAACACTGATGCTAAATATGGTTGCATTAATACAAAGTTCTTTCACACAAAAAATAAAATTCTTATGCTACATAAATTCTCTACAGGTTCTCTAAAGAAAGGGAAAATCCAGGCTGATTTAAATTGGAAAGCTCCTGCTTAGGTTTGGGGCTTTGCTGCCTTTCTCTTCTTAATGCTATTTTCCTTTCTATTTCAGGCCCAACTCTGGCGCTTAATGGGTATTCAGTAAATACTTTCTGATTGATTGAAGCCCAACTGATTTAAAATTGTGTGCTAAGCTGTAATAATAGACCAGCATCAGAATGCTAGTTGTAGATTTCTACTTAGAGAACAGCACCATCTAGTGTCTCCACAAGAAGGTACCACCTCCAATCCAGTGTATGTTCTACCTAGCAGTAAGAGAAAATTATACTGCTAAAGTGACAGAGAAAAGATAAGTCTCTTCAATAAGTGGTGCTGGGAAAACTGGACAGCTACATGTAAAAGAATGAAATTAGAACACTCCCTAACACCATACACAAAAATAAACTCAAAATGGATTAAAGACCTAACTTTAAGGCCAGACACTATAAAACTCTTAGAGGAAAAAATAGGCAGAAAACTCTTTGACATAAATCGCAGCAAGATCTTTTTTGATCCATCTCCTAAAGTAATGAAAATAAAAACAAAAATAAACAAATGGGACCTAATGAAACTTTAAAAGCTTCCTCACAGCAAAGGAAGCCATAAACAAAACAAAAAGACAACCCTCAGAATGGGAGAAAATATTTGCAAATGAAGCAACTGACAAGGGTTTAATCTCCAAAATATACAAACAGCCCATGCAGCTCAATATCAAAAAAACAAACAACCCAATCCAAAAATGGGTGGAAGACCTAATAGACATTTCTCCAAAGAAGACATACAGATGTCCAACAAACACCTGAAAAGATGCTCAACATCACTAATTATGAGAGAAATGCAAATCAAAACCACAATGAGGTATCACCTCCCACCGGTCAGAATGGCCATCATCAAAAAATCTACAAACAATAAATCCTGAACAGGGTGTGGAGAAAAGGGAACCGTCTTACACTATTGGTGGGAATGTAAATTGATACAGGCACTATGGAGAACAGTATGGAGGTTAATTAAGAAACTACAAATAGAACTACCATATGACCCAGCAATCCCACTCCTGGGCATATACTTGAAGAAAACCATAATTCCAAAAGATACATGCACCCCAATGTTCATCACAGCACTATTTACAATAGCCAGGATATGGAAGCAACCTAAATGTCCATCAACAGAGGAATGGATAAAGAAGATGTGGTACATATATATAGTGGAATATTACTCAGCCATAAAAAAGAACAAAATAATGCCATTTGCAGCAACATGGATGGACCTAGAGACTGTCAAACTGAGTGAAGTCAGACACACAAAGACAAATATCATATGATATTGCTTATATGTGGAATCTTAAAAAAGGGTACAAATTAACTGATTTACAAAACAGAAATAGAATTACAGATGTAGAAAACAAACTGACGGTTTCCAGGGGATAAGGGAGGGGGAGGGATAAATCGGGAGATTGAGATTGACATATACACACTACTATATATAAAATAGATAACTAATAAGAACCTGCTGTATAGCACAGGGAACTCTACTCAATACTCTGCAATGGTCTATATGGGAAAAGAATCTTAAAAAGAGTGGATACATGTATATGTATAGCTGATTCACTTTGCTGTATACCTGAAACTAACACAACATTGTAAATCAACTATACTCCCACAACAAAAAAAGGTAGCCCATTGTGACACACCTATCTTACTACACCACTAACGAAGTCTTAGAAGAATTATTTCAGTTTGCTTTGCCCATGCATCAGTTCCATCTGTGAAACAGGAGGAGTGCTTTCATTTACTGTGGAAAACCAGCTCTCCCTCAACATCTGTGCAGCCCAGCCCACATCCTCTAACCTCAGTCCTTACAAACTCACTGCGTGCTGTGCTGTCTTCCAGCTTCCAGAACCTGTGTGCCTGTGCCTCAGGGCTTTCTTAGGATACCAAAGCCCACCTTGCTGCTCACACAGAAAGCCAGACTTAGCATCAACCTTGCTCCCAAAAGGCCTCAATGGATGACTAATGGGAGTTGGCATATAAACATCCCAGCTCCCTTGCCCCGCAGGAGGGAGGCTCTGTTTCCTAGACTTTTCTCATGACATTAAGCAACAATCACTCACATTGGTGGGGTTTTTTTGGCCACCTTCTCTTTCCTGTCTCACTTCCCCACTCCCATACCAATGTTTCCTCACCTCCAGATGAACTACTTGTACTTGAGTCTTTGCCTTGAGGTCTGCTTCTGGGGAAATGCAAACTAAGACATTCTCTAAAAAAACACTTCACTGAGGTATGACTGACATGTAAAATCGGGACATATTTCATGCATACAACTTGATGAGTTTGGGGATAAGTATACACCACCATCAAGGCATCCATAGACCTCCATTACCTCCCAAAGTTTGCTCTCATCACTTTCATTATTTTTTTTGTTGTAAGAACACTTAACATAAGATCTGCCTTAGAGCTTCCCTGGTGGCGCAGTGGTTGACAGTCCACCTGCCAATGCAGGGGACACGGGTTTCTGCCCTGGTCCAGGTAGTTCCCACATGCCGCGGAGTGGCTGGGCCTGTGAGCCGTGGCCGCTGAGCCTGCGTGTCCGGAGCCTGTGCTCTGCAACAGGAGAGGCCACAACAGTGAGAGGCCCGCGTACGCAAAAAAAAAAAAAAAATCTGCCCTATTAGAAAAATGTGAGTATATGATACAGTATTGTTAGCTATAGGCACAGAACTTATTTATCTTGCATGAAATGTTAATTTGGTAAAACATGAACCTTGGAAATAACAATCTTTATACTTGTATACTCACAAATGCTCAGATCTGAAATGTACTTTTATTCCAGTGACATGTATTGTGACTGGTTTAGCAGATCAGATGCAGACCTGTAAATCTGAGTTTTGCCAAAAAAGTTTTCATAATGGAAATGGGAATTAGAAGAAGCTAATATTTGCATATATAACCTTGGTTATGAAAAGGTGACTTTGTTCTTTCAAGGCTCAGAGCTATATTTATGTCCAGCAACATCAACTTGTATTGAGCACTTGCTGCTTGTAGGCACTGTTCTAGCTGTTGGCAGTACAGCAATGAACAAAACAAAGCTTCTGCTCTTATGTAACATTCACGTGATGAGGAGTTTACAGCATTAGGTCGAGAGGGGTTAGCAAATGATGAGCCAGGTGTGGCACATTTCTTTGCTGCCTGTCTTTGCCAATGGTTTTGGATGGGATATGCTACAATAAGAATTAATTTCTGTGTCTGGCTTATTTCACTGTCATAATGTCCTCCAAGTCCATCTATGTTGTCACAAATGGCAAAATATCCTTCTTTTTTAAAAAGGCTGAATGTGAAAGGGAAAAACCTACAACCAAGATTACTCTACCCAGCAAGGACCTCATTCAGATTCAACGGACAAGCAAAAGCTAAGAGTATTCAGCACCACCAAACCAGCTTTACAATAAATGCTAAAGGAACTTCTCTAGGCAGGAAACACAAGAGAAGGAAAAGACCTACAATAACAAACCGAAAGAATTAAGAAAATGGTAATAAGAACATACATATCAATAATTCCCCTAAATGTAAACGGATGAAATGCTCCAACCAAAAGACACAGACTGGCTGAATGGATACAAAAGCAATACCCATATATATGCTGTCTACAAGAGACCCACTTCAGACCTAGGGACACATACAGACTGAAAGTTGAGGGGATGGAAAAAGATATTCCAAGCAAATGGAAATCAAAAGAAAGCTGGAGGGCTTCCCTGGTGGCGCAGTGGTTGAGAGTCTGCCTGCCGATGCAGGGGACACGGGTTCGTGCCCCGGTCTGGGAAGATCCCACATGCTGTGGAGTGGCTGGGCCCGTGAGCCATGGCCGCTGAGCCTGCGCGTCCGGAGCCTGTGCTCCGCAACGGGAGAGGCCACAACAGTGAGAGGCCCGTGTACCACAAAAAAAAAAAAAAAAAAAAAAGAAAGCTGGAGTAGCAATTCTCATATCAGATAAAATAGACTTTAAAATAAAGACTACTGCAAGAGACAAAGAAGGACAATACACAATGATCAAGGGATCAATCCAAGAAGAAGACATAAAAATTGTAGATATTTCTGCACCCAACATAGGAGCACCTCAAAACATAAGGCAAATACTAACAGCCATAAAAGGGGAAATCGAGACTAACACAACCACAGTAGGGGACTTTAACACTCCACTATCACCAAAGGACAGATAAACCAAAATGAAAATAAATAAGGAAACACAAGCTTTAAATGACCCATTAAACAAGATGGACTTAACTGATATTTATAGGACATTCCATCCAAAAGCAACAGACAACACTTTCTTCTCAAGTGCTCATGGAACACCCTCCAGGATAGATCATATCTTGGGGCACAAATCAAGCCTCGGTTAATTTAAGAAAAGTGAAATTGTATCAAGTATCTTTTCTGACCACAGCACTATGAGACTAGATATCAATTACAGGAAAAAAAATCTGTAAAAAACACAAACACATGGAGGCTAAACAATACACTACTAAATAACCAAGAGATCACTGAGGAAATCAAAAAATACCTAGAAGCTAATGACAATGAAAACACGACGACCCAAAACCTTTGGGATGCAGCAAAAGCAGTTCTGAGAGGGAAGTTTACAGCAATACAATCCTACCACAAGAAACAAGAAACATCTCAAATAAACAACCTAACCTCACACCTAAAGCAATTAGAGAAAAAAGAACAAAAAACCCCCAAAGTTAGCAGAAAAGCTGGTTCTTTGAGAAGATAAATGAAATTGACAAACCATTAGTCACACTCATCAAGAAAACAAGGGAGAAGACTCAAATCAATACAATTAGAAATGAAAAAGGAGAAGTAACAACTGACACTGCAGAAATGCAAAGCATCGTGAGAGATTACTACAAGCAACTCTATGCCAATAAAATGGACAACCTGGAAGAAATGGACAATTTCTTAAAAAAGCACAACCTCCCGAGACTGAACCAGGAAGAAACAGAAAATATAAACAGACCAATCACAGGCACTGAAATTGAGACTGTGATTAAAAATCTTTCAACAAACAAAAGCCCAGTACCAGATGGCTTCACAGGCGAATTCTATCAAACATTTAGAGAAGAGCTAACACCCAGCCTTCTCAAACTCTTCCGAAATAGAGCAAAGGGAGGAACACTCCCAAACTCATTCTACAAGACCACCATCACCCTGATACCAAAACCACACAAGGATGTCACAAAGAAAGAAGACTACAGGCCAATATCACTGATGAACATAGATGCAAAAATCCTCAACCAAATACTAGCAAACACAATCCAACAGCACATTAAAAGGATCATACACGATGACCAAGTGGGGTTTATCCCAGGAATGCAAGGATTCTTCAATATATGGAAATCAATCTATGTGATACACCATATTAACAAACTGAAGGATAAAAACCATATGATCATCTCAATAGATGCAGAAAAAGCTTTCCACAAAATTCAACACCCATTTATGATAAAAAAAAAAACCCTCCAGAAAGCAGGCATAGAGGGAACTTACCTCAACATAATACAGGCCATATATGACAAACCCACAGCCAACATTGTTTTCTATGGTGAAAAACTGAACCCATTTTCACTAAGATCAGGAACAAGACAAGGTTGCCCACTCTCACCACTATTATTCAACATAGTTTTGGAAGTTTTAGCCACAGCAGTCACAGAAGAAAAACAAATAAAAGGAATCCAAATCAGAAAAGAAGAAGTAAAGCTGTCACTGTTAGCAGGTGACATGACACTATACATAGAGAATCCAAAAGACTCTACCAGAAAACTACTAGGGCGAAGCAATGAATTTGGTAAAGTTGCAGGATACAAAATTAGTGCACAGAAATCTCTTGCATTCCTATATACTAATGATGAAAAATCTGAACGAGAAATTAAGGAAACACTCCCATTTACCACTGCAACAAAAAGAAAAAAAAACCTAGGAATAAACCTACGTAAAGAGACAAAAAACCTGTATGCAGAAAACTATAAGACACTGATGAAAGAAATTAAGGATGGTACAAACAGATGGAGAGATATACCATGTTCTTGGATTGGAAGAATCAGTGTTGTGAAAATGACTACACGACCCAAAGCAATCTACACATTCAATTCAATCCCTATCAAATTACCAATGGCATTTTTCACAGAACTGAAACAAAAAATTTCACAATTTGTATGGAAGACCCCGAATAGCCAAAGCAATCTTTAGAAAGAAAAATGGAGCTGGAAGAATAAGGCTCCCTGAATTCAGACTATACTACAAAGCTACAGCAATCAAGACAGTATGGTACTGGAACAGAAACAGAAATATTGATCAATGGAACAGGATAGAAAGCCCAGAGATAAACCCATGCACATATGGTCACCTTATTTTTGATAAAGGAGGCAAGAATATACAATGGAGAAAAGACAGCCTCTTCAATAAGTGGTGCTGGGAAAACTGGACAGCTACATGTAAAAGAATGAAACTAGAACACTCCCTAACGCCATACATAAAAATAAACTCAAAATGGATTAAACACCTAACTGTAAGGCCAGACAGCATAAAAATCTTAGAGGAAAACATAGGCAGAACTCTCTATGACATAAATCACAGCAAGATCCTTTTTGACCCACCTCCTAGAGAAATGGAAATAAAAATAAACAAATGGGGGCATCCCTGGTGGCGCAGTGGTTGAGAGTCCGCCTGCCGATGCAGGGGACACGGGTTCGTGCCCCGGTCCGGGAAGATCCCACATGCTGCAGAGCGGCTAGGCCCGTGAGCCATGGCCGCTGAGCCTGTGCGTCCGGAGCCTCTGCTCCGCAACGGGAGAGGCCACAACAGTGAGAGGCCCACGTACCGCAAAATAAATACACAAATAAATAAACAAATGGGACCTAATGAAATTTAAAAGCTTTTGCACAGCAAAGGAAACCATAAACAAGACGAAAAGACAACCCTCAGAATGGGAGAAATTATTTGCAAATGAATCAACGGACATAGGGTTAATCTCCAAAATATATAAACAGCTCATGCAGCTCAATATCAAAGAAAGAAACAACCCAATCCAAAAATGGGCAGAAGACCTAAAGAGACATTTCTCCAAAGAAGATATACAGATTGCCAACAAACACACGAAAGGATGCTCAACATCACTAATCATTAGAGACATGCAAATCAAAACTACAGTGATTACCGCCTCACACCAGTCAGAATGGCCATCATCAAAAAAATCTACAAACAATAAATGCTGGAGAGGGTGTGGAGAAAAGGGAACCCTCTTGCACTGTTGGTGGGAATGTAAACTGATACAGCCATTATGTAGAACGGTATGGAGGTTCCTTTAAAAACTAAAAATAGAACTACCATATAACCCAGCAATCCCACTACTGGGCATATACCCTGAGAAAACCATAATTCAAAAAGAGTCATGTACCACAATGTTCATTGCAGCACTATTTACAATAGCCAGGACATGGAAGCAACCTAAATGTCCAACGACAGATGAATGGATAAAGAAGATGGATGTGGCACATATATACAATGGAATATTACTCAGCCATAAAAAGAAACGAAATTAAGTTATTTGTAGTGAGGTGAATGGACCTAGAGTCTGTCATACAGAGTAAAGTAAGTCAGAAGAGAAAAACAAATACCATATGCTAACACATATATACGGAATCTAAAAAAGAAAAAAATGGTTCTGAAGAACCCAGGGGCAGGACAGGAATAAAGACACTGACATAGAGAATGAACTTGAGGATCCGGGGAGGGGGAAGGGTAAGCTAGGACAAAGTGAGAGAGTGGCATGGACTTATATACACTACCAAATATAAAACCGATGGCTAGTGGGAAGCAGCCGCATAGCACAGGGAGGTCAGCTCACTGCTCTGTGACCACCTAGAGGGGTGGGATAGGGAGGGTGGGAGGGAGACCCAAGAGGGAGGAGATATAGGGATATATGTATATGTATAGCTGATTCACTTTGTTATAAAGCAGAAACTAACACACCATTGTAAAGCAATTATACTCCAATAAAGATGTAAAAAAAAAAAGAAACATAGGAGAAGAAAAAAGAAGCCATCGGGGTCTACAGAGAATTAGGAAATTGGCAGAGGTGTGAAATTGTCTTTCAACAGGTAGACTCACCCACACATATCCTAAAAAGTCCCATATTTCTCTAAAATGAGTATTCAGAAAAAGGGTTGGATATGAGGGTGGGGTATGAGTTTAATGGTCATTATGTTGATCTGGCTTGTTAAATTCCTTGAGTATAAAGAACATTCAGAACATGTTGGGTTTCAGAACTGTGCTCCAGAACACAGAAGCATCTGTTATTCATATCTACTCACGGATCTGAACTTGATGTATATGACACTTTCCAAGTTGCTAGGTTTGCCTGAATTGAGTACACATCAAAGACTCACGCTGCACCTGTAAAACATGCATTAATATTAATGTTCATTAGCTTGGATCCTTTATTTCCAGCATCATATCAACCATGACTAAAGACTGTTCAAGGGCTATTCCTCTCTGTTTCATATGACGATATAACCACGTTCAAGGCCAGCCCTAGGCTAAAACGTGAAGGAAGCAGATGCTATGTAACTGGGAGATCACATGATTGAATATTTAGGAAAATAAAGCAGAAAAAATGCCAGTGATGCCAGCTTCTTAACAATAAGAGTAGTCATCCCACCTTTCCACAATCCACACCCCACCCCAACCAAGAAAGTTTCAGCTAGAATTTTTCAAGTTAAAATGTATTGCTGACTTGCTTATTTTCCTTTGGGTAAAAAGGGGGGATATATTAAAGGCACATTTTGAAATGGCAGTGATAAAATTGTTTCTTTTTACATTTTCTTAATATGTATACCCTTTATTCTCTAAATGCCAATAACTAACACATGATAATTTCCATTTAGTTCAGCTTAGCATTGCTCCTGTGTAAACAGTATAGAAAAATGGTAAGGCTAACCATTTAGGTTTATTCACATTAAGGCCAGGACCCCAGCACAAATTAAATTCTCATTAAAATTCAAACCATGAACAAAAGAGCAATTTAAATATTGAACAATGTGGGTCTCAAACCATGTATCCCATATTCAGTTCAGTCCACTAATGTGGTTAATGATCTAGACACAGGACCACTGGGAATGCATATTGACCAGTTTGGGACGCAGGGGAAGGACAGTAGATACTGCAGTGATCAGTGGTCCCGAGGGTTGAGATTGTTAAGGCAGTTTTATCAAGTACCCAGAAACAATACACTCATGAGAAACATTATGACAGGCACTTCCAGCTGTCCCCCTTCTCTCTCACAATAAGAGAACCCCTGATTTTAAGCTAGACTCTTAGCCTCCCCAGTTTAAAACATTTTCCATGCTACTCTGTAACTGGTGTGGTTCTGTGTGTCTATGTTCTGGTCAAAGGAAGATGAGCAAAAGTAAAGTTTACATTTTTGGGTCATGTCCTTAATGGCAAGAATGTGGCCCTCTACTCCCATTTTATACCCTTCTTGCTGCCTGGAATTCAGATGCTAGGAGAGTCATCTTGGATCATGTGGATGAAGTCAACATTCTAAGAATGACAGAGCAAAAAGATGGAGGGTGCCTGGGCTCTAGATGACGTCTCAGTACAGCAGCATCATAACTGCTGAGATTTTACTTTGATAAATAAATTAACCTCTATCTTGTTTAAGGCATTGTTCATTTTCATCTCTGCTAGAGCAGAGATTTTATACTATTATAGATACATGGCAAGTAATTTCTTACTAATAAAATTTTAAGGATGGATGATTGTGAGTTATTTATTTTGTTTTACATTAGAGTAGTTGTCCTATTATAATACTACTCACACTAACTTCTATTCCAAAGTGTTTTATAGAGCAGGAGAAAAGAAGTATAATTATATGGAGCATGTCACAAATTGTGAGAAGTCCACAGAGTGTACCCATATGATGTGTCCAACATGTGAATGCCATCTGTTATGTGTACTACAGGTTGAAAACTGCTAGACTGGAACAAGAAGCTAAGAAAACCATGGCTGTAGGTTTAATACCCATGTGGATTACTTGTCTTATACTCAGATTGTACTCCTTACCTCACTGACTGATTTGACTAATTCATATCATAAGGCAAAACCAGCAAGAAAGCTGGATGCAAAATAACCTCCACTCATGGACGAATCATATAGGGCACAAGCCCTACTACTAGGAGGGCAGCTTAATGACAGCCAAAGGGGCACAACTGAGGTAATAATGAGCTAAACAATAAAAAGCATGTTTTGCTTATAAAAATGTCAAGAAATAAAAATAAATATATAAGACTTATATTGACCAGAACATGAATAAACAAGCACTCTCCTACACTATTAGTAGAGTGTATATGTTTAATCCAAAGGAAAAATCAGACAAGTGCACAAAGATGTAATGTACTAAGTTGTTCATCATAATGCTATTTATAACAGTGAAAAATTGGCTACAACTTACAAGTCCAACAACAGAGAACTGGCTAAGTAAATTTAGTGCATGCCTGTGATGGAATAATTTGCAGCCATTAGAATTGAATTATAGAAAATTATTTAATTACATTAAATTAACAGTGCAGGTTTAAAAATACACACAGTATGATATGGATTTTGTAAAACACACACACACACACACACACACACACACTATATAGATATAATTTACATGTGTGTTTAAAACATTTAAAATGTTAAAATTCAGGACTTCCCTGGCGGTCGGGTGGTTAAGACTTCGCCTCTCAATGCAGGGGGTGCGGGTTCGATCCCTGGTCACGGAGCTAAGATCCCACATGACTCGTGGCCAAAAAACCAAAATATAAAACAGGAGCAATATTGTATCAAATTCAATAAAGACTTTAAAAATGGTCCACATCAAAAAAAAAGTCCAAAAAAAGAGTAATAAAATAAAATGTTAAAATTCTAATGCTGGACTTCCCTGGTGGCACAGTGGTTAAGAATCCGCCTGCCAATGCAGGGGACATGGGTTCGAGCCCTGGCCCTGGAAGATCCCACATGCCGTGGAGCAACTAAGCCCGTGCACCACAACTACTGAGCCCACATGCCACAACTACGGAAGCCCACGCACCTAGAGTTCATGCTCCACAACAAGAGAAGCCACTGCGATGAGAAGCCCGTGCATCAAGACAAAGAGTAGCCCCCACTCGCCGCAACTAGAGAAAGCCTGCACATAGCAACGAAGACCCAACACAGCCATTAATTAATTAATTTAATTAAAATTCTAATGTTATCTCAGGGAAGGAGGTTATGAGTAATTTTTATTTTCTTCATTGTGCTTTTGTTTGTTTTTTCAGAGTCTTCAGTGAAAATATATGTTAATTTTACAATCATATAAATAAATGTAATTTTAAAAGGCAGGATGAGAAGAAAGGAGGGAGGGAGCAAGGGAGAGGAAGAGTGAATGCAGACTCTTGTATACAACAGATCTGAATCCGCATCCAGACTCCACCTCATAGCTCTTTGACACTGAACAAACTAACAACTTCTTTAAACCTAAGTTCCCTCATCTGTAAAAACAGGACCAATAATTACGTGAAAAGGCAATTATGAAGGTTTAATATCATCATATATGAGTATTTTCCAAATTTCTGAAGAACATTAATCATTTTAAATGCTCAAATAAAACATTTCCTTGAGAAATTCAAAATGCATATTTGGATATTAAAGATTCTACCAAGCCTCCCTTAAACAAACCAGCTTAACTTCATTTAATCTAGCCCTCCCTGAACTTACCTGACCATGGAAATATATTTTACAGAATATCTATGAACCTACTTAATTCTGCCCAACACACATCTTGGGAAATGCTGACAGGTTAGTGGACACGATCCAGTACCCAGCACTCAATGGCTGCTTGGGTAGTTTTTGTCCTTTTTTCACCTATAAAGGACTGAGAATGGATTCTTATGATTACAGAAATAGTGAACTACACTGAGTAGAAGACAGCTCATAATTAAGAACCTAAAAGAATGATGAACTTAAAAAGGAGAAGTTGGACTGGAAATAACACTGACAAATGCCGCAACGTGTTATTTCCCAACACAGGAATGAGGTATTTAATGCTGAAAGGAAAAAAGGAAGATGATGTCATTCCGTTAACATAAAATCATGATTTCTGTTGCTCATACTAAATGTAATGTGTTATCAAAAAATGAAGTATACGTGGGAGTAATATATTGATTAATCCTAATACATGCCAAGATCCTTACAGATAAAAGCAAGCCAATTTCAATTTATGATTTCATAATGCATTAACATTGTCTAGGGGTCTTTCCAACAGGAGATAGCAAGGTCCACCTTCAATAAAATTAATCGTTTTACTTACAAGTTGAATAATCAGACCCTACAGATATTCTTTAGGGGTCAGCATGAAAACTTCCCAGAAGAAATTAAATAATACATGATAAAACCAACATGTTTCATGGACAACACCATAAAATTCAAAAAGCATTTTACGTTTTCACCATCGTTATCTTTAACTTAGTACAGCTAATGTAATGAATGAATAATTGGATAAGGTAAAAAATGCTTTGCGTATGATTCATAAATGGTGGAGGTAGATGAATTAAATACTCTCTCAAAATCTCCTATAATCCTGTCCCTGTATTCCTCATCTTCAATATACTGTTGACATTAGAAAAAAGTTACCATATGCCAACTGGTATTGAGCAAGTGGTAGATGAAGGGGAAATCTCTCAGAATTTGTAAAGACAGTAGCTTCCAGCAGATTCGCATCCCAAAGTCAAATCACCTGGGTGGGCCAAAAACAACTTCAAGCAGGGTTGTTTTTTTTTTTTTAACATCTTTATTAGAGTATAATTGCTTTACAACAGTGTGTTAGTTTCTGCTTTATGACAAAGTGAATCAGCTATACATATACATATATCCCCACATCTCTTCCCTCTTGCATCTCCCTCCCTCCCACCCTCCCTATCCCACCCCTCTAGGTGGTCACAAAGCACCAAGCTGATCTCCCTGTGCTATGCGACTGCTTCCCACTAGCTATCTGTTTTACATTTGGTAGTGTATATAAATAAGTCAGAAAGGGTTGTTATTTTATATCTGCAGTTCTGAGCCGTGGATGCTCATTGAAATCACCTGAGTAGCTTTAAAAACTGATGCCTGGATTCGACTTCTGCAGATTCTGATTTAAATGGTCTATATAGTTCAGCTTGGACATCAGGATTTTTTAAAGTTCATCAGACAATTCTATATATAGCCAAGTTGAAGAACCACTGTTAGTGATCCTAAAGCATATGTAAATGCAAATACTATTTGGAGGAAGGCACATCATTCCTAGGTTGCAAAGAAGTCCCACACCGTTTTCAAGAACAATGACCATTACACAGACAAAAATAAGAAAGCCCCAAGAAAACGAGATACCATAATTAAGATTAAGAAAAAATAAGAGACTGTAGAAACAGACCCTCGAAGACTTTGAATATAGGAATGAATTGTTAAGACACAGATCTAAAACAACTATTCCTACTAAGCTTAATGAAATAAAACACAAGCCTGAAAGTAACTTTACTGGAAACCACAAAAAGTTTCCAGGGAGATTTGAAAATGTAGCCAAAGAACTTATAGAAATGGACATATATACACTACCAAACGTAAAATAGCTAGCTAGTGGGAAGCAGCCGCATAGCACAGGGAGATCAGCTCGGTGCTTTGTGACCACCTAGAGGGGTGGGATAAGGAGGGTGGGAAGGAGGGAGACGCAAGAGGGAAGAGATATGGGAACATATGTATATGTATAACTGATTCACTTTGTTATAAAGCAGAAACTAACACACCATTGTAAAGCAATTATACTCCAATAAAGATGTTAAAAAAACAATTAAAATCTAAAATTTAAAACTCAATGGATTAGTTTAACAGCAGATTACATATAGCAAAAGGGAGCGTTGGTAAAATGAAATACAGGTCAGAAGAATCCAAAATGCAGCACAGGAATATAAAAGTATAGAAAATTAATAAAAAGCATTTAAGAGACTCTATGTAGAGTGTAGAGTGAAAAGGTTTAACACATTTTTAATTAGAGTTCCAAGAAAGAAAAGAAAGGGTAAGAATTTGAAAAGTTAATGACTGAGAATTAATGAAAAACACAGATCTGCAGACGTAAGAAATCCAGTGAGTCCCAACCGGATATATAAAAGGACTTTTACCTTAGACACATAATAGTAAAACTGCAGAACACCTAAGACAAAGAGAAGATCTCAAAAGCAATGAGTGAAAAAAAAACAGACTGCATTCAGATGAATGACAGACTGAAAGCTGACTTCTTAACAAGAGCAATGGAAACCAGAGGAAGGTAAAATGATATATTCAGTATTCTAAAAGGAAATAACCACCCATTCTATGTTGAAAATTCTCAAGAGTGATTGTAAATTGAAGAAGTTTTAAGACAAACAAAAATGGAGAGAATTTGCCTCCAGCAGAATCTCACTAAAGAAAATTCTAGAGAATGCATTTCAGGCAGAAAAATTCCAGAAGGAAGAATTATGATGGAACAAAGAATATAGAGGCAAGGAAGAAGTGGAGCTGTCGGAAAATCTTTTAAAAATTACTTTAAAATATCAATAATAATAATGTTTTTGAAATTAAAATATAATTTTTACAAAACAAGAATAATTTATAACTGAAGAGAGAAATAATGAAATTAAGTGTTCTAAGACCCTTACAGTATCCAAGAGAAAAATAAAGGTACCTATGAATTTTAGACTTGACAAATTAAGTAAGTATTTTGTAATCTAAGGGCACCACTAAAAGAAAAAAATGTTTAATTTTTGAAACTGGTAGAAAAAATTAGAACGATTTAAAAAGTACTCAATCTGAAATAATGCAATAAAAGAGAGAAATACAAAGCACAAAATAGAATGATTAATTAAGACCAAAACCTATTATTAATTCCTTCAAATGTAAATCAATCCAATACTCCAGTTAAAAGACAAAGGTTCTTAGAAAAGATATATTTTAACTTTAAAAAACTACATTTTAATCAAAAAACTACATTTTGATCAAAAGTGACAATATCTAAAAACTAAGGCTAGAAAAATGTTAAAGTATAAGGACAGAAAAAAATATACCATGCAAACACTAA
Organism: Lagenorhynchus albirostris; assembly: GCF_949774975.1. NCBI lineage: Eukaryota > Metazoa > Chordata > Mammalia > Artiodactyla > Delphinidae > Lagenorhynchus > Lagenorhynchus albirostris. Next base: position 112,372,010 of record NC_083116.1, on the reverse strand, counting down.
TCAAAAGAAAGCTAGGATAGATAGCTATAGTACTGTCAGAAAATATGTAAGTCAAAAAGTATTACCAGAGATAAAGATAATCACTTTATATACATCAAAGGTAAAGTTTACCAGGAAGATAAAACCATTTAAAACTTGTACCTAATAATATAGCATCAAAATAATTAAAGCAAAAATTGAAAGAAAAAGGAGAAATACACAAAGTCATAAACATAGAGATTTTAGCACACGTCTCAGTAATTAATAAATAAATGGAATAAAAAATCAGAATGGATATGGAAAATTTGAACAACATGATGAACACACAAGTTCTAATGGATATTTATAAAATACAACAATAAAATATACTCAATGTAGAATTATTTTCAGAATATTCAATACTTACAAACAAAATGCTTGACTATGAAGCTGGCCTCAACAAATTTCAAAAGACCAAATAATACAGAGCATATTTTCTGACAACAACTAACACAGAAAAAAATTACAAAAAGAAAACTAGAAATACTCACATGTTTGGAAATTAAGAAACACAGTTCTAAATAACTCATTGGGCAAGAAGGAAATCATGATAAAAATTATAAAATATTTTGAACTGGAGAATAAAGAAATACCACATATTAACTGCAACTAAAGTGGAACTTAGAGAATATAGTCTCAAATGTATAAATTAGAAAAGAAGACAAACTAAAAATAAAAGAGCTAAAGCAGCCATCTCAAGAAATTAGAAAAAAGTGCAGCAAAATAATCCCCAACAAAGTAGAAGGAAGTACAAAAGATGAGAGAAGAAATTAATAAAATAAAAAAGAAACATATGAATCTTCCACTTCCAGTAACAGTGGGCTAGGTAATTTAGATCAATGCTTCCACTGAGGACAACTAAAAAAGATGGATAAAATATTATTTTAATTCTTCTTAAAAGTATCAGTGAACTAACAATTAAGTGGGATGGTAGAAATAAGATAATTTCAGACATGTAATTTCTAAAAACTATCTACTTTCTATGTATCCCTTGTCTGGAATCCAATGGAAAACGTGCTCTATTCACAGCTGTGCTCCATCAAAATGAGGAGTAAACCAATGTGAAGAACATTTTACACAGGGATTATCACATAAATACTGAATAGTGATATAACTAAAATTACAATATTGGAATGGTGGATAAAAGGACTTGTCCTTCTGTGTGTGCACAAGCATGTAGGTGTAGAGGGGATGGGATGGTAGTAAAAGAAACTAAATCCTCTTCTTCTCTAGTCAGAAACCAATGGTTCTGGCCAAAGCTAAAAATTCACAAAGTAGCAACGTAAGCATGTCATTTATTTATTTACTTGTTTGTTTATTTATTTCTTTATCATTTTCCTTTTTTTTCATTGAATTAAAGATTCTTTGTCCATCAACAGAGCAATGGATAAAGAAGATGTGATTGTATATGTGTGTGTGTGTATACACACACACACACACACACACACACACACATAATGGAATATTAGTCAGCCGTAAAAAATAAAATAAAATAAATAATGCCATTTGCAGCAACATGGATGGACCTAGAGATTGTCATAGAGAGTGAAGTAAGTCATACACAAAAAGACAAATATCATATGATATTGCTTATATGTGGAATCTTAAAAAAGGGTATAAATGGGGCTTCCCTGGTGGCTCAGTGGTTGAGAATCTGCCTGCTAATGCAGGGGACACGGGTTCGAGCCCTGGTCTGGGAGGATCCCACATGCCGCGGAGCAACTAGGCCCGTGAGCCACAACTACTGAGCCTGTGCGTCTGGAGCCTGTGCTCCACAACAAGAGAGTCCGCGATAGTGAGAGGCCCGCGCAGCATGATGAAGAGTGGCCCCCGCTTGCGACAACTAGAGAAAGCCCTTGTACAGAAATGAAGATGCAACACAGCAAAAATAAATAAATTAATTAATAAACTCCTACCCCCAACATCTTCTTTAAAAAAAAAAACGCATACACCCTTTAAAAAAAAAAGGGTACAAATGAACTTATCTAGAAAACAGAAATAGAGTTACAGATGTAGAAAATAAACTTAGGTTACCAGTGGGTAAGGAGGGGGCGAATAAATTGGAAGACTGGGATTGACATATACACACTACTATAAATAAAATAGATAACAAATAAGGACCTACTGTATAGCATGGGGAACTCTACTCAATACTCTGTAATGACCTATAAGGGAAAAGAATCTAAAAAAAAGAGTGGATATATGTATATGTATAACTGATTCACTGTTGTACACCTGAAACTAACACAACATTGTAAATCAACTATACTCCAATAAAAATTTAAAATTAAAATAAAAATTAAAAATAAAAATTCAACAGAAAAAAGTAAATTCTATAGTGCTTCACAATTTTCAAAAGTTTCACACACATGATTTCATATAATCTCATAATAACCCTTTTTTTAACCCCTACCCCTCTATTGCCCCTCCCTCCTTCCCTCTCCCCACTGGTAACCACTAGCTTGTTCTATCTGTGAGTCTGCTTCTTTTTTGTATTCACTAGTCTGTTGTGGTTTTTAGGTTCCACATATAAGTGATATCATACAGCATCTATCTTTCTCTGTCTGACTTATTTTACTTAGCATGATGCCCTCCAAGTCCATCCATGTTGCTGCAAATGCCAAAAATTCATTCTTGTTATGGCTGAGTAGTATTCCATTGTGTGTGTGTGTGTGTGTGTATATATATATATATATATATATATATATATACACACACCACCTCTTCTTTATCCATTCATCTGTCAGTTGACACTTAGGTTGTGTAAGCATGTTATTTAGATAACATGTAGGAAAGGGTAGGGAGGAATGAATAGGAAGAACGCGAAGGATTTTTTGTTTTGGGCCGTGCCTCTCAGCTTGTAGGATCTTAGTTCCCTGACCAGGGATGGAACTTGTCCCCCCTGCAGTGGAAGCTCAGAGTCCTAACCATTGGACCACCAGGGAATTCCCCACAAAGGATTTTTAGAGCAGTAAAAATACTCTGTATGATACCATAATGACTCATGTCATTATATATTTATCCTAACCCATATAGTGTACAAAACGAAGAGTGAACCCTAAAGTAAACTATGGACTTTGACTGATAATGATCTGTCAATGTAGGTTCATCAATTATAACAAATGTACCACTCTGGTGGAGAATGTTGATAATGGGGGATAATGATACATAACAATGTGAGCATGTTATTTAGATATGGACATAAATACCAATAGAATGAACTGAAAGAGTTAAGTGTTTGCCTAGGAAGTGAGAAATGGTGGTGGCTAGGTGGAACAAGCTATTTTTCAGAGCAAGCCTTGTAGAATTATTTGAATTATTAACAATGGATATGTATACATTTGACAAAAATAAAAACCAAATTAAACTTTGAAAAAGTAAATGAGAAGTGAAGAAGTGAGACAGTATCTGTAGACTACTTTAGAGCACTTCGCTGTAAAGTAAAACAAAGGAATAATTTAGTACCTGAAGAAAGATGCAGAGCCAATATTGGGTTTTCTTTTTTGAGGGGCAGAGTGGTTCTTAAGATGGCTAGACCACAGCATATATGCTGGGCGAATGATCCAAATAAGACAAACAGAAATATATATTGCAGGAAAGAAAAAGCATAATTGAAGGAGCAAGGGCTTAAGAAGATAAGGGTGATAGGATCCAGAGTATCACTGGCAGAATTGCTTTTTTGTGTTTTGTTGTTGTTATTGTTTTGTTTTGTTTTATGGGGTTTTTTTAAGGTTCAGGTAATTTCCAGTTTATTAGTATTATCCTGGCAGAGTGGGAAAGTTTGCAACAGTTTGGCATAGCAAAACTGGTTGGTATTGAATCAGCCATTTAAAATATAATCATATTTATATTCCCACCAACAGTGCAGGAGGGTTCCCTTTTCTCCACACCCTCTCCAGCATTTATAGTTTGTAGATTTTTTGATGATGGCCATTCTGACCGGTGTGAGGTGGTACCTCATTGTAGTTTTGAATTGCATTTCTCTAACGATTAGTGATGCTGAGCATTCTTTCATGTGTTTGTTGGTGACCTGTATACCTTTGGACAAATGTCTATTTAGGTCTTCTGCCCATTTTTGGATTGGGTTGTTTGTTTTTTTGATATTGAGCTGCTTGATAATGGAGGCAAGGATATACAATGGAGAAAAGACAGTCTCTTCAATAAGTGGTGCTGGGAAACTGGACAGCTACATGTAAAAGAATGAAATTAGAACACTCCCTAACACCATACACAAAAATAAACTCAAAATGGATTACACGTGTATCTTTTGACCTTAATTTTATCAACTGCTCATTTTTATGCTCATGTATCAGTTGCCATGTGTAAAGCAGTGACAAGCTTTAATTCTCTTTATTTCATAGCTTAGTGGCCTCCATTCTTCCCTTAAAAATAGATAAAAATATTTTGAGTGTGTGAACTTTACAAGTACATCTAAATTTTGCCAAGTTCCAAATGATGGCAGTGTAACTGTAAGTACACTCTCTTTTTAGCTCGTCATCATTTTATAATGAAGAGTTTTCTCTAAATCAGTGATTTTTTTGACCTGCAAATTAAGACTCATTGGTGAACTGTAAAATTGATTGAGCATATCAAAAGCAGCATTTTAAAAGAAATAAACCCGAACAGAAAACTAGAAAATATTAGAGTACACTTAAGAGTAAGAATTGTTTCTTAAAATCTATTTCCATGTATATAGCTATTTACATATATAATGTATATTTATTTCCATATATACCATGTCTACATACACATACATGAACATATATGTTTGATTGTACTAAATTATAATGTAAAATTATTTTTTTAATTGTAGGTTGTCATCAAAAAGTTTCAAAGCCACCAGTGTAAATAATGTCTCAGGTCCCTTAAAGTTTTGAAGCCACATAGCAAAATATACATATAATATTTCTTTTTTTTTTACATCTTTATTGGCGTATAATTGCTTTACAATGGTGCGTTCGTTTCTGCTTTATAACAAAGTGAATCAGTTATACATATACATATGTTCCCATATCTCTTCCCTCTTTACATATAATATTTCCACTTCCTACCCTAAAATATCCCAAGGACCCTTCATACCTTGAGAGAGCAAGTGTATTAATGTCAGCTCTGCTGTAAAACAGTCAGTCTCAAATATCTCAAGATTACAACAACAAGCATTTATTCCTTGCTCATATCATGTTGCACTTGCAGGTGTGCTGCTGCAATTCCATATGTGATTTCATTCCGGGGTCCAGACTCCAGGAGACGCCCCTACTTGGGACATACCCATTTTAATGGCAAAGAGAACAAGCAAGAGAGATGATGGACGTGCGTGATGCTCAGATGTGGCACACATCACGTCTACTCACATTCCATTGGCTAAATTACATCACATGTCCAAGCCTAAAGTCAATGTAGTAGTATTATAAACTCTGCCTTCAAGATGGCACAGCAGGGCTTCCCTGGTGGCGCAGTGGTTGAGAGTCCGCCTGCCGATGCAGGGGACACGGGTTCGTGCCCCGGTCCGGGAAGATCCCACATGCCGCGGAGCAGCTAGGCCTGTGAGCCATGGCCGCTGAGCCTGCACGTCCGGAGCCTGTGCCCCACAACGGGAGAGGTCACAACAGTGAGAGGTCCGCGTATCGCAAAAAAAAAAAAAAAAAGATGGCACAGCAACACAAATGCCAACAAGCAAAAACATAAAAACTTCTCATCAGTAAGGGAGCTAGTATTTGGGAACAATAATACAATCTATCAGAGCAATTCACTTCTCTCCTTTCCCTTTCTAATCCCTTTGTATGATAAAGGAAAAGAGAATATTTCTTGTCCCCAAAGTAGGAAAGAGGCCAAGGTCATGGCTTATGTGAGCTGTGGCATGGTTAGTTTCCTCTGGGTTGTGGTCAAATACTTCCCACTTAATTTGGGCTATTATCCTGTAAATGGACTAGCATTTTGAAGTATAACTAGAACAGGGCAATTCCATCCATGTACGGGGAAAAATCACCTAGAGAACATAGCAGGAAGACAACAATGATTACCTAGAAATAAAGAAAATTTCAAAAATGAAAATAGTTACCCAAAAAGGGGTAATACTGATCTTCTTCTGAAGGGCACCAATGAATTTTTATAAACCACTTGCAAATAGCACTAATAAAACTATGAGAAACTGGATTTTTTATGGTGTATATTAAAGTACTCATTGTCTGTTCTCTTTTTTTTAAAATAAATTTATTTTACTTATTTATTTTTGGCTGCATTGGGTCTTTGTTGCGCATGGGCTTTCTCTAGTTGTGGCGAGGGAGGGGCTACTCTTCGTTGCGGTGCACGGGCTTCTCATTGCCATGGCTTCTCTTGTTGCAGAGCACAGGTTCTAGGCATGTGAGCTTCAGTAGTTGTGGCTTGTGGGCTCAGTAGTTGTGGCTCACGGGCTCTAGAGCGCAGGCTCAGTAGCTGTGGCGCACGGGCTTAGTTGCTCCGCGACATGTGGGATCTTCCCGGACCAGGGCTTGAACCCGTGTCCCCTGCATTGGCAGGCATATTCTTAACCACTGTGCCACCAGGGAAGCCCTCATTTGCTGTTCTCTTGTGGAAGTTTACCTAAGTAAATGTTATTATCATTTTCTCAAGATCAAACTATTGGAGATTATGCATTCTACTGTTTCTTCCTTAATTCAAAAATAGTTTAGAATCCCAGTCATAAATAGAACAGCTAATAATAAATCTCATGAATGCTTATGACTCTCTGGGAATGCTTAAAAAAGTGACAAATTAGGTATTCAGAAGTGAACATTATTTAAAAATTTCCAACTAGTATGAATCATCCCAAACCAAATTATAGTAGAAATGCCCTATCCATATTAAATCCTACACTATGCACTTAAATGGCCAATAATTTATTCTTTGAGAGAACACAAACAAGACTCCAATCAATTTACATGAGACAATCCAAGCAAACATGAAACTGCTGCCAAGTTCCAACTGTTCGATCCTAGGAATTTTTTTTTTTCTTTGCGGTACGCGGGCCTCTCGCTGTTGTGGCCTCTCCCGCTGCGGAGCACAGGCTCCGGACGCGCAGGCTCAGCGGCCATGGCTCACGGGCCCAGCCGCTCCGCAGCATGTGGGATCTTCCCGGACCGGGGCACGAACCCGTGTCCCCTGCATCGGCAGGCAGACTCAACCACTGCGCCACTGGGGAAGCCCGATCCTAGTAATCGTATTTAAAAAAATTTGAGTGGAAAATGAGACGGTTGTTTTTATAACTTAACTATAAATAAAATGAAGTGTGTGTGTGTATGTGAACTCTAGGCCACATGGTATCCTCCTCTTAAACACCTTCATGCAATACACAAGAACACACCTCTATGTGCCCTGCAGAAAAGCTATTCTTACAGTCTTGGGTGACCTCTATGTTACTCATCAAAGAGAAGCATAATCATTCAGTACATACTTGATCCCCAAGTAAACCCTCACCTCACTACTCACAACCTAAAAGGAAAGCCTGAGAAGGGACAAAGTGGCACTTTACCTTGCTGTGGCCCAAGGAAGACTTTCATTGATTATATGACAGGTCGCTCTCATTTCATTGAGATATCAAGGGAGGTTGAGTGTGAAGGAAATCCCCCCAAACATCTCAAAGGAGGCTACACCAACAGTCACCGAAACTCTGGGTAGAACCCAAAACATAATGTCACTATGTCCACATAAGATGACTGAATTGGCTCTAGATGGTGACTCCTGGTGCAACGGGGTTGCTTTAAGAAGCATCCAACTACTACGCTCATGAGAAAGAAGAAAAGGGGCTTCCCAAAGTACAGCTGAGGCTTGGAATGTTAAAATTGAAGGAACAATAAGAGTTATTTAATTTGACCCTTCTGTTTGACATATAATGAAGCAGATCCAAAGCATTTTAACGACTCTTTCAAGGTCACCCTAGCTAATTTTTTATGACAATTGGACTTAAACCTATGTCTCACTATTCACAGTTCATTGCTCTTTCCACTACAACTCTGAAACCCCAGTTTCAGCACTGATTTCTCAACAAGGAAGCACTGGACAATTATAGCTAGGATATTAGTGAATAATATTTAATGATGGGAAAAAGGAACTTTCTTGCGTGACAGAAACATTCCAAATCTGATTGGGATGCCACACATGTGTATATATTTGTATGCTCACTGAACGTAAGATGTGTACATTTCTCCATAAATTATTTTATTATTAAAATAAAAATACATAAAAATAATTTATGAGATGCCAAAAATGATTTAAGAAAATATGCACAATATATAGTTAAGCTTGTGCCACCTTATCCCAGGTCATGAAGAAATCAGAACCTGAGGCAAGGATTAAGACATTAAACTTTATTTGGGAGGTGCAAACTTGGGCAGTAAGAGTGAGGAAAAAAGGGATGAGGTAAGGAGCAAGATAAGGAAAAATGCAAAACATGCAATTACTTAGCATGATGACTGCCTTCACAAGGAACCACGAGGAGACACAGTAATACACTCAGCAGACGCATTCGCTCAGCACATAGGACTTCTCTAGAAGCTTTGCTAGAAGGACTCGTAGGTACTTCAGAGCACTCCAGAGGAGAAAGGAAGGAGGCAAATTCTATCTGACAAGCTCCTTATCACTCATTTCCCGCTCCCATTTCGCACATTCCCCAGTAATACCAAATGACCCGTGGGCAGCTGATCAAGAAACCAGATCCTACAACCCACTGTAATATTTCTTCTCAGTCTGAATGTGGAGGATAACTCAGTGCAGATGGAGCATTAATCAAAAGGGCAGAAAAAAGGAAACGGTTAAAGAAACCTGAGATGGCACACAAGGTTTGTAACCCAGTACAGATTAATGAGGAGGCTACAGAACAATATGCAAATGATTATCTTATGTTTATTAAATTAATAAATAAAGCTAGGAGAATATATTCCGAAATATTAAAAGTAATCATCTCTGGGGTGGTGAAGTTAACGCTGATTGCTTTTCTACATTATTCTTCTCTGTATTTGCTAAATTTTCTACCCTCCAAAATCGAATACTCATGTCTCCATTTCCCTTTTCTCCACCTTACTACCTTCAACCCTTCATGCCATGATGATGTTTTTAAGCCTACAGAGGAGAGTTACTTGGGATTTAGTCACTAAATTCAACATGCAAAGCAAATATTGCATATAGTAAAAATCATTTTTGAAAATCCCTTAAATTACTCATAATAATTAGTTTACTGCCTGTAACAAATGGTATGCTGTGTACTACACACAAACTGATTCTGAGGCCCCCTAAAATTTGAGAACTTCTGAGCTTTACTGAAGGAAAAATAAAAAAATCAAAAGTGTATGTGCGGGCTTCCCTGGTGGCGCAGTGGTTGAGAGTCCACCTGCCAATGCAGGGGACACAGGTTCGTGCCCCGGTCCAGGAAGATCCCCTCCTGGACTGGGAAAAATGGAATATTACTATATCTATTTATAGATATAGATGTAAGATAGACATAGATGATATAGATAGATATCTATAGATGTGTATCTAGATAGATAGATCTTACAGGTTCTGTTTCTCTGAAGAACCATAATACAACATCCTAGGCACATCACAGAAAACTTGTTAAAGCCATAGACAAAAAGGAAAGTCCTACTACAGATAGATATAACAAATAGGTTCATTTCACAGAAGCAGCAACAAGACTGACAACCAACTTCTCAACAAAACAGTGGAAGCCATAAATCAATGTAATTAAAATTTTAAAGTGCTGACCCTAACCTGAAATTTTATCCCACTTTCAAAAATTAAGGTAAAATAAAAACATTTTTAGACATACACTAGAAGAATCAATTTATCACTAACAGATCTTCACTATCATCATATTCAATCACAAGTAAAATATTCTTAGGTGGAAGAAGCTATAAAAAAGAATGAAAATTAAACACATGAATAAATATGTAGGTACACATAAAAGAATACGACTATATAAAACAACTATTAAAGTTTATTATTTTAATAATTTAATATTGTTTAATTCTATATAGAATTAATTTAATTTAATGTATTATTTAAATTTAATTAAAATTTAAGAAGGGGCTTCCCTGGTGGCGCAGTGGTTGAGAGTCCGCCTGCCGATGCAGGGGATGCGGGTTCGTGCCCCGGTCCCAGGTGCCGTGCAGCGGCTGGGCCCGTGAGCCATGGCCGCTGAGCCTGTGCGTCCGGAGCGTGTGCTCCGCAACGGGAAAGGCCACAACAGTGAGAGGCCCACATACCGCAAAAAAAAAAAAAAAAAAAATTTAAGAAGCTGATCATATACCAAATGTATGTTCTCTGATCACAATAGAATTAAGCTAGAAATAAATAACAAAGATAACTAGAAAATCTTTCATATATTTGGAAATTAAGTAGCAATTAATTAAATGACCCATGATTCAAAGAAGCAATAATGACAAAAATCAGAAAGTATTTTCAACTGAACGATAATTTCAAAAAACAAACAAACAAGCAATGTATCAAAACTTATGGATGCAACTAAAGCTATGCTTAAGGGGTAACATAAACTTAAAGGCATCTATTAGAAAGCCTGAAAAACAATGATCTAAGCATTACCTCAAGAAGTTAGAAAAAGAAGAGCAAATTACAACAAAAAAGTAGAGTTAGGGAAAAAATAAGGGCATAAACTAGTATATAGAAATCAAACAACCAACACACTCTTGAAAAATAATGTGGGAGAACTCAGTCTATTGGACATCAACTTACTCTGTAACTACCGAAATTAAGACATCATGGTATTGGCACAAAGACAGAAAAATAGAACAATGGAACAGAGTTGAGAGACCAGAAACAAACTCTCACACATATAAAGACCCTTGATTTATGACAAAGGTGGTACTGCAGATCAGAGGAGAAAGGGTGGCATTTTCAATAAATGCTTCTTAGTCAAATTAATATCTACATGGAAAATATAACAAACTTGACTCCATTCTCACACAATATACAAAAATAAATTCAGAAATCTAAAAAAACAGTAAGTCTTCTAGAAGGTAGGAAATTAACTTCATGATCCAGGCATGAGGTAATAACATTTTTTTTGAATTTTTGAATTTTCTTCTATTTTTTTATACAGCAGGTTCTTATTAGTCATCCATTTTATACACATCAGTGTATACATGTCAATCCCAATCTCCCAATTCATACCACCACCACCACCACCCCCCGCCGCTTTCCCCCCTTGGTGTCCATACGTTTGAGGCAATAACATTTTTAAACTAAACATAAAAAAATAATAACCATTAATAAGTTGTATTGCATTAAAATTCAGAACACCTTTTCATCAAAAGACATCAGCAAAAGAGTGAAAAGGCAAGCCTCAAGACTGGGAAAAGATACTTGTAATACACAAAAAACAAAGGGCTTATGTCAAGACTATAGAAAGGATTCCTATGAATCAATAAGTGAAAGACAGATGTGTTAGTCCAGGTCCTCTCAAGAACAGATGCCAAAATGGGATTAAATGTGCAAAGACTTTCAGGGAAGTGCCTGTGAAAGAAATTTAATTTAAATTTAAAGCCACTGTTTTAACACTTTCAGCCCCATGAAGGACACAGAAAATTTTTAAACTATTCATTTATGTATATTTTGGCAGAGAAGTAACATACATCTAAAGATAAAATAAATTATATTAAGATGAAACTCCGTAACAGAAGTAGAATGGAATTAGGAGCTCATGGAGAAAACTGAATGATGGAAAACTCACAGTTTTAACTTGAAAAAGACACAGAAAAACAGAAACTAGAAGGGACTGAGTTTACCTAGAACTGACTAAATTACATTTTCTGCTATAAACTGAGTTCAAGATAGAGACTAATTTCAGTCCCCACTCCACCTTCAAGTTTTGGCCATTGAAAATTTATATTCTACATGTGTAATTGAGCATATTTATACTTAAACAATAATAAAAATGGAAAAAATCAGTGTATTGTACTATATATTCAAGCATATGTTTTGCCTTTTAGAATTAAAGGCCCACAGTTTTTATTTTAAAAATTGAAGCTATTATAAATATGATAATATAGTATAAATGAATATAATATATATTTTAAATATTTTTAGGTTCCTAATTTATATCCAGGCAGGAGCTTGTGCACCCCACAGGATCTACTTCATTCTCTGTAGTAACTGATGCTACACAAAGGAAACTAAGAAGAGAAACGCAGTATGAGCCCATTTAGGGCTGAGCATGAATATGAAATGGAAGTATAAGAGGATAAGTAAACAGGTTGTAGGCATAGAATGAAGGGACTCTTCCTTAAGTGAAAATGTAATCATCTCAAGTACTTACAGTGCACTGCACAGATGTTTATTTATATAAGAACATGTAAATACATACATCTGTCTAATTAAAAGCAGATTACAAATCCAGTGCTTTGAAATTGAAATGTATTAAGTACTATTCTAGCTAAGAGTCTCTTAACCACACAAAATGCACAATATGACATGATTTGGGGAGTTTTGATCTTGCTTTGTTTTGTTTTGCAGAAACATAAAAGTTATTTGGAAACATCTTAGCATATGTGGAATCATGCTATATCCTTTAACATTAATCCAGAAAATTTGAGGGAATATTAGAGAAATATATAATTTGATATTACAGAAAAAAGCAAGGGTTTTGGATTCAAAAAGAACTGAGTTCAAATCATAGCTCTCCAACTTTACGTGTGACCTTGGACAAGCCACTTTACTTCCGCGACGATCTGTTCTTCCTTCTGTAAAACTGGAGACGCTAATGTCTAACATCATAGGATGTTGGAATGGGACTCTCCTTGCTTGAGGTATCTAAATGTAAATGTCAGAACACAGCTGTGAAACCAGACTCCTTCACCCACCCACTCCTACAGAGTTACTAAGGAAATAGTCCACGACTCTTATTGGTTAGATTTTGCTGCATAACAAACCGTTTCACCACTTAGTGTTTAAAACTACTAACGTGTATTATTATACTTCTGTGAATTGCCTTGGCATTTCTTCTGGTCTGGGCCAGCCTGGCTGGGTTAGGTGATCTAGACTGGCCTCATTCACATGTCTGACTGTTGACTTGACGTCAGACGGGATAATAAGAAGAGCTTGGCTACATAACTCTCATCATTCCAGCAGGCTAGCCTAAGCTTATTCACACAGTGATAATCACAAAGTTCCCAAGAGCAGCAAGAGAGGTCAAACCCCATTGTGCAAGTACTTTTTAAGTGTCCACTTGTATCACATTTACTACGTCCCATTGTCCAAAGCATGTCACATGCCCAAGCTACCGCAACTCTAATCCCTCAGAAAGATAAGAGATATAAAAAGGGATATGAAAACAAAGTACCTAACTGCTAGTCAGAGCTCAAAAAATATATGTTGAATGGATGAATAAATGAAAGAAAGAAAAACTGAGAGGATGGTGGCACCATTAACCAAAATAGGAGGTTTAGGAAGAGAAGCAGATTTGGGATTAATGGGAAAGAGTGAATTCCATTTCAAACACACAGCACCTTGAGGTATTCATGAGACATTTGTGTAAAGACATCCGATAGACAAATGGATATCCATTTCTGCAAAGTTGTGAAAGGATTTCCTGAAGCTCTTTAGAAATTAAAAATAAACTTTTTATTTGGGTCTATCCATTATTATTATCCTTTATTTACAATTGTACTTTATGTGGTAGTGGGCTTGAAATATTAAATTTCCTCAAATCTAAGATGTATTTTCCACATTCTAACAGTTCAGTTGAGATGTGTGTTACATCCATGTACAGATTTAATATGATAGCATTCCTTTCTTTATGAAAAGCTGATGTTAAATCAATTCAGCGCCTTAAAACTTATGGCATCTTAAAATCAAGGCACTATGATTAACCATAAACCCTTGACCTGCTGTGTCCACGAGTAGATTTTAACCCATTAGATAAGGCTATTTTCAGTCCAGACCCAATCACAAACTTTCTCTTCATCTTTCTGCAAAACCTATTCCACTTTCACTCTTACCCATCCAGGAAAAAGCCACCACCTCCAGCCCATTGATAAACTTAGAAACCTGACAGACATTATTGATTCTTTCTTCTTCCTCATCTACAATATTCAGCCCATTGCCATATCCCGCTAAACCTACCCCCAAAATATGATTCAAACACATCTCTACCACTACCACTCTAGATCAAGCAACCATCATCATGCTCCTGGACTATCCTGATAGTCTCTGAGTTGGTGTCTGTGCTCCCACTCTGGCCTTCCTGCTCTCCACTTTCCGAAAGGCAGCCAAAGGAATTTTTAATGTAAGCTACATCATGTTATTCTCCTAAAGTTCTTCAAATTTCCACTGCACTTAGAATAAAATTCAAAATGACATCCATAGCTTTCCATGAATTTCAAGCTTGTGCCAACCTCTTTAACCTCATCTTCCACCACTCTCCACGTTGTTCCATTAAAACTCACCTATTTTCACTTTTCCCAATTTTTATTAAGCTCTTTCCCTCCTCAGAACATTAATCCATGCTCTTCTCTCTGCCTAGCCTACTCTTCTCCCCTCTCTTCCCCCAGTTCATCCCTTCTTATCTTTTAGGTCTCAGCTTAAGTGTCATGTCTTCAGGGAACCCTTTCCTGACCTTCCCACCCAAACTAAATTATATTTATCTCCATTATTTACTCTGACTCCATCCTTTCTTTTTATTTAAGGCAATTCGCAACATTTCTAAGATATATGTGTATATATTCATGCATATATGTACATATACATGTGTGGTTTGTGTATATATGTATACATATGTATATTATATAATGTTTATTTTTTCCTCCCCCACTGTACCATAAATTTCATGAGGACAAAAACTGTGCCTGTCCTGTCCACTACCCAAGAATTAATATTCTGCCCGGGGCATAGTAGACACAATAAATATTCCTGAAGGAATAAACAAAGAAATAACCAAAACATCCTCATACAAAGGAGCAAAACTGCTGGTCAAACATAAAAACAGTAAGCAGCATTCGACTAAAGAAACGAGAAAATAGGGTGGTCAGGTGAATGTAACAGACAAAAGCTGCAGGTTCTACAGACAGAACGAGAAACAATTTCCAGTTAAAAAGGTACAGCAGCAGGCACAATATATTGGCAAGAAGCAAAACTTTTAAATTTCCTTAGCAATACAAAGATTACGACATTTAAAATTTCAACTGGGGGACTGGGATTGACATATCCACACTAATATGTATTAAATAGATAACTAATGAGAACCCGCTGTATAGCACAGGGAACTCCACTGTACAGTAGAAACTAACACAACATTGTAAAACAACTATACCCCAATTAAAAATTAATTAACTAATTAATTAAATGAAATACAATGCCAAAAAATATATCTAAATGTGGGTAAATACTGAGCATTTCCCACAAATACCAAGAGCCCTGATACAAGCAGGTGACTTTCCAAGCGTGATGGCTATGTGGCAATGACAGCAAAAGATCCAGAGGAAGATCACAGGAACCCAAGTATGGGAGGGGCTGCTGGCTGTCCCCCAACATCTGCTCTCCTTTTCTTTTATGTAATACCGTTTTTTGGTAGTGGCCATGACTGATATAGGCAAAGCTCCAGAAGCACAGGGGAAAAAGCTGTGTGTCGTGGCATGAGAAACGGTTGCAGGGAGGTGCCTTGTCTGTGGTGCTGCCAGTGCATAACGGAGAATCTTGTGCCTTGAGTGGTTGCTCAACATTATACATGTACGTGAAAGAGGAAGGTCTCTTTTCTGGAAAGAGGGAGATGGGGACAGTAAGGAATGAAATCAAGAGACCTAGCACCCAGGCTCTGGATAGCTTCTTACTATCTGTGGAACCTCAGCATGACAGCAGGCTCATTGTGCCTCATGTTCTCCATGTGAAAATGGTGGCCATGAGGACGCCATGGAAATACACAGAAACTTGCTCAAGACTCCCAGAGAGCTAATGAGCTGTGTCAGGCCTTGAAGATTGGGGATGATCTTGTCAGATAGAGATTCTGCTCAACTGTGGAGTCATGGTTATCTTTCATGCCCCCAAAAAGGGATCCCTCAGTCAAGAGTCGTTCTGGTTATACTGTAATTGGTTGTGTGATGTCAGGCAAGTCATTCACCCTCTCTGGGCCTCACTCTTCCCAAATGCAAAATGAATGAATTAAATTAGATTACCTCTGAGGCCACCCTGCCTTAATCTATGGGCTTTTCCCACCGAGTATCTTTTTTTTTTAATAGGCCTTGTTTTTTAGAGCAGTTCCAGGTTTACAACAAAACTGTGGGGAAGGTACAAAGATTTCCCATATATTCTCTGCCCCCACATGCACATTATCCCCATTATCAACATGCCCCATCTGAGTGTACGTTTGTTACAACTGAAGAAGCTACACATCATTATCACCCAAAGTCCATAGTTTAAATTACAGTTTACTCTTGGTGTTCTACATTTTATAGGTCCCTACAAATGTATAATGACATATATCCACCATTATAGTATCATACAAAGTATTTTTACTGCCCTAAAAATCCTCTGTGCTCTGTCTATTCTGCCAACCCTCCTCGTTAACCCCTGGCAACCACTGATCCTTTTACTGTCATAGTTTTACCTTTTCCAGAATGTCATATAGTTGGAAATAATACAGTATGTAGCCTTTTCAGATTGGTTTATTTCAGTAAATAATATGCATTTAAGTTTCCCCCACATCTTTCATGGCTTTGATAGCTCATTTCATTTTAGCACTGAATAATATTTCATTGTTTCAAAGTACCACAGTTTATTTATCCACTCACCTACTGAAGGACATCTTGGTTGCTTCCCACATTTCGGCAATTATGGATTAAGCTGCTACTAACATCTGTGAGCAGGTTTTTGTGTGGACATACAATTTTCAACTCATTTGAATAAATACCAAGGAATGCAACTGCTGAATTGTATAAGAGTGTGTTTAGTTTTATAAGAAACCACCAAACTGTCATACAAAGTGTACCATTTTGCATTCCAACCAGCAATTAATGGGAGTTCCTGTTGCTCCACAGCCTCACCAGTTTTTGACACTGCCAGTGTTCCAGACTTGGGTTATTCTAATCGGTGTGTAGTAGTATCTCATTGTATTAATTTGCATTTCCCTGATGGCATATGATGTGGATCATCTTTTCATATGCTTACTTGCCATCTATATGTCTTCTTTGGTGATGTGTCTGTAAGGACTTTGGCCCATTTCTAAATCTGGCTGTTTCTTTTCTTATTGTTGAGTTTTAAGAGTTCTTTGCATATTCTGGATAACAGTCCTTTACCATATTTTTTATAATATAAGTAAAATACATATTTTTTCCAGTCTGTGGCTTCCCTTTTTTTCTCTTGATAGTGTCTCCTACAGAGCAGAAATTTTTAATTTTAATGAAGACCAGCTTATCAATTCTTTCTTTCATGGATTGTGTCTTTGGTGTTTTATCTAAAAAGTCATTGCCAAACCCTAGGTTATCCAGAATTTCTCCTATGCTATGTTCTAGGAGGTTTATAGTTTTGCATTTTACATTTGTATCTGTGATCCATTTTTGATGTAATCAAATGTTTATGCTAGGCTTCCCTGGTGGCGCAGTGATTAAGAATCCAACTGCCAATGCAGGGGACACGGGTCCAAGCCCTGGTCTGGAAAGATCTCACATGCCGTGGAGCAACTAAGCCCGTGCGCCACAACTACTAAGCTTGCGCTCTACAGCTCACAAGCCACACCTACTGAAGCCCATGAACCTAGAGCCCGTGTTCCGCAACAAGAGAAGCCACCGCGGTGAGAAGCCCGCACACCGCAATGAAGAGTAGTGCCCACTCGCCACAACTAAAGCCCACGTGCAGCAACAAAGACCCAATGCAACCAAAAATAAATAAATAAATGTTTAAAAAATGTTTATGCTGATTATGGTTGCCCAACTAAAGGCTGAATTTCTGAGCCTCTTTTGCTGCTATGTATGGCCATGTGATAAAGTTCTGGCCATTAACGTGTGAAGAGAAGTTACATGTGCAAACTTTAGTTCTCACCCTTAAAAGGAGAAGCATATTTTAGTTCCCTCCCTCCTATGGCTTCTTCTATTCTACTGTCTGGAACATGAATATTATGGCAAGCCACCTGGAACTGCATAAACAAACACAGAGGAGAGACAGAAGAGCAAGAAGATTGAAGGGAACTGGATCCCTGTACAGCCATGTAGACCAGTGTTGCCAGGGACTATTACCTAAAAGAAAAATATTTTTCTATCTTGTTTAAGCCATTCTTAATTTCCATTTCTGTTATAGGCAGCAGAAGGTACATCCTAACTAGTAGAGTGGGTCATGAAAGAGAGAAATCCAGTCTTAGCAGACCAGGGACCATTCTTTTGTTTTGTTTTGGGTTTTTTTTCTTTGTTGTTTGTTTGTTTTTATTTTTTTATACAGCAGGTTTTTATCAGTCATCCATTTTATACACATCAGTGTATACATGTCAATCCCAATCACCCAATTCATCACACCACCACCACCACTCCCCCGCCGCTTTCCCCCCTTGGTGTCCATACGTTTGTTCTCTATATCTGTGTCTCAATTTCTGTCCTGCAAACCAGTTCATCTGTACCATTTTTCTAGTTCCACATATATGCATTAATATACGATATTTGTTTTTCTCCTTCTGACTTACTTCACTCTGTATGACAGTCTCTAGATACATCCACGTCTCAACAAATGACCTAATTTCGTTCCTTTTTATGGCTGAGCAATATTCCACTATATATATGTACCACATCTTCTTTATCCATTCATCTGTTGATGGGCATTTAGGTTGCTTCCATGACCTGGCTATAGTAAATAGTGCTGCACTGAACATTGGGGTGCATGTGTCTTTTTTTTTTTTTTTTTTTGCGGTACACGGGCCTCTCACTGTTGTGGCCTCTCCCGTTGCGGAGCACAGACTCCGGACGCGCAGGCTCAGCGGCCATGGCTCATGGGCCCAGCCGCTCCACGGCATGTGGGATCTTCCCGGACCGGGGCACGAACCCGTGTCCCCTGCATCAGCAGGCGGGCTCTCAACCACTGCACCACCAGGGAAGCCTGCATGTGTCTTTTTGAATTATGGTTTTCTCTGGGTATATGCCCAGTAGTGGGATTACTGGATCATATGGTAATTCTGTTTTTAGTTTTTTAAGGAACCTCCATACTGTTCTCCATAGTGGCTGTATCAATTTATATTCCCAAAAACACTGCAAGAAGGTTCCCTTTTCTCCACACCCTCTCCAGCATTTACTGTTTGTAGATTTTCTGATGATGCCCATTCTAACTGGTGTGAGGCGATACCTCATTGTACTTTTGATTTGCATTTCTCTAATAATTAGTTATGTTGAGCAGTTTTTCATGTGCTTCTTGGCCATCTGTATGTCTTCTTTGGAGAAATGTCTATTTAGGTCTTCTGCCCATTTTTGGATTGGGTTGTTGTTTTGTTAACATTGAGCTGCATGAGCTGTTTATATATTTTGGAGATTAATCCTTTGCCCATTGATTAGTCTGCAAATATTTTCTCCCATTCTGAGGGTTGTCTTTTTGTCTTGTTTATGGTTTCCTTTGCTGTGCAAAAGCTTTGAAGTTTCATTAGGTCCCATTTGTTTATTTTTGTTTTTATTTCCATTACTCTAGGAGGTGGATTAAAAAAGATCTTGCTGTGATTTATGTCAAAGAGTGTTCTTCCTATGTTTTCCTCTAAGAGTTTTAGTGTCCAGTCTTACATTTAGGTCTCTAATCCATTTTGAGTTTATTTTTGTGTATGGTGTTAGGGAGTGTTCTAATTTCATTCTTTTACATGTAGCTGTCCAGTTTTCCCGGCACCACTTATTGAAGAGACTGTCTTTTCTCCGTTGTATATTCTTGACTCCTTTGTCATAGATTAGTTGACCATAGGTGCATGGGTTTATCTCTGGGCTTTCTATCTTGTTCCATTGATCTATGTTTCTGTTTCTGTGCCAGTACCATATTGTGTTGATTACTGGAGCTTTGTAGTATAGTCTGAAGTCAGGGAGTCTGATTCCCCCAGCTCTCATTTTTTCCCTCAAGACTGCTTTGACTATTCGGGGTCTTTTGTGTCTCCATACAAATTTTGAGACTTTTTGTTCTAGTTCTGTGAAAAATGCCATTGGTAATTTGATAGGAATTGCATTGAATATGTAGATTGCTTTGGGTAGTATAGTCATTTTCACAATATTGATTCTTCCAATCCAAGAACATGGTATATCTCTCCATCTGTTGGTATCATGTTTAATTTCTTTCATCAGTGTCTTACAGTTTTCTGCATACAGGTCTTTTTTCTCCCTAGGTAGGTGTATTCCTAGGTATTTTATTCTTTTGGTTGCAGTGGTAAATCGGAGGGTTTCCTTAATTTCTCTTTCAGATTTTTCATCATTAGTGTATAGGAATGCAAGAGATTTCTGGGCATTCATTTTGTATCTTGCAACTTTACCAAATTCATTGATTAGCTCTAGTAGTTTTCTGGTAGCATCTTTAGGTTTTTCTAGGTATAGTATCATGTCATCTGCAAACAGTGACAGTTTCACTTCTTCTTTTCCAATTTGCATTCCTTTTATTTCTTTTTCTTCTCTGACTGACATGGCTAGGACTTCCAAAACTATGTTGAATAATAGTGGTGAGAGTGGACATCCTTGTCTTGTTCCTGATCTTAGAGGAAATGCCTTCAGTTTTTCACCATTGAGAATGATGTTGGCTGTGGGTTTGTCATATATGGGCTTTATTATGTTGAGGTAGGTTCCCTCTATGCCCACTTTCTGGAGAGTTTTTATCATAAATGGGTGTTGAATTTTGTCAAAAGCTTTTTCTGCATCTATTGAGACGATCATATGGTTTTTATGCTTCAATTTGCTAATATGGTGTATCACATTGATTGATTTGCGTATATTGAAGCATCCTTGCATCAATGGGATAAATCCCACTTGATCATGGTGTATGATACTTTTAATGCGTTGTTTAATGTGTTGTTGTATGATCCCTTTAATCTGTCCATTGGTGTAAGTGAGGTGTTAAAGTCCCCCACTATTATTGTGTTACTGTCGATTTCCTCTTTTATAGCTGTTAGCAGTTGCCTTATGTATTGAGGTGCTCCTATGTTGGGTGCATATATATTTATAATTGTTATATCTTCTTGGTTTGATTCCCTTGATCATTATGTAGTGTCCTTCCTTGTCTCTTGTAACATTCTTTATTTTAAAGTCTATTTTATCTGATATGAGTATTGCTACTCCAGCTTTCTTTTGATTTCCATTTGCATGGAATATCTTTTTCCATCCCCTCACTTTCAGTCTGTATGTGTCCCTACATCTGACGTGGGTCTCTTATAGACAGCATATATATGGGTCTTCTTTTTGTATCCATTCAGCAAGCCTGTGTCTTTTGGTTGGAGTATTTAACCCATTCACGTTTAAGGTAATTATCGATATGTATCTTCCTATGACCATTTTCTTAATTGTTTTGGGTTTGTTTTTGTAGGTCTTTTCTTCACTTGTGTTTCCCACTTAGAGAAGTTCCTTTAGCATTTGTTGTAGAGCAGGTTTGATGGTGCTGAATTCTCTTAGCTTTTGCTTGTCTGTAAAACTTTTGATTTCTCCATCGAATCTGAATGAGATCCTTGCCGGGTAGAGTAATCTTGGTTGTAGGTTCTTCCCTTTCATTACTTTAAGTATATCATGCCACTCCCTTCTGGCTTGTAGTGTTTCTGCTGAGAAATCAGCTGTTAACCTCATGGGAGTTCCCTTGTATGTTATTTGTCATTTTTCCCTTGCTGCTTTCAATAATTTTTCTTTGTCTTTAACTTTGCCAGTTTGATTACTATGTGTCTCGGCGTGTTTCTCCTTGGGTTTATCCTGTATGGGACTCTCTGCGCTTCCTGAACTTGGGTGGCTATTTCCTTTCCCATGTTAGGGAAGTTTTCCACCATAATCTCTTCAAATATTTTCTCAGGTCCTTTCTCTCTCTCTTCTCCTTCTGGGACCCCTGTAATGCGAATGTTGTTGCGTTTCATGTTGTCCCAGAGGTCTCTTAGGCTGTCTTCATTTCTTTTCATTCTTTTTTCTTTTTTCTGTTCTGCAGCAGTGAATTCCACCATTCTGTCTTCCAGGTCACTTATCCGTTCTTCTGCCTCAGTTATTTTGCTATTGATTCCTTCTCGTGTAGTTTTCATTTCAGGTATTGTACTGTTCATCTCTGTTTGTTTGTTCTTTAATTCTTCTAGGTCTTTGTTAAACATTTCTTGCATCTTCTCGACCTTTGCCTCCATTCTTTATCCGAGGTCCTGGATCATCTTCACTATCATTATTCTGAATTCTTTTTCTGGAAGGTTGCCTATCTCCACTTCATTCAGTTGTTTTTCTGGGGTTTTATCTTGTTCCTTCATCTGGTACATAGCCCTCTGCCTTTTCATCTTGTCTGTCTTTCTGTGAATGTGGTTTTTGTTCCACAGGCTGCAGGATTGTAGTTCTTCTTGCTTCTTCTGTCTGCCCTCTGGTGGATGAGGCTATCTAAGAGGCTTGAGCAAGTTTCCTTAGGGACCATTCTTTTAGTCACTCCTAAGAAAGAGTTTTCATCTGTCCCTTGAGTTAGTAACTGGAAAGTAATATCAGAACCCACTTCTTTAATTTATAGTGGTTGCATATAATTATGTAATATTCATTATATATTAAATTGCTTATAGTTCCCATTAAATCTAATGTATTCAGCATTCTCTTGTACTCTTCCTAAAGATAAAAGTTACAGAGACCCTCTAGATATGTTATAAATGAGTTTCCAGATTGGACCCTACTTGGCAATGGCAGTAAATATTTTGGGGCTGAGAATGGGCAAAACCAATTAACGAGTTTTCTCATATCTATACCCAAGTGATAACCCCTCTCCCCACTCTGATTCATACACTCCTTACAAAATATTGCTCTAACCAGTTCATGGTATGTGCTATACCATGACAGAGCTATATTAAAGGTATTTTAAATGGGTATGCTGAATATTCTCTGCTTCCCTCTCCATTTAATTGTTCCCTTCCCCATGCCCTGTACTAATCTTCATGGAATGCACCAGCTGGGTCTCTTATGTTCTGGCTTCTGGCTGGGCTTGGCCCATCAGAGGCATGAGCAGGGGATGTAAGGGTAAGACAAAACAGAAGTCCCCCAGCTTCTTCCCTGCCTGGCCACAGTTGGCAGTGGCTGTTTTTCTCAACTCAAGGCCAAGAGGGGAGCAGAGAATGTCCCTTTTGTACATTTGGACAATTGGAGTGGAGGCTAGGTGCACTTGTGAGCTGATGACAAATCGAAAGCCACCACCATCCTCAGGCCATGTCCATTAGGAATTGAGCCCAGTGTGAAATACTGTTGGGACAGAAGTACAGTGGCATGGTAGCCTCTGCTGCTTCCCAGTATAAAACTCCTTTGCTGTGATATAGCCAGTAAACCTTGCTCTAAACTGCTTTCAGAGAGACAGAGTACTAAGAACTAGAAACAAAATGTGCTTCTCGAACCAGAAGGAGGGGCATCACCTGGGAGAGTTTGTTAGAAATACAGAACCTTGGGCCTCACCCCAGACCTAGTGAATCAGAATCTACATTTTTTAATCAAAATTAACAGATGATTCATATGCACACTTAAGTTTGAGAAGCATCACCTTAAGAAAACATCTGTTCATATGGATCTCTTAATTTAATTACTTATTTTTTCCCATTTTCCCTAGAAAAATCCCAAATCTTCAACCACTTCGCATAAATGTTTTTTAACATTTGAATTACACATGTTGTACCCTCATCGGAGTGTGCAGTGAATCCTGAAGAATAAAAATTCTAATTAACACTCGGAGTGATTTACAGAAGACAAATACTCAAGCTATACATAAAATTAATCTGTTTTTGGACCTCCCTGGTGGCAGAGTGGTAAAGAATTCACCTGCCAGTGCAGGAGACATGGGTTTGAGCTCTGGTCCAGGAAGATCCCACATGCCACGGAGCAACCAAGCCCGTGGGCCACAACTACTGAGCATGCGCTCTAAAGCCAGTGCGCCACAACTACTGAAGCCCACACGCCTAGAGCCCATGCTCTGCAACAAGAGAAGCCACTGCAATGAGAACCCCGCACACCACAACGAATAGTAGCCCCCACTCGTCGCAACTAGAGAAAAGCCTGTGCGCAGGAACGAAGACCCAATGCAGCCATAAATAAATAAATAAATAAATAAATTTTAAAAGTAAAAAATAAGTAAAATTAATTTATTTTTGAATAAATTCTTCCTAAGTCTGACTCAGGTTTTTAATTCCTGCCCTCTTTTATAAGGTAAAGTTCATAAAATTTAGGACAGTTACAATGAACAGAACGTTTCTCCACAGTTTCTCAAAACCAATGGAATATATTTATAAATTTTATAAACATATTTATCTACGCCCATTAATAGCTATACTCTCACTATACTCAATATCCAATTGATAATTACCTCATTTAATCATAAAATTCAAGAAGCATTTGCTTAAGACCAACGAAAACAGGGACTTCCCTGGTGGCACAGTGGTTAAGAATCCGCCTGCCAATGCAGGGTACACAGGTTTGAGCCCTGGTCTGGGAAGATCCCACATGCCACGGAGCAACTAAACCCGTGCCCCACAACTACTGAGCCTGCGCTCTAAAGCCCATGAGCCACAACTACTGAGCCCGCGTGCCACAACTACTGAAGCCTGTGCGCCTAGAGCCTGTGCTCAGCAACAAGAGAAGACATGGCAATGAGAAGCCCGTGCACTGCAACGAAGAGTAGCCCCCGCTCACTGCAACTACAGAAATCCAATGCACAGCAACAAAGACCCAACGCAGCCAAAAATTAATTAATTAATTAATTTTTTAAAAAGACCAATGAAATCAAATTCTGCAACTCTTGAAAATTAAAATGATTACAAGAATATATATAACTGAAACTTGTGTTGATACAAATTGCTAACTATAACAACATAAGAGAAGCAATTTCTGAAATGCAAATATACTTATATTGTTAATTGAAACAGGTAAAATGAAATCTCTTAGCTAATGCTATCATTAACTGACTTAAAATATTTGTGTTTTGCTCTGTAATTTTCTATGTTAATTTGATATGCAGCACTTGATTAAATTTACCTTACACTTAAGCATAGACATTTAATTCAGCTCCTACTTTATATTATGCTTATGAAGAAATGCAACATGCAATAAAATGTATAAATATTTTGGAATTAATTTCAATTATTTTATTTTTGCCTCTATGCATTAATATATTTTTATAAACATTCACTGTTCAGGTTCAAAGATTTCTCAACTTGTAACATCAATTAACTGCATAAATTATATTTTTTAAGTGGCCTTGATGTAATCCCCAAACTAAAGAATTTTGTACTGTATGGTGATGTGCATCAATAAAAATTTGCGGGAATCGGGAAGATGGCGGAAGAGTAAGACGCGGAGATCACCTTCCTCCCCACAGATACACCAGAAATACATCTACACTTGGAACAACTCCTACAGAACACCTACTGAACGCTGGCAGAAGACCTCAGACCTCCCAAAAGGCAAGAAACTCCCCACGCACCTGGGTAGGGCAAAAGAAAAAAGAATAAACAGAGACAAAAGAATAGTGATGGGACCTGCACCAGTGGGAGGGAGCTGTGAAGGAGGAAAGCTTTCCACACACTAGAAGCCCCTTCGCGGGCGGAGACTGCGGGTGGCGGAGGGGGGAAGCTTTGGAGCTGCGGAGGAGAGCGCAGCAACAGGGGTGCGGAGGGCAAAGCGGAGAGATTCCCACACAGAGGATGGGTGCCGACCAGCACTCACCAGCCCGAGAGGCTTGTCTGCTCACCCGCCGGGGCAGGCGGGGCTGGGAGAGGCTCAGGCTTCGGTCGGAGCTCCGGGAGAGGACTGGGTTTGGCGGCCTGAACACAGCCTGCAGGGGGTTAGTGAACCACGGCTAGCCGGGAGGGAGTCCGGGGGAAAAGTCTGGACCTGCCAAAGAGGTAAGAGACTTTTTCTTGCCTCTTTGTTTCCTGGTGCGCGAGGAGAGGGGATTAAGAGCGCTGCTTGAAGGAGCTCCAGAGACGGGCGCGAGCCGCGGCTAAAAGCGTGGACCCCAGAGACGGGCATGAGACGCTAAGGCTGCTGCTGCCGCCACCAAGAAGCCTGTGTGTGAGCACAGGTCACTCTCCACACCTCCCTTCCGGGGAGCCTGTACAGCCCGCCACTGCCAGGGTCCCGGGATCCAGGGAAAACTTCCCCGGGAGAACGCACGGCGCGCCTCAGGATGAAGCTCCACAATCAACTTGATGTACCCTGCATCTGTGGAATACACGAATAGACAACGAATCATCCCAAATTGAGGAGGTGGACTTTGAGAGCACGATTTATGATTTTTTCCCCTTTTCCTCTTTTTGTGAGTGTGTATGTGTATGCTTCTGTGTGAGATTTTGTCTGTATAGCTTTGCTTTCACCATTTGTCCTAGGGCTCTATCCGTCCCTTTTTTCTTTAAAAAAATTTTTTTTTTCTTAATAATTATTTTTTATTTTAATAACTTTATTTATCTTACTTTATTTTTTCCTCTTTCCTTCCTCTCTTCCTTCCTTCCTTCCTTCCTTCCTCCCTCCCTCCCTCCCTCCCTCCCTCCCTCCCTCTCTCTCTCTCTCTCTCTCTTTCTTTCTTTCTACTTTTTCTCCCTTTTATTCTGAGCCAAGTGGACAAAAGGCTCTTGGTGCTGCGCCAGGAGTCAGTGCTGTGCCTCTGAGGTGGGAGAGCCAACTTCAGGACACTGGTCCACAAGAGACCTCCCAGCTCCACATAATATCAAATGGCGAAAATCTCCCAGAGATCTCCATCTCAACACCAGCACCCAGCTTCACTCAACGACCAGCAAGCTACAGTGCTGGACACCCTATGCCAAACAACTAGCAAGACAGGAACACAACCCCACCCATTAGCAGAGAGGCTGCCTAAAATCATAACAAGTCCACAGACACCCCAAAACACACTACCAGACGTGGACCTGCCCAACAGAAAGACAAGATCCAGCCTCATCCACCAGAACACAGGCACTAGTCCCCTCCACCAGGAAGCCTACACAACCCACAGAACCAAATTTAGCCACTGGGACAGACACCAAAAACAATGGGAACTACGAACCTGCAGCCTGCAAAAAGGAGACCCCAAACACAATAAGATAAGCAAAATGAGAAGACAGAAAACACACAGCAGATGAAGGAGCAAGATAAAAAACCCACCAGACCTAACAAATGAAGAGGAAATAGGCAGTCTACCTGAAAAAGAACTCAGAATAATGATAGTAAACATGATCCAAAATCTTGGAAGTAGAATAGAGAAAAGGCAAGAAACATTTAACAAGGACCTAGAAGAACTAAAGATGAAACAAGAAATGATGAACAACACAATAAATGAATTTAAAAATACTCTAGATGGTATCAATAGCAGAATAACTGAGGCAGAAGAACGGATAAGTGACCTGGAAGACAGAATAGTGGAAATAACTACTGCAGAGGAGAAGAAAGAGAAAAGAATGAAAAGAACTGAGGACAGTCTCAGAGACCTCTGGGACAACATTAAACGCACCAACATTCGAATTATAGAGGTTCCAGAAGAAGAAGAGCAAAAGAAAGGGACTGAAAAAATATTTGAAGAGATTATAGTTGAAAATTTCCCTAATACGGGAAAGGAAATAGTTAATCAAGTCCAGGAAACACAGAGAGTCCCATACAGGATAAATCCAAGGAGAAAAACACCAAGACACATATTAATCAAACTGTCCAAAATTAAATACAAAGAAAACATATTAAAAGCAGCAAGGGAAAAACAACAAATAACATACAAGGGAATCCCCATAAGGTTAACAGCTGATCTTTCAGCAGAAACTCTGCAAGCCAGAAGGGAGTGGCAGGACATATTTAAAGTGATGAAGGAGAAAAACCTACAACCAAGATTACTCTACCCAGCAAGGATCTCATTCAGATTTGATGGAGAAATTAAAACCTTTACAGACAAGAGAAAGCTGAGAGAGTTCAGCACCACCAAACCAGCTTTACAAAAAATGCTTAAGTACCTTCTCTAGGCAAGAAACACAAGAGAAGGAAAAGACCTATAATAACAAACCCAAAACAATTACAAAAATGGGAATAGGAACATACATATCGATAATTACCTTTTTGTAAATGGATTAAATGCTCCCACCAAAAGACACAGACTGGCTGAATGGATACAAAAACAAGACCCATATATATGCTGAATACAAGAGACCCACTTCAGACCTAGAGACACATACAGACTAAAAGTGAGGGGATGGAAAAAGATATTACATACAAATGGAAATGAAAAGAAAGCTGGAGTAGCAATTCTCATATCAGACAAAAGACACTGTAAAATAAAGACTATTACAAGAGACAAAGAAGGACACTACATAATGATCAAGGGATCCATCCAAGAAGAAGATATAACAATTGTAAATATTTATGCACCCAACATAGGAGCACCTCAGTACATAAGGCAAATACTAACAGCCATAAAAGGGGAAATCGACAGTAACACAATCATAGTAGGGGCCTTAAACACCCCACTTTCACCAATGGACAGATCATCCAAAATGAAAATAAATAAGGAAACACAAGCTTTAAATGATACATTAAACAAGATGGACTTAAATGATATTTATAGGACATTCCATCCAAAAACAACAGAATACACATTTTTCTGAAGTGCTCATGGAACATTCTCCAGGATAGATCATATCTTGGGTCACAAATCAAGCCTTGGTAAATTTAAGAAATTGAAATTGTATCAAGTATCTTTTCCGACCACAATGCTATGAGACTAGATTTCGATTACAGGAAAAGACCTGTAAAAAATACAAACACATGGAGGCTAAATAAAACACTATTTAATAACGAAGTGATCACTGAAGAAATCAAAGAGGAAATCAAAAAATACCTAGAAACAAAAGATAATGGAGACACGACGACCGAAAACCTATGGGATGCAGCAAAAGCAGTTCTAAGAGGGAAGTTTATAGCAATACAATCCTACCTTAAGAAACAGGAAACATCTCGAAAAAACAACCTGACCTTGCACCTAAAGCAATTAGAGAGAGAAGAACAAAAAAAACAAAGTTAGCAGAAGGAAAGAAATCATAAAAATCAGATTAGAAATAAATGAAAAAGAAATGAAGGAAACGATAGCAAAGATCAATAACACTAAAAGCTGCTTATTTGAGAAGATAAACAAAATTGATAAACCATTAGCCAGACTCATCAAGAAAACAAGGGAGAAGACTCAAATCAATACAATTAGAAATGAAAAAGGAGAAGTAACAACTGACACTGCAGAAATACAAAAGATCATGAGAGATTACTACAAGCAACTCTATGCCAATAAAATGGACAACCTGGAAGAAATGGACAAATTCTTAGAAATGCACAACCTTCCAAGACTGAACCAGGAAGAAATAGAAAATATAAACGACCAATCACAAGCACTGAAATTAAAACTTGATTAAAAATCTTCAAACAAACAAAAGCCCAGGACCAGATGGCTTCACAGGCGAATTCTATCAAACATTTAGAGAAGAGCTAACACCCAGCCTTCTCAAACTCTTCCAAAATATAGCAGAGGGAGGAACACTCCCAAACTCATTCTACAAGGCCACCATCACCCTGATACCAAAACCAGACAAAGATGTCACAAAGAAAGAAAACTACAGGCCAATATCACCGATGAACACAGATGCAAAAATCCTCAACAAAATACTAGCAAAGAGAATCCAACAGCACATTTAAAGGATCATACACCATGATCAAGTGGGGTTTATCCCAGGAATGCAAGGATTCTTCAATATACACAAATCAATCAATGTGATACACCATAATAACAAATTGAAGGAGAAAAACCATATGATCATCCCAGTCGAGGCAGAGAAAGCTTTAGACAAAACTCAACACCAATTTATGATAAAAGCCCTGTAGAAAGTAGGCATAGAGGGAACTTTCCTCAACATAATAAAGGCCACATATGACAAACCCACAGCCAACATCGTCCTCAATGGTGAAAAACTGAAACCATTTCCACTAAGATCAGGAACAAGACAAGGTTGCCCACTCTCACCACTCTTATTCAACATAGTTTTGGAAGTTTTAGCCACAGCAATCAGAGAAGAAAAAGAAATAAAAGGAATCCAAAACGTAAAAGAGGAAGTAAAGCTGTCACTGTTTGCAGATGACATGGTACTATACATAGAGAATCCTAAAGATGCTACCAGAAAACTACTAGAGCTAATCAATGAATGTGGTAAAGTAGCAGGATACAAAATTAATGCACAGAAATCTCTAGCATTCCTATACAATAATGATGAAAAATCTGAAACTGAAATTAAGAAAACACTCCCCCCCCAAAAAAGAATACACTCCCATCTACCATTGCAACAAAATGAATAAAATATCTAGGAATAAACCTACCTAAGGAGACAAAAGACCTGTAGGCAGAACATTATAAGACACTGATGAAAGAAATTAAAGATGATACAAATAGATGGAGAGATATACCATGTTCTTG
Organism: Lagenorhynchus albirostris; assembly: GCF_949774975.1. Taxonomy (NCBI): domain Eukaryota; kingdom Metazoa; phylum Chordata; class Mammalia; order Artiodactyla; family Delphinidae; genus Lagenorhynchus; species Lagenorhynchus albirostris. Next base: position 112,341,401 of record NC_083116.1, on the reverse strand, counting down.
GATTGGAAGAATCAACATTGTGAAAATGACTCTACTACCTAAAGCAATCTACAGATTCAATGCAATCCCTATCAAACTACCACTGGCATTTTTCACAGAACTAGAACAAAAAATTTCACAATTTGTATGGAGACGCAAAAGACCTCGAATAGCCAAAGCAATCTTGAGAAAGAAAAACGGAGCTGGAGGAATCAGGCTCCCTGACCTCAGACTATACTACAAAGCCACAGTAATCGAGACAGTATGGTACTGGCACAAAAACAGAAATACAGATCAATGGAACAGGATAGAAAGCCCAGAGATAAACCCACACACATATGGTCACCTTATCTTTGATAAAGGAGGCAAGAATATACAGTGGAGAAAAGACAGCCTCTTCAGTAAGTGGTGCTGCGAAAACTGGACAGGTACATGTAAAAGTATGAAATTAGAACACTCCCTAACACCATACACAAAAATAAACTCAAAATGGACTAGAGACCTAAATGTAAGGCCAGACACTATCAAACTCTTAGAGGAAAACTTAGGCAGAACACTCTATGACATAAATCACAGCAAGATCCTTTTTGACCCACCTCCTAGAGAAATGGAAATAAAAACAAAAATAAACAAATGCGACCTAATGAAACTTAAAAAGTTTTTGCACAACAAAGGAAACCATAAACAAGACCAAAGGACATCCCTCAGAATGGGAGAAAACATTTGCACATGAAGCAACTGACAAAGGATTAATCTCCAAAATTTACAAGCAGCTCATGCAGCTCAATATCAAAAAAACAAACAACCCAATCCAAAAATGGGCAGAAGGTGGCTTCCCTGGTGGCCCAGTGATTGAGAGTCCGCCTGCCGATGCAGGGGACACGGGCTAGTGCCCCGGTCCGGGAAGATCCCACATGCCGTGAAGCGGCTGGGCCTGTGAGCCATGGCCGCTGAGCCTGCACGTCCGGAGCCTGTGCTCCGCAACGGAGAGGCCACAACAGGAGAGGCCCACGTACCGCAAAAAAAAAAAAAAAAAAAAAAAAATGGGCATATGACCTAAATAGACATTTCTCCAAAGAAGATATACAGATTGCCAACAAACACATGAAAGGATGCTCAACATCACTAATCATGAGAGAAATGCAAATCAAAACTACAATGAGTTAATCATCCCACACCAGTCAGAATAGCCATCATCAAAAAATCTACAAACAATAAATGCTGGAGAGGGTGTGGAGAAAAGGGAACCCTCTTGCACTGTTGGTGGGAATGTAAGTTGATACAGCCACTATGGAGAACAGTATGGAGGTTCCTTATAAAACTAAAAATAGAACTACCATATGACCCAGCAATCCCACTACTGGGTATATACCCTGAGAAAACCATAATTCAAAAAGAGTCATGTGCCAAAATGTTCATTGCAGCTCTATTTACAATAGCCAGGACATGGAAGCAACCTAAGTGTCCATCAACTGATGAATGGATAAAGAAGATGTGGCACATATATACAGTGAAATATTACTCAGCCATAAAAAGAAACAAAATTGAGTTATCTGTAGTGAGATGGATGGACCTAGAGTCTGTCATACAGAGTGAAGTAAGTCAGAAAGAGAAAAACAAATACCATATGCTAACATGTATATATGGAATCTAAGAAAAAAAAAAAAAACAAAGGTCATGAAGAACCTAGGGGCAAGACGGGAATAAAGACACAGACCTACTAGAGAATGGACTTGAGGATATGGTCAGGGGGTAGGGTAAGCTGTGATAAAGTGAGAGAGTGGCATGGACACATATACGCTACCAAACGTAAAATAGATAGCTAGTGGGAAGCAGCCGCATAGCACAGGGAGATCATCTCGGTGCTTTTTGACCACCTAGAGGGGTGGGATAGGGAGGGTGGGAGGGAGGGAGATGCAAGAGGGAAGAGATATGGGAACATATGTATATGCATAACTGATTCACTTTGTTATAAAGCAGAAACTAACACACCATTGTAAAGCAATTATACTCCAATAAAGATGTTAAAAAATGCAGTAATTACCCTTGAAAAATATATTACATTAAGATTAAGCAAGAACAAGAGGCCATAAAAATTACAAAATAAGAAATCACTATTTTAAAAAATATATATATCACTACATACCTATCATAATGGCTAAAATATAAAATAATGACAACCATATGCTGAGAAGCATGTGGAGAAACTGGACCACTCACACGTTGCTGGTGGAAGTATAAAATGGTACAGCCACTCTGGAAAAATTTGATGGATTATTTTAAAACTAAACATGTAAGGACCATATGACTCAGTAATTGCAATCCTGGGTATTTATCCCAGAGGAATGGAATTTATGCTCATGCAAAAACCTGTACATTAATGTTCAGAGCAGCTTTCTTTGTTAGAGCCAAAAACTGAAAAGAGCCCAAATGTCTCTCAATGTGCCCACATATTATGGAATACCACTCATTTACTTCCTTCAATTGTATCCCTCCTGTGAAGTGTCTATTTTCAATTAGGTTTCCCTTAGTTAAATCATGAACCACCATAACAGACTACCGGTAGAAGATTCTGCTTGGCAAAACTAATGAAGAGTCTGTAGGAAATAGGTCAAAAGCAGATAAAATCTTGTTTTTAAATGTTTATTTATACTTTTATTCCATTGTCAAATTTACCTCCTCTAAGTGTTCTCTGTAATTTCGAATTTTATTCAACACAAACAACTTTATGGCCCACCATGGAAATCCAGAGAAGTCATTTCTAAGCATACACATTGTATAACATTAGGAGAAACAGTCATAAAGGAGTCACATTTTTCTGTAAAATTTTATCCAGTGTGAGTCCAAAGTCACCAAGAACCATGCCTGGAACTGGTGTTTTCTGCCATTTGAACAGAGACTACTTTATTAGGAAACAGAAGTTTTATCAGAACTTTCTTTTATAGATTTGAACTCAACCGTGCTCTACCCTCTCCAAAGGAAGCAGTATTTCAGATAGAATTTTCCTTTTTGAGAATTGTCTTTCTAATTTTAGAAAACTGAGCATTGTATAAATAACACAATCACTGTAAAGGTATAAAATGTAACTGTCTGCTACCATCTAGTGGAGCTACTAAGTTTTGCACAGAAACATTTTTCACTTTAACAGTCATTCTACTTCATTACTTTTCTCTGATTCTTGGTTACATCAATTTGTGGTTGTAAAAGTAAAACTTCTTGCTATTTGATCCAAAATTCTTAACATACAAGGAACAAGTGTAAGGGACAATATATCAATAGAAAGAGAGGAAAAGTCTTCTGAAAACACATCATTGCACTTTTTCCCATTTAAAATAAAATTAAAACTATTTTGATAATCATTCACAAACTGATCAGAGGGAAGGGTCAAGAATCATACTCCACCTAAGTTTATGCTCAGACTTGGTTCTCATGCAAATCGGTATTGTATCCTCAGTCCCAGCTTGCTCCTATTCTACATAACATGTAATTTTATTGCCAGACTTTTCCTTTAGGGTGCTTATGTCATGTAGAGCACATCAAATACGTCTGGTCATGATAATTACATTCTTCTTGAACATGGCAAAGAAGTCCTGGTGGAATACAAGAACTGAAAAACCAAATTATGAATGTGCCATATCATCACTGATGGGAGGACAAATGTGTAGCAAACACTATGTTCCACAGCACTGATCACGTTGCTTTCGCTATTCTAGAGTACAGAAGGGCTTTATCAGTGTCCCTTCCTATGCCCGCAGTAGTCACAGTCATACAGCTGAGCCTAAAGCACATATGATTCTCTGCCTGAGAACTTTCTCAGCTAAGGTTTCTTTCCTTTCCAAGTTTGCATTCTAAAAGAAGAACATTATATTAGAGGAGTGTATGTATTGTGAAATGAGCATTTAGTCATATTTCTGGCATCAGGATTTATTTTCCCAGTCCTCATGGCCCCCTTGAATCTGGCTACAGAATGCTGCATGGCATTTACTACATCACGGGAGTCAGGCGAAGGTTTGCACTGACCAGACTGACTCCCGGACAAGGATATTTTCACAAGGATTATTTACACTCCAACACTACAAGTATCTTCATTTGGATCCTCCTCCATGTCAAAGCTCCCATCCCCAGGAAACATACTGAAAAAAATTGCAAGAGATGTCCTCGGTGCCACCTTGACCAGAGCCCTATCCACTGTGGTGCTATGCAATGGACACCACCTCTGAATAGCTTTGAACTGAACTAACAATTTCCCAAGTAGCATAAAGTTTAAATATCCATTAAAATAACTGGGATGTTTAAAGTTATTAGTCAAGGACAACAGAAAGAAGAAAAGGAACCACAAGTAAGACACTATTGGAATGAGATGACCCTTCAGATTTATCTGTCCTGAGGACATGACAACAGCTGATAGAGAAGGAGCAGCTCTAATAATTCCCTAATCTACTCCAAATTTGGTTAGAATACTATTGTGTAAATAACCATTGCATGACCCATTGCCCCCCACCTCAAGATTGCCCAATAAGTGCCCTGGCCCTAAAGCATTCCCCTAAATAGAAGCTGGGGTGCTAAGCTGCCATGTGGCCCCAGATTCTTCCCAGGAAGAAACTTTTCCCCTGAATGATTCTCCCCTGTTCTGGGAAAACCATAAACTTCCTTGTATTGCTTAGGCATGTGCAACACGTGGCACCTTGCCTGCCCCACCAGTACCTTTGCTCCCCAACCCTCACACCTCCACCCGCCATCAGGAAGAGAACGGGGTCTTCACCTGCAGCACAAGAAGGGTGCATGCAGTCCATCATCCTGTGTCAGTTATCCTGAGGGACTTGATGGCCACAAGAGACTGGCACACACTACAGATGCTGATCTTGCTGTGTCTCTTCTCCTTTCTGTGAGAAAAACATTGTTCCAACCAGTGCTTTGTGTGTTGAGTCTTCCTTCATGACTCAGAACCCACAGAAGATGCAGTAGGCCAATGTCTGTGGGCTCCTTCTTCTGGTGGTTATCAACAGTCACACTTACTTTCATTTATATAATTAGAAGTTTTACCTGAGCAAATGTCTAGGGCCCCTGCAACAAACCTTAGCCCCTTCCCTTTCCCTCCCCTCCTACAGGCTGGACGTGGTGGTGAGCAATCCCTGACCATGTGAAGGAAGATGGCAGTGTCACAAGACAGCAGCCCAGCAACCAACTCTAGAGTTCCCATCTAGAATTTCACATAAGAGAAAAATGAACAAGTGGAGATGTTAGAGCAGGGAGCTGGAAGCAAATGTGAGATATCGAGAGATGAAATATGGATGGAGATACCATCTTCACACTGGCAAGACTTGGCAAAGGAGGGACCAGAGACAAGGAGTATAAAGACAGATCCTTGGGGGCTTCCCTGGTGGCAGAGTGGTTAAGAATCCACCTGCCAACGCAGGGAACACAGGTTTGATCCCTGGTCCGGGAATATCCCACATGCTGCACAGCAACTAAGCCTGTGCGCCACAACTAATGAGACTGCGCTCTAGAGCTCGCGAGCCACAACTACTGAAGCCTGCGCATCTAGAACCCATGCTCCACAACAACAGGAGCCACTGCAATGAGAAGCCCGCTCACCACAATGAAGCGCAACCCCCGCTCGCCGCAACTAGTGAAAGCGCACGCACAGCAATGAAGACCCAACACAGCCATACATTAATTAATTAATTAATTGATTGATTATTTTTTAAAAAAAGACAGATCCTTGGAAGACACCAAATCTTAGAGGGTGGGAAGAGAAAGACAAGTCAGAAAATCAACAGTCAGAGAAATAAGATGAAAAACAGGGGAGCATAAAAATCATAGGGTAGGCTCAACAACAACCACCAATTAAAAATTGGACAAAGGAGGGCTTCCCTGGTGGCGCAGTGGTTGAGGGCCTGCGATGCAGGGGACGCAGGTTCGTGCCCCGGTCCGGGAAGATCCCACATGCCGCGGAGCGGCTGGGCCCGTGAGCCATGACCGCTGAGCCTGCGTGTCCAGAGCCTGTGCTCCACAGCGGAAGAGGCCACAGCAGTGAGAGGCCCGTGTACCACAAAAAAAATGGACAAAGGACTTGAATAAGCAATTCTCCAAAGAAGGTATACAAATGACTAATAAGCACATGAAAGATGCTTAACATCACTAATCATTAGGGAAACGCAAATGAAAAATACAATGAGATGCCACCACATACCCATTAAGATGGCTACTCAAAAAAAAAATGACAGAAAATAACAAGTGTTGGCCAGGATGTGGAGACATTGGACCCCTAGTGAACTGTTGGTGGGAATGTAAAATGGGACAGTCACTTGAGAAAACAGTATGGCATTTCCTCAAAGAATTAAAAATAGAACTGGCATAAGATCCAGCAATTCCACTCCTGGGTATATATACCCAAAAGAATTGAAAGCAGAGTCTGAAAGAGATATCTGTAAATCCATGTTCGTAGCAATATTACTCACAGTAGCTACAATGTGAAAGCAACCCAAGTGGATTGCAATGAGTAAGCAAAATGTGGTATATACATAAAATGGAATATTAGCCTTTAAAAGAAGGAAATTCTGACTTATGCTACAACATGAATGAACCTTGAGGACATTACGCTAAGTGACATAATCCAGTCACAAAAATACAAATATTGTCTGATTCCATTTATATGAGGTACTTAGAGTAGTCAAAATCATAGAAACAGAAAGTAGAATGGTGGTTTCCAGGGGCTTGGGGGAGGGGACTATGGGGAGATCTTGTTTAATGGGTAAAGAGTTTCAGTTTTATAAGATAAAAAGTGTTCTGAAGATGGATAGTGGCGTTGGCAGCACAACAATGTGAATGTACTTAACACCACCAAATACTACAGTTAAAAATGATTAGGACGGTAAATTTTACATTACGTATTTTACCACATTAAAAAAAAATTGGACCCTGAATAGCCAAAACAATCTTGAGAAAGAAGAGGAGAGCTGGAGGAAAATCACTCTTCCTGACTTGAGACTATACTACAAAGCTAAAGTAATCAAAACAGTATGGTACTGGCACAAAAACAGACACATAAATAAATTGAACAGAATAGAGAGCCCAGAAATAAACCCACACACTTATGGTCAATTAATCTACAACAAAGGAGGAAAGAATATACAATGGGGAAAAGACAGTCTCTTCAGTAAGTGGTGCTGGGAAAACTGGGCAGCTACATGTAAAAGAATGAAATCAAAACATTCTCTAACACCATATACAAAAACAATCTCTAAATGGATTAAGGACCTAAACGTAAGACTTGAAACCGTAAAACTCCTGAAGAAAACACTCTTTGATATATTGTAAATCATAGCAATATATTTCTTTGATCTGTCTCCCAAAATAAAAGAAATAAAAGTAAAAATAAACAAATGGGACCTAATTAAACTTAAAAGCTTTGGCACAGCAAAGGAAACCATCAACAAAATGAAAAGACAACTTACTGAATGGGAGAAAACATTTGCAAATGATATGACCAATAAGCCGTTAATGTCCAACATATATAAATAGCTCATACAACTCAACATCAAAAAATCAAACATTAAAAAGTGGGCAGAAGCCCTGAATAGACTTTTTTTTAAAGGAGACATAAAGATGGCAAATAGGCACATAAAGTTGCTCAAAATCACTAATCATAAGAGAAATGCAAATTAAAACCACAACGAGATACCACCTCACACTTGTCAGAATGTCTATCATCAAAAAGAAAACAGGGCTTCCCTGGTGGCGCAGTGGTTGAGAGGCCGCCTGCCGATGCAAGGGACACGGGTTCGTGTCCCGGTCCGGGAGGATCCCACATGCCACGGAGCGGCTGGGCCCGTGAGCCATGGCTGCGGAGCCTGCACGTCCGGAGGCTGTGCTCCGCAACAGGAGAGGCCACAACAGTGAGAGGCCCGCGTACCGCAAAAAACAAAACAAAAAAAAACAAATGTTGACAAGGATATGGAGAAAAGGAAACCCTTGTACACTGTTGGTGGGAATGTAAATTGGTGCAGCCACTGTGAAAGAGAGTATGGAGGTGTCTCAAAAAACTGAAAATAGAACTACCACATAACCCAACAATTCCATTCCTGAGTGTATATCTGGAAAAAAAACAAAAACCCTAATTCAAAAAAATACGTGCACCGCAATGCTCATAGCAGCATTATTTACAATTGCCAAGATATGGAAGCAACCTAAGTGACCATCAACAGATAAAAGAATAAAGAAGATATGGTATATATATACAATGGAATACTACTCAGCCATAAAAACGAATGAAATTTTGCCATTTGCAGCAACATGGATGGACTTGGAGGGCATTATGCTAAGTGAAATAAGTCAGACAGAGAAAGACCAGTACTGTATGGTATCACTTATATTTGGAATCTAAAAAATACAACAAACTAGTGAATATAACAAAAAGGAGGCAGACTCACAGATATAGGGAACAAACTAGTGGTTACCAGTAGGGAGAGGGAAGGGGGGAGGAGCAACATAGAGGCAGGGGAATAAGAGGTACAAACTATTAGGTATAAAATAAGCTATAAGGATATATTGTACAACATGGGGAACATAGCCAATATTTTATAATTATAAATGGAGTCTAACTTGTAAAAATTATGAATCACTATGTTGTATTACAACTGAAACTTATATAATATTGTACATCACCCATACCAGTTCTGGCACTTCTGACTTTGGGAAGCAGAGATAACCCCCCCACACACACACTCCACTAGGCAGCTGACACTCTGCACACATTTCCAGGCTCCTTGGCCTGATATGCTGGAGTCAGTGAGTCTTGGTTTTGGACCAGGTCCCAAGGTGTAGATGGATAACTATGCCTTGATGCACAGTCTATCCAGGTGACCATGGTCCTAACCTGGGCAGTGCAGGTACTGATGCTATGCGCTTGTTAATTTCACTGAGTTTTCATCCACAAATGACCCTTATCCCTGGGTATGCACAACGGACACATAAAGGAGGTGTCTTTCACAATGTGTTGATAAAGTTTGTCTCCAGAGAGGCTGAGACTTGATCATCTAGTCATTGCCCTGCTAGGAGTCAGTCCATACTGTCAACCCAAGGGCCCCTGGCTAGGAGTCAATCAAATGTAACAAAGGGCATTTTGGGGGTTATTTTTCCAGAATAAAACGCACAGCCCGTATCTCCACCTATTGAGCAGAATGCCCTTTTCCAATCACAGATGTAGTTTTTACCAGGGTTGTAAGCTACTGCAGACAACTGCAAGACATCTGCCTTTAACTTAACTAAACCAGAGCCAGGCATCCTCATAAACTTGGTTGTAATAGAGCTGCCAGAGATGCTGGCAGAGCCCCTGCACATCAGACACCCAAATCTAGATGGTAACACTACACAATTTCCTTTTCCTCTGAAACACCATTAATGCCTGGTTTATTTCTTCACTGGATACACCACTTCCACTTAAAAGTGGATGTTTCTTGGAGAATACCCACTCTGTTCATGTTTTCATTTGGGATATATCCCATGAAGCGAAGTCGTAACTACAACATCTGCTCTTGCTTTGTTATTCTCTTGATGTCCACTAACACGACTAATAAGCCTGAAAGTCTTTCAAATGGGGTAGATCAGGTGGTAGTTTCAGGCAAGAATCAAAACAAACCTCAAAAGGTGCCAATGCCTAGTGGATACATCATTTTGACACTGGTACCAGTTTGAAAAATGTCAGGCAGCGACAATTTCACTCCAAACGTGCTTCATGGGTGATTTACCCAAGTGGAAATGTGGTCTGAACAGCTTGTTGGAATGTTTCTAGGTCATGTTCTTGGTCAATGTGGATGCCTTTCAAGTACTCTTATGTAATGGGATGAGCTGGATTCACGTGTTATATATAAGTGCATCCAAGCTGAACAAGCTTACCATATGCTTTGCAAAACGTGGTTTTCTAGAAGTTCTTAAGCCAATCACTTCTAGAAGTGTAGGTTCACAGAAAAACTAAGTGGAAAGTACAGAGAATTCCCATCTACCCCCGTGCCCCCATGCACAACCTCCGCCACTATCAACATTTTCCACCAGAGTGGTACCTGTGTTACAATCAACGAACCTACATTGACATATCATTATCACTCAAAGACTGTATTTTACATCAGGACTCACTCTTGGTACTGTACATACTATGAGTGTCAACAAATGTATAATGACATTTGTATGCCATAATAGTATCAAACAAAATAGTGTCACTACCCCCAAAATCCCGTGTACTCTGCCTATTCATATCTTCCTCTCCACTAAATCCTGGCAACCGCTGATTCTTTTACTGTCTCCATAGTTTTGCCTTTTCCAGAATGTCATAGAGTTGGAATAATACAGTATGTGCCTTTTCAGATTGGTTTCTTTCACCTAGTTATCACTAGGTGAAAGTAATATTCATGGCATGATAGCTCATTTCTGTTAAGCACCGAATAATAATCCATTGTCTGAATATACCACAGTTTTCCCATTCACCTACTGAAGGACATCTTGATTTCTTCCCAATTTGACCATTATGAAAAAAACTGCTATAAATACCATGTGCATGTCTTTGTGTGAACGTAAGTTTTCAACAGCTTTGGGTAAATACCAAGGAGCGCAACTGCTAGACTGTATGATGAGTATATTTAGTTTTGTAAGAAACTACCAACCTGTCCAAAGTGGCTGTACCATTTTACATTCCCACCATCAGTGAATGAGAGTTCCTATTGCTCCATATCCTCGTCAGCATTTGGTGTTGTTAGTGTTCCAGATTTTGGCCATTCTAATATATGTGCAGTATTATCTCACCGTTGTTTTAATTTGCAGCTCCCTAATGGTATGTGATACTGAACATCTTTTCAAATGCTCACTTGCTATCTGTAAATCTTCCCTGGTGAAGTATCTTTTCAGATCTTTTACCAAGTTTTTAATAGGGCTGTTCATTTTCTTATGATTGAGTTTTAAGAACTTTTGTATATTTTGGATAGTAGTCTTTTATCCAATGTGTCTTTCACAAATATTTTCTCCCTTTCTGTGACTTATATCCTCATTCTCTTGACAATGTCTTTCACAGAGCAGGAGTTTCTAATTTTATTGAAGTCCAGCTTACCAATTATTTCTTTCAGGGATCATGCCTTTGGTGTTATACCTAAAAAGTCACCATCATACCCAAGGTCATTTAGGTTTTCTTCTGTTTTATTCTAGGAGTTTTACATTTAGGTCTGTGATCCATTTTGAGTTAATTTTTCTGAGGTATATAAGGTCTGTATCTAGATTTATTTTTTGCATGTGAATGTCCAGTTTTTCCAGCACCATTTATTGAAAAGACCATCTTTGCTCCATTATATTGCCTTTGCCCCTTTGTCAAAGAACAGTTCACTATATTTATGTGAGTCTAATTCTGAGTTCTCTTGTTACATTCCATTGATCTATCTGCCTATTCTTTGGCCAATACCACGTTACTTTTATTATTGTATCTTTATAGTAAGTGTTGAAGTCAGGTTGTATCAGCCTTTTTTTTTTTTCTTTTTGCAATACGCAGGCCTCTCACTGCTGTGGCCTCTCCCGTTGCGGAGCACAGGCTATGGACGCGCAGGCCCAGCGGCCACGGCTCACGGGCCCAGCCACTCCGTGGCATGTAGGATCTTCCCGGACCGGGGCACGAACTCGTGTCCCCTGCATCAGCAAGTTGACTCTCAACCACTGCGCCACCAGGGAAGCCCTGTATCAGACTTTTGACATTGCTATAATCTTGCTATACACTCTTATTAGTTCCAGGAGCTTTTTTGTCAATTATTTTGGATTTTCCTCATAGAAGAAAATCCAGTCAAGTGGGAAGAGAAGCTGGGGATAGAGTTGTCCTGCAGAAGCATCAACTGTGTTTCCCAAGATTAACACAAGCTTGACTGGAGATACAGGAAGTAATGCCGGACTCATGCAAATGAAGTCAAGGATCTAAGGTTGAAAATGCCAGGCCAAAATATACAACAAGAGAGTTGACGGAAAGTGAACTGCACTTCCACCACATACAGAAAAAAGGTCTGTATTTTTCATGGTTGACATGAGAACCCCATGAAAGTGAGTGTACTGATTCCTTTTAAAAGAAAGCAGTGAGTAGGAGCACACAGAGAGGCAGATGACTCCAACAGGCAATCTGAGGTCGCTTTAAGAAACTCTAATGTGCCCATAAGTGCATTAGCTGAGGATTTCCTCCACATCACAGAGCCCTAAAGCCTCATTACAATGTGACATACCATGTGAGGATATGTTGTTCTCCATGTTCACTTCTCTTTCTGGGGATCCCATCAAGAGTACTTACCAGGGGGCTTCCCTGGTGGCGCAGTGGTTGGGAGTCCACCTGCCGATGCAGGGGACATGGGTTCATGCCCCGGTCCGGGAAGATCCCACATGCCACGGAGCGGCTGGGCCCATGAGCCGTGGCCGCTGGGCCTGCGCGTCCAGAGCCTGTGCTCCGCAACGGGAGAGGCCACAGCAGTGAGAGGCCCGCGTACCGCAAAAAAAAAAAAAAAAAAAAAGAAGAAATAGTGACCAAATTCGAATCTGACTATGCTCTAAAGTTTTATAACAACACAGAAGTCATAGTGAGGACTGCAGGAGAGCCATGCATGTTTGCACTATTTGATAACACAAGGTAGGAGATTAAGACACATTGTGTCTTAATTTTCTTCCCCAAAACATATACTTCTATTATTTTTAAGGGACCTTTGAAATCACAAAAGAAAAGACACTCTCTGAAAAAACTCCCTGGTTTAAAGACCCCTGCATGGAGGTTGGGATACAGGTAAGCAATGAAATGATGTACTTTTAAAATTATACTCATGAACCTCCAGAAAACTCACCTCCTGGAAGGGCCCATCCATAAACATGTCAGTCCTCATTCCAACATGAGAATTATCTCCACATGCAGTCCAAAGAAAATCTTAACCATGCAGATGGGAACTTATGAGGCACAGTGGTTAGCGCCCCAGTTTCCGTACAGCTGAAAGCTTTGGCAATCTTGGATGCCTTCAAGCCTTGACCACTGCATAAAGCTCCTGATTCATATCAGAGGCAGGATACTGAGTGCTACCCTAAACACCTCTATTCTTCAAACCCAGCACAACTAGCAGGGCTCCCTCAACTGCCAGACAAAAAGGAAGTTGAGGTTTTGTATTTTTAAATTTGTCTTTTAAAATATGAAAAAAGTAGTCCCTTGAGAAAACCCACTTGTATAAAGTCCCCTGTTTGAAGGATGGGGTTAAGTTTGGACAAGAAATGATCCTCCACAAAAACAAGGAGGCTACTAACCCAGAGACCTAAAGGCAGTTATATATATGATGAGGTCTGCACGTACTCTGACAAGTCGCAGAACACCAGGATAAAGGGACACTGGTTACATCCACATTGCTGGTTACACCCACAGACGGGTTCCTAGATTACTCCCAAATCATCACCATTTTATCACTTTCTCCTTTCCTTATTCTCTACTGTTCCCCACGTCTCTTGTGTTCTCATTCATTTTGCTGAGTGATATATACCCAAAAAAGCTGTGATTCTCTGACTGAAGACAGGACCCCAATCATTAAAAGAAACTTTCACAGGGTTATCTGGGAAAGAAGAAGACTAGTAGAATCCATTTCCACATACTCTTCTCCCATACATATGGTTTCCTACGTCAGATGGGCCCAAGAATGACTATGGAGCACATCCAGTGTCTCTTCCCTTCCTTTCACTGGCAACTTGTCCTATTTTGACCTTCAGGTTCTCACCTATATTCTTTTAAAAGGGCAGTGTAACCTTATCAGTCTCCAGATAAAGGGGATTAAAAGTCACATGGAGTAAATCTGTCAAAGGAAACTGAGTCGCTAATAGCTCATGCCATATGGGTAAAACAAGGAGATGGGGCTCCCTGAGGTACCACCACCAGCACTCACAAAAGTTCGGATCACGCTTTCTACTTTGGTGTTTGGAGACCTAATATCACAATCCAAGTGGCAGAAGGAGTACAAAGGCAGGGAATTCATATTTCCTAAATTGGTCACCAGGATTGAATTAATACCTGAAGCTGGAATCAAATCAATAGCCAACAAATAACCAAGTCTTTTCAGGGCCCTTTGCAGATACAAAAGAGGCTCCCAGAGAATACCAGGAGAATCTAAATACCCCCACATGACAGCTGGCGGATAAGTTTGGACGGGAGATAATCCCTATGAAATTCTCTTCGAGAGCGATGAGGAGGCATTTATTCCAGAATGAACTGAAATACTCACATATGTGGCAGAGTCTTCATGTACCCTGACCATAAAAGAATGAGGGGATGAAGCGATACTGGCTTTCTCCCACTTTTGAGGTAAGTAAACTGGATGAGGAAGTGCACTCAAGTGCCTACAATTAAGGGTGTAGTGGGTGAAGGTACTGTGGTTCTGACATGTCTCTGAAAGCCTGCCTTCATAGGATGATCTAAGTGACACATTCTCAAACATAAAAGTTTTGCTAGCGACTCCAAAGGCCAAAACAATAAACGCAAAGTACCTGATATTCCACAGCAAGGTTCTGAGGTATCTTACCAAAAATTAAACCAAAAATGGTTCAGCTGGCATTAGCCCATTGCACAGGCTTCTAGGATATAAAAAGTTGAGTTGGAAGGAGGAAAGGCATTTTGGAGGGAGTTGTCAGTTTAGCAGACATTTTCTTACCAATCCTGACTCTGGGCCTCCCTCCCCTTTGCCTAACCTTGCAATTAAACATTCTATTTAAATAGGAAGTACCAGCTGGGGAAATGCCACATTTAGAGCCCAAATTTATTTTCTAAATTGTGTGCTCCACTGGGTCCAAAATACTGGTTTTCTATCTATCTTACTCAGTCTAATCTCAGAGAATCTATGCAATCTGGAACGATATGGGGCCTGAAAAATCCAGTGAAATTCCCATGAAGCTGCCGACTACTGGGTTTGTTTTCCTCTGAAGGTGACACCATTGTCTGCTTGGATGTGATAGGGGAATAAAAATATAAAATACAGTCCTAATAAGAGTCCTTGCATGTTGCTCCATTTGTAACGCAGGCGGGGATGTCAGTGCCATTCTTTGCAAAAGCATCTATTACATCTGTGGCCAGAGGGACCCTGGAAAGGAGATTAGGGTGTCACATCTAGTTCTCCTGGCTATAAGATATGGAGATCTCTTTTGTACTTGTGTGTGGCTGTCACTTGGGGCACATTTAGCAGGCTACCTTGGTCTCATGTGCTGGAATTACTACGTCTTATTTTGGGGCCAGATTCTGAATTCAAGATGGACTACCATGCCCTGTGTGGTGGTCTATCCAGGTGACCATGATCCTAACTTTGGCAGTTCAGGTCTGATGAGCTTGATGATCTTACTGATTTTCATCTTGGAAGGGTCCTTATCCATGTACCTCCACGGAGAACACAAAAATAGGTGTGCATCTTGGGTAATGTGCAGATGATTTTTGTTTCCGGGGAGCTGAGATATGATGATCCAGTCGGCACACTGTCAGACACCAGACCAAACTGTAAACTCACAGATGACTGCCCATGAGTGATTCAAAACGTAAAAAGGTGCATTTGGGGGGATATTTTTCCAGGGCAAGCACCATAGCCCGCATCTCCACTTTTCTTTGGGGTTAGACAGCTTCCGCAGCCCACTACAACCCATCTGCCTTAAACTTAGCTGATGAGTCCATTAATTAGACGCAGCATCTTCAGGAGCCTAGGTGTATCAAAGACACCGGAGGCTGAGGTGCGGCCACAATATCTGCATCTGAGACAGCTACCTCTGGAGAGTGACCGGCTATCTTTTCCTGCACCTCTGAGACACCGTTAGAGCTCAGTTTGCTTCTTCCCTAAATATACCACTTTCACATAAAATGGACATTTCCTGTACAATGCCCATTTCGTTGATATTCTCATTTGGGACCAATGCCATGAAATGGGAGCCAGTGTGTAACAATCCTTGCTCTTGTTTTGTTACTCTCTAGATGTCCACTAGCACCCACTAACAAGCCAACAATAGTCTCTCAAATGGGGTACATCATGTGGCAGATTCAGGCAAGGACCATGAACAAACCCTTAAGAGTGCCATTGCCTAGTAGACCATATTTTTGCCACAATTTCCATTCTGCATAGATGTCAGCCACTGACAATTTCCCTAAAAATATGCTGCATAGATGACTGGCCCGAGGGGAAGGGTGGTCTGCACAGCCTGATGGGTAGTTTCTAATGCAGGATGTTGGTCAACTCCAGTGCTTGTCAGGTAATCATATGTATCGGGCTGAGCTGGATCCTCATGTAAACCATGACGTGCACCCAATACTGAATGAGGTTATCATATGCTCTTGCCCCCTTGTACAATCCCCCTTGTCTTCCTGGATATCTCAAAATTCATTCTCTTTACTCCTTTCTTTCCCCTTTTCTGTTTCTGTCTAGTTTTCTCCAGGTATCCCCTGTTCTCACTCATTATGCTGAGTGATATCTCTAAATAATGCAGTGGGTCTTGGACTGAAGGAAGGACCCCAATCGCTGAAGGAGACTAAGTAGAGCTGGGCAAGGAGAATCCTAGTCCCATTTCCACATATTCATCTTCCATATGTCTGGTTTCTGAAATTAGATCTGCCTATGAATGGCCATGGAGAACTTCCAGACTCTCTTCCCTCCCTTTTTGCAAGAGACTTGACCTATACTGATATACAGGGTCTCACCAGTATTTTTCCAAAAGGGCATTGTCAACTTAGCAGGCTCTAGGTGAGGTGGCTAAAAATACCATACAGTAAATTTTTCCAAGAGGGACTTCCCTGGTGGCACAGGGAATGTGCCACCCCACGCACCCAATGCAGGGGGCCCAGGTTCGATCCCTGGTCAGGGAACTAGATCCCACATGCATGCCGCAGCTAAGAGTTTGCCTGCCACAACTAAGACCCAGCACAACCAAATAAATAAATTAACTAAAAAAATTTTTTTCCAAGAAGTTGGGGCCCAGATGGCCAACATCATAGGGAGCGCAACCTGGGTCAACATGGAGATAGGATCCCTGAGGTGCTACCACTTCACATGCTTCCAAGCATGAACTGTATTAAGATTTTGTATTTCTCATTTATTTCCACTTCAATACATAGAGAAGGTATTAAACTATCTCCCATATAAAGGTGAAGCAATTGAGGCACAGAGAGATTTAATGTCTCTCCCAAGGCCACCAGGACAATAAACAGAACCTAAATCACCTGGCCCCAAAAGCAAGAGGAAGAGAAGGTTTCACATCAGATGCAGGTGCCATCCCATGTCCTGAGCAGATAAAACTCCCCTTTCACAGTTATTCTGAGAATATAGCAATACACAGGCACTACCACTTTACCTAAAGTAAGTAAAGTACAAAAGGAAATGCACTCATTGTGCCTACAATTAATGGTGTAGCAAGTTAAGGAGGTGCAAGTCAGACATGTCCCCAAGTCTGTATTGAACAGGATGTAGAAAGCAACATGTCCTCTACTGTAAGAGATATGGCACAGACTCCAAAGGACAAAACATTAAATGCCCAATATAACCATATTCTAAAGTGAAGTGCTGGGCATCTTGCCAAAAAACTGATCAAAACTGGTTCTGCTGGCATTATCCCATGACCAAACGCAAAGATATAAAATAGTTTAGTTGGAAGAAATATAAAATTTTCAATGAGAGTTGTCGATGTGGTAGGCATATTTTGCACCATCATGACTCTGGGCCTCCTTACTCTGCTTCTAAAAGACATAATTGTATGTCTATCCCAGTCTCCCAATTCCTCCCACCTCCCCCTTCCCCCCTTGGTATCCATACATTTGTTCTCTACATCTGTGTCTCTATTTCTGCTTTGCAAATAAGATCATCTATACCATTTTTCTAGATTCCACATATATGCATTAATATATGATATTTGTTTTTCTCTTTCTGACTTACTTCACTCTGTATGACACTCTCTAGGTCCATTCACATCTCTACAAATGACCCAGTTTCGTTCCTTTTTATGGCTGAGTAATATTCCATTGTATACATGTACCACATCTTCTTTATCCATTCACCTGTTGATGGACATTTAGGTTACGTCCATGGCCTGGCTATTGTAAATAGTGTTGCAATAAATATTGGGGTGCATGTGTCTTTTTGAATTATGGTTTTCTCGGTATATGCTCAGAAGTGGGATTGCTGGGTCATATGGTAGCTCTATTTTTAGTTTCTTAAGTAACCTCCATATTGTTCTCCATAGTGGCTGTATCAATTTACATTCCCACCAACAGTGCAAGAGGGTTCCCTTTTCTCCACACCCTCTCCAGCATTTGTTGTTTGTAGATTTTCTGATGATGCCCCTTCTAACTGGTGTGAGGTGATAGCTCACTGTGGTTTTGATTTGCATTTCTCTAATAATTAGTGATGTCGAGCAGCTTTTCATGTGCTTCTTGGCCATCTGTATATCTTCTTTGGAGAAATGTCTATTTAGGTCTTCTGCCCATTTTTGGATTGGGTTGTTTGTTTTTTTGATATTGAGCTGCATGAGCAGTTTGTATATACTATTGATACTATGTATAAAATAGATAACTAATGAGAACATACTGTATAGCACAGGGAACTCTACTTAATGCACTGTGGTAACCTAAATGGGAAGGAAATCCAAAAAAGAGGGGATATATGTATATGTATAGCTGATTCATCTTGCTGTACAGTAGAAACTAACACAACATTGTAAAGCAACTATACTCTGATAAAGATTAATGAAAAAAAGAAAATCGGATAGGAAGGCTTTGAGGTGTTTTACCCTAGAATTACAAGTGCAGTGCTTATAGACAGAAAACCAGTAAACTAGAACAGAAAGTCAAGAGATAGTACATATGAAACTAAAAACAGAAAAAATCTGACATCTCAAACCATTCAGGGAAAGAGAAACTGCATAAAAATAATCTGCAAACGTATCAGATACATAAATGTAAAAAAAAACTGAAATCACACAATTACTAGGATAAAATATGGATGATTTCCCCCAATAACCTGTTGAGAAACTCTCTTTCTAACTATGACTGAAAATCTAAGTGCAATAAAATAATCGATAATAAATAAATAAAAGACATAATTAAACATTCTTTGTAAAAGGGAGGCTCCCTCCTGGGGAACCGCCACATTTAGAACTCAAACTAGGTTTCTTAAGCAAGTGTTCCACTGAAAACTGAGCAGCAGTCATCCCTTTCTCTTTTTCAGTTTCTTCTATGAGAATCCAAGCCATCCTGCAGCGGTACCTGCTACCTGGCTATTCAACAGAGCATCACCGATCCAGCAAACATCTCAAGTAGCTCAAAATGCTGAGTATTTCTCCCTACAATCAGGCATCATTTCCTGATTGGATGCAGCCAACGAATCCCAAAATGAAGCAAAGTCTAAGTCTATTACAGAAATTCCCCAATCTGCCCTGAGAATGGGTTTGGCAATACGATACTCAGAAAAGGTATCTACTGCTGCCTATGACCAATGGTACACTTGAAAAGAGAGTAGAATACCAGCTCTAGCATTTTTGTCTCTGGGACCCAGAGATCCCCTCTACTCAACTGTACAGTTGGCACTCTGCACATTTCCATGATTCCATGGCCTCATGTGATGAAATCTCTAGGTCTTGTTTTGGGCCAGGTCCCAAACTGCAGATGAATTACCACTGCAGTTGGCACTGGTCCTAACCTGGGCAGGACATGTCTGATGAGCTTGTTGATTCCACTGAATTTCCCTCAAAGGGTCTTTATCCACAGGTGTTCATAAAACACATGAACAGACGGTTCATGTGCACCTTTAGTATTCTGCTGATAAGGTTCACTCCAACAAAGGCTAAAACTTGATCACCCAGTCTTTCAGCTGCCAGCCACCAGCCCACACTACCAAGACATAACTTCTACCAGGAGTCGGTAAAAATGTAGCACGATGCATTTGGGGGCTTATTCCCCAGGACAAGCACCACAGCCCAAACTCTACTAATTGAGCAGAATTCCCATTGCAGGTACAGGTGTAAATGCTTTTCTTTGGTACTGTGCAGCTACATTGGCTCACATTCACCACTAGACTTTAATTTAGTAGATAAGTCCATAAACTAGACCCAACCACCCACAAGAAACTTGGTATACCAAAGCCACCAAGTAGCCTGAGTTGATGACTCAAATCCATACATCTAAGAGAGCCATACCTGGAGAGTCACTGAATACATTTTCCTATAGCTAAGAGACACCACTAATGCCCAGTTAACTTCTTTCCTTGGTGTGCCACTTCCACAGAAACATGAAGGCTCATTGGGTTCTAACAACTTTATGCGTTTCTCATGTTACCAATCCCTTGATAGGGATACGAGGGTTTAAAAACCCCTGCTATTGCTTTGTTGCTCTCTCGATGTCCATCATTACTCACTAACAAGCCAGCAACAGTCTTTCAAATGGAGTGTGCTCAGTTGCGGTGTCAGACTAGCACCAAAAACAAAAGCACAAATGGCAACGTTACCTTGACATCCTCAAAGAGACTGAGCTGCTGGGCTTCCCTGGTGGCACAGTGGTTGAGAGTCCGCCTGCCGATGCAGGGGACACGGGTTCGTGCCCCGGTCCGGGAGGATCCCACATGCCATGGAGCGGCTGGGCCCGTGAGCCATGGCCGCTGAGCCTGCACGTCCGGAGCCTGTGCTCCGCAACGGGAGAGGCCACGGTAGTGAGAGGCCCGCGTACTGCAAGAAAAAAAAAAAAGAGACTGAGCTGCCAATGTTAGACATTATATTAATGACAATTTCAGGAACATTTTTGAGTGCCTTTAGTGGCATTAATAGACTATAAGCCATTATTTCACTGATGTATGAATGTGAACAATGACATATTAGAAAGAGAAAACAAAACCCCAAAGTGCATCATTTCCTTATTTGGGTGGCTATTTCTTAATATGTGACTGGTTAATCTAGTGCCAATTACTAAGAAGTTGGACCAACTCTCTAAAGCAGACCATCTGCTGCTCTTGTCCCTTCCAATCTAAATAATGTCATCCATGTAACGGTACCGGGACACCTGTGATGAGGTTTCAGCCTTCCGTGCTTTCTGACCTATCTGCTGGTGGAAAACTGCGGGTCTCATCGCATTGCCACATTAACGTATAACATACTCTGACCCATGAAGGCGGACTCCAATCACAGAGGTTCCGTGGGAGTTGAAAAAAGCATTAGCATGTCCATCACTGCACACAAGACCCTTCAGTATGCACAGTGGAGTCCGAGAATGTTATGACATCGGAACTATAAAGGCCAGGAGGACTGCTGCCACACAGAGCTTCACCCACAGTGAGGCATCAAGTACCCTTCATTCTTAATCTGGCTGCCTAGGGATACTGTAGGTGGTACAGCCTCTTTAAGCACATCCACCTCCATTAGTCCCTTGGTCAAGGTAGAGATCTTCTTTTATATATCCTTCCAATCAGAACTCTGCCCTGCTTTACTGATACCTCATGGCTGGGTTGGGGCAGCCTGCTGGGCTCCCAGTTGTCCACTTGTCCCAGCACCACTGTTCTATCATGGCACTTCCCCATTGGGAACACCCCTACAATCAAGAAAAGAATTACATAGACTTAACACAACTCTTCCCACACTCAAGCAGTACTGGTTACAACAACGTGTGTGCGTCCTGATCAGCTGTGTGTTTAGATCTGGCTGGGGAGTGACGTGCCTCTCCACCTCCCACAGAAGTTAAGTTTTGTGTTCTCCATGTGGACGCACAGACCCTGAGAAAGGGAATGTGGTAAGCCTTTCACTCCGAAGAAGGAGGAACAGGGATTATTTCCCCCTTACTTCAAGCAAAAGACAAAGAGCTTCAGAAAGTCTGTCTTATGTCCTGTGGAGTCTGCAAAACAACCATAAGACAATATCTGGCTCATGCAATGAAGTCAAGAACCGGGGGCTAGAGCTGCACCTGCCGGAAGATACAGTAAGAACGCTGGCCTGGGAGTGCACTGCGCTTCCACCACATGCACAAGAAAGGACTGTGCTTTTCCTGTCCACGTGTGAGCTCTGCAATGGTGAATGACCTGAGCCTGCATTAAAATGAAAGCACTGAAGAGGATCCCTTGGGGAAAAGAGGGAAGCAAAACAGAGTGGTGAGTCACAACCTTCACTGGTCTAGAATGAGTCTAGTGCCCAGTCAGAGAACAGGTACATTCCTGAAAGCCTGCATTGAACGGGAGGTTGAACACATGCCCGCTCAGGTAGACATCTGACAGAGGCCCACTTATGTGTTACACTGTGTTCTCCCCAAAACTCACATGTTGAAGCCCTAACCCCCCAGTGCCTCAACATAAGACCTGATTTGGAGATAGGGTCATTAGTGAGATAACCAAGTTAAAATGAGGCCATTAGGCTGGCCCTCATCCAATGTGTCCTTCTAAGAAGAAGAAATGTGGACACAGGCACATACCCAGGGAGAACACCATGTGAACATGAAGAGAGCCATCTACAAGCCAAGGACTCAGTCCTGGAAAACCCCTTTCCCTCACATCTCTCAGAAGGAATGAACTTTGCCAACACCTTGGTCTTGACTTCCAGCCTTCAAATGATACAATAAATTTCCATTGTTTAAGCCACCCAGTTTGTAGCACTTTATTATGGCAGCCCTACAAACTATTACAGACTCCAAAGACCAAGACAATAAATGTCAAATACTTTCATATTCTAAAGTGAGGTGCTGGCCAGCTTACAAAATAATGCACTCAAATGGGTTCTGTCAGCACTAGCCCATTACCCAACACAGAGATATAAAAGAGTTGAGGTGGAAGAAGGAGAAAAGAAATGTTACAGAGAGTTGTCGACATGGTGAGCATTTTCTCCACACTTATGAGGGAGGGACAAATATTGTTTTCCCCTAGCTGCAAACTGGTGATAAAAGCTACAGAAAAGCTAACTGATGCCCATGGGGGTTGAGAAACACAGGAACTAGTGTCTGACTCACCCAAGTAAAACCAAGAGGGTGGGTCTGGATGTCCCCTGGAGAAAGGACAGGAAGCATGCACCTGGGAGTGAGCAGCAATTCCACCATTTACAGATCTTTGATTTGCTCTTCTCCCTAAGCCCTTCTCTATCTGGGGATTGCATTGGTGGGGGACGGGGACAGTGAGAATGAGCAGTTTGTCAACTGGGGAATAGATGGAAGATAAAAAGGCAGAAGTGGTTTGAAAATATGAGAGAAAAAGAGGCCCCCTGAGAAAACTTACTAACGCAAAAAACCCTGCTTGAAGGGTGATAGAGAAATTCACAGAGGAGATGCTTCTCCAAGAATAACAAGAAGGTTACTAAAGAAGACACAGCTGAAGTAGTCACGTAAGTGGCAGGGTCTGCATGCACCCTGACAATCCAGAGAAGGATGAAAGGAAACTGGGTTACATGCATATTGTACCCCACATGGTACTCAATTTCTCCCATCACCCCCCTTTTCTCACTTCCTTCCCCTTTTCCTGCTTTCTCTCCTTCTCCCCAAGTCTCCCATGTTCTCATTCATTATGCTGAGTAATAGCTACAAAGAATGCAGTGATTCTCTAACTGAAGACAAGCCCCCAATAATTCAAGGAGACTTTCCTAGGGGTAGCTGGGCAAGGAGAATTCCACTAGAATCCATGTCCACACACTTATTCTATATGAATGGTTTCCTAAGTTAGATCTGTCCACCAATGAACATACAGTACATCCAGAATCTTCTCCCTCCCTTTTCAAAATCAACCTGTCCCATTTTGACCTACAGGATGTCATCTATATTTTTCCAATATGGCACTGTGATGTCATCAGGATCCAGAAAAGGGAGTCGAAAATCCCAAAAAGTAAAATGTCAAAAGCATCTGGGATACTAACCACTCAGTCCATATGGGAGCTCGGGTTAAAATCAACATGGAGATGAGGCCCTTTGACGTACTGCTACCACCCCACATGCAAAGTCGGGATCAAACTTCCTACCTCGGGGTCCTGGAGGCCAAACATACCACAAACCAAATGACTGAAGGAGTACATATACGGGGAGCTACTTTTCGCTAAAATGAAGGACTACACACACTGGTTGTTGGGATTGAATCAATACCTGAAGCTGTAGTAAAGTCAACAGCCAACAAATGCCAAATCTTAATACAAAAGAGGCTTTCCAAGAATGCTACCTAGTATAAATCTCCCTCTTGAAAGGTGGAGGAGAATTCTGCAGGAAGATAACTCAAAATGAAATTCTCTCTAAAAACAAAAAGGAGGCATTGCCTGCAGAGAGAGCCAAAGGCAGTCACATATGTGGCAGGGCCCTCCTGCACCCCACCTATAAAACGATGGGATGAAAGAATACTGACTTCCCTCCACTTCTGAGGATAGGTAAAGCGGATAAGTTAATGCCCCTGCATTATAAGAGCTTTGCCAGATGCTCCAAAAAGCCAAAACCATAAATGCCAAGTAACCCACATTCTTAAGGTGTGAACTCAGCTACCTTGCCAGAACCTTGAACAAAGCTGTTTATGGAGGTATCAGCCCATTGCCCATCTCTGGGATATAAAAAGTTGAGGTGGAAGGAGAAGGAAAGGAATTTTGAAGGGAGTCACCAGCATGATAAGCATTTTCTCCCCCGTTCTGTGGGCCTCCTCCACCACCTTCTCAACCTCATAATTAAACCTTCTATTTAAATGGGCTGTACCAGCTGGGGAAATGCCACATTTAAAGAACAAACTTGCTTTCTTAAGTGTGTGCTGCACTGGGAACCAAGCACTGGTTGTCCACTTATCTTACACTGTCTCTTCTCTAAGAATCCATGCAATCTTTCAATGGCACCTGCTGACAATGAATGACATGGGGCATGAATAGCCCAGTGAAAGCCCATGAAGCTGGCCACCACTGGGTACGTTTCCCTCTGAAGGCGGCACCACTGTCTGATTGAAGTTGGCAAATACAAATATAGAAGTCCAAATAAGAGTCCTTGAGTACTGCCCATACTTGCTACGTGGACAGGCACATCAGTGCTGTTCCTTGAAAAGCTGTCTACTCCGTCGACGGCCAGGGGTACCCTCGAGAGGAGGTTAGGGCACCAAGACTGGTACTGCTGGCTATGGGACCCAGACACCCCTCTCTACTTAACCATGCAGCTGGCACTCGCACTTATTTCCAGGATTCCTTGCCCTTAGGTGCTAGAATCACTAGATCTTGTTTAGCGGTCCAGGTGAAGATGGATTACCATGCGCTGTGCGATGGCCTATCCAAGTGACCATGGTCTTAACACGGGCGTCACAGGTGATGAGCTCCTTGATTCTACTGACTTTCATTCTTGAAGGGTCGTTATCCATGGGTATGCACAAGGGCCAGAAATAGGAGGTGAGCATCTTGGGCAATATGATAATAATTTTTGTCCCCACAGGGGCTGAGATTTGATCATCCAGTGATTATGCTGCCTAACACCAGCCAACACTGTCAATCCATGGGTTCTTGCCCCATAGTTAGTCAAAATATATCCAGGTGAACTTGGGGCGGTGTTGCCCAGGGCTAGCACTGCACCCCATCACTCCATCCATTGTGTAGAATCGCCTTTCCCATGCACAGATGCAAGCAGTTTTTTGTTAGGTTGTAAATCTTCCACAGCCCACTACGACCCATCTGCCTTTAACTTTGCTGATGTTTTCATGAACCATATCCAGGCATCCTCAGAAACCGGGGTGTAGTGAAGCTACCAGAAGGCCGAAGTGCTGACATACTGTCACATACACAGTCCAACTAAGAGTCGTTGCATAGATTTCCTCCACTGCCACCAGAAGGTGAGATGTTGGCAAAGTCTCTGCATCTGACACAGCCATATCTAGACAGTGACTTTTTGTACCTGTGTGACACCATTAATGCCTAGTTTACTTCTTTGCTAAATTTACCACCCTCACATAAGGTGGATATTTCCTAGGCAACACCCACTTGGTTGGTGGTCTCATTTGGGAGCCACCCCATGGTATGGGAAAAGTCAGGGGGTAACAACACCTGCTCTTACTTTTTTTTTTTTTTTTTTTTTTTTTTGCGGTACACGGGCCTCTACTGTTGTGGCCTCTCCCATTGCAGAGCATAGGCTCCAGACGCGCAGGCTCAGCGGCCATGGCTCACGGGCTTAGCCGCTCTGCAGCATGTGGGATCTTCCCGGACCAGGGCACGAACCCATGTCCCCTGCATCGGCAGGCGGACTCTCAACCACTGCGCCACCAGGGAAGCTCTGCTCTTACTTTTTTACTCTCTCAATACCCAGAGGCATCCACAGCAGGTAAGCAGCAGTCTTTCAATGCGGGATATTGTAGCAGTTTCAGCAAGGGCCACAAACAAATCCCAGAGGGTGCCCTTGTCTAATGGCCACATGTTTTTGCCACAGGCTCTACTTGGCATAAATGTCAGTCACAGACACTTTCCCTCAGAAGTACTGCACAGTACTTGCCTGAATGGAATCATGCTCTGTACAGCTTGTTGGAGAGTCCTGAGACAGGTTGCTGGTCAAATTAGATGCACTTTAAGATGTATAATGTCATGGGCTGAGCAGGATCCTTATGTGAGGTATAAAGCACATCCAGGACTGAGCAAGCTTATCATAAGCTGTGCAAAATGTGGTCTTCTAGAAATTTTTAGGACATTTGCTTTTACTGAATAGACTCATCGATTGTTTGTAGACATCAGATCACATGGTTTCCAAGAACTATGCTTGGGAGGTTGGCTGCTAATTTTTTTTTTTAATTAATTTATTTATTTATTTATTTATTTTTGGTTGCATTGAGTCTTCATTGCTGCACGCAGGCTTTCTCCAGTTGTGGCGAGTGGGGGTTACTCTTCGTTGCGGCGTGCAGGCTTATCATTGCGGTGGCTTCTCTTGTTGCAGAGCATGGGCTCTAGGCACGCGGGCTTCAGTAGTTGTGGTACATGGGCTGAGTAGTTGTGGCTTGCGGGCTCTAGAGTGCAGGCTCAGTAGTTGTGGCGCAGGGGCTTAGTTGCTCCGTGGCATGTGGGATCTTCCTGGACCAGGGATCGAACCCACGTCCCCTGCATTGGCAGGCGGATTCTTAACCACTGTGTCACCAGGGCAGTCCCTGGCTGCTGACTCTTATAGGGTTAATCTTCAAGCTCTGGTTACTCAGATATTGGACTGCCTACCTAAGACAAACGGTATGTTGTCCTTAGCCTTTTGATTCAGAATATTGTCACCCATGTAAAGTTACCAAGACAACCTGGCTGAGGTTTCAATCTTTTCTATGTCCCAGCCTGGAGAAAAATCAGTTTTAGGTCTTTGTGAGGCAGCACATTGAACATATATTGTGACCTGAGAACCAGTGAAGGTAAATAGGCCCTGATCCCATGGATGCACTGGGACTTGAAGAAAGCATTAGCATGCCCACTATTACAAGCCAGGCTCCTCAGTCTGCGCACAGAACCTGTGATCATTACGAAACCGGGAAGTTTAGGTGCAAGGAGGACTGCTCCTCACTGAGGCTGCTGTACGGTACAGTGAGGCATCTAGTACTTTCTTGGCTTTTTTCATGGATAATCAGGGCTATTTTAGGGTGGTAGAGTATCTTTAAGCACCTCTGCCTCCATGAGTTCCATGATCAGTATAAGGACATCCTTTCACCCAACTCCACCTTCACAACCTAGCGTCACACACTGCTTTACTGATACCTCATGGCTGTGCTGAGGAAGCCTGCTGGGCTCCCGGCTGTCTACTTGTCCCAGCACCACTGTTCTATCGTGGCACTTCGCCATTGGGAACATCCCTTATAATCAAGAGAAAAATTACACATACTTAACCCAATTCTTCCCACAATACACTCACCCATACCAGTTACAACACCCGGCATGTGTACTGGTCAGAAAGGATGCACCTATAAACTCAGATAAGCTCATTCTTCGGTCTGAGAATTATTTCCAAATCCAGTAAGTGCAAACCTTGACCATGACATCAGGGGCTTCTACACAGCATAGTTCCCAGTGTTCAAAATTGCCAGAATGATCTGGCAACCAAGGTACAGTCAATTCCCCAACACACTTTAACCAGTGCATAAAGCTGCCAATCGCTCTTACAGACGGAGAGCCCTTGAACTCCACCCTGGACCCCTTGTTGTTGAAAGAAGTAAGGTATGGGTAGAAAGGTGATGCTGAAAGCACTGGATAAACATCCTCCTGAAGGGCATCAGCCTCAGCAAGGTTTTCTAGTTGACCTTCCACCTGTCGTTAGCAAGGATGTCATGGCCAGACTGACTTTGAACGTGGGGTCAGTCATTAGATGACCAGGTAATCTCCACTCCTTGTCCTCCAGCATGACTGGCGGGGCGCCAAGGGCCCAAACACATATAGTCAGTCTCACTAGGCATTTGTACAAATCTATCCCTAATATGACTTCTTTCCTACTTTTTACTTATATACCTCAGTACATTTCTGTATGACTGACTGCCCCTTGTCACAAGACAACTTATCAGTGAGATCTGCTACTGCCCCCCAAGTCCTGTCCCATACTTAGCTAGTCAACCTGTGGGATCTCATCTGTATTTTTCCAAGAGGGCACTGTGACCTTATCAGCCTCCAGGAAAAGAGAGTTTAAAATCCCATGGAGTCGGACTTCCCTGGCGGTCCAGTGGTTAAGACTCCACACTGCCAACACGGGGGGCACGAGTTCGATCCCTGGTCGGGGAACTAAGATCCCACATACTGCACGGCACAGCCGAAATATAAAAAATAATAATAATAATAAAATAAAAATACAATCCCATAGAGTCAATCTTTATGATTATAAGACAAACAGGCCACTACTGCAGCAGTTTTGTAGGAGCAACAAGTGTTCTCTCAGAAACACAGAACTCTTTAGCTTGTGAAAGACAACAGTGGTTCTTTGCATGCAAGATTCAGTGTGTGAGCCCATTTACATTAGCTCAAGTACTGTAGTTGACAGACAGGCCCTGACTTTTATTGGGGATCGTAAGACTCCCTTGCTGGTGGGCATGCAAGGCAATAGAAAATGACACCTTTAACTCACTAATCAACATCATTATACAGTGAAAACTTTGGATATCAGACAAATTTTTCTGATACCATATGAACATTCAAAATTCAAACATGTAACACATTTCAATACCAATGACATATTGTTACATAGTATAGACAACGAACTGGCTCACAGGCCTCTCAATGACAACATCACTTTTAAGTTTTTATCTTTTTACTGCAAGTTCTCTCAGATGCATTCAACCTGTTTCTCACAAACAGAAACCACAGGTGTTTTACACGGACACCACAACACCAGCTTCCGGGAAACCATCTAACTCTCCTTGGCTGGGAGCCCAGGAAATAAGGGGTAAGGGGGGCAGGAAGTGCAACTGGCACTAGTAAGCACAGGTTTGCACACACGTTTGGCCATTCTGTGGGCCTCAACATACTTTTATCAATAACTAGACACCAAACAGACAGGTAATGCCAATCCTACCTCTTCCTACCTAACCCTCCAAACTTTTTTCAACAGGTAGCAGACACTATCCAATCCTAGAGAACCTACCTTACCCTAAACTGGCCCACACACCTCGAAAGAGGTTGGATAGAGGGAGAACCCTTATGTTCCCCTCCTCACTGACCATGGATATAAGGGTGCACTACCAGATCCCAGGGAGCTATACCTCTCATAACCTGGCCTGCACTGCTCTACCAGATCTGGGGCGCCTTGATTTCTCCTAACCTCCTCTCGCTGTACACCCAGATTAGAGAGTCTTATCTCATGCACTAACCCAGCCATAGGATCCTGAGGACCACAGATCCTAGACGCATCATCTCTCCTAACATGGAACAGGCAATCCGTTAGTGGGGAGACCCTATCCTCCTCTCGCTGTACACCCAGATTAGAGAGTCTTATCTCATCCACTAACCCAGCCATAGGATCCTGAGGACCACAGACCCTAGACGCATCATCTCTCCTAACATGGAACAGGCAATCCGTTAGTGGGGAGACCCTATCCTCCTCTCACCCACTGACAGGTGGAATGTGCTACCAGATGCAGTGGAATCTATCTTAGGCAGTAACCTGTCCAGGGTGGCCTCTTGCCTAGGAAAAGGGCATCATAACTTTTCTCAGCCACACATCAGTGCCAAGTCTGGCATCTCATGCACAGAGACATGCAAGGCCAAGGCCAAGGCTCAAATTATTGTCCCACCAAAAATACAAAAGGTCACTTTTATATTTTGACATTTTAATACTTACAAAGACATCAAAAAAAAAAAGAAATGAGGCAAAACTGTCAGCTCCCCATGACCCTTGTCCTCCACACCAAGCTGATGACAGGGCAACAAAAGGGAGCAAATGACCTCGACGCAAGTTGTAGGATATCCCGTCATGGAGGAGGCACCACTAGACTGCAGCTAAGTGGTTTTCGATTCCGCAGCTCCGCACTCAAGCGTCAGAAGGGCAGAAATGCCCATGTCTCGACAGACCCTGAGTGAGTGAGAAAACTGCCTCGTGGAGATGCGGTTGCAATGGCTGACCCAAGGGCAAGAGCTTCCGAAACCTTCACTTCTGCTCCCTGGAGCGAGAACAACACAGAGCCTCGTGTCTGGCTCATGTAGAAAAAGTAGCTGGGGCTGGAGCGGCCCCCGCCCAGAAAGACAGAAGGAGGCTGACATGGGACAGAACTGCACTTCCACCAGCTGCAGCAGAAAGGAAGGTTCTCCAAGGTCGACACGTGGACCCTGAGGAAGCGAAACTGGTGGGCATTTTCTCCACTCTCACGAAGGAGGAATGAAGATTACTTCCCCCCGCCTCAAGCAAATGACAAACAGCTTCAGAAAGCTTGACGTAGGTCCCCTGGAGTTAGAGGAACAGTGGGACTAGAGTGTGACTCATGCAAACGAAGTTGAGAACCTGGGGCAGAAACTGCCCAAATCAGAAGGTATAATATAAAGGCTGGCACAGAACACAGTGGCTTTTTTACCACCTGCATAAGAAAGGACTGTGTTTTCCATGGTCGACCTGTGAACCCTGCTAAAATGAGTGGACTAAGTTTGTCTTAAAACAAAAGCACCAAGACCAGTGCCTAAAGAGAAAGAAAACCTCAACAGAAGAGAGGGCCACAAAAGCCTATATATTTAGGGGAAGTCTAATGCCCAGACAGAAGCTGCACCCATGGACCCTTCAGGTAAATGGAGACAGATACTAGTATGGGTATCTCATAGGAACAGAAGCTAGAGATGCAGCTGCCCTGTAGAAGGATTGTCTTCCAAGGTGGACATGTGGACCCTGAGAAAGGGACAGTGGTGGGCATTTTCTCCACTGTCATGAGAATAAAGATCGCTTCCCTCTGACCTTAATCAAGTGAAAAGGAGCTTAGAAACACTTGACTCGTGTCTTCTGCAGTTAGCAAGACACAAGAACTAATGTCTGATTCATGCAAATGAAGCCAAGTATCTACAGCTGAAAATGTCCAGCCAAAAGATGCAATAAGAGGAATGGCATAAAAGTATACTGCACTTAACGCCACATGCAGAAGAAAAGTCTGTATTTACCATGGTTGACAACAGAACCTGGGGAAAGTGAGTGTACTCAGGTTGTTTTAAAAGGAAAGCACCAAGATGGAACACCTAAAGAGGCAGATGACCGCAACAAAAGTGTGGGCCACAAGAGAACAGGGTCTGACAGGGAGTTTATTGGCCAGTCAGAGGAAAGGCACTGGATGTGACAGGAGTCTGCAAGTGAGTCCCTTTAGGAAGCTCAGAATGTACCCATGAGAGTGTGAGCTCAGAATTGCCTCTGTATCACAAAGCCCCAAAGCCTCATTACAACTTTGCCAACCATAGGTATATGTTACTCTCACACAAGCACCTCTCTTCCTGGGGATCGCATCTGGAGTAGTGGGGCAGATGGATAGATACATCCATCCTATATAAACATATATACAAATCACTGGCAGGATGGCAAAACTCATGACACAGACAGTTGCATATTTTGGGGGTCTCCATGCACCGTCCATGACGACTCCTACAAGGATGGGATAAAGAGACAATGGCTTACCTCACTTTACCTGAGCACAACTTCCCAGTATTCTCCTGTGCCCCCTCTTTTCTCTCCTTCTCTGTCGTGTTCCCCTTTTTCATTACTTTTCCCCACTTCTCTCCTATTCTCACTCATTATGCCAAGAGATATACCTAAGAATGCAGCACTTCTCTGGCTCAGGTCAGAGCCTCAATCCTACAAGGAGCCTTTCATAAGGGTACCTGAAAGAGTCCTAATAAAACCAGTTTCACATTTTCATCTTCTATATGTATGTTCTCCTAAAGTATATCTACCTAAAAAGAATCCTGGCCCTCAATCACATCCACCTTCCCCCCTTTTCATAATCAACTTCTTATATTTACAAACTGTAAATCACTTAGAAAAAAAATATTTGTAAATCTTTGTGACCTTGTGTTACACAACAGTTTCTTAAGTATGACACCAGCAGCACAAGCAACCAAAGAAAAAGTAGTTTAATTGGAAATCACCAAAATTAAACAAATTTTGTGTCAAGGGACAGTATCAAGAAAAAGACAATCTATAAAATGGGAAAAAATATTTGCACATCATATATTTGAAAAGAATTTAGTATTCAGAATATACAAAGAACTCAAAACTCTACAGTCAAAAGACAAACAACCCAGGACTTCCCTGGTGGTCCAGTGGTTAAGACTCCACGCTTCCACTGCAGGGGGCGTGGGTTCAATCCTTGATTGGGGAAGCAAGATCGCACATGCCACGCAGTGTAGCCAAAAAAAAAAAAAAAAAAAGACAAACAACCTAATTAAAACGTATACAAGCACATGAATAAACATTTCTCCCAAGAGGTTATACAAATGGCCAAAATGTGCATGAATATCAATGCTCATTAAGGAAATGCAAGTCAAAACCACAATGAGATACCACTCCACATCCACTAGGATGGCTATAACCAAAAACACTGACAATAACAAGTGTTAGCAAGGATTTGGAAAAACTGGAATCCTCTTCTATTGCTGGCCTGCAGTGATGCAACCGTGGTGGGAAACACTTTGGCAGGTCCTTAAAAATTCAAACACAGAGTTCCCATAAGACCCAAGAATTCTAGTCCTTGGTATATACCCAAGAGAACTGAAAACATATGTTCACACAAAAATTTACCCTCAAATGTTCACAGTACCATAATTCATAATAGCCAAAAAGTAGAAACAACCTAAATGTCCATCAGTTGATCAATCCATAAACAAAATGGTTACACAGTGGAATAGTATTCATCCATGAAAAGGAATGAAGGATTGATACATGCTGCAACATGCATGAACCTTGAAAACATTATGCTACATGAAAGAAGCCATTCACAAAGTAACAGATATTATATGATTCCATGTATATGAAATGTCCTCTATAGGCAAATCCATAAAGTCATAAAGTAGATTAGTGCTTTTCAGGTGAAGGGAGAATGGGGAACTGAAAGTGACTGATAAGAGGTACTGGGTATCATTTCTGAAGTGATGGAAATGCTCTGGAATGAGCTAGTGGCAATGTTTGCACAACACTGCACATATACTAAAAACCAATGAACTATAGTTAATAATACTGTATTGCATACTGGATTGTACACTTTAAAATGTTGAAATCTTACGTATTGAATTATATCTCAATAAAAACTATAAAATAAAATAACAATAAACATTATGAAACTCACAGGTTGTATGGGTCTCAAATTCAGGAATGGCTGTCCCAGGGCATCCCATGAGACTGTGGCCAAGATGTCACCAGGGCTGCAGTCATCAGAACTGACTGGAGCTGGAAGATCCGCTTCCAAGGTGGTGCAGGCCCGGGCTGGCAAGGTGGTGCTGGTAGCTCATGGAAGGCCTCAGTCGCTTCCCACGTGGGCCTCTCCAGAGGCTGCCTGAGTGTCCTCATGACTCTGTGGATGACTTCTCCTAGAATGAGAGAGGGACAAATGTTGCTACCTCAAGCAAATGACAAAAAGTTTCAGAAAGCTTGTGTCACAGGAACTAGCGTCTGACTCACTCAAGTGAACTCTAGAGGCTGGGGCTGGAACTGACCCTGGCAGAAGGGACAATAAAATGGCAGCCTGAGATTAAACTGAACTGCCCACAAATGCAGAAAAATTTGTGTTTCCAGGGAACACATGTGGACCCCACAAAAGACAGTGGTCTGAAACTGTCATAAAAGGAAAAGCAGCCAGGTGGGCCACCCAGGGGAGCAGAAGGATCCCAACACAGGGGTGGGTCACAAAAGCCTAGGGACTGAGGGAGAGTCTAAGCAGCTATTCAGAGGAAAGACAAGGGATGTGGCAGAGCCTGCACTCAGGTCCCTCATGGAACCTGCGAATGTCCCCATGACAGTGTCAGACAGGGATTCCCTTCATACCACAGAGCCCCAGGCCAGGCTGCAACTTTGTCAACCATGTGAGGGTGCACCCTTCCCCCACAATCCTCACATTTTCTGGACCCCATTCTAGATCAGAAACAGTATGTGGTCAAATCTACATTTAGACATTTATGTCACCATGGACTAATGTCTGTGAGTGCCATTGGAATTTTAGCTCAATAACAGTAGGACGTGTCTCTTTTGTTACTGCTGCACCCCAATGACAGTGCCTGGCACACAGCAGGTGCTCAAAAAGTATTCCTGATCCGTACCTCACACCGTAGACAAAAATTAACTCAAAAAGGCTCAAATACCTAAATGTAAAAGCTATAACTATAAAACTCGTAGAAAGAAACGTATTATATCTTTATGACCTTCGATTAGGCAATAGCTTCTTAAATATGACACCAAAGCACAAGCAAGCAAAAAATATAAATTAGAATTCATCAAAATTAAAAACCTTCATCAAAATTAAAAGGACACTATCAAGTAAGTAAGAAAAAAAACCCAGAGATGGGAGAAAATATTTGTAAATCATATATCTGGTAAGGGTTTAGTATCCTAAATATATAAAGAACTCTTACAACTCAACAACAGAAAGAAAAACAACCCAATTATAAAATGGACAAAAGATTTAAATAAACAGTTCTCCAAAGATGATATACATGAAAAGATGCTGAATGTCATTAGTCATTTGCTAAATGCTAATTAAAATGATATCACTTCACATCCTTCCCATGACTATGACCAAAAAAACAGACAATAACAAGTGTTGAAGAAGATGTGGAGAAACTGGACCCCTCATACACTGCTGGTGTAAATGTAAAATAGGATAGCTGCTGTGGAAAACACTTGGGCAGGTCCTCAAAAAGTTAAACATAGAGTTATCATATAGCCCAGCAATTCCAGTCTTAGATAGATACCCAAGAGAATTGAAAACATAAGTCCACATAAAAACTTGTAAATGAATGTTCACAGCACCATTATTCATATTAGTCTAAAAGTATAAACAACCTGAATTCCCATCAATTTATGAATGGGCAAACAAAATTGGTATATCCATACAATGGAATATTATTCAGCCATAAAAAGGAACAGAGTACCAGTACATGCTAAAACATGGATGAACCTTGAAACCATTAAACTTAAGTGAAAGAACCCAGATACAAAAGGACAAATATTGTATCATTCTACTTATATGAGGTATCTATAGTAGTCACATTCACCTGTGGCTAATAACCTGCCTGCCAATTCAGGGGACACGGGTCCAAGTCCTGGTCTAGGAAGATCCCACATGCCGCGGAGCAACTAAGCCCGTGCGCCACAACTACTGAGCCTGTGCTCTAGAGCCCACAAGCCACAACTACTGAGCTCGTGTGCCACAACTACTGAAGCCCACGCACCTAGAGCCTGTGCTCCACAATGAGAGAAGCCACCGCAATGAGAAGGACGCACACCACAACCAAGAGTAGCGCCCACTCGCCACAACTAGAGAAAGCCCACACGCAGCAATGAAGACCCAATGCAGCCAAAAAAAAAAGACCGTATGGTACTGGCACAAAAACAGAAATATATATCCATGGTACAGGACAGAATGCCCAGAGATAAACCCACGCACATATGGTCACCTTATTTTTGATAAAGGAGGCAAGAATATACAATGGAGAAAAGACAGCCTCTTCACTAAGTGGTGCTGGGAAAAATGGACAGCTACTTGTAAAAGAATGAGATTAGAACACTCACTAACACTATACACAAAGATAAACTGAAAATGGATTAAAGACCCAAATGACACTATCAAACTCTTAGAGGAAAGCATAGGCAGAACACTCCATGACATAAATCACAGCAAGATCCTTTTTGACCCACTTCCTAGAGAAATGGAAATAAAAACAAAAATAAACAAATGGGACCTAATGAAACTTAAAAGCTTTTGCACAGCAAAGGAAACCATAAACAAGACAAAAAGACAACCCTCAGAATGGGAGAAAATATTTGCAAATGACACAGCAGACAAAGGATTAATCTCCAAAATATACAAACAGCTCATGGAGCTAGCTCAATATCAGAAAAACAAACAATCCAGTTAAAAAATGGGTGGAAGACCTAAATAGACATTTCACCAAGGAAGACATACAGGTGGCCAAGAGGCACATGAAAAGCTGCTCAACATCACTAATTATTAGAGAAATGCAAATCAAAACTACAAAGAGGTATCACCTCACGCCAGTCAGAATGGCCAATATCAAAAAATCTACAAACAATAAATGCTGCAAAGGGTGTTGTGAAAAGGGAACACTCTTGCACTGTTGGTGGGATATAACCACTATGGAAAACAGTACGGAGGTTCCTTAAAAAACTAACAATAGAACTACCATATGACACAGCAATCCCACTACTGGGCACATACCCTGAGAAAACCATAATTCAAAAGCAGTCATGTACCACAATGTTCATTGCAGCACTGTTTACAATAGCCAGGACATGGAAGCAACCTAAATGTCCATCGACAGATGAATGGATAAAGAAGATGTGGCACATATATACAATGGGATATTACTCAGCCATAAAAAGAAATGAAATTGAGTTATTTGTAGTGAGGTGGATGGACCTAGAGTGTGTCATACAGAGTGAAGTAAGTCAGAAAGAGAAAAACAAATACCGTATGCTAACACATATATATGGAATCTAAATTTAAAAAATGGTTCTGAAGAACATGAGGCAGGATAGGAATAAAGATGCAGACATAGAGAATGGACTTGAGGACAAGGGAAGGAGGAAGGGTAAGCTGGGATGAGATGAGAGAGTGGCATGGGCATATATACACTACCAAATGTAAAACAGATAGCTAGTGGGAAGCAGCCATATGGAACAGGGAGAGCAGCTCGGTGCTTTGTTACCACCTAGAGGGGTAGGATAAGGAGTGTGGGAGGGAGACGCAAGAGGGAGGGGATATGGGGATATCTGTATACGTATAGCTGATTCACTTTGTTATACAGCAGAAACTAACACAATACTGTAAAGCAATTATACTCCAATAAAGATGTTTAAAAAAAATTGTTATTTTTAGTGAGGTGGATGGACCTAGAGAGTCTGTCATACAGAGCGAAGTCAGAAAGAGAAAAACCAATACTGTATGCTAACACATATATACGGAATCTAAAAAAGAAAAAAAAGTACTGATGAACCTAGTTGCACGGCAGCAATAAAGATGTAGACATAGAGAATGGACTTGAGGACAGAGGGTGGGAGGGGGAAGCTGGGGTGAAGTGATAGTAGCATCGATATATATGCACTACCAAATGTAAAATAGCTACTGGGAAGCAGCAGCATAGCACAGGGAGATCGGCTCAGTGCTTTGCGATGACCTAGAGGGGTGGGATAGGGAGGGTGGGAGGGAGGCTCAAGAGGGAGGGGATATGGGGACATGTGTATGCATATGGCTGATTCACTTTGGTGTACAACAGAAACTAACACAGTATTGTGAAGCAATTATACTCCAATAAAGATCCATTTAAAAAATAAAAAATTTTAAAAATTAAAAAAAAATTTTAATTAAATAAATACGTGCTACAGTACCACATGGTGTGGAACCGTGGCTACAGGGCCCACTATAGGACTTGAGTATTCCTGGATTTTGGCATTTGGGGGCGGGTCCTAGAACCAACCCCCCACAGATACTGAGGGACGATTGTATTTGTTTTGAAATTTTGCAGGTTAACTCTTTTTTTTTTTTCACGGTACGCAGGCCTCTCACTGTTGTGGCCTCTCCTGTTGCGGAGCACAGGCTCGGGACGCGCAGTCTCAGCGGCCATGGCTCACGGGCACAGCCGCTCCGCGGCATGTGGGATCTTCCCGGACCGGGGCACGAACCCGTGTCCCCTGCACCAGCAGGCGGACTCTCAACCACTGTGCCACCAGGGAAGCCCCAGGTTAACTCCTAATTTGACGTGCATTTAAAGAGATGCTTTCAGACTTTCAGACTTCCCAGTGGTCCAGTGGTTAAGACTCTGCACTCCCAGTGCAAGGGGCACGAGTTCGTTCCCTGGTCGGGGAAATAAGATCCCGCATGCCGCAGCCAAAAAAAATAAATAAATGAAAATAAATAAAGAGATTTAAAAAATGGTTAAAATAGTAAGTTTGATGTTATGTATATTTTATCACAAGGAAGAAAAAGGAATGAAGTACCAATACATGCTACAAGAGAGATGAACCCTGAAAACATTATACTTAAGTAAAAGAAGCCAGACATGAAAGGACATATGTTATATGATTCTATTTATATGAAATGTCCAAAATAGGCAAATCTATACGACAAAAAATAGATTAGTCACAGCCAGGGGCTGGGGGAAAGGAGGAATTAACCGCTAACAGAAATGAGGTTTCTTTTTTGGGGTGATGGAAATGTTCTGGAATTAGATAGTGGTAAGCACAAAGCACAACACTGTGACAATACTAACAACCACTGAATTTATTATATATTTTTAAATGATAAATTACGTGTTTTGTGAATTTTATCTCAAAAAAACTTTTTGGACAATAAGTCTTCCAGCAGAATGAGTAATGTAAATAAAGACAGATACTATCTTTTTTCTGACCTTGAGTCAGAAGTCACAAAGCATTCCTCCCGTCATATGCATTAGAAGTGAGTCCCTAAGTCTGGCCCACACTCCAAGTTAGCTTTCACACTTATATCATGAAACTCATATCATTTCAGTCTCACAACATGGGGAAGGTATTAATGACTCCCATCTGCAGATGAAACTAAGGCTCAGAGAAGTTAAATTAACTTCCCCAAGCCATAAGGCCAATAGGTGGCAGAGCTCAGATTGGAACCTAGAAACAGCAGAGTCCACAACTTGTGCTCTTAACCTCTATCAGCTGTGGTTCTTAACCAGACACATCATTTGTGAAACCACAGACGCTTGAGACCGCCTCCACCCTGCCCCGCAAACATCACTTAAATCATCATTTCTGGGGCTTGGTCCATACACTCGAATGTTTTTAAGCTCCTCATGTGTTTCTATATACACAGAACCACCTCCCCGTGTCTGATGGTTTTGTGTTATTAATATGGGCAGCTGACTCCAGCTGGACGGTGAGTGTCTTGGGGGAAGGGCCCTGCCCCGAGCCTCCCTGTGACTGCCACTGTGAAAGCACAACGTCTACCCGCGGGAGGCAGGCACACGGGGAATATCA
Organism: Lagenorhynchus albirostris; assembly: GCF_949774975.1. Taxonomy (NCBI): domain Eukaryota; kingdom Metazoa; phylum Chordata; class Mammalia; order Artiodactyla; family Delphinidae; genus Lagenorhynchus; species Lagenorhynchus albirostris. The sequence goes on along the minus strand of NC_083116.1, from coordinate 112,301,830 downwards.
CTGGACATAAGGATTCAGAGCAACTGCCACCCAGAGTGTCAGCGGCCAAGGGATCCCAGCGAGGAGTGCAGTTTGTGCCTGGGAGCTTCACTGGGGCCCATCTGCTATGCAGCCCTTGCTGCCAACTGGGGCACCTCAGCTCAGCCCAGGGCAGAGGTGTTGGGAAAGAACACTCTCCCCGAGTTTCCTCTCCCAGTTCCTAAACTAAGAGACCCAGCTCAGGCCTAGAATTCACTGAGGCTTTGTGGCTGCTTGTCCAATGATCAACATGGATCACCGAAGACGGCCTCGGGGTACAGGCCTGAGCCGAATCCCTGGGACTGAGTCCTGAATCCCCTGGGCCCCATTCCCCTTCCACTTAGAACTGGAGGCCAGAGAAGGAGAAGAAGGGGAGGTGCGAGGGCCACCTCACCTGAGGACTCCTAGCTACAGGACCATGGAAAGTGAAGAATTGACAGACAATTCTATGGGTAAGGACGTGCTTCCCCCACCCCCTGCCTAACCCCTCAGCAAAAGAGAGGTGGCTTCCTCCTTTGCCCACAGGAAACAGAGGTCAGGAAACAAAAAGCAGAGCATGTAATGGGCAGGACTGGGCTGAGGGATGAGTTTGTAAAGGGCAGGTTTCCTATCTGCCTCAAAGGGTTGCCACAAAGAATAAGGATATAATATGTGAAAACCTGAAACTATGACAGGCTATCAGGAACATTAGGTGTTATTTACAAAATCAAGTGTTTACAATAGCAAATGCTCACCTTGTGCCAGGTGCTTTGGGAAACAAAGATGAATTCGACATCGATTTTGACCCCAAGGAGCAGACTGTGTAATAGAGGAAAGAAACTGTTAGGATGGCTTCTGTGGGATTCAGAAAGATGACAAGAGCTCACAGGAAAATAGAAGGGACCCTGGGGGCATAAAGTCTGCCGATGGCTTCCGTCTTTCTGGTGTGTGTTGTATTTCTCCCCTCAGTTCTCATCTGCCATCTTAGCAAATGGGTGAGTGATGGGCTAATTGTCAGAAGATGGAACAATATCACGCCTGGGAGAAAGGGTTTTGTGGGAACTTATCAAGTCTTGATTTAAAAAAAAATAATACACATCTTGAGACAGCCTGAAGTCACCAAACTGTGACTTTCCTGCCTGAGCTTCTTTCCCTTTGGAAGACAATAAATGGTCTCAAGATATTGCTTTTCAGGTTAGACTTTTCTTCTCTAAGTCTTCCCAGTACTTAAAAGGACTACAACCAGTCATGGCACCGTTCGCCAAGCTCACTGCAGGAAAAGGAGAATAAGTATCTGTTAAAGTATAAAATGCAAACCATTCAGAGGCAGAAGGGTTACTTTCAGGTTTAGGGGGAGGGGGGTGGTTTGGGGGGGATGGTGTGCGGTAGTGAGGCTCTGTAGGAGAAGGGGGCGCGGAAGGATGAGAGGGTCTAAAACAGTACTGTGACTGCACGACCAGTCACTGGCAATGGCGGAAAGCCTATCGCAGCAATGGCGGGAGACCAGTCTCTGGCGAAGTTATGTGGAAGAGATGAGCCTGGAAGAATGAGGAGGCCCTAAAACATTGCTGAGGGCGAAGGCGAAGAGGGGCGGGAGCACGAGACCTGTCGCCATCGATGTCACAAAATGCTATACTGAGTTAGGCGTCGCTGGGCATCCTGGGCCTGCCCCCAGGTCACAGACGCAAACGCCTGTGGGGTGGAGAGTCTCGGGAGAGACGAGGCTGGAGCCAAGGGCCTTCGGGCCACAAGCCCATCAAACTCTTCCGGGTCCTATAATGGGCAGAACTAGGGTGAGGGATGAGTTTGGAAAGGGTTGTCACAAGGAGTAAGCATAAAACATGTGAAAGCAACTTGAAACTATGACTGGCTGTCGGGAACATTAGGTGTTATTTACAAAATCAAGGGCTTACAAGGGCAGGCGCTAACCTTGTGCTAGGTGACTTGGGAAACAAAGATGAATTCCACATTGATTTTGACCCCAGGGAGCTGACGGCCTAGAGGAAACAAAAACTGTTGGATGGCTTTCGTGGGATTCAGAAAGATGACAAGAGTTCACAGGAAGACAGAAGGGACCCTGGGGGCATAAAGGCTGCTGAAGACCCCTGTAAAGTGATGGGGTAATTATCTGAAGATGGAACTATACTGTGCTGGAACAAAGTTTGGTTTTCTGGGAACTTTTCAAGTGTTTAAAAAAAAAAAGACACCTTTAAGACAGGCTTAAGTCACAAAACTGCCTGTTTGCCTTGCCTGCTGAAGGAGAGTAAATGGTTAGGCCTTTCTTCTCCAAATTCTCCCAAGACTTGGGCTGCAACTAAGGGCGGGGATGGGGGGGGCGGGGAGTCATGGCGCTGTTCACACAGACCACTTCAAGGAAGAAACAAGTACTGTTAGAAGTATAAAGTGAAAGCTGTTCAGAGGCAGAAAAGTTCGTCTCACTTTTTTGCGGGGATGGTGTGCGGTGGAGAGGCTTTGTGGAAGAGATGACGTGAAAGGACGTCTAGCCCAGCGCAAGGGCGGGAGGACAGGAGTCACGGACGATGCCACACTCTGCAGAGTTAGGCTAAGCTCCCAGCGTTGGCCCGCCCCAGGGCGCATGCGCAAACGCCTGCAGGAGCGGAGCAGGCGGGGCTGACGCCCACGTGGCGGGGCTGACGCCCACGTGGCGGGGCGGGGCGGGGTGGGGGTGGGGGAGCCCGGGAAGCGAGGGACACGGGGAGCGGGGAGGGGCCGGGGGAGTGAGGAGGCGGGGCAGCTTTCTCTCGGCCGCGCTTCGGCTCTCGCGGGCGTCCGGCGCGGGATTGTAACTGCCTGGCGGCGGGAGAAGTAGCTCTCGAGCCAAGGGACGTGCGACTACCCTCGCGTGGTCATGGAGGCGCGGCGGCCGCCGCTACGCGCGACGACTTCGGCCCCTGGCCGGAGCCGAAAGCTACTGCTGCTGCCGCTGCTGCTGTTCCTGCTGCCGGCCAAAGCTCTGCGGGGCTTGGAGGTGGAGGAGAGGCCCCGAACCCGCGAGGAGGAGTGCCACTTCTACGCGGGTGGACAAGTGTACCCGGGGGAGGCGTCCCGGGTTTCGGTCGCCGACCACTCCCTGCACCTCAGCAAAGCCAAGAGTAGGTGGTGCCCCGCCAAGGCGGGGTGACCGGTGGCAGAGGGAGGCGGGAGGTGGGGAGGGCCAGGAGACACGTGTACCCTGGTTACGGTGGCTACCCGGGGGCCTGGCTTGGGCGGCACCCCCTGGGCTGCCTTCGGTCCCAGGGAGAGCCTGGCTCTCTCCTTGGGGGGTGGGGGGGATGGAAGGGGGTGCGAGGTGGGAAGAAAGGGATGGGTTCCACTAATCAGATTTTGGAAGAAGTAGTGGTTACCCCCGAAGCCACAGATGAGGGAAAGAGGATGGCACTGGTCCGGGGCTTGCAGGCGACGAGGATGTTGTGCAAACTGAAACACTTCCTCAGACATCGCAAAGAGCCTGCAGCACGTCGCGTCTGTTCTGCGATTTCGGGGAAGAATGCATTGATAAGTTGAATAATGATTCACAGACAGTTTGATTGAACAGAAAAGTGGCTAAACAGAATGCTCAGGGCAAACGTTTCATTTTTCGTTTTTCTTTGATTGTTGTTGCATCTTATAAAGAAGACTATTAAAAGCCACCTTCCCAAAGACCTGTGTAGTTCATGGGTATCCTTTGTGTTTCTCAGAAATGAGGAACTTGTTACAGGGTGTACTTTGGAGGCTCTTTGTATGGAAATGGGAAAAGGGAGGTTAGAAGTAATGCATTTGGGTTGATGATAAACCTCGTGGCAAATTTGTGTCCTGCCAATTTGGCTTTTGATTATTTGCATTTCTGTCCAGTGTACACAACTAATGGCCACTTTCAGGAAGGACACATCAGACTAAGTAGATACTGAGAAAGTTGTGGCCTGCTGCATCTGGATGTTAAGATTAGCCCCAAAAAAGTGGCTAGGGGCTAAAGGATAAAGACTGTCCCTTACTCGCTTTTTTTTTTTTTTTTTTTTTTTTTTTTTTGCGGTACGCGGGCCTCTCCCCGTTGTGGCCTCTCCCGCTCCGGAGCACAGGCTCCGGACGCGCAGGCTCAGCGGCCACGGCTCACGGGCCCAGCTGCTCCGCGGCACGTGGGATCCTCCGGGACCGGGGCACAAACCCGCGTCCCCTGCATCGGCAGGCGGACTCCCAACCACCGCGCCACCAGGGAAGCCCCCTTACTCGCTTTTAAGCAACTTGCTTTTCCTACTGACCATTTGGCATTCTGAAGATGTGTATTTGGCTTTTGTGGTACAGTTACAGAATGCTCCTTGCCCAGGTTCAGTGAAAAAAAGTAGTGCTTCACAATTATGAATCCCCAGTGTTAAATTGCATGTTGTTATGGCTTAGGATGGAGTGGGAGTGATAAATGAGAAAAACTGTTTCGCCTCCTTAAACATCTGCAGTTCTTTCCTACTGAAAGTTATCTTTAGATTTTTGTTTTTAAAAAAGCTAGTGTTGCACTTCTAAAATCGTATTTCCAAGTCCCATTGGTTTTACTTGCCTGGGAAGATATTTTGAAATATGTCAGCCAGTTAAGTGTTTACTGGCATTACATATATTTTTCATAACAAATCCCATCCAAGTCTGCACACGGAAGCAAAAAATAGTAGTAATAATAGATTTCCCTCTACCAGCAAACCTTTTCAAGTTTTAGGTATTTGCTATATTTCTCTCATGTGTAGGCTCATCTAGAATTAAAATTACAAGGACTTTTCACTCATAAAATGGAATGTTATGGCATTATTAAGTTCAGACTTTCAAATAATTTTTAGTAACATGAAAAACTTCATGATCTACTGCTCCCTTTTTTAAAAAGTGGGGCACAGGGCTTCCCTGGTGGTGCAGTGATTGAGAGTCCGCCTGCCGATGCAGGGGACACGGGTTCGTGCCCCGGTCCGGGAAGATCCCACATGCCACGGAGCGGCTGGGCCCGTGAGCCATGGCCGCTGAGCCTGCGCGTCCGGAGCGTGTGCTCCGCAACGGGAGAGTCCACAACAGTGAGAGGCCCGCGTACCGGAAAAAAAAAAAAAAAAGTGGGGCACAACGTGATCCAAATTTATGTGTTTAAAAAAGACTGGAAGGAAAGACATCAAAATGTTAACAGTAGTTAAATTATGGGGGTTATGGGGAGAGGGGATTTATTCTTCTTTATACTGCTCTGCATTTGCTTTATTAATTATATGATTTATATTCGGGACAATTTTTGTTTGTTTTTTAATACATGCAAGGGTTTGCTTTGGGAATTCCATTTATAGATCTTAGCATACTGCATTCTTTTTGCTCTATAAACTGATGACAGTTTTTTTTTGAACTAACACTACAGTTCTTAAATCAAGAACCCAAAATTTCCCAAGGAAAAAAAAAAAAAAGCAAGCAAGCAAACCATATCCAGGATATGAGGGCCTGCCTTTCCACCACCTTGCCAACATTGTGTTATCATTTAACAAATCTTACCCAATTTGCTAAGCCAGATAATAACAATAAAGTATTCTATCAGTGTTTAAAAAAGAAAAAAGAACCCAAAATTTCCAAAATCAAGATTTTCAGAACAGAATTTTCCAGTTTTATTGGTTTTCCCAATATGCTAAAATCATTAAGGACTATCATTGTAACACATTTTTTTAATTATAGTTAATTTATTATAGAATATTTATTTTATTTGATTTTATTTATTTGGCCACGCCACACCACAGGGCGTGTGGGATCTTAGTTCCCCAACTAGGGAGTCTTAACCACTGGACCACCAGGGAAGTCCCTGTAACACATTGTTACAATTATAAACTCACACTTGAGTAGCATTTTAAGTAATGTATATAAAGCATATATAGTTGTGTATCCTTCTGCTATCTAATTCTCCCTCCTAGCCTTTACCAAATCATATCAAGATATTTCTGGCTCAAGATAAGGAATCACGTGTTACATATTTTTTGGGGGGGGGAGGTTGTTTTTTACTCCATTTTACTAAAAATATGTTTTCAACTACAGTAAAATGAAAGCAAGCAATCCTCTGGTATTTCCTGAAATACATCCTTAGGAAAATAACCTCTTTAGATCTAGAAACTTGGCCTCTTTATAAATTACCTTGCAAAATAGAAAATATTTCTCAATGATGAAATAAAAGATTATTCTTATAAATCTAAAAACAAAAAATAAAAAACAAAAAAAAAGTCAGCTGAACTCTACAGTGTGCTTAGTGACATAGTCTGTTTACATTGTGATGCAACTCCTTATCTGGGCAGGGACTGCTAGCCAACAGATCATGCCCCACCAGGCGTCTGCAGGCTACTCTTTGAGTAGCCCTGTACATATGGGGTAGGAATAAACACCTAACACTTCAGTTTAAGCAGGGTTCAAGCTAGACTCAGAGAACATGAACGTTTGTGTGAAATGTTCAGGGTATTTTTAATCCCTTCTTGCAATCAATCAAAAAACTAGTTTCTATTCTGTATACGCAACAAATAAGGCACATAGTAGAAGGTGGGGGTGATTTTAAAACTCAGGATCCTTGCCCACTTTAGGAAGTTTGCCACCTGAATAGAGAGAAAAACTAATGCCAAAAAAACCTACTTATACTTAGGCATTAATGATAAAGGCCCAATAAATGATCTGTGTAGACCACAAGAGCTCATACGTGCAGCTGGGGGAAAAAGCTCTGAGGCGATCTGCCAAAGCATCGAGGTAGAGGGAAAATGTAAGCAGGTCTTTTTTTTTTTTTTAACATCTTTATTGGAGTATAATTGCTTTACAATGGTGTGCTAGTTTCCGCTTTACAACAAAGTGACTCAGTTATACATATACACATGTTCCCATATCTCTTCCCCCTTGCGTCTCCCTCCCTCCCACCCTCCCTATCCCACCCCTCCAGGCGGTCACAAAGCACCCAGCTGATCTCCCTATGCTATGCAGCTGCTTCCCACTAGCTAATCTATTTTACGTTTGGTAGTGTATATATGTCCAAGCCTCTCTCTCACTTCATCCCAGCTCACCCTTCCTCCTCCCCATATCCTCAAGTCCATTCTCTAGTAGGTCTGTGTCTTTATTCCTGTCTTACCCCTAGGTTCTTCATGACATTTTTTTTCTTAAATTCCATATATATGTGTTAGCATACGGTATTTGTCTTTCTCTTTCTGACTTACTTCACTCTGTAGGACAGACTCTAGGTCTATCCACCTCATTACAAATAGCTCAATTTCGGTTCTTTTTATGGCTGAGTAATATTCCATTGTATATATGTGCCACATCTTTATCCATTCATCCGATGATGGGCACTTAGGTTGTTTCCATCTCTGGGCTATTGTAAATAGAAAAGAACATCATATATTTTTCTTTCTTAGTTTCCAAGCCAGCACCTTATTGGGAAGGAACAGCTGTGATAAATGGAGAATTTAAGGAGCTGAAGTTAACTGATTATCGTGGGAAATACCTGGTTTTTTTCTTCTACCCTCTTGATTTGTAAGTAATACATGTACATAGCAGCTAGTAAAACCTCAGTCATTATTAGTCATTATTCAACAACATCAAATAGTTAGAAATTATTTTATTTAGCACTTGTTCTTAAAGGGAAAATTGAGATGAGTTTTTTCAAGAAGGTAACATCTTGAATATATTTCAGAATCATAAACCATTGATCCCAGTACTTATATCTACATGATTGTGTTATCAAAATGTAATCATTAGAGGAAAGCCACATTTATATTCATTAAGCTATACTTACTAAGGCAAGAAAATGGACTGAGAATATTTTAGAAAGCATTTAATTGCAAGACTTATGCCACAAATCTGTTTCTCTGTTAACTTGAATGTTTATATGCCTTTTTCTCTGGTGATGCCATTTAACTATGGTTTTACTATTTTTATTCTTTGCTACATCTGTTGCTTTTCTGTGATTTGAACATTTTCCTGAAAATACTGGATATGCTTAAGGAATAATACCTATTAATATAAATTATGGTTATGGGGGTAGTTCTCTTACTTTTGTAGATAGAAAGTTGACTCAAAGTAAATACTCTTGGAACTTTAGTCACATTGAGGATTTAACTTTGAGTGTTTTTTCAAATTCCATGAAAGCGAAAAGATACCAAAGAGAGTTATCCCAACTTTTATCTTTTTTGTTTGAATATATTTTTTGGTTACAAAAGTAAATAGAAGATTCTTCTGTCTTTGCCACTGTATATTAAGGTCGTTTTTACATGAGGAGTAATCTAGAACTAAGTAAATATATTTTAAACTTGCAGGGAGGATATACTTAAGCTCATATCTTTAGGTTGTCTCTAGGCCAGAGATCAGCAAAGTTTTTCTGTACAGGGCCAGATAGTAAATATTTTAGTCTCGAAGTGATCTTCATTGCAACTACTCAGTTTTGCCTTTGAAGCACAAAACAGTCATAGACAATACTGAATGAGTGTTGTGCTCCGTTGAAAGTTTATTTACAAAAAATAAGATAGGCCAGATTTGGACTGTGAACTGAAGTTTGCTGACCCCTACTCTAAATCCAAATCGAATTCTCATAAAAATTTGTACATTGAGGCTAAAACAAATCATGAATCTGCATAATATGTAATATTTTAAATTAGTAAGAACTTGCTTCTTTCTAATCAACTTGTACTATGGCTTGACTAGCTAAAATGTATTATATAACTTAACTTCAAATAGAAACCAGAAGTAGAAATTTTAATATATATAAAATGATAGGCCTTCTAAATTCATGCTGTAAAACTGAAAAGCAACACATATATTAAATATATTTGATGCTAAACCTGAATTTTGAAATTAGTGTAACATAGACAAATATGCTGTTTCTCCAGTGTTATTTAAAACTCCATAATGAATAAGATATATCTAATTAGAGCATGATGTTAGCAGTGGTCTTCTGGGGCAAGGAGCTGAGAGAGCTGCTTTCTGTTGTTTCTGTGTAATGCCTGCCGGACTGGGCCTGGTTAGAGAAGGAAGAATCCTGGGACATTTGCCACAGTCTGCAAGGAGGAAAGTCAGAATTCTGCCAAGATTCTGCAGAATTTCAGTTTTCTGCCTAAACTTTAAGTTGGGCCAGTGTGTCTCTAGGTAGCATTTCTTGGAATAATAGGAAAGAGGGCAGGGGCCGATCATTCCTACCTTTTGGAAAATATTAAAAATACATTCATAGGCCAGGTTTCCAGGGACATAACCTGGATTAGAATTGTCTGCTTGCATATGGCAGTCCTCCACTCGAACAACTGAAACATTTGAAAAGCCTGTGTTGGGCTGTGGTAGGAACTTGTCCTGTAAGTCTGTTTTTCAAACTTTCTTGACGATGACACATGGTAGGAAATATATTTTTCATTGCCGCCCAATACACTTATACATACAAGTAATATTTAGTCTGTATGCACCGGTATAGTCATGCTCCTTAAAATACTGAACAACTTCCATACCAACGCCCTCCCCAAGTTGCCCCTCCCACCTAGTCCCTTTCAGAAACCTCCAGAGAGAGCTAAAGCCAACCTTGAGTTAAGGTGGTTAAATATTTTTAATATCACTCCTGAATACACACATATATATGCACTTATATATAAATATATATGCTTTATAACTTACCCTTACTGTGTGTGATATATGTGTGATCATACTTTCTATTTCACTTTTTTAAAATGTTGGTTGGAACTCAATAAATTGGCTTAAGGAGTCCCTATCACTGCTTGAAAAATACTACCCTAAGGTAATATTCTCTAAATGTGCCCTTCTGACAACAGGACTGGGAGACGAGGTAGTAAGTAGAAGAGGACCTTATCAAGAAAGGGAGGGGGGTGAGAGAGTATTTCCTCATCTCCAAAATAGAGATAGATGCATCTAGCTCATAGGGTTGGCATAGGAAGGTTAAAAAAAAATAGTGAAACAATGTAAAATTTGTATTGATCCTTTGAAAGCTATAAAGCACTATATAAAGTATTATTGAATAAAAGCTAATAAAATGGGGGATGCTGCCATAAGGGAGAAGAGAACATTGGTTGACCACTGATCCATTAAGTTATAAAAGTAAAGTTTATCAAGATGTAATTGGGAACTCTGTACTTTTTAAATTAAATGAGATTTGATCAAATAACCATTTTTTTAGACTACTCCCATCTTGAGAAGCTTCATATATAAAATTGTTCTTAATGTGTGTTTTTATATACTAAAGGTGTTTATAAAAACAAAATCATTTGAAACTAAGTATATGTGTATTTTGAGAATAATTTTTTTTTTAACTTTCAGCACTTTTGTGTGTCCAACTGAAATCATCGCCTTTGGTGATAGAATTGAGGAATTCAGATCGATAAACACTGAAGTGGTAGCATGCTCTGTTGATTCACAGTTTACCCATTTGGCCTGGTCAGTATCTTAAACTTAATATTTGTAGGGAAAAAAATGGACATACTCTTAAAGTATGGGCAGACAACTCTTAACATGACAGGAATATAGAGGAGCTCCAGTGGCACAGTCAGTTAGTGCATGGTACTTGTGTGACGGGAATATAGTTATTTATCAGACAGTTCAGGAATAAATTTATCTGAGAGCTGCTAGTTCAACGAAGGTACAGTAAAAATGCTTAAGGATTTTATAGGACATTTCAAATTTGGGGGAAAAAAAGTTAAATTCAAAAGATGTAATATCCATAGCAAAACCCACTGAATTGTATGATTACTTTATTATCATAAATTGGGTAACCTTAATCTGGAGAAATAAAATCTAAAATACTATGTCTCTCTGTTACCCAGTTGTCTAGTATTAAGTCAAACTCAAAATAGCTTTTATCATTACTTTTTAAGAAGCAATGATTTTTTAAATTAATGCTTTAAATAATTTTTTAAAATTCATTAAACATGAAAAGATGCTCTGCCTAATTAATTGCAGAGAATTTACAATAAAATGACAAGAGATGACATTTTTTTCCTCTGTCTGGCCAAGAGTTCAAATATTTAAGAATTTCATCCAATGTTGATAAAGGTGTGAAGAAATGGTACTTACACAAACACAGTTGATTCAGCATTTCTGGAGAGCAGTTAGGCAACATGTTTCAAACATTGAAATGTTCATGTTGATGTGAGTTTTGTTTTATAAATTTATGTATTTATTTTTGGCTGCGTTGGGTCTTCGGTGCTGAGCACGGGCTTTCTCTGGTTGCAGCGAGCGGGGGCTACTCTTCGTTGTGGTACGCAGGCTTCTCACTGCGGTGGCATCTCTTGTTGCGGAGCATGGGCTGTAGGCTCGCGGGCTTCAGCACGCAGGCTCAGTAGCTGTGGCTCATGGGCTCTAGAGCTCAGGCTCAGTAGTTGTGGAGCACGGGCTTAGTTGCTCTGTGGCATGTGGGATCTTCCCGGACCAGGGCTCGAACCCATGTCCCCTGCATTGGCAGGCGGATTCTTAGCCACTGCGCCACCAGGGAAGTCCCTAATGTGAGTTTTTAATAGCATCCATAATTTTGTTCACAAAATTTTTGCACAATAAAGATTGTGCAGAATTATTTTGCTTTTAAAATTTAACATTCAATTCGTTAAAGTAACAAAGTCAAAACAGGTTTTTCTCCATTTACAATTATGTATATAAATATATATACATGAATATATTTGTATATATAACTGTAAATGTATATAAATTATAATTGTAAATTATACATACACACATATATGTATGTGCATATATGTAAGTAAAAGTTTAATTGGTTCAGGAGCTACAATTTAAATTTAATTTAATTTCCTTAAGTAATTGATTCTCTTAAGTATTTTAAGATGCAGTTATATATTTAATATATTTAAGCATCTGTTTTCAGACAAACTTTCCCAAGAACTTAATTCTTGCAAATCTAATAAATAAATAGGTGTGTCTTAAGTCCTTTTAAAATGTTTCTTTACTAGTTATAAACTAAAATTTCAGATTACACATTTTGAATTGGAATCATAAAGTGAATCTGTTATTTTAACATGCCAAATCTCTTAAACATTATAATTTAGTATACAAATATATACTGATTATTTCTTAATATAAAAATATTAAAACTATGGTTTGAATTTGCTTCATCATTTCTATAGTAATTCTAAATCTTTGCAGGATTAAAACACAAATCCACTAAGGAGAAAGTTATGTCATCCCAAATAATTTGGGATTGCTTTCCCAAGGAATTTTGGGGGATACATTCTCAGCTGGATAGGTTTCATATCAACCCGAGATTTCTACTTGGATGTCAGAACTGGGGCTGCCAACATCTGGAGCCACAGTTCCCTGTTTCCTAACGGCTACGTCAGTGTCCTACCATGAGGGCCCCAACCCACATCCTCCAGTTTCAAGTTGCAGAATACTTAAATCTGAAGACTGATGAGTCTGAGATTACAGCTAACTTCCTTGCTGCTTCAAGTGGACTTGGCATTTCTTGTCTCTCAGAATATTAAAATGCCATCCAGTTGTATCGTGCTTATCTCACAAGGCTTTGTCTTGCAATCACAATTCTAAGGTTATGCTTATGACAGTGCATATCCTTTGATCCATAATTCCACTTCTAGGAATTAATCAGACAAGTATACAAAGTTGAGAATTATCAGGATTTTCCAGCAGTGTTTATAAAAGCAAAAAAAAATGGAATCAGTTTAAATGACTGTCAGTAGAGATTAGTAACATGTATTATGTCTGTACATTAAAAATGTGATGTATATCTCCATATTTAGTGTTTAAAGGATATGAATATATTGTTAAGGGAAGGGAGAGGCAAGAAAAATAGAATGTATATTAGCCTGTCTTTGTTAGAGAATGTGTGTGTTGTGTGTTTGTGTGCATATGCAAAGAAAGAGTGCTGATTTAATGTATGCCATTTACTTAACCCTGAAAGGTAAATTTTCTGTTACAGGATTAATACCCCTCGAAGACAAGGAGGACTTGGGCTGATAAGCATTCCACTTCTTTCAGATTTGAACCATCAGATCTCAAAGGACTATGGCGTATATCTGGAAGACTCGGGCCACACTCTTAGGTACCTTTCAGTGGTTTTACATTATGACAAATATGAATATATTTGTAATCCTCCTTGAAATGGAGTTAGAAGATACAAGGTTTGATCAAGAAATATTTGCTCTGTTTGCAAAAATGTTGTAGATACCGTTAAAAATAATTGGTATGTGCCCAACTTAAGCTATGTGAGTGTCACAGACTGTTAGAGCCAGAAGATTATTTAGAGGTCTTTGACCAACCCTGTCATTTTACATAAAAAACAGATTCAGAGTTCCATGGACTTAGCCAAAGTTACTACAGTTAATTGCAGAGCCCAGACATGAACCCAGGTCCCCAAATGGTTTGTCCATTTCTTTCTCCTCTTTTCCAAACTGACTCTAGTAATGGTTTTTCTAAATACAAGTATCATAGTATTTATTTAACAAACCTGTGTCTTTGGAGTAGGAAAAATTAAGGAAATATTTTACCCAACAACCCTCATTGAGTTACTTGAGTTAATCAATACTGATAGAATTCTTTGAAAAAAAGGGCAACTTCAGCTTGAAACAGTTTTAATTTTCTTATATATTGTTGATTTGCTTTGCAGTGCTAAGTTTTTTTAATGTTTTATGTGAAGGTGTCAGTATTTTATAATCCTGTGGGTTTCATATAACAGCTTTATTGAGATATAATTCACATACCATACAACTCACCCATTTAAAGCATACAATTCAGTGGTTTTTAGCATATTCACAGAGTTGTGCAACCATCACCACAATCAATTTCAGAACATTTTCATTGCTCCAAAAAGAAATCCCATCCCCATTAGCAGTCACTCCCCGTTTCACCCAGTCCCCCTCCCCTAGCCCTACACAACCACTAATCTACTTTATGTCTTTCGAGTTGCCTATTCTGGACATTTCATAGAAATGGAATCCTACAGTATCTGCTCTTTTATGACTAGCCTCTTTCACTTAGCACAATGTTTTCAAAAAAGGTTCATCTATATTGTATCATGTGTCACTACCAAGTTCCTTTCTCTCTCTTTTTTTTTTTTTTTTTGGTACTTGCCAAGTCTGTAATGGTTTCTGCCTAGAGTTTATTACTAAGTTAACTCCCGAAGAGTAAATATGCCACTAAAAAGATTGAGGCACTTTTAAAATTTAGAATTATTTGAACATTAACCAAGTAAAATTATCTAATATTAGCTATTTTATGTGATTTGAACCAAGTTTGTTTTTTTAATTTTTTATTTTCATCAAAGTAATATATGCACATAGTTTTTAAAAGTCACGTTTTCTTAAACAGTCCTCTCCTTACTCTTAGCCCTGCTTCATGGAGGAAGCTACTTTCAGCCCTTTAGCTACTGCTTGCATTATTTGACTCCATATTTCTAAATAGTATCTTATATAATACATCTCCTGGATATATCAATTTTGCTATTATTTTTCATGGTAAATAGGACTTTATCTTTCTTACATCATCCCCAAATTAATTTTCCCAGTATAATGTGTCACAATTTTGGATTAAGTCAATATTCAGTGTTTATATAAATATTATTCACTGCTAAACTTTTAAGTGTAGTGTGCTGAAGATTACCTTCCCCTGTGGCAGATATTTTTATTTTCTTGTAGCTAATAAACTACTTCATTTCTTTCATTCCCTTAGTTTTCTATATATCCATCACTAATTATTCCTAAATTCCACACCTGGATTGTAACCCCTCTAAGTACTGCATTTTTCCTCTGTCAGTTTTTTTCCTCCATCCTCCTGCTTCCAGTCAGACTGATGGCTCGCTAGGCCTGCTACATAGCTGTTGTCCTAGCACTTTATGCACCAGCATCCTGGGACGTTCCTTCACCTCTTCTCTATTAGATACCCAATTTTCTGGCTCCCATGCCTGCCTGCCTTCTTTATGTAATCCTTTGTTATGGTGAAGCACATCCTCATAGCTTCCTAATACAAGGTCATTGGAAGGTAAAATGCTTGAGGGCCTTCTGTGTCTGAAAATGTTTTTATTCGGCTCTCATGCTTGATTAATAATGTGGCTGGGTGTAGAATTCTAGATTGAAAGGCATTTTCCTGTGGACATTTGAAAGCATTGCCCTGATACCTTTAGCTTCTGGGGCTGTTATTGAGATGTCTGTTGCCATTTTAATTTCATACTTTTTGTAAGAATGACCTGTCTCTGTTCTGTGGAAGAGACATATATACATATTACACCAAGTATGGCAAATGCCTTAGTCTCATAGTCTACCAAAGAAGCAGTTCACACAATCAGAACAGAAAACAGAAGCTACAATTTGCTACCAAAGAAAAGGCAGATTTGTTTTTGTGTGGTGTGTGTTGGTATGATGTGCCTTACAGAGGCAAGGTCAAAATTTCCCATCAGGGTCACTTACTTCAGAACAGACTTGATCACCTTTGATGAGAATTTTCAACTGTAAAAGTAGTACATGAAAGGATACCCATATGAGTAGTAATTAACAATTTTGCCTGAGTTTGGCCAAGTTGATCTGGTCTAAGGAGATTGAGCCCTAGTTAGTTCAGACGTTGAGTTGCTCATTCAAAAAAGGTGTTGTAGAATGAGGAGGAACACTTCAGTAATGTTTAACATGATTATGGAATAAGATTTCATGTAACAGATATGTAATGCCATGTATTTCTACTAAATATATATATATCATCATTATTTTAATACTTGTACACAAGCAATTAGCCCTAGTACCCGAGATCCTTTTCTAATCCAAAGTAAGTATTGGGTTGAAATCCATATTGACTGAAATAAATAGATAGTAAAATCCTTTGACAATTTTTATCTCTAGTATACTTTAACTCTTAAAGTGCCACCCCGATCTCAATAGCAGGTCTTTTAGGTCGAACTATCTCATTATTCCCCAGGCCTTAGTAGTGAATCACATATAGAAAGATTCAGAAGGAAAGGCAACTTCATATTGGTGACTTTATCTTTTTCCACCACTGAAAAAGGAAATACAAAGACATTCTAAACAGCCAGTGATAAGAAACATGGATCACTCCTTCACCCAAAGGAAGGCTTTGCTAGGTAGTTTAATCATTTCATTTACAGTACAATCCCAAACCTAGTACACGTCAAGATTCAACTGATAATACTACAGTACATTTCATAGACAAAAACAAATTATTAAAGCTACCGTTTAACAGTGATAATCCCAAAATATACAGTAGATAAGTGTGGGTATGGGGGTGTGTGCATGTGCATACCAGTCAAGTAGGTAAGTAGTGAGTTTTTGGTTCTGTATAACATCCTTCTGTGTGAGCGGTACAGGGATTCATGTTAACTAATATTTTTCTTCTTGACTGAGAACAAATGTCCTCACTTTTACCATTCTTATGTTTTACAGAGGTCTCTTCATTATTGATGACAAAGGAATCCTAAGACAGATTACTCTGAATGACCTTCCTGTGGGTAGATCTGTGGATGAGACACTGCGTTTGGTTCAAGCATTCCAGTACACCGACAAACATGGAGAAGGTGCCCTTCCCTTCTAACCATCATAGCCTCTTGATTTTTTAGTTTGAGCGATACTAGCATAATTAGTTTGGTTTCTTATCTTACAAGTAATTTTCATGGTTCCAAAGTCTTCTGATTGTTTTCAGATTATTAGGTCTTTTAAGCAGATCAAATTATAATTTAAAGTGCTTTTAACAAAATATCACTAATATTTTCTACTTACTGAATACGATGGACAAAATATTATTTTCATAGTCCTTTTGGTTAAGCTCAGAGAAGTTTCTGCTACTGTAATTTTCCAAATTACGTTTCTATAAACTTAAAATGCAGCAGCCAATCTGGCAGTATCTAGTAACGTAGGTTTTATTTGCATGTTTACATTATTTGATTTAGCTTTTTTTCCTCAAAGTAATTCAGAAATCCTTAAGGTTATTCAGTATCACACTGGTAACCTGTCATTTCATCCTTTCACTTCAAGTTTTTGTAGTAGCCAAATGGAAGAGGTCAGATCTTCTTAAAATAGAACACATGTTATATATTCCTTTCAAACGTGTAACTCAGTGCCTGAGTCAGGGTGCACTCTAAATCAAGGGGAAATCCTACCTTCCAAATAATGTTAAAGTCTTTTTTGACAAACAGTGAACCATGGCATCAGTACAAAATACTGCAGGACATAGCAGATAAGCTTAAGGGAATGTACATTCAAGGAATTTTTGCTGTACCAAGACCTTTCAGTTTACCAGATTCCCAAACTTTCCAACTGTATTAGAGGAACACTCAATTTGGTTTCTTCTATTGTAAATGTAACTAAACATAATTGACAAAAGTGAAAATAGATTAGCTGCCTGCTGATAAGCTCCATGACTAAAATTTCTGGCTGCAAGCCAGTAAGCTAACAGAAGTCAACTGTCCTGTAGCAATGTTCTCATTAATATAGGCTCTATTTTCAGTTTCATTTGGAAAAAGAAAACACAAGAGCTGCTAAAGAGAACTGAACTCTGTTTTTAAACTGTCTTTTGCCAATTTTTGTTTCTTTCAGTCTGCCCTGCAGGATGGAAACCTGGTAGTGAAACAGTAAGTCAAATTGATTTTTCTGTTAAGAGGATGGCTGGGGCAAAAAAAAAAAAAAAACAAAAAAGCCAACCCTAGGATAATCTTTCCTTGTAAAAGAACTCCCTTGATTTTGTAAATGAAGTAAACATTGCTAGGCAGAACTCATAAGACTACAGACATTCTTTGGACTGTACGGAGAGTAGCTGCAACTGGGAAAGCAGAATATGGGGCCTGACGCTGTGAATTTTAAAGCCAAGTATACAGAGAGAGATACCATTAAAAAAGGGGAGGGGGACAGTGGAGACGTGGTAGAATCAATTCAGGGCAAAGAAGACAGTCACAAGCAAAACCTTCAGTGTATATTAAAAGCTTTTAAGAAAATCTGGCTTACTGGGGGCAGACACCAAAAACAACGGGAACTACGAACCTGCAGCCTGCGAAGAGGAGACCCCAAACACATTAAGTTAAGCAAAATGAGAAGACAGAGAAACACACAGCAGATGAAGGAGCAAGGTAAAAACCCACCAGACCAAACAAATGAAGAGGAAATAGGCAGTCTACCTGAGAAAGAATTCAGAGTAATGATAGTAAAGATGATCCAAAATCTTGGAAATCGAATGGAGAAAATACAAGAAACGTTTAACAAGGACCTAGAAGAACTAAAGAGCAAACAAACAATGATGAAGCAACACAATAAATGAAATTAAAAAGTCTCTAGAAGGAATCAATAGCAGAATAAATGAGGCAGGAGAACAGATAAGTGACCTGGAAGATAAAAGCGTGGAAATAACTGCTGCAGAGAAGAAGAAAGAAGAAAGAATGAAAAGAATTGAGGACAGTCTCAGAGACTTCTGGGACAACGTTAAACACATCAACATTTGAATTATAGGGGTCCCAGAAGAAGAAGAGGAAAAGAAAGGGTCTGAGAAAATATTTGAAGAGATTATAGTTGAAAACAATCAGATTAATTAACAAATCCATCATCTCACAGTTAGCCTTTTTTGTGTGGGGTGAGAAGGCTTAAGATCTACTCTTCTAGCAAATTTCAGGAATACCAACAGTATTAACTATAGTCAACCGTGCTGTGCATCAGGTCCCCAGAACTTATTCATCCTAAAACTGAAGGTTTATACCGTTTGACCAGCGTCTCCCCATTTCCCCCAGCCCCAGCCCCTGGCAACCACCATTCTACTCTGTTTTTATGGGCATTCATTCAACAGACATTCCTTGAGCACCTGCTATATGGCAAATATTCGAACTTGGATGATAGCCAGATGATACTTACTAGTGAACACCATAGCCAATGTCCCAGCCCTCAGAGTTACGTTCTAATTTCAGTTGTGGCCAATGCTTTTAGAAACAGGTTGATGGGAGTTGGTGAGACAGTGCCTGGGATGGGGATAAAGTGGTCAGGAAAGACTTTTCAGATGATATTTGAGCTGAAACGTGAGTGAAGAAAGGGAGCCAGTCGTGCATGGAGCCGTGCAGAAAGAGCATCAGGGGCAGAGGCCCTGAGGCCGGTAGCGGCTCAGCGTGGCGGGGGAGCAGAAAGGGTTGGCGCGGGCAGAACGCTGAGCTGTGGGAATGGGAGAGGACGCCAGTGTCCCAGTGCACGGAGGGTTGGAGTCCCATGAGTTGACTGAGCAATGTGGAGTCCCTCGTGACCACAGGGAGGGCAGCAGGTGGTTTGAGGATAGGGCAAGAAGGAAGAAGGAAAGAAAACAGCTAGAGAGGGGGGTGTAGGATCAGAAAAGGTTTGGTGGTGGCGTTTCTTTGAAGACAGATGAATTTTTCATCTCTATTGCACAGGCCTCCTGATTTGTCTCCCCGACCTCAGTTTCTCTCCTCTCCAACACATGTCATTCTGCAGACCGGAACCTCTTAGTGGCTCTGCAGTACAAAGTCCTCATGCTCGGGCACAGCCTTCAAGCTTCTGCATTCTCTCGTTTCACTGCCTCTCCCTGGTCATCATCCCATGATTCACACACGCACACACACATGCACACATGCTATGCTCCCACCAAATCACGTGACTCATCTTTCCCCAAACTAAGCCCTACTCTGTCACGCTTTTGTGCCTTTGCTCAGGTCTTTCTTTCTGTAGCCTGGAGTACCTCTCTCCCCTTCCCTAAATTCCCCAAATTCTTCTTTCAAGACCAACTTAAATGCTACTTCCACTCTGAGGCCTTCCCTGATGCCATCTCAGCCTCTGTTGAGTCACAGAGCCTGTGTCCTAGTTTTGTGTGTTGCATCAAAAGCAGTTATGTACACGTACATCTTCCCCACGTGCTTGTACGAGCCTCCAAGGCGGGGACTTCGGTGGTTACCACTGGATCCCCCACTGTGCAGCATACTGTCGGCACCCGGTTGTTATGCCATAAGTACTCTTGAATTGAATTGGAATGCAGAGAGATTATATATTGGCAAAGACAAAATACTCCTGGAGTGATGCCTGAAATTAGGTAACATTTATTTTATGCTGAAGAAAATGCATATAGAACTATCATAAGCTGATTACAATAAAGTACAAGGTTATTTTTTTTATATAGGGATAAATGTACTTTACCTGTAACTAGCAAGTAACAGTTAATGTGAGAAATTAGAAACCTAGGAGGTTTCTAAGGCTGTAACGCTCTAGGAGGGAACACTTTTTCTTTCAGAGTATTTGTCCATTCACTAAATAGGTACTCACGTTGTTTTCAGAGTACTTCTTTTACTTTGCGGTTTGAGATTAAAAGGTTACAGTTCTGGACCTCCAAGCAATCCATTTGAACCCACTGCCCCCTTTTCAGGTTGTAGCATATCATCACTTCATCAGATAATTTTAAAAATACATTAACATCTGTAGCCATGCTCTCTTAACATGTTTGATTTTACACCATACCTGAAGATGCCATGAAAGCCTGGTGGCAAAGAGAAGAGCTGTAAGTAAATTTGAGGTGCTTGAGTACAGATGTTAATTTACTAGCAAACTATCTGCCTTCTGGGAGAGCTGAGATTAGCAGGACAAATCCGGTTTTTCCTAAATATATATGATATAATTTGGTACACAAAATAATCTTTATCTTTAGTCAAGAGATACGCAACTAATGTCAGACTACTGTTGATATACTTTGGCTTTTAAAATGAATAATTTGCTTTTTTTCTTTAACAGATAATCCCAGATCCAGCCGGAAAGTTGAAGTATTTTGATAAACTGAACTGAAAAATACTTCCTCAGGTCATGATGTTTGAAACTTCTCAGTAAAGTTCACTGTTTTGTTACCACATTGTGTTGCAGTAGTAATTTCTTGAATAATATAAAAATCCATGTCAGGGTCCAAAGATATTTAGTGTTTGGTAGACACTGATGCCAAAAGGTAGGCAGTTATTCTCTATCTTTCCAAAATACAAAAATGTCAGACTGACTCAAACTTGTAACAAGAGTAATAACTAACATTTATGGAGTACATGCCATCTACCAGGCATTGTGTTAGGAGGCTAGGTGTATTATTTCACTTAATTCTCACAGGAACTCTTTGAATTCTTTATTTTACAGATAAGGAAACAGCTAGCTAGCAAAGGTAGACTCAGTCTTTGAACCCAGACAGGCTAATTTCTAGTTTCGGGGCTGTTACCCCTCCACTGTGGCTCACCTCTCTGTACCTTTGAGGGTGGCAGGAAAGAATAGGTTGTGAGCACAGTCACCTTCTATAGAGTCTGGTAGGGACGGTGAACCCCAGACTCTCTGTATACAACATAAAGCCCCTTGGTTACTCCTTTTTTCTAAATTTACATTTACAGCTTGTACTAAATTTATAAGTAACAACTTACATGTTTATATTAACAATGGGAGTTCCTTGGTGGCCTGGTGTTTAGGATTCCGGGCTTTCACTGCCACGGCCCGGGTTCAGTCCCTGGTCGGGGAACTAAGATCCTGCAAGCCACGTGGTGCAGCCAAAAAAAAAAAAAAAAGGTATTTAGTTTAACAGAAGTTGAATCCCTAAGTATATGTAGCCAGCTGTTCACAAATGACCACATATACAGCTGAACTCCAGTGGTACTTCGTCACCCCAGTATGGCAATGGCTTTACTATAGTTATATACATGCCATGTAGTTTAAGGGAACTGGGACCCGAGAGCATCTGCCTCGTCCTGTCTGCCACGCTAATCCCCTCTCAACACTCGCAAAAAGCCCCTCGCCCCAGGGGAGGCCGTCCTAGAGTTGGGGATGTCCCTGGCCTCCTGGCTGACGCTCTGAGTTCTGTCATAAACGGCAGGGGATTAGTGACAGGCATTCAGACGTGGACACAGGAATTCAACTGCCATTTATAACCCTTTGCCATAGCAAAGTATGTTCTAAGTGCTACCTTACAGTCAACATTTTAGAAGCCAACTATTAGTAAAGTTGAAGACTGCTACTGCTTTGGTGTTCAGACAGGTTTGTGATAATCCTGTCAATCAATACTTGGAATACAATTGGAATCTTATTCTCAGGTTTCCTCTTTCCAATCTGAAAAGTACAAATTTTTTTGCTCATGGAATAAGCTTTATCTTCTTGATTAATAGTTTCCATTCTTTGGAGCTTTTCTAGCTTCATGTTCATTTTAGGTATGTTTACAAGGAAGACAGCTATTTTTGGATCCATTCAAAAAAGCCTGTCATTAATGTTTTCATTCAACTTTCAGGAACTATTGATCACCTACTCTAAACACCTGGCATATATCAGTGACCGAAGACAAATTTCTGCCCTCAAAGAGTATTGCTTGTATTTGATTACAAGCAGGTCCTAATAGTATAATTTCCAGGTACCTACAAATAAGTGAAAATACATCCTGACTCACCACTTTTCATATTAACTGGGTAATGTTAATAGCCTATAAATGCACTCCTCAGTGCCTTTTATCCCTTCAAACAGCTGACTTCTGAAAGTCCACAGGCCCAAAAGTATACCCTACAGATGATCTCATGTGGCCATATACAGAAGGCTAGAAAGAGTGTTCCAAAAGCACAGTCCCCTGCTCTGCTGGAGAGGATGGGCCCAGGCCTGACCAGGATGAGCTACAAGAGACAACTCCCAAACATGCTGACCTACCGTAATCTACAGCAGTGGTTCTCAACTGGGCACAATTTTCCCAAGGGACATAGTAATGTCTGGAGATGTTTTTGGTTGTCAACTATGGGAATGCTACTGGCATCTAGTGGGTACATGTCAAGGATGCTGCTAGACATCCTACAATGCACAGAACATACAACACAATTATCTGGTCCAAGTTGTCAATAGTAGTGAGGTTGAGAAACCCTTCTCTAGGGACAGTTGCCAACAGATTATGGAAAGGAGACCAGTATAGTTTAGTAGCTACCTGTGCAAGAGGAGGACAGACCATGACGTGACAGTAGAAGCTTATCCAAAATAATAGGTCAAGAGGTGGCCCGAAGTCTCTATGAAACACACTAGGCAATGTCTTTTCGGTGCACTTACATATATATGAATAACATCTGTGATTCCCTGCTTCTCCCTCAAATTTCTGACCTTCTGTTGAATATTTCCCAATTAAGCCTAGCCAGTGTTCTGACCTTTACAATGATCAGAGTGGACTGCTCTTTCGGGGATTTCTTAGTCCCCAGAATCTCATGCAAGGAATCATTCCCCACCCCCATCATTTCTTCTATATCCAAGGGCACATTTAATCCTACACCCTAAACTTTCTATGTCAGTAGACTTCCAGGTTTTATATTTTGTTCTTAAATACATTAACCATTATTTTATTAATGATATTTTTATACCCTAACCCCCCCCATATGATACCATGGAATGCATCCTTGTATTTTGTTACCCATGAATTCTGATGTTATGTCACTGAAATATCTTTGAGTAGAATTCTTAACATAAGAATGTGAAGAAATGTGTATTTCAGGTAAATATGTCCATAAAGGTCTCCATGCCAGTGTGTGTGGGGGTGTGTATAAATATTAATGTTTGTGTATACATGCATATACATACACATACACATATACACGTCTATAAAATCATTAAATTTTTTACTTAGCTTTTAAAAGGAAATAAAATATCATAGCTACTGTGTATTTAGTCTTAGCAAAGCAACTTTTAGCAATTCCATTATTAACGTAATAACACAATTTGGGCATAATGCTGTACACAAGTAAAATCCTAAAAAAATCCTACTGTACAAAAGTAAAATCCTAAAAACAAATTTTTAAAGATCCACCTTCCTGAGCCTTAAGCTTAAATTTTTTAAATTAACAAAAAAGCAAAATGCCCAAATTCACCTGAATCATACATTCATTCATATGGAAGTTATTAACGACCTGCACACATGCAATGTACTTTGCTACGCAATACAGATAAAAAGATACGACACAATCCGTTCCCTCAAGAAGCCCACAGTTTCCCAAAATCAGCATGTAAAAAGAGCAATAC
The DNA here is from genome assembly GCF_949774975.1 of Lagenorhynchus albirostris. Lineage (NCBI taxonomy): Eukaryota > Metazoa > Chordata > Mammalia > Artiodactyla > Delphinidae > Lagenorhynchus > Lagenorhynchus albirostris. The sequence continues at coordinate 112,277,888 of NC_083116.1, read as the reverse complement.
AGTGAATAAATGCTAAAAATGCTGACACCTGTGTTGGCTCCAAGGCCAGCATAAGCAATAACAAGGAAATATAGGGATGATGGAATGTGTCACAGGAGGGGAAGAATAAGCCCATTTGCTATTCGTCCACTGAAGGCTGTATCTCCTGCCAGTGTACTGTCCTTATACAAAAAGGCAGTGCTTGGGGCTTCCCTGGTGGCACAGTGGTTAAGAATCCGCCTGCCAATGCAGGGGACATGGGTTCGAGCACTGGTCCGGGAAGATCCCACATGCTGTGGAGCAACTAAGCCTATGCGCCGCAACTACTGAGCCTGTGCTCTAGAGCCCGTGAGCCACAACTACTGAGCCCATGTGCCACAACTACCGAGCCCGTGCTCCACAACAAGAGAAGCCACTGCAGTGAGAAGCCCGTGCACAGCAACAAAAAGTAGCCCCCCCGCTCTCCGCAACTAGAGAAAGCCCGCACACAGCAATGAAGACCCAATGCAGCCAAAACTAAAATAAATTTAAAATAAAAAAATAAATGAAAAGGCAGTGCTTGTGACCCAGCCTCAAGAGACAAAGCGTTGACTGGTCTTCCTCTCTCGTGATCATCTACTGGGAGATGGCACACACTATAGAGTTGATTGGCTAGATTCAGGGGTCCAGTGTGTGGCCAAGGATAGAAGGTAAGAATTGAATCTGCAGGCCTGGGTTCGTTAACTTCAAGTTCTGGCCATTTGTGCAGCTCAGCCAGGACATCAGAAAAAGGATTTGCAAGTTTTCTATCAAAGGGAGTTATGTTGCACTGTAACCCAAAGCCCATGAGATGGCTCCCAGCACACCGAAATCCCCTTGTCCTGAGGCACACTGTCAGGATAAACTAAAAGGGCATCAACTAATTCAAACGATTTTTGTTTTTAAATAAATCTAATTTAGAGGAAAAAAATGGAAAAAAAACTTCTAAATTCAGACCAATCAAAACTAAGTACAACTCAAAGAAGCATGTTAATGTGTACTGAGAGAACCCCTTCCATTAATGACCATGACCCATTTAGATGTATATTTTACACTGTGACCTAGCACACCCATAAATGTGCATGTGCACCATGCACGTGCATAACAAGTTACACAATACTTACTATGGGTGATGCATTCTTTTATTTTTGTCATGTTGGCCACAACCCACTAAATTTCATGGCCTACTAATGGGTCACTTTTTTTTTAACAAATACATACATATAAAATATAAATTTAAATTTATATACGTGTGTGTGTGTGTGTGTATAAACAAAATCAGGATACAGTAAATGCCTGGCATATCAATACCCTGTCATGTAATTTTCCTTCCATTATGGTACAGTTCATTTGTTTTAGCCATACTATCCCCTCTATTAAAGGTACACAATTTCTGTGACAAAAAAACCCAAAAATATCCTACCCTTTCTTTTGTTACTACAATCCTTCCTCTGAGGTATTACTTTTATCAATGCCTCTGCCTTACTGAATGGTTTTGAGAAGGTCCTGTTTTATTCTGAAGATCCTTTTTTTTCTTAGCATACACATCTTAACTGGAACTTGATTTTTTAAATTATGTGCAATATAGTCATTAAAATATTTCTCTAACCAAACAGCAAATCAAGTGAAGGGAAATAGGTCTAAATCAGGAAACTCTGGAATGAGAAAGCTGCCTCTCCTTTTATGGAGAAGGAAACAGAACCCAAAGAGATGAATCCTCTACCCTATGCCCTGAACTAGCTGGCTGCAGACATAGTTGAGACCTCAGAGGTGCCTAAGAGCCAGAATTCGAGCCAGCAGCACTCCTCCCACGTCACACTGCCTGCCCAAAACCCACCTGCTGGACCAAATGACCCCAAATCCACCTCAGATTGATCCCCTTAGATCAAAATAATCCCACAATACAACAGTTTTACTAGAAGCAACGTGACTGGTCAGGGGTCCTTAAATCCGTTTTTTGGGGGTTTTTTGGTTTTTTGCGGTAGGCGGGCCTCTCACTGTTGTGGCCTCTCCCGTTGTGGAGCACAGGCTCCGGATGCGCAGGCTCAGCGGCCATGGCTCACAGGCCCAGCCGCTCCGTGGCATGTGGGATCTTCCCGGGCCGGGGCACGAACCCGTGTCCCCTGCATCAGCAGGCGGACTCTCAACCACTGCGCCACCAGGGAAGCCCTTAAATCCGTTTTTGAACTTGCCGAATCCCTATTTTTAATTCCTCTTTCTTGTTATCTATTTTAAAGTAGTTCATTATTTGTTGCCCAGGGAGGGACAGAAAACATTCACAAGTCAATTTAGAGAGTCAATCACAACTGCAGCAAAAGTTTTTCTCTAAGAGCAAATGAAAACAAATGCCCAAAATATTTCAGCCATCCTTGTCTCTTATGGTTGAGACCAGATTGTATTCTCATGTATGTGTCTGTGTATATGTGTGCGTGTGTGTGTGTGTTTATCTCACCCTTTATCACACTAGTTGAGAAAATATATATGAAATGTGGCAAAGGGCCAAGATTCTAGACCTAGTCTAGGCCTACCCCACCTAACCCCACCTATATACAGTTACAAGGTGGGCTGTGGGAAGTTACTTTCCCTCTCTAAGTCTCACTTTCCTCATCTGAAAAAGTGGGTAATAATGGTATTGACCTCAAAGGCTGATTCTAAGGATTAAATTAGAAAATACATTTTGATGTCATTAGCACAGTGCTAAGAATCCAATATATGTTAGCCATATATAAAATTTCTTATTTTATGATGATTACATACTGTGACTGATTTTTTCCTACACTGCACTAACATACAAGTTGCCATGGGGTTCTATATTACCAAATAAAGAATCCGTAATTACTTCCAAATGTTTTCATATTAAAGCATAAAGCACTGAATTTGAGCTTGAGGCTCTTATACAGAAACAGAATAACACAAACTTATATTCTCTGTATCAAAATGGAGGCAAATATCTTATGAACTAACCTTCACCATCTTCCTGATGCACTTCCTTTCACCTCCCTCTTCTAATCTATAAAGGAGCATAATGCTAAAAAATTACTATTCAGAATTTGTTGTAGAGTTAAACGCATTGTTACAAGTTAACGTTTTATAAAACATCAGCAGTGACAGCAAGAAATTATGCTCCTGTTGAAAAGCAAGACTGCCAACCCTGGAAAGCAGGAAAGTCAGTGAGATCTAAAATGCTGCCCTAAATTTGTTTTTAAGAAACATAATACTAATACTTGATTCTTCATAGCAAAAGAGGGCATAACGATTTACCCCTTAGACAATAGAATACAGAGTATAATCCCGGCTCTGTAAAAGTTACTAAAACTCCTAGTGTGTTCCATTTATTCATAGGTATTAACAACAACAAAGTCCATGATCAAATAAGTTTCACAAAAGCTGACATAAAAACTTAAACAGGTGTTCTAATGGCCCTACTTTTCAGTTTTTTGTAAGCTAATACGCATTATAAAATACCACAGGAGAGGTATCCGATGCAGTATCTCCTAATGTTACTTGTCAATAAAATGTTTAAGACATTTTATAAAATCATATATTGTATTAAGTTGTTTATAATATAAACATATAAAATGTTTATGAAGGAGCATCTCACCAGTGTCCAAGGACTTCACCCAGGAAAGAGAGCTGGATGCTTGGAATTACTCAGCCCCTTGCCATCCAGCCCTAGATACCACTGCTTTTTGAAACTGTTTTTTCTTACCAGCGGCCTTTCAATCATCCAACCAGTCGCCTCTCCCCAGTGATCATCTTTGTGAACTTCCATGACACCATTGATCACTCTGCACAAAAATGGCTTTGAGAAGCAGGAGGATGACGTAGTTAGGAGCTGGGAATCTGGCTGTTTGCTCATGGAGCCCCCGCACCACCATTTAAGAAGTCCAACTAGCCTCTTAAGAGAGGCCTGGTTGGCCCCCAACCGTTCCAGCCTCCCCAGCTGATGTGCCAGATGGTCTAGCCCCTGACGAGCTCCCAGGTGAGCACAGTTGCCTGAGTGGCCCCAGCCAATGCCACACAGAGCAGAAGAACCTCCCAGATGAGCCCAGCCACCCCACAGAATCAAATGTGTCTTTTGAAAGATGAAAGGCCTTTTTCTCTGCCCAAATTCATTGAAAAGAAAAATAAAATGTTGAACTCCCTGGGGCGGGGGTGGAAGGCAAACTTCAGTTTTTCAGGACTCAAGCTACTGGCTCTATTCACAGAGAGGAGAAAGAGCAGACGGTATAGAGAATGCCAGTAGCAAAGGGAACACGTAGACATGCAGAATACTCGGGCTACCACGAGAAATGGAGCCACAGGACCACATGGGCACACGGAACACAGTGCAGAGCATACTAGCGTGAAGTGAACTCTTCTAAAGAAACCAAAAATAAAGACACCATCCTCGAAGACTGCCCAATGAAGAACTACCTAAGCAAAAACTAAGAACTTGGTAATAAATGCCTGATGTAAAATGGGGTATCTCAGCATGGACTATTCAATACAAAACTATGTCCAACCCACATTAGGAGGTTCTGTGCTAGACAAGTAGCAGTGCTGGTACTGGTTAAAAGCCCACTACTCCTTAAAGAAGAGGAACAAAACACTAAACATCGACAACCTACTGTATATCCCTTGGAGTTTCCTTCATCGCATCTTCTTAAAGTCCTGTATTAAAAATAAAAAATCTCCAGCTCTTATAAAAACTTTTACTGGTAGAAAACATATTTTGATTTAAAAATCTGATATTCAAAATTAATTGAACAAGTAATTTAACTAAAAAGACAATAAGCAATTTTTTAAGAGTTCAGTCTCAATAGAATTCAAAGAAAGGCAATTAATGAATGTCATTTTTCACCTACTAAAATGGCAAAGATGTTTTAAAAAGTAAAGGATAAGGGCTTCCTTGGTGGTGCAGTGGTTAAGAATCTGCCTGCCAATGCAGGTGACACAGGTCCAAGCCCTGGTCCAGGAAGATCCCACATGACGCAGAGCAACCAAGCCCGTGCGCCACAACTACTGAGCCTACGCTCTAGAGCCCACGAGCCACAACTACCGAGCCCGCGTGCCAAAACTACTGAAGCCCACGTGCCTAGAGCCCGGCTGTGCTCTGCAACAAGAGAAGCCACTGCGATGAGAAGCCCGCGCAGTGCAACGAAGATTAGCCCCCGCTCACCGCAACCAGAAAAAGCCTGCACACAGCAACAAACACCCAACACAGACAAAAATAAATAAAATAAATTTTTTAAAAAAAGTAAAGGATAAAATTCAGCCAAGTTCAGGGAAATTGCTAATGAGTTAAGTGCATGTGTACAACTGCTCTGGAGGGATACGTGAACCATTCAAAGCCTTGAATGTGTGCATACGATTTTGACCTACAGATCACTTATCAACAATTTTCCAAAGGAAATAGTTTAATGATTAAATGTTTTAGTTTTAGGATATTTACTGCAACATTTCTTACAACAGCGAGAAAAGTTCTTGCAAAAGCTTCCGTGTACAGCACTAAGTGGTTAAATGCATAACGTACAATCTATACACCACCATGCAGTAGGTCTCTTAACTGAACTCCGCTTAACACGTTCACAGAACTCCCCAGGGCCGTCCCTTCCTGCGAGGCAGCTCAGGGACCTCACCGGGTTATAGGCAGATCTGCAAAATGCTGTACTGAAGGGCCAGGTGAAGCTTAGGATGGTAGTAAGTACAGCGAGGGGGGCGAGGACTGATGCTAGCAAGCTTACGGTGCAGCACACGCTGGGTGCCATGAGTCCAACTGCACACCTCCAGAGTAGTTGTTTGTTCCCATGACTATTTATGCCAGAAGTGCTCATTCATATTAACTGTGATTTCAATAAACATTAAATTAATACAAATTTTTTAAAAAGCACTCCAGCCGATTCTGACGCAGAGCCAAGTTTGTGACCGCTTTGTGTTTAGAACCCATACTCAAGACTGTTTCTTTCCTGGGAGGACCTTTTCAGAGATGAATTCTTTCCCTCTGTGCAGCCTGGTTTCTCTCTCTTCTGAACTTGATCAACTTCCCATCCCATCAAAGGAGAAACTGGGTCTTGGCTGCAGACTCGTCGGAATATGTCCCTTTGGGTTCCTAGGTGGCACTGTGACATTGGGTACGGCCTCCCTTACTATCAATACATTCCCAGCTTTACCGTTACTTCGGAACCAGGTAGTGTGAATCCCAGCACCACCATCTACTAGCTGCGGGAGTCTGAGCAAATTATCAACCTCTCTATGCTTCAGATTCCTGAGTGGCCAAACCCTACAAGCGGGTTACAGAACCTACCTCATAGTGTTGGTGGAAGAAGGAAACACGTCAAGTGCTTAAGAGAGTGCCTATCTAGCAAGTGGCAAGCGCTCTGTGAGCATAAGCATCTGTAATTATTATTACTGTTCATGTTTGTTAATCAGATATATGCTGCCCAGCCCCTAGCAGAGTGTGCTGAAGAGCTGTCAGGTGAATGGAGGAACGAACACTTGGTCCTGTGTCTCCTGTATTCACCATATGTGAACACCTCCTCTTGGCATGGTTCCTTTTTTTTTGATACAACTTTATTGGAGTATAATTGCTTCACAGTGCTGTTACTCTCTGTTGTACAGCAAAGTGAATCAGCCACGTGCATACATATATCCCCATATCCCCTCCCTCTTGAGCCTCCCTCTCACCCTCCCTATCCCACCCCTCTAGGTGGTCACAAAGCACCAAGCTGGTCTCCCTGTGCTATGCGGCTGCTTCCCACTAGCTATCTATTTAGTGTATATGTGTCAATGCTACTCTCACTACACCCCAGCTTCCCCTTCCCCCCACCCGCCAGTGTCCTCAAGTCCATTCTCTATAAAGCATCTTTATTCCTGTCTTGCCACTAGGTTCATCAGTACCATTTTTGTTTTTAGATTCCATATATATGCGTTAGCATACAGTATTTGTTTTTCTCTGTCTGACTTACTTCATTCTGTATGACAATCTCTAGGTCCATCCACCTCACTACAAATAACTCAATTTTTTTTTTTTTGCGGTATGCGGGCCTCTCACTGTTGTGGCCTCTCCCGTTGCGGAGCACAGGCTCCGGACGCGCAGGCTCAGCAGCCATGGCTCACGGGCCCAGCCACTCCGCGGCATGTGGGATCCTCCCGGACCGGGGCACAAACCCACGTCCCCTGCATTGGCAGGCGGACTCCCAACCACTGCGCCACCAGGGGAGCCCAAATAACTCAATTTTGTTTCTTTTTATGGCTGAGTAATATTCCATTGTATATATGTGCCGCATCTTCTTTATCCATTCATCTGATGATGGACACTTAGGTTGCTTCCATGTCCTGGCTATTGTAAATAGAGCTGCAATGAACATTTTGGCACATGACTCTTTTTGAATTATGGTTTTCTCAGGGTATATGCCCAGTAGTGGGATTGCTTGGGTCGTATGGTAGTTCTATTTTTAGTTTTTTAAGGAACCTCCATACTGTTCTCCATAGTGACTGTATCAATTTACATTCCCACCAACAGTGCAGGAGGGTTCCTTTTTCACCACACTCTCTCCAGCATTTACTGTTTCTAGATTTTTTGATAATGGGCATTCTGACCAGTGTGAGGTGATACCTCATTGTAGTTTTGATTTGCATTTCTCTAATAATTAGCGATGTGGAGCATCTTTTCATGTGCCGCTTCGCCATCTGTATGTCTTCTTTGCTGAAATGTCTATTTAGGTCTTCCACCCATTTTTTAATTGCGTTGTTCTTTTGATATTGAGCTCCATGAGCTGTTTGTATATTTTGGAGATTAATCCTTTGTCCATTGTTTCATTTGCAAATATTTTCTCCCATTCTGAGGGTTGTCTTCTCGTCTTGTTTATGGTTTCCTTTGCTGTGCAAAAGCTTTAAGCTTCATTAGGTCCCATTTGTTTATTTTTGTTTTTATTTTCATTACTGTAGGAGGTGGGTCAAAAAAGAACTTGCTGTTGTTTACATCAGAGTGTTTTTCCTATGTTTTCCTCTAAGAGTTTTATAGTGTCTGCTCTTACATTTAGGTCTTTAATCCATTTGGAGTTTTTGTGTATGGTGGTGTTAGGAAGTGCTCTAATTTCATTCTTTTACATGTAGCTGTCCAGTTTTCCCAGCACCACTCATTGAAGAGGCTGTCTTTTCTCCATTGTATATTCTTGCCTCCTTTGTCATAAATTAGGTGACCATATGTGCGTGGGTTTATCTCTGGGCTTTCTATGCTGTTCCATTGATCTACATTTCTGTTTTTGTGCCAGTACCATACCATCTTGATCACTGTAGCTTTGTAGTATAGTTTGAAGTCGGGGAGCCTGATTCCTCCAGCTCCATTTTTCTTTCTCAAGATTGCTTTGGCTATTTGGGGTCTTCTGTGTTTCCTTGGTATGTTTCAGATCTAAAGCTTCCCACAAATCCTTACAAATGCTGTGTCTTTTGTTGAATCCCTTTACTACAACTTTTCATCTACCCTCTGCTAACAACAAAAGCTGGGAAATAGAAGGAGGCAAAAATACAAAGGAATCACATAGGGTTGATGGGATTTAAATAATACAGGGGAATTGCAGTAAAGGTCAGGTTTAAAGAATGCCCTCCAAATGCCCTGGCAGGAAACCATGTAGATTGATGGTTGCAATATGTGTAAGAAAAGAATGTGTCCAGTCACATAAAAAGGCATTCAGCCCTCATTTCCTGAGTAGACAGGAGGAAACGTGGTAGGTTCACAATTTAAATTGTCTTGAAAGTATTTATTATTCAATAATTCTTTCCCCCTCTGCCCCACCCAGCCATTCTCTCATTCTACTTTTCTGATCAACCTAAAAACTGAATACATCCTCCTTCTCTATGGAGGATGAGAATAAACACTAAGAGCGATATACTTGCTCAGGCCTTCATCAGGCACCGTGTCACTGTGGGGCACTGGCCTTCAACAAACGCGGTCTTCCTAGGGCTCGATGAGGTGGTCCTTTTTCAAGGTCACTGGTGCACTCATGGAGCTGAAATGCCTCTGCCCATCTAAATACAACATGGACTCTGGAACATAAGAGAGAGAGCTCTGGAGACACGTGCAGCACCTAAGAAAATCACCATACAAACACAAAACTACTTGGGAACACTGGGACAGCAATGAAAATTCAAAACCGGCACCAGGCATGTGCTGCTGGGCCAGAGAGTGCCTCGACTCTGGCCCTTTGGCTGGACCGGTCCTGACCACCAGTGGCTGCCTGCAGCTGACACTGGCCCTTCAGCCAGGCAGGCAGACCAGCAATGGCCACCTGAACGCCATGAGGCATCCTGGCCTTCAGGGCTGCAGAATCTCAAAAGCACAATCTCCTAAAGACATGCTCTAGGGCTGATGGGCATCAGAGTACTTCCTACAACAATTTAAAAGGAGAGAAATGTCTTTAAAAGTTCCCCTCATTAGGGACAAGCAGTCATTTGCCACTTACCTCCATATGTTCTGGGGAAAACCAAGGGCACTTCTTTTTCCGACATGAACGTGAAATGAAAGACATTGGTGGTCATATGCTTTTTATCCTGTAGAGAGGCCACCTCACTGTGTACTCTGACTTGAATGTAATTTCCCTGAGTAAAGCAAACCTAAGCGATTATGGACACGATAGTTAGTTAATTGCATTAGGAAGGGGGAAGAAAGCAGTCATAAGAGAAACGGTGGCTTTAGAATATAAAAACCTCTCTTCTAGGCCCAAATAATAAAAATTGTATTTCATCTCTCATCACACACCTACCTGCGAAGAAAGAAACAGCAATGATCCAACCTCAACAGGTTTCTGAAACATGATATCATCCACGGCGACTATAAATGGTCGGGAACCACTGTTGGGAAAACACAGTACTTGTGGTCAACTGCAAAATTCAGATGATCTCTAGTTTTTTCCTGACAATCAGCTGAAGCAAACTTTAAATGGTCAAAGAATAAACCTAGAGAAGGAGGGAATAACCATACCAGATGGTAAGAGATGGCACTGTAACCAGATCAGTATCTAAATCATCTTTTCCCTTCTGCGTATCATCACTCCTTTTTCTCAGCAGGCATTTAATGTACTAAGGGACAACATCAGAGCGAGAGCCTTCTAAAATGAAGGTCAAACCCACCTGGTACAAGTGTAGCATTTATTTAAAAACACAATATATTCCCAAACACATCCAGGCGGGTCCAAAATGTTTCACTGAGTGAGGCAGTATAAACGGCTTCTCAGGAGTTAAGACTACCTGAAATCCAACTCACCCGAAGTTACAAGCAGTAGCCCATCCAAGTTCATATGCTTTCCTCATAAGGAAACCACCAAAGATTCGATTGAAAATGTTCCGCTCCTACAGGACATAAAATAAATATTAATAAATACAAGCCCTGTGACGATCCGAATCTGTAGAACAAAGGAATTCACAATGCCATAGAACAGAGGTCAGTTTGAAGGCGTGTCAACTCTTAGATGAGTGTCATGAGTCCAAGTTATCCTGTTTAGAAGATTTTTCACTAAATTCCAATACCTGAGGGTGGCAAATATCCAAGCTCTTCAGTTTTGAATTCTCCATCCACACTGCATTAGGAGGCAAAACTCGACTTCGAAAACTTACAGTCCTGTACAAATGGAGATCGAGTAAACCCTGTCAATGCCATGGTTTTGCTGCTGAAAAGCAAAATATTTGCAAACAATGCCCAATATGTTCAAGCAAGTGTAGCTCGTGAGAAGGCCAAGGTTTAGATGCTTTCCCAACCAGGAATCTCACCGTCCTAACTTACTTTGGATCCAGCGTGTTAAGAAACATCTCATGTACGGTTGTCCTCTCCTCAGCAGTGGGAGCCATTTTCAGTAATGACATGGAGCTGAAGGCGACCCTTGTCCCCTTGTTCACTGGAACAGGAGACAATAAGGAGCTATGATCAGGAGGGCCACACTACAGCACTGGGCTGCCGACCGGGGCTGCCTCGGACCCTATAAACGCAGTATTTCCAGATTTCGAAAAGCCCACTGGAAATTGCACATCTATCACAGAGAAGGCTGCTGAGGCTACATAACACTTTCAGTGATTTTTTGCTTTCAGATGGAAATCATGTCTGCTCAGTGTGAGACCACTTATAATCACCTTGACCTACAGCCCCAACCAGCAGTTATCTCATTAAGATACATTTCCCATTTCATTAAATGTGAGAAAACAAATTACTTCACTTAATATTGTATCATCAATAAAAACCGTTCAGGGCTTCCCTGGTGGCGCAGTGGTTGAGAGTCCGTCTGCCGATGCAGGGGACGTGGGTTCGTGACCCGGTCTGGGAAGATCCCACATGCCGTGGAGCGTCTAGGCCCGTGAGCCATGCCTGCTGGGCCTGCGCGTCCGGAGCCTGTGCTCCGCAGCGGGAGAGGCCACAGCAGTGAGAGGCCCGCGTACCGCAAAAAAAAAAAAAAAAAAAAAAAAAAAAACGTTCAAAGTATGGACTCTGTGGATACTTTACTGGTATGAGGAGTCCATACATACTCTTAAATAATCTCCTCTGCAGTACAGTTAATGTGCTTTTTAAATTGTATCTTATTATGAACAAATTAATATACATTCTCCTTGTCTAAAGATCTCTTCTTCCTCTGGGCTTTCAAGGGTGAGTGGATTTACAAATGCCGGCCTAAAGAGAAGAAAAGAAAAGAAAAATTTTAAGACATGCCATTACCTAATAAAAACTGAAGGTGTTCATTTTGGGTAACACTTACTGACTGCTTCACATAAGAACTCTGAACAATTAGGGGACTCTTCTGGTTACAGACTTATATACACACTAGAAAGTTCACGTTGTAAAAGGATATGGCCACTTGCCAAAATGTTTCACCTGATTCTAATTATGAGGAAACAGTAAAATATAGGTTGTAGAACATTCTGTAAGACAACCGGCCTGGACTCTTCAAAAATGTCAGTGCCTTCCCAAGGCAATCTACAAATTCAATTCAATCCCTATCAAACTACCAATGGCATTTTTCACAAAACTGGAACAAAAAATTCTTAAACTTGTATGGAAACACAAAAGACCCTGAATAGCCAAAGCAATCTTGAAAAAGAAAAACAGAGCTGGAGGAATCAGGCTCCCTGACTTCAGACTATACTACAAAACTAGTCATCAAAACAGTATGGTACTGGCACAAAAACAGAAATACAGATCAATGGAACAGGATAAAAGACCCAAAAATAAACCCATGCACTTATGGTCAATTAACCTATCACAAAGGAGGCAAAGAATATACATGGAGAAAAGACAGTCTCTTCAATAAGTGGTGCTGGGAAAACTGGACAGCTACATGTAAAAAAATGAAATTAGAACATTCTCTAACACCATACACAAAAATAAACTCAAAGTGGATTAAAGACCTAAACGTAAGACCAAATACTATAAAACTCCTAGAGGAAAACATAGGCAGGATACTCTTTGACATAAATCGCAGCAATATCTTTTTGGATCTGTCTCCTAGAGTAATGGAAATAAACACAAAAATAAACAAATGGGACCTAATTAAACTTAGAAGCTTTTGTACAGCAAGGGAAACCATAAACAAAATGAAAAGATAACCCTCAGAATGCGAGAAAATATTTGCAAACGGTGCAACTAACAAGGCATTAATCTCCAAAATATACAAACAGCTCATACAGCTCAATATCAAAAAAACAAACAACCCGATAAAAAATGGGCAGAAGATCTAAATAGACATTTCTCCAAAGAAGACATACAGATGGCCAAAAGGCACATGAAAAGATGCTCCACATCACTAATTATTAGAGAAATGCAAATCAAAACTACAATGAGATATCACCTCACACCAGTCAGAATGGCCATCATCAAAAAGTCTACAAATAATAAATGCTGGAGGGACTTCCCTAGTGGCCAGTGGGTAAGACTCCAAGCTCCCAATGCAGGGGGCCCAGGTTCGATCCCTGGTCGGGGAACTAGAGCCCACATGCATGCCGCAACTAAGAAGTCTGCATGCCACAACTAAAGATCACGTATGCCGCAACTAAGACCTGGTGCAGCCAAGATAAGTAAATAATAAATAAATATTTTAAAATAATAATAATAATAAATACTGGAGAGGGTGTGGAGAAAAGGGAACCCTCCTATACTGTTGGTGGGAATGTAAATTGGTACAGCCACTATGCAAAACAGTATGGGAGTTCCTTAAAAAACTAAAAATAGAGCTACCATATTATCCAGCAATCCCACTACTCGGCATATATCTGGAGAAAACCATAATTTGAAAAGATACATGCACCCCAATGTTCACTGCAGCACTATTTACAATAATCAAGACATGGAAGCAACCTAAGAGTCCATCGACAGATGAATGGATAACGAAGATGTGGTATATATACAAAATGGAATATTATTCGGCCATAAAAAGAATGAAATAATGCCATTTGCAGCAACATAGATGCAACTAGAGATTATCATACTAAGTAAAGTAAGCCAGACAGAGAAGGACAAATATCATATGATATCACTTATATGTGGAATCTAAAAAAAATGATACAAATGAACTTATTTACAAAACAGAAATAGACTCACAGACATAGAATACAAACTTCTGGTTACCACAGGGGAAACTGCGGGGGGGGATAAATTGGGAGTTTGGGATTAAAATATACACTCTGCTATATATAAAATAAATAACCAACGAGGACCTACTGTATAACACAAGGAACTATACTCGATATTTTGTAATAACCTATATGGGAAAAGAATCTGAAAAACAATATAGATAGAGATAGAGATAGAGATATATAACTATCACTTTGCTGTACACCTGAAACTAACACAACATTGTAAATCAACTATACTTCAATAAAAAATTGTAAGAAGTCAACGTCTTAAAAGACAGAAAGCAGCAGGGGGATTATTTTAAGGGGAATTATTTAAAGAAACATGATTACCGCATATAATATATGGTCCTTAATCAGACCCTGACTCGGGGGAAAAGGTTATAAAGAATATTTTAGGGACAATTGGCAAAGTTTGAATATGAATCATATATTAGATAATATAATTGTATCACCGTTAAATTTCTTGGATATAATAAAGGCACTGAGGTTATGTAGGAGAATGGCCTTATTCTTAGGAGATACATGCTGAAATTAGGGTAAAGTAGTCTCAAACTTACTTTGAAACAATTCCAGGGGAAAAAGTATATATGTTTGTATTTATCGAGAAAGGACAAGAGTAAGGCAAATGTGGTAAAATGTTAATTCGAGAATTTAGGTGAAGGGCATATGGGTGCTCATTGCATTATTCTTTCTACATTTCTGTAGATGTGAAATTTTCCAAAATAAAACACTGAGAAAGGGATAGTACTTCACTGTGGTAGAATCCAAAGGTTGGATGAAAGAAAAACGGAAAGAAAAGTACAGAAATGGGGGCTTCCCTGGTGGCGCAGTGGTTGAGAGTCCGCCTGCCGATGCAGGGGACACGGGTTCGTGCCCCGGTACGGGAAGATCCCACACGTCGCGGAGCGGCTGGGCCCGTGGGCCATGGCCGCTGAGCCTGCGCGTCCGGAGCCTGTGCTCCACAACGGGAGAGGCCACAACAGTGAGAGACCCGCGTACTGCAAAAAAACAAAAAACAAAAAACAAAAAAACCCACAAAAGTACAGAAATGGCAGCTTGGAAAATTAGAATGCATCAGCTGGGAGAGAAGCTTTAAGTAACGCCCTCAGTGCTGGAAAAGGAGCCCCAGGGCAGCCCCTAGGAGCAGCAGGTCAGCAGGAGCTGGTGAGAGGAGCTAGAGAAGATGGGTGGATTCTTTGCTCAGATCAGAGTCACCAAGGGGTTTTTTGATCTTAAAAGTCGGGTTTCCAAGTCAGCTTTCCACGCAGCAGAAGAGATTTCTCATTGCAGACTCCTAACTCAAGTTTCTAAAACAAATTAGACTTCCCATAGGCCTCTAGACTCCGTCTGTACAAACAGCAATCCTGAAACGTTCCCCCCCTACCCCACTCCCACACACATAATTAAACAGTTTTTCCCAGTCTGAATGCCTTGTGTAACTGGCATTAGGGAACCAAGAATCCAATGTAAGAGAAAAATGATAAAGTGTTAAAGTCTGTACAGTTAAACTGGACTTGGAAATGACAGTACAAATTTATGAGGTTTTTTGTTTGCTTTTTAACATACATCCAAGCCCTGTCTACTGAAAAGGCCTAGAAACATGACAAACTAGTAACAACGTATAGTTCTAGTACCCAGATTTTGGTGTCTAAATACCAGTTTCCCACTAAAAGGAACCTGAGGACTCCTTGGAAAACTGGCTGATTCCAGCCCTGGGGCAGGAAATGTACAGAATGAGTCCAAGACATCTCATTGTACCAGAGAGCAGGAAGTTATCAAAGACTAACTAGGAAATGTCAAAAGAGCTTATCACAGCAGCCAGCTTAAAGGAGTTCCCACTGACCAAAGATGTTCACTCTGAGAAAAAGGAAGAACAATGGCTGCAATGTATTAAAACATATTTACTATATTAAAATCCATGAACATACAATGATACTTTTTTAAAAAGCAAAATAGCAGAAAAACTATGTCATCACTAGCTAGTAAATGTGTAAATAAAAGCAAGAATGCACCACTGATCCTAACTTTCCTTTACAAACCAAATTGCCCTAGTTGATAAGGGAAAACTCTTCTTTACAGATCTCCAGCTAATAAATATAGAAAGAAATGACAGAATTTGAGAATCATTTTACATCCCCTAATGAAAATAATAAAAGCAATGATCAGCAAAGGACATTAAAAGCACTGGAGGAAGACTGACAGGAAACTAGCTATTCATAAGATTGGATACATTGGATACACCTTGTACTGTACTACACCTGTAGATTATTGCTGATCACAAGAGGATAAATTGAACTACACAAGGCAAAAATTAAAGTGTGTCGCTACTTGAACCCACACACTAATCTCAGCATTACTATGAGTGGGACAATCTATACCTCCTGACACGATACAATATGAGATACAGAGACATCATCACCTACGAAGCGCTCTCACCAAATACGCTGAACTCAAATCTAATCAAGGTTTAGACCTAACTTCAATTTACAGAAAATACTAGGGAGAGTGAAACAAGTTAAAAAAAAAAATACCACAAGGAAGCAATGAGACAAATCCAGAAAGTGGGACACTGTAAAGAACAATCAATCTGGGCTTTCAACCAGTTAATGATATGAAAGGGTAAGGGGACAGTGGGGACACACAACCATTCCAGATTAAAACAGACTGATGAGACTGCACAATTCTATGAATATACTAAAAGCCATTAAATTGTACACTTTCAATGGGTGAACTGTATGGTATGTGAATTATATCTCAATAAAGCTGTTAACAAAAAAACAGACTTAAGAGATATACAAATCAAATGTAATATGTGGACCTTGTTTGGATCCTGATTTGAATAAGTCGTTAAAGATATGTGGGAAAAAGTGAATATGAACTATTAGAATATATTAAGGACTTACTATTATTTTTGTTAGGTGTGCGAATGGTAATGTAGTTATTTAAGGAAATAGCCTCATTTTTAAAGCAGTGCCCTACACTGAAGTATTTAGAGGTGAAATGTCATTATGTCTGGGATTTGCTTTAAAATATTATAAAGAAAATAATATACTTTAAAAAAAACAGAAGAAGCAAATATGGCAAAATTTTAAAACTCTTAAGTCTAGGTGATGATATCCTAGAAATTTATTAAAGTCTTCTCTTCAATTTTACGTATCTTTGATATTTTTCAAAAGAAAGAATTAGGAAAAAAACTGCAATTACCCTTTGTTTTCAGAATCACGAGCCACCATTACAAATGTCGCATCCAAAACAGGGGAAAATTCATTGTCGTGTAACTAGAGAACAAAGGAAAGAAAATGCAGATGTAAGAAATGCATTTACTGGGAAGACCTACTACAATCCTAACTGATATCACAGCCTTTGGGAAAGGCTGAAATTAGCAAAACAGGACGAGTGCTTTCACTAACCACCATCTGCTGAGATGCCAGGCACACAACTGGGCTCTAGGGGGGAAAAGGCAGCAAGAGTGAAGAGTCTGTGGTCTAGCGGAGGAGAGAGATACCCAAAAACCCAAACAGTGCACAGTGCGAGAAGTGCTGGGATGGGCACAAACTATGGGCCTTGGAGCTGTGAGTGACTGGGACCCAAGGGCAAGGGTCACGGGGGGACCTTGTGCATCACCATCATTTAAGCGTCCCGCATCTTGCAGAACGCTGGCTTTCTCCAGGCCTACCCGTCCTCCCAAAGGCACACACAGCCAGGCGGACCTCCCATCGCTCTCCCAGACATTTGTATTTTCAGGGAACTTGAGTGTGCCAACTACCAGGATGTGTTTGTTTCCTTAGCCTGGCACAGGGGCTTCCAAGAAAGGGTAAGATCAATGAGAATTCTGTGGATTAAGCTAAATATTTACAATGCAGAGGCCATTGAGAGTTTAAGGTATTTTTTTTTTCCCTAGAAGTCTGTACTTCCAGGAGAGTCATATCATCAAGTCATATCGTAACCTGAGGGTACAGGTGGTTCCATCCTCAACAAACCGACCACTAGTCCTCATCACCACTACCTGTTCAGGCCGTTATGAGCCTTCCCTCTCGACTTACAGAAGAGTCTCACCAATCTTACTATGTCCCTGTCCTATTCAAACCTTGCAAGAGGTCTTCCTTTATCCCAGCATCTGGTCTACGCCTGCTGGCATTCTATGTAAAGCCTCCACCACGGAGCCCAGATTCCACTCTAGTTGTTCACCAAACACTCCCGGCATGCCTGCACTCCTTTCTCTAGCCACAGCTGACAACTTGGAGGTCCTGAAATGTCCCATTTTGTCACCTGACCGCCTCCCCTCCAGGCCTCTGCCAGATGCCTTCCTCAGGGCCGGATTCCTCAAGACACTCCTCCCCTCCCCAGCCCCAGCCCTACTCCCCAGGCAGAGTTCATCACTCCCTCCTTTGTTTGCCACCTAAGTGGAAACAAAGTCCTCTCCTGACGGCGGTTCTCAACATAAGCGAGGAAGATGTCATCCCCCGGAGGGCATCTGGAAATGTGCAGTGCTAGTGATGGCTGTCCCATGAGCTGGGGGACACTACTAGCGCAGCGAGGGGTAACCAAAGAGCTAAACAGCTCACAAGGCAGGGAACGGTCCTGCAGAGCAAAGAATTTTCCCACATATAATGCCAATACTGTCCCTGTTCAGAAATAGTGCGTAATAATTTACTATATCATAATCATTTATTTATGTGTCTGTCTCCCTACTGCACCAAGAGCTCCTTGAGGACAACAACCATTTTTATTCTCATTTGTTTCCCAGCAATTGACACAAAGGCTGGCAGACAGCAGATACCGGATCAATGGCTGCCAACTGCCGACGAATGAACTGAGGCAGCTAACTACTGAGCACTACTAGAGTGTGAACTCCAAGAGAATGGAACTTCCTGTTTTGCTCACTGTTGTACACCGAGCACAGACGGGGCACTCCATAAATCACTGCTAAGTCAACGTTAAATGAATGCCGTCAGGAAGTGGGCGAGGTGACTCACACCCAGATCCTGTTGTTGAGGCGCACATAGTCGAGTGGAAGAGAAAAGACGTTCATACACAGCTCTGCAAGGCAGAGGACAGCAGGTCCCAGGAGAGAAGGTCAGAGGGAAGGAGGCGTGGGGAAGGAACAGGTACTATGAGCTGAAAAGATCAGGGAAGGTTTCGAGCATGAAGTGACCCAGAAGCACAGGTGGAATATGGATATGCAGAGCCAGAGCCCAAGGAATCCCGGCAAAAGGAAAAATGTGTGCGAGGATGCTCATCCGCTCACCTACTGTTTACGTTCCAGTGTATTACAATGAACACTAGTGCTGAGCATCGGGGATGCAAGGTGAACAGCTCTCTACTCTTAGGACGCTCAAGGTCTCCAGCTGTGCGCTCCAAGAAGGTGTGTGAACGATAAGTTGGAGGGAATATAGCTGCAAAGGTAGGTTGGTGCTAGTTTATGGAGCACCTTAGATCCTAACTAGTCAAAGCAATTTAGACTTTGATCCACAGATAATGGTCACGGAAGGGTTTTGAGAAGGGAAGAGATGTGATTGAAGATCGGCTTTGGAAGACCTATCTGGAAGAGATGTGTAAAATTAACACAGAGAGAACAGACAAGAGGCAGGCAGAGTAATTAAAAGATAGCTAAAGTACTCACACAAGAGGCAGTGAGGGCTTGAATGAAACACAGAGGCCAAAGGGAAGGGAAAGAAAGGACTCTGGTGAGTAGCTGTGGGTGATGAATTCGCAAGACTTGGCAAAAGGCTGCACAGGAAAGGGAAAAAAATTTAAAGCTTTCACAAAGGTTTGGAGCTGGGAGAAATCGGAGGGTGGCAAAGGGGAAACCTGAGGAGGGTCAGGATTGGAAAAGAAGCTGATGCACTCAGTTTGGAACACACTGGACTTGAGGTAGCGAGAGCACACTCGGAAGAGAGCTCTAACAGGAACCCCAAAAGGCAGGTCTGACGGTCAAGCGGGACCACCTCCATAGTAATGACGATAAAGTAATATAACGGCCAACATTTGATTAGTGGTTACTGTGATAACAAAACAGCATCTCACAGAAGGCAAGAAATTTGCCCACAGTCACATAGCTAATAAGCAGCAGAGCTGGGATTTGAACTTACATTTCAGCCAAACCAGAGGCAGGGTACCTATTGCCAAGCTGCCTCTCTGGAATAAAGGATCACTCAAGCCGTGAGTTATTAATCAAAATGGCCAATGAGAAATGCAAATTTAAAACAAAAGTCTGTACTTCTCTGGCACTGATTTTCACTGGCTCTCTCCTCCCAATAATTCCTGTATCTCTTTTTCAACCTATTTGTCCAAGATTCCTTAGAAAACAGGTCTCTTATGCCGGGAATCCACCGTGCATCAACCATGAAGATTAAAAAAGGGTGCGAACAAATCAGAGGAGCATCCCCAACAACTTTACGATATTTGCTTTAAAAGCAGTATTACCGTCAGTTACAGCAACATGGAAGTTAAAAAATTCAACTGTTTACATACAGCATCAAATAAAAAACTACTTACCTATTTTGACAAATAACTTTAATTACTGCAGAGCAACCTTCAGACTTTTTCCAAAACGTGAAATGCTTCATAATCTCACGTATCTGAATGACAGATCCACTGAATACCCTGACATAACTGAATAAGTCACCCTTAAGTAAGTTTTCACAATGAAATCTTCAACATACTCTGAATTATTTGATTTCTGTACTATTACCCTCTTTGAGGTACTTTTTCTTGACAAATTTCTTCATTTCTTTATAATAGCTATTCTGAGTTATGCTCATTAGAGAGGCTGTTCCTAACTGCTGTAGTAATCTCAGTGACTGTTATGGGTTGAACTGTGTCCCCCAACAAGATATGTTGACGTCCTAACCCTCAGTACCTGTGCACGTGACTTTATTTGGACATAGGGTTGCTGCAGATGTAATCAGGTAAGATGAGGTCACACAGGAGTAGGTGGGCCCTTAATCCAGTATCACTGATGTCCTTATAAGAAGAGAAGAGGACTCACCTGGTGGCACAGTGGTTAAGAATCTGCCTGCCAATGCAAGGGACAGTTTCGATTCCTGGTCCGGGAAGATCCCACATGCCGCAGAGCAACTAAGCCCGTGTGCCACAACTACTGAGCCTGTGCTCTAGAGCCCACAAGCCACAGCTACTGAGCCCATGTGCTGCAACTACTGAGCCCACGCTCCATAACTACTGAAGCCCGTGCACTCTAGGGGCCCGCATGCCGCATCTACTGAGCCCACATGCTGCAACTACTGAAGCCCACACGCCTACAGCCCATGCTCTGCAACAAGAGAAGCCACCACAACGAGAAGCCCACGCACTGCAACAAAGAATAGCCCCCGCTTGCCCCAACTAGAGAAAGCCCACATGCAGCAACAAAGACCCAACGCAGCCAATAAATAAATAAAAGAAGAGAAGAGAAGAGACACAGACACACAAGAGAAAAATGCTATGTGATGAAGAAGGAAGAGATTGAAGTGTTACAACTACAAGCCAAGGTATGCCAAAGGGCCAGCAAACCACTAGAAGCTAGGAAGAAAGCACGGAAGGCTTCTCCCCTACGGGTTTTAGATAGAGCATGGTCCTACTGAGACCTTGATTTTGGATTTCTAGCCTCTCAATTGTTAAGACAATTAATTTATGTTGTTTTAAGCCACATGGTTTGTGGTACTTTGCTACAGCAGCCCTAGGAAACTAACAGTCACCAATCCGATTCATGCTTAACAGAACTCAGACTGTAGGGAAATTCTCTGGGGCAAAACTAGAAAGAAGCACCTTAACATGGAGCTGTATATGATTTCAAAGTAATAAACAGTAAGCATAAACACCAAATTACGTGTCAGTCTATGTCCAGGAGGAGGATATTAACACACCATCTGTATGACGTGAACTTGAATTGTTTTTCTATAAATGGGTGAACTATATATCTGTCTATGGATAGACAGGTGAATAAGCTTTTCTTTCACTGAGACTAGCTGGTTGTATTGGAACAAGGGGGCAGTCTTCGGGCACAGACACACCTGGAACATATGCATCTTCACTTCCATGGACGTCTTCCCAACCCAGCTAACATGGCCACTGAACTTGATGTCCTGTTCTGGGCTTAAGCTCTTCTTACACATATCTACAAAACAGAAAAATCAACCTGAGCCCAAACCATACTCCAAATGTTCTATACTGTAAATGGACAATTTCATTTGAAATTCTGGCAAATTTCACTATATTTCCTTTTTGTCTTCAAAACTAAAAATAATTTTTCAAAAATAATTTTTTAAAAATTAGACAATGCAAAGAGTATAAAAAATAAAACTGGAATCATGTAAAACTCTTCTACCCAAAGATAATTATAATAAATATCTTGGTATATTGCAATCTAGACATTTTCATATGCACATATATACATAAAAATTCCCCCATAAAAGGAAAACATTTCCTCTAATCTCAATAATATTTTATAATTACTAAAAATTCTAAGTATGTCTAGAAAATAATATCACTTACCAATCCTGTCCACCAGGGCTGTAACTATCGATAAAGGAGACATCTTAGCTGAATGAATTTTGTTGTGCATGTAGCAAATAAGAACTGTAGGAAAACAGAAGAGAACCAAATAAAGGAAAAGCAAAATTATTTTTTAACATTCGCAATTTACTCCCTGAAATCAGACAGGGACCTGCTGGGGAATGGACTTGGGGATATGGGGAGGGGGAAGGGTAAGCTGTGACAGGGCGGGAGGGTGGCATGGACATATATACACTACGAAGCGTGGAATGGATAGCTAGTGGGAAGCAGCCGCATAGCACAGGGAGATCAGCTCGGTGTTTTGTGACCACCGAGAGGGGTGGGATAGGGAGGGTGGGAGGGAGGGAGACGCAAGAGGGAAGAGATATGGGAACATATGTGTATGTATAACTGATTCACTTTGTTATAAAGCAGAAACTAACACACCATTGTAAAGCAATTATACTCCAATAAAGATGTTAAAATTAATTAATTAATTTTTTAAAAAAGAATTGGTATGTGAGAACAAAGATGAAAAACAGGAACCTGATACAAAATCCTGATGTCCAAGCTGAACTATATAGACCATTTAAATCAGAATCTGCAGAAGTCGAATCCAGGCATCAGTTTTTAAAGCTACTCAGGTGATTTCAATTAGCATCCATGGCTCAGAACTGCAGATATAAAATAACAACCCTTTCTGACTTACTTATATACACTACCAAATGTAAGGTAGATAGCTAGTGGGAAGCAGCGGCATAGCACGGGGAGATCAGCTCGGTGCTTTGTGACCACCTAGAGGGGTGGGATAGGGAGGGTGGGGGGGAGGGAGACGCAAGAGGGAAGAGATATGGGAACATATGTGTATGTATAACTGAGTCACTTTGTTGTGAAGCAGAAACTAACACACCATTGTAAAGCAATTATACTCCAATAAAGATGTAAAAAATAAAATAAAATAAAAAATAAAGTCTTATCTGGTTTTGAAGACCCAATCCTCCATATTCCACTAGTGGTCTTTTCCTAGAACCAAAGACTTTTTTTATACATTGAAGAGATCTGGGAAACCTCTACTCTGACTGTTCAATTTTAGATTTGGTGAGGAAACTGAAGCCCAAAGCCCAGGCCCGCCAGGTGGCTTATTACCACTCAACAGAGACACAGTGCCTAAATCAGAAAAAGACCCCAGCACATGCATCTGACAGCATCAGACATCTTCAAAAAAGAGAAACAAATCACAAGGGCTCAGCTACCTGTTTTCCTCTTGACTCCTTCCTAATCATGAAGCTATTATTTGCCTCAGAGTTCTCCCTCCTTCCCTAAATCACCCTCAGCTCCTACACCACCCTGTGGTTATCTGTGTACTTTCCATATTTTAACAAGCATTTAAAGGTGCAAAGCATGGTTCTATGTACCTCACAAATATCAACTCATTTAAAACTGTACTGTACTTCTTTATAGTGGTCTCCCTGCTTGCCCTATGATTCATTCAAATTTGTATCATCGGGACTTCCCTGGTAGCATAGTGGTTAAGCATCCTCCTGCCAAAGCAGGGGACACGGGTTCGAGCCCTGGTCTGGGAAGATCCCACATGCCACGGAGCAACTAAGCCTGTGCGCCACAACTACTGAGCCTGTGCTCTAGAGCCTATGAGCCACAACTACTGAGCCTGCGTGCCACAACTACTGAAGTCCACACGCCTAGAGCCCATGCTCCTCAACAAAGACAAGCCACCCCAATGGGAAGCCCGCACACCTCAACAAAGAGCAGCCCCTGCTCGCCGCAACTAGAGGAAGCCCGTGCGCAGCAACGAAGACCCAACGCAGCCAAAAATAAAAGAATAAATAAATTTATTAAAAACAAATTGTTTATCATCAACCCTCAGGACAGGGTCTGTGCTCAATAAATACTCGTTGAGTAACAATAAACCCTTTCATCCATGCACCTGCTGAAGAATGTAGTGGGGGGATGAGGGGCGAAAGGCAAGAAACTCCATTCAAAAAACTTGTGGTACCCAGAGAAGAAATCCTAAGTGTTTGACCTTCCACAGCATTAGTGGAAGTGAAAGCAAGAGAAAAGGTCCAAGAGCTAAGAAGAAGGCAGGCTTGACAAGACCTGAATTAACTCAGGTTTCTAACTTGCATGAGTGAAGATGGTGTACCATTCACTGAGAAACAGAATACAGCACAGGAAGAGTAGAATGGACTGTTTTCAACATGCTGAATTTGAGAAGTCCACGGCACATCCAAATGAAGATGGCCAGTAGGCAGGAGGACAAACTGGTCTGCAACTCACAAAGCACGCCAGGAAATGTAGCTTCTGAAGTATTCCACATACTGAGAGCAACTGAAGCACTGGGATTGAAGATTATTTATAGAGAAAGTGCAGATACCAACAACAAAAAGGGCAGCAGACAAAACCCTGAAGCTAAGCGACATTTAAAGGATCAACAGAGAAAGAGAAATCTACAAAGGAGACTGGGAAGTAGCAGCCTGAGAGGCAGGAGGAAATGTCACCAAGGCCCAAGGGTGAGTTCGACATCATTAGGAGCTTCAAAGAGTTTGGCACAATCAGCTCAATGGCATGGAGGAGCAGAAGCCAGAACACAAAGGTAGCTCTAAAGTGAGAGAGAAAGAAAACTGGAGAGTGTTATAAGGGAAGGAGACTTTACCTATTTTTCATTGGAAGATGCAGAGCCTTGAATATGTTTAGAAGTTAAGGGAAAAGTGAGGTTGAGAAAAGGCTTGAGATACAAGGGAGATATCTTCAGGGTATGTGATAAGGCAAGTTCCTTGAAGAAACGGAAGGAATAGAATCAAGTGAACAGGTGAAAGGGACTGGCCATCAACAGGAGGTGATGAAGAAAAACAGGGTAGTGGCAGGGGAGTTTGTATATTTAGGGACACCTAAGTAAACCGAAGTCAAGTAAGTAAGTGAGTGAGTGAGTGAGTGAGTGTGTGTGTGTGTGTGTGTGTGAGTGATTCTTTTTTAAAAGGCCAATAAGAATTTTAAAGCAGGTTTATTTAATCTGAAGAAAAATGTAGCTAGCCGTAAGCCTAACAATGGATTTGTGTCTCTATTTTAAAGATTATTAGAGCCTTTTTTTAAACCCTTTCCCAACATTTCAGTCCAAAAGCCATTACGTAGGAGCAAGCAAGACAGAGAGCCCAGAGTCGGGTGCTGAAGCCCAAGAGGGGTCAGGAAGATACGCAGGGAGGCAATGAGAGCGATGGCCCAGCATGCCGCAGCCCGAGCACAACGAGGAGGGGGACCTGGGATGGAGCAGAATCCCACTGAGGTGAGGAGAGCGTTCATGAGGGTTTCGGGATGGCAGCAGTATGAAATTGGCTACATACGGGGGAACTGATCAAATAAGTAAATGTACTACAGATAATGGAGCCAGCTGGAGAAGGGAATTACAAATATGAAAAGGGAAGAATTAAGAATGAACCTGTGGTTGAATTAGAATTGGAACTATCAGTATGAACCCAGGGTTCCGATAGATAGACAGATAGACAGACAGACAGACAGGTAGGTAAGGAGGGAGAGACAGGGAGGGAGGAAGGAAGGGAGGGAGGGAGAGAGGAAGGAAGGAAGGAATACACATACAGGCAGGTATAGATGTAAATGTACATGTACGTGCATATATTCCCCAGCTCATCCACTGAAAGCACACAGGAATAGTGATACCCCAGCAACAATGACAATCCCAAGCACCCAGATCTTGGTTTCTAAATATCATTCTCCATTAAAAAGAATCAGGGCTCCTCAGAGATTTGGCTGATTCCAGGACTGGGGCAGGGAAAGTACAAATGAGCCTAGAAATGTTGCACCACAAAGTGAGGAAGTGCTCAAAGAATGATGGGGACACAGCCAAAAAAAATCCACAGAAGCCAGCGTGAAGAATGAAGGGCAGTCCTGGGACAAGTTGAGCATCAAAACAGATGATAGAAATATATTATAATCCATTCAGTAAAATAGGAATCCCTGAGTCCATACTGATTTTAAAGTAATTGATAAAAGTCTAATGAAGAATGGGATATTTACAAGGTCTCAAAGTACTTCCCTACAAGGTACTTATTAATTACAAAGGGGAAAAGAGTAACTTTACAGCAAAGAACCCTGGCAGACACCACCTTCATCAAGGAATCAAAGTCAACATCACAGTAATGGGACAAATTAGAATTATGCACTACCTGCTAAGATGCAGTAAAAACACAGCATCCCTTCTGTGGACACTCCTGCCAAAGATGCACATCCCAAATCTAACTTTGGGGAAGCATCAAACATACCCGAATTGAGAGAAATTCCACAAAAGAACTGGCCCATAACCTTCAAAAGTATCAAGGTCATTAAAGTCAGGGAAAGACTGAGGAACTATCCCTGACACAACAACTAATTGCAACATGTGATTGAGAACTGGATCCAGAACTGGATCCTTCTGCTATAAAGGACCTCTGGCCAAAGCTGAATGGGGTCTGAGGATTAGACTGTCTAAATATCAGTGTTAATTTATTGATTTTGAGGGTTATATTGTGGTTATGAAGGAGAATGTCCTTGTTTGTAGGAAATACACATGAAAATATTTGGGGGTGATGTGCATCGTGTCAGCAACATACTCTCACATGATTCAGGGGAGAACAACTCTTTGTACTCTGCAACTTTTCGGTAAATTTAATTAAATAATTATGACAATTCAGAAGTAGCAGATGCCCTTCTTTTTCTGCTCGTTTAGAATATCTTCATCTGTGCAAGTTAAAGAAAAAAAAGACCCTTTCCAGGGAAACTGGGATGAAGTGAGAGAGTGGCACGGACATACACTACCAAATGTAAAATAGCTAGTGAGAAGCAGCCGCATAGCACAGGGAGATTAGCTCGGTGCTTTGTGTCCACCTAAAGGGGTGGGATAGGGAGGGTGGGAGGGAGATGCAAGAGGGAGGGGATGTGGGGATATCTGTATACGTATAGCTGATTCACTTTGTTATAAAGCAGAAACTAACACACCACTGTAAAGCAATTATACGCCAATAAAGATGTTAAAAAAAAAAAAGACCCTTTCCAGCCAGAGGATTCAATGTATTACTGTAAGTACCAGTTTAAAAATACTAAAATATCAGTACCTCCTAAGCTGTCAAGATCCTCAAGAATCCTGCCAAACCTGTGAAATAAAGAAAACTGTGATGAAATGAAAATCATAAAAAAAATAACACTATGGGGTGATAAATATCTACCAAAATTGATTATGGTGATGGTAGCACAACTCTCTAAATATACGAAAAACCAGAGAATCACACACTTTAAATAAGTGAACAGTATGATGTGTGAATTATATCTCAAAGTTGTAATAAAGAAAGGAAATAAAATAAAAACAAACGACACAAACAGAAATAGTGCCATGTTACCTTACAGTGTTTTGAACAGTCAAATATTTCTCTCTTAATTCAGGCTGACTGCCCAAAGGTAAGAGAACTTCAATGTAACTGTCTTTCATTCTCCTAGGTGGCAGACCTTTCTGTGACGCAGCCAAAAAACTATGAAGCAATTTTCTTTCCTCCATTGCTTTCACATGGTCTCTGAGAAGAAAGGACACAAGCTTCATAAAACATAGGACAGTGCTATCCCCCAACTCCAGTGACATACAGGTCAGTCAGACACCATCAAAAGAGGAAACAGCAGGTCCGGACCTACCTCATCTCCTTTTCCTTCCCTCCCTTCCTACCTGCCACTTGGTGAAATCAAAAATTTCTGTTAAAATTTCTCAGGCTAGTAGATAAGAAAAATACACTTATAAGTGACATAGATATATCCAAATGAACTATATATTCACCCTCATCAGAAAGTGTATTCAGGGCTCCCCTGGTGGCGCAGTGGTTGAGAGTCCCCCTGCCGATGCAGGGGACACGGGTTCATGCCCCGGTCCGGGAAGACCCCACATGCCACGGAGCGGCTGGGCCCATGAGCCATGGCCGCTGAGCCTGCGCGTCCAGAGCCTGTGCTCCGCAGCAGGAGAGGCCGCAACAGTGAGAGGCCCGCGTACCGCAAAAGAAAAAAAAAAAAGTGTATTCAAAGAATAGAATCTTTGAAATGAAATTAAAAGTACAGAAATGGACATAATAGAGTGTAAATATATGTACGTATATATATATATCTGCGCTAAAGAACAACATAGCCACTGAACTCCATATTCCCATTTCTCACCTTGACAAGTCTCGTATCCTCTGTGCCCCAGCTCTCTCTCTCTCTGCCTTCAATTTCAGGAAAGAGAGACAGAGGAGGAAAAATGGAGTATATCCAAAAGAAGTTTGGAAGGCAGAGCAAAAGGTAAAGAGGAAGAGAACATGAAAAGGAGACAGAAAGGGAAGAAAAAGAAGAGACGATTAAGGTGGAAGAAAAGAGAGAGACAAGGGGATAGGGAACTAAAATGTTGACAATATCACTCTTTCTAAGCCTTACTTATGAAGTATTATTGCCAGAAAAGCGTAGCCTACAAAAATATAGGGAGGGAACTGACGAACAAGTTAAATGGAACCAGGTAAATCCAGAACGTGGAACATTCAACAAGACACATGGCTTGGCCTCTTTAAAATCAAGCTCATGGGGGGAAAAAAAAAAGAGGGAGGGATAACTATTATTCTAGATTAGGGGAGACTAAAAGAGTCATAACCACGAAATGCAATATGCAGTTGTTTACCGGATCTTGATTTTTTTTTTTAAAAAAGCTATAAAAGATATGTGGGGAATAATTGAGGAATTCTGAATATGGGTAAATAATATGCTATTAGGGAATTACTGTCAATTTCATTATGTAAGAGAATATCTTATTTGTTGGAGATGCACGACTGCTGATTTTGTTACATAGGAAAATATATTTATTTATTAGAGAGGTATTGGAATATAACTGGAGCTGAAGCGTCACGATACCTTTATAGTTTAGCCAGTATATGTATATTGGCAAATCTGGAAAAACGTTCATAAGTATCCAATTCAGATAGTGGGAACAAAGGTATTCATTTCTTCTACTTTTCAGAAAATTGAAATTTTTCATATAAAGAGATAAAAAGAAGTCATTAGATAATTTTTATACCAAATAGATTATTATTGTTATTGTGCTTTTTCTTTTTATCTCATTTTAGCCTCAAAATTCTATGCACCAAGAGGGATATTATCCTATTTTAAAGCAGGGAAATACTTAGAGAAAAGAGAAAGATTGTATGGGAGGCCTGGTTAATTGTGACCTGACAAGAAGCAGTAGTCAGGGTGCATGAAATAGAAAAACCAGGAACTTGGGTTCAAGTCCCAAACCTGGTACTCAATCACTCAATGTCTGAGTTTCAATCTCATCATGTGCAAAAAAGGAAGAGGAACATATGTCATAAGCACGTCACAAGTTTCACTGAGAATCAGTGAGGTAATACTCCTGAATGCACTTTGAAAAATGCAGAGTACGTGTAAATTACATGATTTTATGACAACAAAGCATCAACTGATGAGTATGTTGGAATGTTGATCTTCTCCCCCAAGTAAAAAAACCTCTCAACCCATTTCTGAACAAAGGGTTCCCCCCATTCCTACAGTGGGACCATCAACTGAGCCTAAACACAGGCTAGCACACCACTTAGGGATAGAAGAATGAATAAACACAGAGCACATACCTCCAGTTTGTGGATGCTCCTACTATCTCCCGCAACTTATCTCGAACTGAAACAAAAATAAAGAGGTCATTCCATGAAACAAAGAAAGTAAGAAACGGATTATGGCAACCAGCTCAAAAACTACGAAAAGCGATTCAGGCACTCAAAAGCTCCAAAGATCCATGAATTTCCATTTAATGCCACAAAACAAACAGCTCAGGGAAGGGATCAGGCCTCTGCTTCCCAAAAACTTGAAACAATTATTGTCTCCTTAGTGCAGAAAAGAATATCCTTGTGTCAATCACTGGGATTTATACAAATAAGCAAAAAAGTATAACTCCAATTATTCATCTGCTGAGGCTGTATCAGTGTTGGTAGGAGTCCCTTTACGATGGAGATATTATGAACAGAATCCCTGCCTATCTTCTTATAGGCAGTGAGACTAAGACTAATATCAAAATTTGAGTCTCACTCTAATTGATTTCTCATATATGTATACTACCCTAAATGTTAGAAAAGTTGAGGCAAGAAAAATGAAGCAAGAAAGGAAAGGCAAAAAAAAGCAATTTAAGTTTAGTTAATGCCCATTGCCCAAAAGTGCAAGAATGAATTAGTGCGAAAAAAAATTTAAGCACTTATAAAGAATTGATACTGATTACCACACACACCGTGATTCACATGTATTGGTGAACATGCTATATGGATAAAGGGGAAATAAATTAGATAAGCAGTAGTAAGTCAATACTAAAAAATAAATCTATAGGATTTTAAATAATGTTTTGAGTTCATGTGTTTTTTTCTATCATTTTAAAATACATATTCTGGTTACAGAAAATTAACTATAGCAATCCTTGGTCCTTCAACAACTAAATATCTGATCAAAACCAAATATGGTTAGATGAACATACATCTTAATTTTCATGAAAAAGTGGTTGTTTTTCTATCAATTGTTAATTTTTCTATCAATTGTTATAGGGAATTCCCTGGTGGCCCAGTGGTTAGGACTTGGCACTTTCACTGCCAGGGCCAGGGTTCAATCCCTGGTCAAGGAGCTAAGATCCTGCAAGCCACAGCCAAAGGAAAAAAAAAAAAAACACCCACCATTGTTATATACCATAAATTAGGTGCAAACTCTAATTACAATGAAATCATAGCGTAGTACTGAACCAAAAATATCCATTAGTAAATTAGTCTTATTTCTGATTTTTTTTCTCCTGAGTTCCTTGAATAAAAGAATGGACAGAAAGTATCCCAAGCAGTACACAGACTACTGATGCTCAGTGACATAAAATGATTATTACTAGTTTATATTCAGTGTAAGAAGAAAGGCAGGTGTTGAGGGCCAAGAAACAAAGCAGAATTTTAAATTATATATATGCATATATATTTATTGGGATCCTTTAAACAAGTCCCAGTTTTCATTATAATGAATATTCCTACATTGACAAAGACATCCATAGTTTGCATATGGATTAGTTACTGAAATTAACTTCAATTAACAGGGTCCCTCTAACAAAATTATAGACTAGGAGCGTTTAGTTGGTACAACTGAAAGACCTGTCTCTTGCTTATGCATTAGATCTCTTTTTTCCATGCCTTCCACTTCAGTACCTACACAAAGGAAACAGAAATCATTTAACTAAAAGAGCTCAGTCCCCAAGGCTCCCAGGAACCAAAGCTCAAGTACTGTATGTGATTTCTACCCCAAGCTATCCTGGTCATTGTCTAAGTGAGAAGTTTATGAAAGATCTACCTTTAGTATGCCTCATTTGCCCTAAACTGTCTATCTACATGCTTTGTAAATAAAGCAGGGTTTTCCCCCCACATAGGCCTAAAAGGTAAACACCCATGCTTACCTTCATGAATGTGGAAGACTCTCTGTTTCTCGGGATTCTGAGATCCTTGAGTCAGTCCTCTGCTGGGAGCAAGCAGCCCTTTGCTCAGGGTACAAAGCCTACAAAACAAAATGAAACACACACTTCGAGAAGGTTCCATGACTTCTTCCCTGGCAACCTCAAAGACCTGTGCCTCCTCCAGAGCACTCAGCCACCCCACACCCTTAGTAAATACTGTCTTATAGGGTCTGTACATGTTTCTCAAGTGTATGTATATTTGCATATGAGGCTACTCCGTAAATCATCTCTCCAATAAGAGTAAACATTTCTTGAGAGCAGAGACCAATTAGGTAATGATCTACAAAATAAATAAAAGATATCAACCAGGTTTAATGGATTTATTCTTATTAGCTTCAGAAGCCCAAAATCAAGTTGGTAAACAGCTGAGTAAACTAATTATGAACATTTATTTTGTTATTGTCATACCATACTTCCTCAATAAATAAGCTAAACCCAATTATAAGTCAATCAACTTTGAAAACAGAATTAACCCTTTCCAGGGTTACTCAAAGAGAGTATTTATTGGACCTAGGCAGAAATTTCCTACTCCCCAATGGAATAAAGTCAAAGCTATTTACCCCAATATGCCGAAACTGTTCTCCCAAAATAAGTTGTTTAACTTGATTTTGGCTCACTATTGCTTAACTGTCGACTCCTAACCACACACTATCCTATCAGGGATAACACACGTATAGTATCAGGGACTGACAAATTGATCTGTTGAGAGCACAGTGGAAGAAGGCAAGGCATTGAAAAGGTAGAGAACCCCAGATCCTCTTACTCATTCTAGCTCAAGTGACTAGTAAATTCTTACTACCTAATGCCAGGTCCAATGATGACTAACCTATTTTTAAAAAGCATATTTTAAATTTTCTTTAGAGCCCAAATTTATTATAGATTTCTCTTCTGAATTACAGCATACAGGAAGAGCCTCTGAGTAAAAATATTTGGTAAAATCTACATGTAGTTTTGATACTTGTCCTACTAGAACAAATCCCGGTCCTTTCACCAAGTCAACTACTCTAACTGCAGAGAACACAAAAATAGCAGCACATGCTCACTGGCTAATTCAACTCCTTAGCCAGCCACTCATCACACTGGCCCTGATACAATCCCTGCTGGTTCACTAAGCCTGGAATGCTTCCTAAAGCGTTTGGGGTTTGGGTTTTGTGTTTATTCTCCAATCACACAGCTAACAAGCCTCTATCTTACATAGTTGTGGTTTATTTTTTCACAATGAATTTTCAATTTATGTATTTTTATATGTGAATTAATATTTCAGTCTTCTTGTTCTTGACCTTCTAATTTGCATTTTCTCAGAACGTGAGTTAAACTTTTTTCTTTTTCACTATTTCATTTTATGTATTTTCTGTAGGTTCAAATCCCTCACTGAAGGAAACAAGAGCATGTGGTCCTTCCTTCTGCCATCTCAGAAACTATCGTTCTGCAACTGAATATATCAGGTTTTAAAAAGCACACTGGAAAAAGCTAAAATCTTCCATTGCTACTATTAGCTGAAAGAGCAAAAAAAATCATGCCCTCGATACATTAATTAGCAATAATAATAGTTGCTGTAGATGATCTCAATATAAGAAATGAGATCTGACTCTGAATGGCTAAATACTGTGAAAACTCATCACAAACTAACAGGAGCTGTAAAACTGATCTCACATATTTGGGTAAATACACATATATACAAGCATTTCTGTTTTGTTCCTTAAGAAGCAGCATTTTCTGAAAAGTGATGAAAACCATCCCATCCTGCCTGAGTGAAAAGCAGTATAGTATACAGAGGTTAAGAGCCTGACCATGGGGACTCCCCTGGTGGCACATTGGTTAAGAATCCGCCTGCCAATGCAGGTGACACGGGTTTGAGCCCTGGTCCGGGAAGATCCCACCGCAGAGTAGCCCCCTCTCACAGCAACTAAAGAAAGCCTGTGTGCAGCAATGAAGACCCAATGCAGCCAAAAAAAATACTTAAAAAACTCTATTCCAGAAAGGCATGCTTCTCCAAAGTCTCCCCTAAAAGTCAAAAATGACCAGAAATTTGGAAATAAGCCAGGCACTATAATGGACCATCTCTGAATGGAGACTCAAACAGAGATAGTAAAGAGGGGGCTGATGAATACAGAGAAACACTTGGGCCAAATTATTTGGAAAACTGTGGTCCTGCAGCCCTGTTGGTTGCATACTGCCATAATAAATTTGAAAACATATCCCTGTAACACAGCAAAGGCCTAATGTGAGTGCTTTTTTAAAAATCATTGATTAGGGCTTTCCTGGTGGTACAGTGGTTGGGAATCCGCCTGCCAATGCAGGGGACACGGGTTCGAGCCCTGGTCCGGGAAGATCCCACATGCCACGGAGCAGCTAAGCCCATGCGCCACAACTACTGAGCCTGCGCTCTAGAGCCTGCATGCCACAACTACTGAAGCCCGTGAGCCGCAACTACTGGGCCCGCGAGCCACAATCACTGAAGCCCACGCACCTAAAGCCGGTGCTCCGCAACAAGAGAAGCCACCGCAATGAGAAGCCCATGCACCGCAACGAAGAGTATCCCCTGCTCGCCGCAACTAGAGAAAACCCGCGCACAGCAACGAAGACCCAACGCAGCTAAAAATAAATAAATAAATACATAAATGTATTAAAAATATATATATATTAAAAAAATAAAATCGTTGATTATACTAATCATATACTGGTATAATAAATTTCTATTCTCTTGTGAACATTCAGCTTATTGTAACTTTTCACTACAATTTGATATAATCCCTGCTGCTAATCAGATGAAACCTGTGGACCCTCGTGCCTAGTAGTTGTTGGGGGGGAATACATTTTTATTGATACACAGAATAGTATATACTATTTCAGATGGTTCACAGACCACTCCCTTTTGACACCCCCATGGGCCCCTAGATTTAAACAATTGTGATTCAGACCAACCTCCTGAAAACACTTGAGGCCCGAAGGAATTAGATGACTTCTTCCCTGCTGGTCAACTGGCACACTGGGTAGAGCCCAGCTCTCCTAATCCCTCCCCACCTCATACACACCATACATGTAAGGAAACTGCTCTTCTCACAATCTCAGGCTACTTCCCTTTATCTATGCAACACTGAGGTGGAGGGAGCAGGGGAATGGTTCAATCACTGCTTAACACCTCAGTACCTCAGGGTTAATGGCTTATTCCCTGAGAAGCCCTCAAGAGTTTTACCTACAGCAAATCCCTAGGCCTTTAGAAGAAACTGTCAAGAGGCCTCTACAGTCAGGCCCTAGGACTCCATGATTCAACCTTTCCAATAAAAGGAGACCAAGGAGCCCAACCTCTCCATGGCTAGCCAAGGGAGTCACAAAAGTCGCATGAAGGTGTGAACGTAAGTGTCTTAGCTGTTCTGGGTTCCAAGCTTAGGGTGGGTGTCCGGGAAGAGTTTTCAGTACAAAAACAGGCAATGCCATTCATATGCCCTCCACTCTGGGGAAATGCCTCAATTTAGAGACTAAACAAATTCAGATGGCTCTTTTGTGAGTTGGGGGAAAAAAGAAGTACAAAGATTGCCCACCAGTCAAATAACCTAATCATGTCAGCCAGTCTGTATTCATTTATGTACTCTTTCTCTCTCTAGACACTAATGGAGTACCTGCTTAAGGTTCAACAGGACTCAAAGGAAACGAGCCACAGGTTTATAAGGAGTTCAGAGCAAAGACAGAGGACTTCCAAACTGGGGGGGAGGAGAGACCAAGGAAGGTTTCCTGGGAGAAGACACATGAACCAAACCCTGGAGCTTGTAAGAAGGCCTGTCACATCATGTCCAATGCAAGCTAAAGCCAACTGTGGCTCTTCTTGTAATGACCTTCAATCCATCTTCAAATGGTATAACAAAGTAAATAAGAGAATGAGAGACACAGAGAGACACAGAGAACCTATTTCAACTGAGAGCAAGGTCCACAGGGACAGTGAAAGAGATCCAGGGCCCCCAAGAGAACTGCTGGGGATCACTGTCACTTGGAACCACTGTGGGCCACACCAGGGGGGCTGGCATACCTATAGCGGGATGAATTCAGAAGCTGCAACAGGGGTGAGCCCCCTGGGAACCAACCAGGCAGAAAGAACTTGGAACAGCCGGAGTGCTCCGGTGAAGGGGGTTGGGGGAGAGCCAGACATGCCCTGGAGTCTAAAGCCCTACACCTTAACTGGACAAGCTGGGATGATGACTTACGCAGAAAGGCATCCTCCTTGTCAAAGGGGCCCAATCAAAGCCACTCCCCCACCTAGCCTTACCGGCCTTGCTGCTCAGTAAAAGTAAAGTGCAATCAGCACCAGGGGCCCTGGTCACACAGTCCTGAGGTCCTGAAAGCCCAAAAAATGCCCTGCAATCTCTACCCACATTACAACACACTTAAGTCGAGTCCAAGTCAGTCAAGCACTCAACCTTTAAAACGCTCTGCAAAGGAGGGCAGAGGGCCGGAAACGCAACGTGCAGCCCTAAGTACTAGCTTTCTGACAAGGGGCTAACTCCAAACCACCCCCCTGATGAGCAAAGAGATAGGAATTTCAGGGAACGCCCAACTTCCTCCCTTAAAGTGCCTCTTCGCTTTTAACATCAAACTCCGGGCCGGAACACGCGAAGGTGGGGGGTGGGGGTCGCGGGGCCCCACCCTAGGCCGGCGGGGTCGCGGTAGGCGACCGCCCTTCCCCACCCGGCCCTATTTTCTGCCCAAAATCCCCGGCACTAGTTCCGCCCTTCGCAGCCCGCTCCAGCAAGCGGCGCGGAGGGCGGGCGTGGGCGCCCTCCGGTCCGCGCCCCGCCAGGCCCCTGGCTACCTACCGCAGTGCCGCCCGCCTCATGGCGCTTGCCCGCCGCCGTGCACGTGATCACAGACCCGAGCCCCGCGCGCCGGTTGGCGGAGGGAAGTTGAGGCAATGGAAGGCGGGAGAGGGAGAGCGTTCGCGGGCGCCTGACTGGACCTAGCTCCCCAGGACCCCACCCTCGCCGCGCGGCCGCGGGCGGGGGCGGGGCCTCGTTGCCCGGGGGCGGGGCCACGCTGCGCTTGAAGGCCCACTCTTTGGCGAGAAGCTGGAGTTAGTCTCTCTCCTCCATTGTTGATTAAATGCATCAGGCGGCACCGCTGGGGTGTGCCTAGAGGCTACATGCAGCCACGTCCTTGGAGCTTGTCTCCGTTATCCCGCTTCGCTGAAGGCTGCGCGACCTTCACCCCCAAGCCCCGGCTCCCAGTTGGCCTTTAGCTGCACGTTGGAATCTTCTGGGCAGCTTTCCAAAATACCGATGCCTGGGCCTCACCCTATGGAGATTCTGAATAAGGGGTGCAGCCTGGTCTTCAGGATGTCTAAAGGCGCCCCAGATGATGCTAACGTAAGCAATGGTTGAAAACCTTTACTCGAAGGGGAAAAAAATTGTTCCTCTCCTAATCTCGGTGTGCCCCCTAGTGTTTGACGGTTGGAGATCTTGGCCCGCCCAGAGAGATTCAAGGCCAAAAAGTTAAGATGATTTTTACCCTAGGATCTGATTCTCCATTTCATTCAACGAATTCTTATTCAGCTGTTTGCAGTGCGCAAGACGCTGTAGATTCTGGAAATGCAACAAAACAGACAAAACTCCCTGCCCTTAGGGGGCTTACCTTATAGGGAAGGAAAACAAGTCAGCAAGCAAGTTGGCAAATTATATCGTTTCAAACGTGATAAAGTGGTCTAAGGAGGAAATAAAATAAGGTAATGAGGGGGGATCTTTCCAGAATACATGCCCGTCTTGCTTTGTCCTTGAAGATGGTAATTTCCTAAAAGGCAGGGTTGATACCGTATGTTTTTTGATACTCCATGCTTACTAAAAGTTTGTCAATTTTAATTAAGCTGGCTTTTTAAAAAAATCACTTTATGAATTACAAATGGAGCACGGTCTTTGGCTTCCTCTTTCCTCTCCACCTAACTTTCCCTGCTTTTATCAGTCCCACATCCAGAAGACTGTCCTTTTGGCCTGCAGGGATCTCGCCTTCCTTTTAATTCATGTTGTCCATACCTTATCAGGGACGGTTTTGTTTTGTTTTGTGGAGGCTATACGGAAACCGGAAACCGAGCGGTACCCCACAGGGCCTTCCCAGGTACAGATTCCCCCCTCCCCCACCATATCTCCTGCCCCTCGTTTATAGAAAAGCTTTAGCCTCCTAGGCCTTCCCCAAGTTCTATGAAGCAAATTTACTCAGAGAAGTGAGAAGATACAGAAACAAAGGAAAAACAGTCAAGCAAGACAAAATAATAATAATTTAGCCATAAAGCAAAGTCAAGGACCTTTAGCTCCTCCTCAAGAGCTATAGACAATATCCTGAGCCACGTCCTTGATTTGTTTGGCAGACACTGAAACTCACACCAGGTGGAAGAAGTTTACTGCATGCTGCCCATAAGCACGTAGACCCCAGACCAGCTGGAACCAGAAGGTTGATGACGTTTAACTCCCAAAATACCACCCTGTTACCTCACCGCCAACCAATCAGAAGAATGTCCACAAGATGATCAGGCCCCCTGCAATCCTCACCTGTAATGTGGCCTTTAAAAGCCCTTCCCTGAAAGCCATCGGGGAGTTCGGGCCTTTTGAGCATGAGCTGCCCTATCTCGTTGCTTGACCCCACTTTGGGTGCCTTGCAATAAACACTATACTTTCCTTCACCACAACCGGGTGTCAGTAGATTGGCTTTACCATGAGTCAGGTGAGCAGACCCAGGTTTGGTTTGGTAATAATACTTCCTTATACTCTACCACACCTAACACAGTGCAATAAATATTTTATCAAATTACACTTTTTGGTTGGTTTTTACTTGAACTTTCGGTTGAGGCAATAGTAGGTTCAGGGAAAAAAATTAAGTTCAAGAGAATTTTTTAGGTTACATAGCTGATGTAATGATACGTAGGGGTAGCTTGTAATTTTGTGCAATCAAGTCACCTTCCAGCCAGACACATTCTCATCAGTGTATAATCAGGGTATAAACAGTGTCAATGTTGGCTGGAACAGCTAGAACCAGGGACTCAGTGCCATGAAGATGCCTCTTCTCCATCATTTATCTTTGCTATACTTTGCATACTGGCTTCATTCTTTTTTCTCTGAATAATGGCTTCCTCCACATGGCCAAAGCATCTCCTGAACTTCACATTTTACAATCGCAGACACATCCACATGCTTGGAGACTGACCCGAAAATCTGTATCCCAAATACAAAAAGTCCTGAAAAGAGATTCATTGGCCCAGGTGGGATCAGGTACACACCCCTGGACTGGTCAACTGTGGCAGCAGGGCAAGGTGATGTGATTGGCCCATTTGACTTACCAGGAACCTCCTTACCCAGGCCCATGGACAGGTCACCATCTACTAGTATGGCTATTTCCATAAGTAGCCTCTCAGAGGGGAATATGCAGCACTCCTTAGAAAAGGAGTACAGAGCAACCAACCCCACAGATGTCCCACTGCAGATGTTATTTATTTATTTTATATTTTCTTTTTGGCTGTGTTGGGTCTTCGTTGCTGCGCGCCGGATTTCTCTAGTTGCACCGAGCAGGGGCTACTCTTCGTCATTGCGGTGCGCGGACTTCTCATTGCGGTGGCTTCTCTTGTTGCGGAGCACGGGCTCTAGGTGCATGGGCTTCAGTAGTTGTGGCTCGTGGGCTCTAGAGCGCAGGTTCAGTAGTTGTGACGCATGGGCTTAGTTGCTCTGCAGCACGTGGGATCTTCCCAGACCAGGGCTTGAACCCGTGTCCCCTGCATTGGCAGGCTATTCTTAACCACTGCACCACCAGGGAAGTCCCAGATG
Organism: Lagenorhynchus albirostris; assembly: GCF_949774975.1. Taxonomy (NCBI): domain Eukaryota; kingdom Metazoa; phylum Chordata; class Mammalia; order Artiodactyla; family Delphinidae; genus Lagenorhynchus; species Lagenorhynchus albirostris. The sequence goes on along the minus strand of NC_083116.1, from coordinate 112,238,468 downwards.
TTATTTAAAGAGAAAAAAAATGATCTCATCACTTAGCCCACTTACCTTAGTTCTAACCTCAGGGAACCCCTGCTAAAACCCAGCCAGCCCAGCATTCAACCACATGTCTACAATTATCTCAGTTGGCAGCATGAGTAAAATTCTTAAAACAGCTTAGCAACCCTGATTTCTATGTGTGTGGTGGTAGTGGGGTTGTAAATGTGGTATATGCCATACCAAATTTTGGACAGCAGGGATAGAAAGGAAAGTGGTCACAAAATCAGGCCAGGAAACATGCAACAGTTGTATGGTGGTGAGAATCACTGTCCTGAATAATAGATTGTCCACCCCACCTGTTTGTTGTTATTCTCCGTTAGTTCTATTCTGAAATGGTCTCAGGGTAACAGAAATGGTATCAGATGTATCATTAAAATCAAAGACACCTCATCATACACTGACAGATACATAAGACATTATCAATGTCATTATTATTACAAGTAGAAGAATCATAACAAATAACAAAACCTAACAATACGTTATCAGTTCAACCTAGTATTAAGAGTGAAAAGTATCTAGTAAGCATCCTTGGGCTGCTAAACCATAGATATTTTTGGATATCTAATTCAGGTAGAAAATGTTGTTGGAAAACTGTCATCAACTTTCAAACAAATTGATTCATGCTATTATTTCATTAGGATAGAGAAACCACTTTTTAAAAAATAGCTTATTAAAAAAAAATAGCTTATTTCCCAGACTAGAGATTATACAAAATAAAGTTGTGAGGGGGAGGAGGAAACAATGGAAAGGTGATTTTCCCCCTAAACCTGAAAGACTAGTGAGCTGTTACATGAAAATGCTTAGTATTATATCCACTTGTTCCAACAGAAGTAAAACCCAGGCTAGGAAATTTCAAAACAGTGGTAATTTTTTTATCACTTTCCTTACCTTTCCTCAGCTCCACCTTTATGACTGCTCATCAAATCCAAGTGTTGAAAGGTTTTATATCTTTAGCAATGCTCTTTTTCTTCTAACCATTTCCTCTTGCTTAAAAATGGCAAACATGTAAAACATGTCATACTATTAGTGACATGGGATCAGAGGGTTTCTTTAGGATAGGACATCTTCATCTCAGGGTGTCCTCTTCAATAAAGATGTCTCTTTCAATAAAATAGGACTTAAAAGGTAAAATTTCAGTGGGCAACTCTCCTACCCACGCCTAATCTTCTGATCATTCTTCACCTTGTCACGGCCACCCTCCTTCCCACTTCATCCACTCTCTCCAACAAATTCCGTTTTCTTCCATTCGTTCCTCCCTCTGCATCCTATTTCTCTCCATTCTCTTGCCCACCCACTTTCCATCATTTTTTTCACACCACCCCAACTGCTACCATCCTAGCTGGGAAATAGAGCCTCGCCTCAGACCCCAAGGCAGCCCATTCAGCTGGGCCAGCATAGGAGCCAACCCTGCCATTCCTCAGCCCAAGGAAAATCAACAAGTACCTCTGATACAATTACAGCTGCACCAGGATGCATAGCCATAGAGGGAACAAAGCTATAAACATACTTCACTATCTCTGCAGAAGCACATGCTTCAGAGTGCCCGCAAGCTTTTGAAACTGACTTTACGATGAGGATTTGTATATTTTATAGACATTAAAATCATGCTGGTTGTTTGAATTTACATAACACGTTTTCGGGTATAAATTTGTGTCTTGTGCTATTTGGAGATGGGGCCACACAAAGACAGGATGGTGCCATTAGTATTAGTTGATTTTATCTTCAGAAACAGTGGCATTATTCTAGCTGGTTTATCGTTATATGTGATCTTCATGGGATTGCTAGACTGCTTTGTTCTGTTTATATAGGTAACTCATTAGCACACTGCACAGGACACCACATATGGCTTCTGTCTGGCCTCGTCTGTGGAGATGAAAAAACCAAGCCTGGAGAGAAGAAAGATCCTTGTTTTACTCAGAAAAAGGCTCTTCAAAGTGGCCATTTTTTCCTTGACTCCAGTTCCTACTATAACCCAGAGTTATTCCCCATGTATTGCTCAGGCTCTTGCATCTCCCTCACCCTGGCCCTAGCAGTTACTGTAAAAATTCCCTGAGGAGATATATATATCTCCCTGAGGAGGTATAGGTATAGATAAAGACATAGATATAGATATATAGATACCGTCAAAAATAGCACAACTAAAACCACCAAATCAATAAATAGTATTTAGCTCTCAAACTAGGAGCTTCCAAATTCAAAGATTGATATGAAGCTCATGGGCATGAAATTAAAGGATAGTTTATAAAGTGAAATGAGAAAGTTATTAACGTTTACAATGACTCATTATTACAATGGGGGTTCCAGATGGCAGGAGATTGGTTAAAAGTGATTCTCTTATACCATTTTTAGGAAGATGACTTAAGTTTTATTATGACTGTCAGAGGCATTTATAAGAAATAACCTAAGGGGGCTTCCCTGGTGGCGCAGTGGTTGAGAGTCCACCTGCCGATGCAGGGGACACGGGTTCGTGCCCCGGTCCGAGAAAATACCACATGCCGAGGAGCGGCTGGGCCTGTGAGCCATGGCCGCTGAGCCTGCGCGTCCGGAGCCTGTGCTCCGCAACGGGAGAGGCCACAGCAGTGAGAGGCCCGCATACCGCAAAAAAAAAAAAGAAATAACCTAAGTTTTGCTTATGTTCATGAAATAATCTAAACTTAGTTTTGCTTCCGTGGCTTGCATGGTTTTGTCTGCCCAGGGAAGCCTCAGGTTTGGTCTCCCTTTTGTTATGTTTAGCAATTCCCCCCTTTCTGGTCATTATCTCAGCAAGCTAAGGGTGTGGCCAACTAGTTTAGCATTACTCTTGGTAACCACTGTTGATACAGCCAGGCTAAAGAATCACACGTTCATTGTTTCCAATAGTTGAGTCAACAGGATGGAGGGTCATGTAGTTGCTGTGACCAACAGCTGCATCATCATCATAGACATGGGAAGTTAGATCACTGAGTTCTTCAGGTTGTCTAATCCTGATGGCTATCATTTGGTGTATGAGAGGCTAGCAAAAGGCATTTAAAACCCTTGGGAGGATACAATGCACTAGAAAGGTTAACATGATGACTATAATCAGAATAGTAGCCAAGAATTTTAAAAATTCTCAAGGGCAGAGAATCCCAGAAGCTAAGATCTAACCAACTAGATAACTCGAATGGGCTGTAATCAAATTCAAGCTTTACCTATATATACACATATTTTTTATATATATATATATATATAAAATATATATATATTTTAACATACGCACAACACGATGTATTAGCAATCATATATCCTCATGATTACCTAGGACAGGATGAACATGAGGATATTTTAGTTCAGGAGGTGGTACTGCAGGTGTGCCTCCACCTAAGTTAGGCCTCTATATGATGTGAGCAATAAGGTAATTTAATAAGACGCATTTCTATGGAAATAAAAGAAAAACAAGGGTTAACAGTTCGAGCAAATTATAAATTCAGTTTCTGAGTTTGGAGAGCAGCCAATTGAGAACATTTCTAGATTTGAATTCGAAGCATCTTTAGGGAGTGGAATAAGGATGGCAGTTTCAATCTGTGGATTTTCCTGGTTTGCAGCTTAACTGTCTTTGATGTCATCAGGTATTCTACTGAACTTTCTTGAGCAGCCTTTACAGCAACAAGCATGAAGGTTGTCCATACATGATCTATTGTGGTGATTTCTCTGAAGTTTACAAGTAGATAACGAAACCTCAAAGACAATTAACAGGACTAGAATTTAATAAAGAATACACCATACTTTTCTATACTTACCTGGTAGGAGAGATACCATGATAACCATAGTTTTCTAGTGAAACAATTTTTTCCATAGTCATCCCACTTTTATCAAAATACTTACAGTGAAACTAATTTGTTTATAAGTCATCTTATTAAACTTGGATAGATTATTTACATAAATATAGTAAGAATAGTAATTCTATGCAGATTCTCAAACATGACATTTTGGTCAAAGCCTTGGTAATATCCAAGGGGCTTTACTGGCTCCATAAAGTCAACTTTAGTTCTTTAAAATTGCCTGGTAATAAAGAATTTCAGATTAGACCTTTAAAGTCTCTTTAGGCTAAGAAGCCAAGCTAAGGACTTGTTTACTTGTGTCCTGCTACAAGAAGAACAAATTCTTATTGAGTTTATATAAATACATATATTGTCATGAAAAGAAGAGTATTTAATAAGAGTTTCTGAATTCTGGAGGGATTAGGTAGGGAGAAAAAGATAAATGTTTCAACTTTTGTTTACAAAAGTATACTTTCTCAAATTGCTGTCAAGTTATAAATATCAATAGCTTAAAAGAGAGGAGCAAAAGGAGTCCTTTAAATCTGGAAAACAAAACATTAAACAACCAGCAATATTTAAAATGAAGTCATAAAAGTTATAATCATCTTCATCAGTTCATTCAGTCTCCTGTAATTAATTTTTGTTTTGCTTCATCTTGGGTTAGTACCTTTATGAACCAATCACTTTTCCAGTAGAGTCTTAGAAATTCTTACCCAGTTCAGTGTTATGATCTTAAAGTTATCAGAAACTTGTATTCTAGAGTACTTGTTAATATCTTTTCCATAAATCTCTTTGAAGATGAAGCATTTTGCCTGTAGATGATTACAAGTGCTTTCAGAGAGGAATCAAGAGTAAAACAATAACTGTGACAAAAGACTTAAAAACATCCATGGTTAAAGATCTAGTGAGAATTCACCAAAAAATGATGCCCAAATTATTATTTTGTGACATACAATATTATAAAATAATCACTGGAATTTTGACTGATAACATTATACAAGGACATATCAGGTTTTTAGGAATTTCATATAATTTCTAGAACACATATTAATAATATATACTATGTAAATATAATCTAAGAAGGTCAAACATTACTTTTTATTTGACAATGTTTGCCATGCAATTTAATATCAAATAAGCCTAAATAAACTGAGATTCTCTTTTATAAGGAGAAAGAGCAAATTTTTTCAGAACTTCCAGGGGCCCTCTGGAAAATTCCAAAGTTAGTTTGAGGTCAAAAAGACTTCATTCAGAATTTGATTTGGGGAAGTTTGTTAAAAATGTCAAAAGATTTGAAACCCTTGATCTATTAGGAGTGTAAGTCACTATGACATAACACTTAGTTATCTGTTCACCAAAGTGATAACTGAAAGATTTCAAAGGCAAATATAGGAAGTTATATAGTTGTAAAAAACCTTAGCTCTTAAAATTGAAAAAACTCAGTTTTCCTAATTAAAGATCTGATAAAGACAATGTGGAACACAGGAAATATTTCCCATGACACGGAATCCTTGTTTCCTAGGCAGATTACATTAAAGGTAAAGAAAAACCTTTTATAATATTTTATTAAGAACAGACCAATAATCTAAGAAATTTTGTGATTTTAACAGAGAGAAAATTAAACTCTAGTTTTGTATCAGTACATTACTGGGCTCATTTTAAAAATCCTTGTAAATAAATCTATTCAATTTTAGCCAGCTGTGACCTCACAACATAAAATTTCTCTTCCACAAACCTTTTGCATCTTTCTATATTCATTAAGGTTTTGCCTTCTTCTTTTTCCTTTCTTCTTCTGAAAAAAAAAACAGTCATTTTAGTTTACACATTACTCTCTTTCTCCTTAACAAAAACACATCCTATATTCCTTGCATACTCCTCATATGAAAATACATTTTATTGTAAATCAACTACAATTTTTTAAAATTACAAGTTCAAACCTCATAATAAGGATCACTTTGATGTTCCATATCCCTAGAATCAGCAATATTTTCACTATTATATTGATTTCTTCCAATCAATGTGAGGGAGAGCAATGTCAATTTTCATTTCTTTGAATCAAATTCAAAACTGCAGGGCAGAATAGTCTAACAAATAATGTTCATGTGCTGTTGGTTGTCAAAGAGAAGAGTTAGAGGGAAAGAGAAAACCAGACATCAGCTCCTCTCCCTAAAATACACTAAGCAACCAGCTCAGGTGGTTTTGTGTCCTGTTCACTTGTGCAGTAACTATTGCTCGTATCCATGCCATGTAAACTCAGTCTATTATTTTCAGGATGTAGAACACACCTCTACATCCTTAGCAAGGAAACAGAAGAGCCAGTCTCATAATGAATGAGTGCTTTGGCACTTGTTAGGGGTTTGTATCCTCGGGTTTAGACCAATGAGTTTATTAATTTCCTAATGCTAGATATTCAGGGGCTTTATGGAGAATGAATAGAAGTTCTGTTGACAGAATTAAAGGCTATGTAGCTGTGACAAAATTAAGAATGTCTCAGTTCTACTCTGTTTTTGGAATCTGAAGGGAGAAGAAAGTATGTAGAAAAAATATGCAAACACTTACTGAAAACTGTTTGTTCCTTTTTTATTCAAATATTTTATGGAGTTGTTTTTTATGAAGAAATGAAATAAATCTGTACTGATATTTTTTTAAATCCAATTTTCTTCCCTTTCTTTGTATACAAAGTTGTTTTCCTTCACTCTTTATTGTTTCTAGTAGCTCTATTTTTACATATGAAAATTACAAAGCAGGCAGTAGTGAACTATCTATCATATATTAGCACCCTATGGTAAATTAGCAAATTTATAAATACATAATGATAAAAACTTATATTTTTTAGAAACACGTTTTTCATAGTACAATATTTAATGTGGTTTTAATGTGGCAAAAGACATATTTATTTATTTATTTATTTATTTTTTTTTTTTGCGGTACGCGGGCCTCTCACTGCTGTGGCCTCTCCCGTTGTGGAGCACAGGCTCCAGACGCGCAGGCTCAGCGGCCATGGCTCACGGGCCCAGCCGCTCCGCGGCATGTGGGATCCTCCCAGACCGGGGCACAAACCCACGTCCCCTGCATCGGCAGGCGGACTCTCAACCACTGCGCCACCAGGGAAGCCCGACATATTTATTAATAGACCCAAATATCTTTGTCTCTGTAAAAATTAAGAAAAATAAATAAATTTAAATTTACGTTTAGTGATCAATGTCTCAGTAAATTATCTTATTTGGAAATGATCTAGACAATAAATGTTCATTATTTAGTTTAGCTTAGTATAAACTTTTATTTTATTTACATTTATTTAACTTACTTGTTTTTAACAATTATGCTTAGATTAGCCATCAAACAGCTAGCCATCATCTTAAGTTATTGTTTTTTGTTTTTTGTTTGTTTGTTTGTTTTTGTTTTGCGGTACGCGGGTCTCTCACTGTTGTGGCCTCTCCCGTTGCAGGGCACAGGCTCCGTATGTGCAGGCTCAGTGGCCATGGCTCACGGGCCCAGCCGCTCCGGCATGTGGGATCTTCCCCGACCAGGGCACGAACCCGTGTCCCCTGCATCGGCAGGCGGACTCTCAACCACTGCGCCACCAGGGAAGCCCTTAAGTTATTTTGTAACATAGAGATAGCATGAGCCTATCTGACAAATAAACCAAGGTAGAAAAAGTTATATGTTTGTATTACATTTAATATTGACAATTCCAAAGACAAGGCTGTTTTTATTAAACCAACAAACTTAAACTAACTTTTATTTAACAAAGATTATCCTGATCATGTGAACTTGAAAACAGTTGGATTAGAGTTTCCATTTCTGAGAGTTTTAGGAATATTTAATTTATACATGCACTTATTTCTCTTTAAGCCAACTAAGTAGAATTCTTTTTAAAATATCAGGGGCAGAGTCAAGATGGCAGTGTGGGAAGATGTAGAGTTAGCGTCTCCCCACAACTAGGGCGCCTGCCGGCCGCTGGTGGGGAGACCCGCAAGGAGACAGGAGGAACCCTAAAGTGAACCAGTAGGACGTAGAGGTACTGAGCAGGGAGGAGAAGTGGAAGCCAGACAGAATCAGTGCCCCTGAGGCCAGGGAGATCAGGAGAAGCAGGCGGTAGGGGCCCTCCCAGACCAGAGAAGCAGGACAGGAGGGCGTTCACCCCACCCACTCGAGCCCAGGAAGCCTGCTGGGCTCCTAGGTGAGGTCCCCTGCCTTCTGAGACCAGGGGTTGGGGGGGCACACCTGGGCCCCTTCTGTTCCTTGATCCTAAGCCCCAATCCCCACAGCCCCCAAGGCCTTTTCCAGCCCTGTGGGTCCTGAGCATTGCCCCTGCCCACCGCCCAAACCTCACCCTTGCTTAGGCCCTGCCCTCCACAGCCAAGGCCTTCCCCCACCTTTTTTTCCCCCCTCCTCCTCTTTTTTACTAGTAGTTCTGTACTACTAGTAAAACTACTGGTACTATAGTTCTTTCCGGTTGTTGATTCATCTATATTTTTACTTTTATATTCTTCATAACATATCTGTTAGTTTCCTAGTCTAATTTTATATTTCACTTTGTTATTGGGTTTTTTTTTGTTTTTTTGCTTTTTCTGCCGCTCCAGATGGCTTGCGGGATCTTGGTTCATGAGCCCAGAATTGGGCCTAAGCTCCTGCGGTGGGAGCTCCGAGTCCAAACCACTGGACTAACAGAGAACCTCAGACCCTAGGGAATATTCATTGGAGTGAGGTCTCACAGAGTTCCTCATCTCAGCACCAAGACCCATCTCTACCCAATAGCCTACAAACCCCAGAGTTGGAAACCTCAGGCCAAACAACCAGTAAGACAGGAACACAATCCCACTCATAAAAAAAAAAAAGAGAGACACGGCAAAAAAAAATATCACAGATGAAGGAGCAAGGTAAAAACCTGCAAGACCAAATAAATTAAGAGGAAATAGGCAATCTACCTGAAAAAGAATTCAGAGTAATGATAGTAAAGATCATCCAGAATCTCAGAAATAGAATGGAGGCACAGATTGAGAAAATACAAGAAATGTTTAACACAGATCTAGAAGAACAAACAAACAGAGATGAACAACATAATGACTGAAATGAAAAATACACTAGAAGGAATCAAAAACTGAGGCAGAAGAACAAATAAGTGAGCTGGAAGACAAAATGGTGGAAATAACTGCCAAGGAGCAGACTAAAGAAAAAAGAATGAAAAGAATTGAAGACAATTTCAGAGACCTCTGGGACAACAATAAATGTACCAACATTTGAATTATAGGGGTCCCAAAAGAAGAGGAGAAAAAGAAAGGGCCTGAGAAAATATTTGAAGAGATTATAGCTGAAAACTTCCCTAACACGGGAGAGAAAATAGTCATTCAGGTCCAGGAAGCACAGAGAGTCCCATATAGGATAAACCCTAGGAAAAACACACCAAGACACATATTAATCAAACTAATAAAAATTAAACTCAAAGAAAAAATGTTAAAAGCAGCAAGGGAAAAACAAAAAATAACATACAAAGGAATCCCCATAAGTTATCAGCGGGTTTTTCAGTGGAAACTCTACAGGCCAGAAGGGAGTGGCAGGATATACTTAAAGTGATGAAAGAGAAAAGCCTACAACCAAGATTACTCTAGCCAGAAAGGATCTCATTCAGATTTGACGGAGAAGTCAAAAGCTTTTCAGACAAGCAAAAGCTAAGAGAATTCAGCACCACCAAACCAGCTTTACCACAAATGCTAAAGAAACTTCTCAAAGAGGGAAACACAAGAGAAGAGAAAGACCCACAAAAACCAACCCAAAACAACTAAGAAAATGGTAATAGGAACATACGTATCGATAATAACCTTGAATGTAAATGGATTAAATGCCCCAATGAAAAGACAGAGACTGGCTGAATGGATACAAAAACAAGACCCATATATATGCTGTCTCCAAGAGACCCACTTCAGACCTAGGGACACATACAAACTGAACATGAAGGGATGGAAAAAGATATTCCATGCAAATGGAAATCAAAAGAAACCTGGAGTAGCAATACTCATATCAGATAAAATAGACTTTAAAATAAAGTTTGCTACAAGAGACAAGGAGGGACACTACATAATGATCAAAGGATCAATCCAAGAAGAAGATATAACAATTATAAATGTTTATGCACCCAACATAGGAGCACCTCAATACATAAGGCAAATGCTAACAACCAGGAAAGGAGAAATCAACAGTAACACAGTAATAATAGGGTACCTTAACACACCACTTACACCAATGGACAGATCATCCAAACGAAAAATAAATAAGGAAGCACAAGCTTTAAATGATACAATAGACCAGATAGATCTAACTGATATTTATAGAACATTCCACCCAAAAGTGGCAGAATACACTTTCTTCTCAAGTGCACATGGAACATTCTCCAGGATAGATCACATTTTGGGTCAAAAATCAAGTCTTGGAAAATTTAAGAATATTGAAATCATATCAAGCATCTTTTCTGACCACAACGTTATTAGATTGGAAATCAATTACATGAAAAAAACTGTAAAAAACACAAATACACGGAGGCTAAACAGTGCACTACTAAATAACCAAGAGATCACTGAAGAAATCAAAGAAGAAATAAAAAAAACATAGAAACAAATGACAATGAAAACACAACGACCCAAAACCTATGTGACGCAGCAAAAGCAGTCCTAAGAGGGAAGTTTATAGCAATACAATCTCGCCTCAAGAAACAAGAAAAATCTCAAATAAACAATCTAACCCTACACTTAAAACAACTAGAGAAAGAAGAACAAAGAAAACCCAAAGTCAGTAGAAGGAAAGAAATCATAAAGATCAGAGCAGAAATAAATGAAATAGAAACAAATAAAACAATAGCAAAGATCAATAAAACTAAAAGCTGGTTCTTTGATCAGATAAACAAAATTGATAAACCCTTAGCCAGACTCATCAAGAAAAAAAGGGAGAGGACGCAAATCAATAAAATTAGAAATGAAAAAGGAGAAATCACAACTGACACTGCAGAAATACAAAGGATTATAAGATACTACTACAAGCAACTATATGCCAATAAAGTGGACAACCACGAAGAAATGGACAAATTCTTGGAAAGGTACAATTTTCCAAGACTGAACCGGGAAGAATTAGAAAATATAAACAGGCCTATCACAAGTAATGAAATTGAAACTGTAATTTAAAATCTTCCAACAAACAAAAGTCTAGGACGAGATGGCTTCACAGGCAAATTCTATCAAACATTTAGAGAAGAGCTAACACCAATCATTCTCAAAATCTTCCAAAAAATTGCAGAGGGAGCAATTCATTCCATGAAGCCACCATCACCCTGATACCAAAACCAGTAAATGATATCACAAAACAAGAAAATTATAGACCAATATCACTGATGAACATAGATGCAAAAATCCTCAACAAAATACTAGCAAACAGAATCCAACAGCACATTAAAAGGATCACACACCATGATCAAGTGGGATTTATCCTAGGGATGCAAGCATTCTTCAATATATGCAAATCAATGTGATACACCACATTAACAAATTAAGGAATAAAAACCATATGATCATCTCAATAGATGCAGAAAAGGCTTTTGACAAAATCCAACACCCATTTATGAAAAAAACTCTCCAGAAAATGGGTATAGAGGGAACCTACCTTTACATAACAAAGGAAATATATGACAAACCCACAGCAAACGTCATTCTCAATGGTGAAAAACTGAAAGCATTTCCACTAAGATCAGGAACAAGACAAGGATGTCCACACTCACCACTCTTATTCAACACAGTTTTGGAAGTCCTAGCCACAGCAATCAGAGAAGAAAAAGAAATAAAAGGAATGCAAATTGGAAAAGAAGAAGTAAAACTGTCACTGTTTGCCAATGACATGATACTATACATAGAAAATCCTAAAGATACCACCAGAAAACTACTAGAACTAATCAGTGAATTTGGTAAGGTTGCAGGATACAAAATTAATGCACAGAAATCTCGGGCACTCCTATACACCAACAACGAAAAATCAGAAAGAGAAATTAAGGAAACACTCCCATTAACCATTACAACAAAAAGAATAAAATACCTAGGAATAAACCTGCGTAAGGAGGCAAAAGACTTGTACTAAGAAAACTATAAAACACTGATGAAAGAAGTCAAAGATGACATAAACAGATGGAGAAATATACCATGTTCTTGGATTGGAAGAATCAATATTGTGAAAATGACTATACTACCCAAAGCAATCTACAGATTCAACACAATCCATACCAAACTACCAATGACATTCTTCACAGAATTAGAATAAAAAATTTTACAATTTGTATGAAAACACAAAAGACCCCGAATAGCCAAAGCAATCCTGAGAAAGAAAAACGGAGTTGGAGGAATCAGGCTCCCTGACTTCGAACTATACCACAAAGCTACAGTAATCAAGACAGTATGGTACAGGCACAAAAACAGAAATATAGATCAATGGTACAAGATAGAATGCCCAGAGATAAACCCACGCACCTATGGTCACCTAATTTATGACAAAGGAGGCAAGAACATACAATGGAGGAAAGACAGCCTCTTCAATAAGTGGTGCTGGGAAAACTGGACAGCTACATATAAAAGAATGAAATTAGAACACTACCTAACATCATACACAAAAATAAGCTCCAAATGGATTAAAGACTTAAATGTAAGACCAGACACTATAAAACTCTTAGAGGAAAACATAGGAAAAACACTCTTTGACATAAACCACAGCAAGATCTTTTTCGACCCACCTCCTAAAGTAATGGAAATAAAAACAAAAATAAACAAATGGGACTTAATTAACCTTAAAAGCTTTTGCATAGCAAAGGAAACCATAGACAAGACAAAAACACAACCCTCACAATGGGAGAAACTATTTGCAAATGAAACAACAGACAAAGGATTAATCTCCAAAATATACAAACAGCTCATGGAGCTAGCTCAATATCAAAAAAAAAACAATTCATTTAAAAAATGGTCAGAAGACCTAAATAGACATCTCACCAAGGATGACATACAGATGGCCAAGAGGCACATGAAAAGATGCTCCCCATCACTAATTACTAGAGAAATGCAAGTCAAAACTACAATGAGGCATCAACTCACGCCAGTCAGAATGGCCATTATCAAAATATCTAGAAACAATAAATGCTGGAAAGGGTGTGGTGTAAAGGGAATCCTCCTGCACTGTTGGTAGGATACAACCACTATGGAAAACAGTATGGAGGTTCCTTAAAAAACTAAAAATAGAACTACCATATGACCCAGCAATCCCACTACTGGGCACATACCCTGAGAAAACCATAATTCAAAAAGAGACATGTACCACAATGTTCATTGCAGCACTATTTACAATAGCCAGGCCATGGAGCCAACCTAAATTTCCATCAACAGATGAATGGATAAAGAAGATATGGCACATATATACAATGGAATATTACTCAGCCATAAAAAGAAATGAAATTGAGTTATTTGTACTGAGGGGATGGACCTGGAGTCTGTCATACAGAGTGAAGTAAGTCAGAAAGAGGAAAACAAATACCATATGCTAACACATATATATGGAATCTAAAAATAAAAATGGTACTGATGAACCTAGTTGCAGGGCAGGAATAAAGTGACAGACATAGAAAATGGACTTGACGACATGGGGTGGGAGGGCGAAGCTGGGGCGAAGTGAGAGTAGCATCAACGTATATACACTACTGAATGTAAAATAGCTGGCTGGTGGGAAGCAGCAGCATAGCACAGGGAGATCGGCTCGGTGCTTCGCCATGACCTAGAGGGGTGGGAGAGGGAGGATGGGAGGGAGGCTCAAGAGGGAGGGGATATGGGGACATGTGTATGCATATGGCTGATTTGCTTTGTTGTGCAACAGAAACTAACACGGTATTGTGAAGTAATTATACTCCAATAAAGATCTATTAAAAAAATATCATGTAGGGCTTCCCTGGTGGCACAGTGGTTGAGAGTCTGCCTGCCGATGCAGAGGACACGGGTTCGTGCACCGGTCTGGGAAGATCCCACATACCGCGGAGCGGCTGGGCCCGTGAGCCATGGCCACTGAGCCTGCGCGTCGGGAGCCTGTGCTCCACAACAGGAGAGGCCACAACAGTGAGAGGCCCGTGTACCGCAAAAAAAAAAAAAAAAAAAATATCATATATACATGGGAATTCCCTGGCGGTCCAGTAGTTATGACTCGGGGCTTTTACTGCCAAGGGCCCGGGTCCAACCCCTGGCTGGGGAACTAAGATCCCACAAGCTGCACGGGGTGGCCAAAAAAATATCATATATGTATATATATAATATACATACATATATGGATATACATAAACATGTAGACAGAGACAAAGGTCTTATAGTTTTTAATTTTAGCCATATCTCAGGTATAATAATACAAAACTCAAAAGAATCTGGATCCAAATTGTTTTTCTGGCCGACAGACTAATTTAAGGTTACCTGCTCAGATGGCCAAAGTTTTTTAATGAAGATTTTGTGCGCGTGTGTGTGTGTGTGTGTGTGTGTGTGTGTGCGCGCGCACACGCACACGCGCACTGTAAGGATTCTTTTAGAAAAGCTATTTTTAGAGTCATTTTGTCTCTTAGAAACTTCTGCATACCAATCAAAGAGTATCTTCCATCGTCTCTGAGAGGTTTGCAATCCTCTTTTCAAGGGCACTCCGTAAAGTGGACTATCTTATCTAAGTTAAAATTTCCCCGAAGTGGCCACTACAATTCCAAATTATCCTTTGTAAAGTTCATCCATTTTGCCAGAAAGGCACAAGATCCTGGTCCATAGTAGGTATACATACAAGAAGCAAGAGTTTTTAAGGGAGGAGGAGAATGAGATTTAGATGAGGTGGAACCTATCTCTTCCTCTAGATTCCCTGAAACAATCTGTGAGGAGCTCAGTAATCCTACCATTGCCTAAATCCCAGGGAATCACAAGTTTCTCCCCTTTCAGACAGAAGGGTGACTTACCAAGAAGCTTCAACAAACAGAATACGGGTATGCACAATAAATTCCGAGAGCTCAACATGCAAAGAGAGCAACATTCAGGCTGACTGCAAGGTTGGCAAGAAAGTGGTGAGCTCAATGGGCCCAGTGGGTACCAGCACGTGGTTGCTCACTGGCCTCAGAGTTGTTGAGGGTCTTCTTTGGATACCACTTCTGATGTCAGAAAACTGTCAAAAATCCAGAAATAACATAATCAAAACCACCAAATCAATAAATAGTATTTAGTAAGAGTTTGTTGTGTATATAAAAACAGGAACTGGGAGCTTCCAGAGTCAAAGATGGATATGAAGGTCACAGGCATTAAATTACAGCAAGGCTTATAAAGTGAAAATGAGAGGAAAAAAAAGTGAAAATGAGAAAGTTATTAACGTTTACAATGACTGGTTATTACAATGGGGGGTTCTAGATGGCAGGGGATTGGTTAAAAGTGATTACCTCATACCATTTTAAAGACCATGACTTAAGGTTTCTTTTTTATGACTGTCAGAGGTATTTACAAGAAATAACCTAGGTTAAGTTTCATTTATGTTCATGAAATAAGCTAGATTTAGTTGAGCTTACTGGCTTAAATGGTTTTGTCTGCTCAGGGAATTCTCAAGTCCAGTCTCCATTTTGTATTGAATTTTAACCACACACACACACACACACACACACACACACACACACACACACACACACACACACACACACACACACACACACACACACACACACACACACACTGAGAGCAATCTGCTTTAATGTACTAGAATAAATGTCTCAGGCCAAGCCTGCCAGAGTTTGGTTTTGCTATTAAAGGGCACATTCAGGGCCCCTCAACGTACTGAAATCTAGTGTTGGGAAACTACGGAAACAGTGTCACTCGCAGGAAGCCCAAATTGAATAATTTAGTGATTGGAGCTGCTCCAATTCTAACTGAAGTCTGTGCCTTCCTGTATGGGACTATAAGCGTTGAGAAACACTCTGGGTGAGGGAGTGGGTGGGACAGAATCAGAGAAGGGTTCACTACTGATGAGGCGTATGCGGGAGACTCAGAAGTCTGTTCAATCATTCCCGGACCGAGAGCCCCATGGAAATCAAGCTGCTTTGAGCGCTTCCTCGTCATGCCCGCAGTGAACCTGCAGATTCTCTGCCTTCCAGCCCCGCCAGCCCACACCACTGAGAACTATCGTCAGCCCATCCGGTCACCGCCAGTTCTCGCACTTTCCCTCCCTAATGCTGACGCCACCATCAACAGGTCTCCGCCCCACGTGCCTCCCCACTTCATCCTTCATCACCATAGAAACACACAGAGATTCAATGACGTTTGAGGGACTAAGAATACAGATATGAAAAAAAGCACAGTCTTGTGCTTGCACCAGGAGAGGCACACAGCCTACGAGAGCGAGAACACGGAAACAAATCAATATAATATGACGTTAACTGAGGAATATGCAACTGAGGAATAATAATAACTGAGGAATATGCAAAATACTCCTGATACAGCAAGAGTGAATTATTCCTGAACAATGTGATTTGGACAGTATTTTCCTCACCCACTATATTAGCTTCCTATTGCTGCTGTAACAAACTACCACAAACTTAGTGGGTTAAAACAACACAGATTGATTATCTTACAGTTCTGGATGTCAGATGTCTAACACACAACTCAGTGGGCTACAATCAAGGTGTGTTGGCAGGGCTGTTTTCTTTCCTGGAGGCTCTTGGAGAGAAATCATTTTAGAATCCCCTGCAAACCAGTTCTGGGGATAGCTTTTACTTGGCCAAGAGGCTCTTACAGTCTCAGATAAAGTCAAGATAATGAATAGGAGGAATTTTTCTGATGAATTCTATCTTAAATTCTTAAAAAATAATCAATAGAGGGCTTCCCTGGTGGCGCAGTGGTTAAGAATCCGCCTGCCAATGCAGGAGACACGGGTTTGAGCCCTGGTCCAGGAAGATCCCATATGCCGCGAAGCAACTAAGCCCGTGCGCCACAACTACTGAGCCCGCGTGCCACAACTACTGAAGCCCACGCGCCTAGAGCCTGTGCTCTGCAGCAAGAGGCCACCGCAATGAGAAGCCCGCGCACCACAACGAAGTGTAGCCCCCACTCACCGCAACTAGAGAAACCCCGAGCACATCAACGAAGACCCAACACAGTCAAAAATAAATATAATAAATAAATTTATTAAAATCAATAGAGCCAATATATTAATTTAATCCATTTATTAAGCACCTACTATATGCCAGGTGCTTTGCTGGGTGCTAAGGCTACAAAGATCAAACAGAGAGAGTTCCTGACCTCTAGGAATCCACCACCCAGAGAGGAAAAAACAGAAATGTGGTCAAACGCACTGTGATAACTGCTCCAGTGAATAATGTGCCATTAGATCTCAGAGGAAGCAATATAAATAATGCATTCTGCTGGTATGCAGTGCTGGAGGAGTCTTGGTGAGGAGACAGGATAGTGGCCTGTAGAGCCACAAGAAAAGGTGACATTTGAGAGTTCTTCCCTTAGAGAAAAAGAGACTAAATAACCTAAATTGAATTTTCCAGTTTCATAAATACACTTTTTATAAATAGGCTAAGAACGCTTCCCAAATAATTAAATGGGAACGTGTTTGTTCGTTCTTCTGTCTCACATTATCACACATACCTGGCTAATTAAAATATGTCATTTTAGGGACTTCCTGGTGGTGCAGTGGTAAAGAATCCGCCTTCCAATGCAGGGGACGTGGACCCGATCCCTGGTCAGGGAACTAAGATCCCACATGCCACGGGGCAACGAAGCCCACGTGCCACAACTACTGAGCTCGTGCACCTCAACGAGAGAGCCCGTGTGCCACAAACTACAGAGCCCACTCGCCCTGGAGCCCGCGCACCACAACTAGAGAGAGAAAACCTGCATGCCGCAACTAGAGAGAAGCCCACGCGCCACAACGAAGAGCCCACACGCCACAACTAAGACCCAACGCAGCCAAAAATAAAATCAAATAATAAAATAATACTAATAAATAAATCGTTAAAAAAAATAAAATGTCATTTTAATTAAAGGCATCCATGGAAGGTGGCCAGGTATCAATGTACCGATGGCCCAACTGCTCATTTCCTGGCAAGCAAGTTCCCTGAGTAACCTACCAATGTCACCATCATCCCCAACCCAGGTGAAACTTATGCTGGAGGCAACCAGGGCTATGTGTCCTCAGAGGAAATGAGTTGCATAAGCAAGACATCCTTTCGCTGTATTCTCAGAGGACTTAGTTCCACGCCCAGGGAGAAGTAATGTGACTCTCTCAGGATGGTTCAGAGCCAAGCCCCAGACTCCTGAGGGAGATTCATTGCTTGCTAACATGAACTTTGGCCCTGGGTAGACAAATCTCCAGACCATCCCCTTCATACGTCATGTTTGTTCAAGTCAAGACACACGTATCAAATGCCTACTCTATGAGAGAAACTCTGCTTTGATGCTGGAGCCAAGAAACTGAAAACGACAGTCTCTGCCACAGAGGGGCTCATGTCTGGCTTCCTGACTCATTTCCCAGATGAGGAAGCTAAGGCTCTGAACTTTCTGGTTTCTTTCTCTGGTCTGTTCATGTCGTACTCTCTTCATTGAGTACTTTCCTCCCTTCCTGGATTCGCAGAGCCCAACTGAAGTCCAACTTCTTCTAAGAGGATTTCCTGACTCCTGTAATCACTAACTTTTACTTTCTCTACATTTCTATTTCACTAAGTCTGTATCTGACAACTTATCACTTAATTATACTTTGCTTTGTATTATTTCTTTAATTATTTAAAGTGTCCATCACGGAACTCCAATGATATTGTAAGCTTCTTGAAGGCAGGAGTCATCATTTAAATTTCGAGGCTGAGCACAAAGTTAATTCTCAATATTTAGTTAAGATTTAACTGATTGGGTGATGGAAACCAGCTCTCAAGCAGTAATGGAAGGAGAGGAATGGTAAGCAATGCTCCCACCTTCAAAGGCTGGCTTAGTCCTAACCCAGCCTTCAAAAACCAGCTGCATTGCATTTAAAGAACCTTCCACAAGAGCATAACATAAAAACAAAAGGGTCCACATTACAGATCATATTCACAATCCATCCAATTAAAGATTGAGTCCATCAGAGTAAAAACAAAAACAGGAGGATTTATTATATGGGAGAACCATGTAAATGTCAACCTCAAAAGCTAGCCTCCCAGCATCCTAAATTTAATTTAACCAATCTATTATCCATGCATCTCTAAACCCTTTGAGATGTTTTTAAATTAAAAATAACTTTTTTTCTTATTGCCAAAGGATTGTTTTTCCCCTCCCTCTCTCATCCCTATTCTTGGGGTCTGGCACCTTCTAGGAAAGCTTGATTAACAGAAGTAGGCATTTAGTAGGGAAAGAGACAGCAACTCTTTGTAACATTACAACGCCTGAAAGCACATGAATGTTGGCAGTGGGAAAGGTCTGATTTTTTGTAACCATGGCAAGGGCCTCTTTCTTTTCTCCCCTCTTCTACTTACTTGCAGGATTCAAGCCCAAGGAAATCCTCAATCCTTTTCTAACCCCTGGCC
This sequence comes from Lagenorhynchus albirostris, assembly GCF_949774975.1. NCBI lineage: Eukaryota > Metazoa > Chordata > Mammalia > Artiodactyla > Delphinidae > Lagenorhynchus > Lagenorhynchus albirostris. The sequence goes on along the minus strand of NC_083116.1, from coordinate 112,219,079 downwards.
TGTCTCATCCAGAAGGAACTAGATGACTGACACCCAGCTGAAGGCTATGGAGTGGAAGAAGTCTGAAGGGCTGCGTTTCCCCTGTGGGCTGTAAAAAGGCAAGTCCACTACTTTCTTCTGGTCTGTGTTGCTCTGTGTCTATATTCTTTTCTCCTGTTACAGTAGAGTTTTTCCCCTGGTACTTCGGCAGAACTTTTTCCCTAGTACACTAGGTTCTGGGAAAGGAAAGGGAAAGGGATAGGGATAGGGATAGGGATAGGAAAAGGAAAGGAAAGGAGAAGCAAAAGCAAAAGCCCCATCAGGAGCAGGTTATCTGCCACTTGCCTATGTGGAGCAAAGGCTTTTCACGTCCTTTATACCCCTCTTCCATCCTATAGTCAGCCAGAACCTGGCACATTGTAGGAAGGCACATGACAGTGATCTCTTTCACTGCAGAGAAGATATCATTGAAGAATTCCAAAGAACTCATAAGGGAGAAGAGGATTCCCATTGGTAGAACCAGAAAAGCTTATCCAGAGTCTTGAAGGTTCTGTCTTTACCTACTGGCTCCTAAACTTGGCACAGTGCCTGATACCCGGTAATTATATAATAATATGGATTGATGAAATGGCTAAATAGCAGTATGATAGCTACCATGTATTGAGTACTTACCTCAGTGCCTAACACGTTGAAAATCTATAATAAATATTTGTTGAACAAAGAGGGAATAGCATAAGGATAATATTATTTCTTGAGAACTTATTGCTCAATTATCTTGTTTAATCCTCACAACAACCATAGGAGATCGGTATTCCCATTATTCCCATTTTACAGATAAGGAAAAATAAGGGTTTACAGGCATTAAGTAACTTTCCCCAAAATCAGAATGGCTAGCAAGAACTTCCCAAATAGCTATTACCAGACGTGCAGTCAATGGTGTCCTTCACCAGAGGGCATAGGCTTATACCCCAGACTTGCCCTGAAAAATTGATGATGCGGATAGATCTGGGGAAGTAGATTCATGATCCCAGCCATGTATAACAGCAATCGCTGTTGGAATCAGGGGATTCTGCACAGTCAGAGGAACCAAACTGGGAAATGAGAAGGCATCTCGAAAACTAGATGATCACAAGGCCTCAAATCATAATCCTCAAGTTCCCCTCTCATGTACATATTCAGCATTTTCTAAGCCTTCAGCCAATATTTCTCCCTTTCTGGTTTGTTTCCCCATGTGGACAAATGTATTCTACATCTAATTTTTACTTTACTAAATTATAAAGTAATGACACATGGTTCTAACTTAATGGATGCGTTATCATCAAATGGCTCCCCAACATACTGTAAACAAAATGTTTTGAAATTTGTCATTTCAGAATCCTATATCTGAATGTTAATTTTCCTAATCTAGGACTCTTTTCTATCTCAAGCCAGTAAATAAGGAAACTCTATTTCTACTTCTTTCCTTTCCACTGTGTTTTGGCAAAAATAGATTCAGAACTTATTACTATTTAATTTGATCCTTTCAGGTGGATCTGAGTCTGTCTCATTTATTGGCTAGATCCTTACATACATATCATTCTTATCCACCCCTTGGTCCTGTCCACCATGGAAACAGTAAGTGATAAGGGGACAGAAACAAGCATGAAATTCAAAACCAGATGCAACCTGGTACTGGGGCTACAGGGCCCTTATTTTCTGTAACTGGGGTGGACCATTCCTACTTGCCTGTTCTTGGTATAATACAGTAACGTTAAAGTCAAGATTGGGAGAAAAGACATATCTGGTAAATACTTACCAAAAAAAAGCTGTATTAGCTGTATTTATTTCATAAAAATGTACTTTAAATAAAAAATCACTATAAAAATAAAGAGGCACAAACGTGAGAATAGAAAAAATTCACCATGAAAATATAAAAATTCTGAACTTGCTTGAATTGGCAATTCAATAGAAGAAAAAATATATGGCCAATAAACATATGAAAAGATCAATATCACATTAATAAAATTCAAACCACAATAAGATACCATTTTATACCCATCAGATAAGCAAAAACCATGAAGTGAAATTACCAACTGTTGGTGAGGATGGAGAGCGCTAAGAACTCTCATTCACTGCTGGTAGAAGTTGTGAATGGCAGAATCACTTTGGAGAACAATTTGGCTCTATTTCATAAAGTTGAATCCAAATATTATATGCTTTGACCCAGCACTCCAGTCCTTGGCAAGTACCCTATAAATTACTGCTCCTGTACTCAAGGACATATACAAGAATGTTCATAATAGCATTGTTTGAAATGGCAGGGAGGGAAAAAAGGAAACAATCTAAATGTCCATGAATAGGAAATTTTTTTAACCTTGAATCCTCTGAGGATGATTTTTTTTTTTTTGTCTGTAGCTGCACATGGGCTTCTCACTGCAGTGGCTTCTCTTGTTACAGAGCATGGGCTTTAAGCGCACAGGCTTCAGTGGTTATGGCACGTGGGCTCAGTAGTTGTGGCTCGTGGGCTCTAGAACACAGGCTCAGTAGTTATGGCGCACAGGCTTAGTTGCTCCGCGGCATGTGGGATCTTCCCGGACCAGGGCGTGAACCGGTATCCCCTGCATTGGCAGGCGGATTCTCAACCACTGCACCACTAGGGAAGCCCCTGAGGATGAATCTGAATCCAATTCATTCATAATACATTGCACAAATCACGGTTTCAAGGTCAGGACTTTTTTTTTTGATAGATTTCAATGTTTATAATTTAATATTTCCTTCTTGTATCCCTTTCACACATATGAATAAGCCTAAACATTCCAAATAGGGAAAACATGCACTATTGGATTATTAACTGGAGAAAGCTGTGTAGCTCTCTGTCTTCCACAATGGCTCACAGGGTTGAAATGCCTTGTTGAATTTACCATGGTTCAGGTACTAGCCCTGAGATGTGCAAGTCAGAAACTTGAGTTGTCACTTCACTAAAGGTGAATCTATGTCCTTAGGAAGACTCACATCAACCAAGAGACTGATACATGAAATAAGAATATCAATTTCTTAATTCATAATTAGATGTGAGACTGCTTGGGGGCATGAGAAACCCGGTCATAATCAGAAAATTTACTGATAAGGAATCAGTTGCATTCAGCTAAGACACATTCACTAGAATGTAAGCGCCATGAGGACATTTCTGTCTGATTTTTCCACTGCTAAAATTCCAGCGTCTATAACAACACCTGATTCAATAAAAATCTATTAAATGAATGAATAAGGAGAAACTTAAGTATCCATCTCCACAATATGCAAAGACTGATCTCAAGATTCAGCTACTGGAGTTCTTGCATCAGGGTATTCTGATTCCACTACAGTGCCAGAGCAGGAGGCGCCAATTTTGGCGTCTGAGATTCTTTTCCTATGCTTCCAGGACTGATCCTAGTAGATACATTTAGTTGCCTAGACTACAGCTATTCCCTTCTAATTCCTTGCTAACAGCATTCCAATTTTGTTCAGGGCAGCAACGTGCTCAACCTCAAAGAACGAATCACAATTCATCTTGGCCAAACATAGCATCTCTGTTCCCCTGTGCCAAATACTCACTGTCCCAGCCTCCCTTGCAGCCATGGGTAGCCGTATTACCCAGTACTGTCCAATAAGACATAAAGGGAAGACTTCTGGAGTATTCTAGTAAAGATGTTCCTTTCCAGATAAAAAGACAGAGCCTCAGCCAGAGAAAGATTTTAGCTCCTGACCTTTCCTCCCTGTTTAGGATGCAGATGTGAGGAAATGATGCTCGGAGCTACTGCAGCCCTTTTATGTTCAAGAGATGAGTTGAGAATAATTGGCAGAGTGGAAGAGTTTCAAAAGCCCAGTTCCTCTGTAACATGGTTAATTGCTGAACTAGCCCGGAAACTGGCTACCTCCAGTCTTCTAATTGAGTTTTTTAAGTTTTCATGGCTTTAGCTACTGTAAGTAGGTTATTCTGTTAGTTGTAGTCAAAAGCATTCCTAACTGATACAATGATTAAGGTTGTTATAAGATATACCTTTTCTCTTTAGGTATGTTAATACAGTCAGTCAGTTTATAGTCAAATATTAACTGGCCTAGGATACAATTTGAATATCTCTGCTCGTTTTTAAATTTCACTTTCAGAGCCTATCCTAATCTCACTGATTTCTAATGCCACTACCCAATGTGACAGCACTGAGCACCTCAGGTCTCCTTTTCCCAACACTCCTTTGCCTGATCTGTTCCTTCTTTCAAATGTATCCAAGTTGTGCCAGGTTGCTGGCACTTCTGAACCAAAATAATCTCTTTTATCATGATAAACAGAAACTGATTTCAATGCTGAATGAATCAGAATATAGTTGATGTTATCAACAAAAGCTACTGAATTCCATTTGTGGGAATCTGGATATCATGCTTATTTATTCTTTATTTCATTCCTTTTTTTTTTTTTTTTTTTGCGGTACGCGGGCCTCTCACTGCTGTGGCCTCTCCTGTTACGGAGCGCAGGCTCCAGACGCGCAGGCTCAGTGGCCATGGCTCACGGGCCCAGCCACTCGGCGGCATGCGGGATCCTCCCAGACCGGGGCACGAACCCGTGTCCCCTGCATCGGCAGGCAGACTCTCAACCACTGCGCCACCAGGGAAGCCCTCATTCCATTTTTGAGAGGTAAATATAAAATGTTTTAGGTGTTTCCTTTGGTGATTTCTTTTTTTTTTTCATTTCTTAGTTAAGTGGTTTATTAATATTCTTTCCCATTTTCATTTTCACTCTCCTTCAACTTAACAAATATACTCCTTGTCCTTAAAAGCAAGCGAAGACCTATCGTTCATATTTTTAAAGGATTCCAAATTTAAGTTACCTTTAGGAGAAAAAAACAGTCCTTAGTGTTCAAATATACAATTTGAACAAATTGCTTTATTTCCCCTCCCTACTCCTTTTGTGATTTCTTACCTGATAGGCATAAGATATCAGAAACAACAGCAGTCCCACACTTCCTGTTTGTCCCATCTGTTCTTTATTCCTTTTTTCCTCTTTTCCTCTCTTCCCTTGGATTATTTTTTATGAACCCATTTTATCTCCTCTATTGACTTATTAGTTATTCCTTTTTAAGAAATTTAGTCGTTGCTCTGAGCTTTACAATATATAACTTTAACTTATCACAGTTTACTTTAAAGGTTATAGCATTTAACATATAATGTAAGAATCATATAACAATATACGTCCATCCCATCTCTCCCATTCTTTGTGCTCTTGTGCTCATACATTCTACTTCTACAAATGTTATAAATCCCATAATATACTGTTGTTTCTCTTACTTTAAGTAGTTAAGTATCTTTTAAAGACATTAAAAGATGATACAAATAGATGGAGAGATATACCATGTTCTTGGATTGGAAGAATCAACATTGTGAAAATGACTCTACTACACAAAGCAATCTACAGATTCAATGCAATCCCTATCAAACTACCACTGGCATTTTTCACAGAACTAGAACAAAAAATTTCACAATCTGTATGGAAACACAAAAGACCCCGAATAGCCAAAGCAATCTTGAGAACGAAAAACGGAGCTGGAGGAATCAGGCTCCCTGACTTCAGACTATACTACAAAGCTACAGTAATCAAGACAGTATGGTACTGGCACAAAAACAGAAAAATAGATCAATGGAACAGGATAGAAAGCCCAGAGATAAACCCACGCACATATGGTCACCTTATCTTTGATAAAGGAGGCAAGAATATACAGTGGAGAAAAGACAGCCTCTTCAATAAGTGGTGCTGGGAAAACTGGACAGCTACATGTAAAAGTATGAAATTAGAACACTCCCTAACACCATACACAAAAATAAACTCAAAATGGATTAAAGACCTAAATGTAAGGCCAGACACTATCAAACTCTTAGAGGAAAACATAGGCAGAACACTCTATGACATACATCACAGCAAGATCCTTTTTGACCCACCTCCTAGAGAGATGGAAATAAAAACAAAAATAAACAAATGGGACCTAATGAAACTTAAAAGTTTTGCACAGCAAAGGAAACTATAAACAAGACCAAAAGACAACCCTCAGAATGGGAGAAAATATTTGCAAATGAAGCAACTGACAAAGGATTAATCTCCAAAATTTACAAGCAGCTCATGCAGCTCAATATCAAAAAAACAAACAACCCAATCCAAAAATGGGCAGAAGACCTAAACAGACACTTCTCCAAAGAAGATATACAGATTGCCAACAAACACATGAAAGGATGCTCGACATCATTAATCATTAGAGAAATGCAAATCAAAACTACAATGAGGTATCATATCACACCTGGCAGAATGGCCATCATCAAAAAATCTATAAACAATAAATGCTGGAGAGGGTGTGGAGAAAAGGGAACCCTCTTGCACTGTTGGTGGGAATGTAAATTGATACAGCCACTATGGAAAACAGTATGGAGGTTCCTTAAAAAACTAAAAATAGAACTACCATATGACCCAGCAATCCCACAACTGGGCATATACCCTGAGAAAACCATAGTTCAAAAAGAGTCATGTACAAAATGTTCATTGCAGCTCTATTTACAATAGCCAGGACATGGAAGCAACCTAATTGTCCATCGACAGATGAATGGATAAAGAAGATGTGGCACATATATACAATGGAATATTACTCAGCCATAAAAAGAAACGAAATTGAGTTATTTGTAGTGAGGTGGATGGACCTAGAGTCTGTCATACAGAGTGAAGTAAGTCAGAAAGAGAAAAACAAATACCGTACCCTAAGACATATATACGGAATCTAAAAAAAACAAAAAAGGTCCTGAAGAACCTAGGGGCAAGACAGGAACAAAGACACAGACCTACTAGAGAATGGACTTGAGGATATGGGAGGGAAGGGTAAGCTGTGACAAAATGAGAGAGTGGTATGGACATATATACACTACCAAACGTAAAATAGCTAGCTAGTGAGAAGCAGCCGCATAGCACAGGGAGATCAGCTCGGTGGTTTGTGACCACCTAGAGGGGTGGGATAGGGAGGGTAGGAGGGAGGGAGACACAAGAGGGAAGAGATATGGGAACATATGTATATGTATAACTGATTCACTTTGTTATAAAGCAGAAACTAACACACCATTGTAAAGCAACTATACTCCAATAAAGATGTTTAAAAAATAAAAATAAAATAAAGACATTTAGAACAAGAAAAATGTCTTTTATATGACGCACACATTTACCATTTCTGGTACTCTTCATTCCTTTGCATAGATTCTTGTGTCCATCTGGTATCATTTTCCTTTAACCTGAAGAACTTCTTTTAGCATTCCTTGTGGTACAAGTTCACTAGTGATGAATGCTCTTGGCTTTCGCTTATCTGAAATGTCTTCATTTTGCCTTCATCTTTGAAGGACATTTTCACTGGATATAAAATTCTGGGTTGAAAGCATTCTTCCCATGCTTTAGAGATGTTGTTCCACCATCTTCTGGTTTGCATAGTTTTTGATGAGAAACCAGTGATTAGTCTTAACTTAAGATTTTCTCTGCATCACTAGTTTTGAGAAATTTGATTCCGCAGTGCCTTGATGTGGTTTTCTTTGTGTTTATGCTGCTTGGCATTCACTGGGATTCTTGGATATGTTTGTTTGTAGTTTTCAACAAATGTGGAACATTCTGGAAGCTGAGTAAGAGAATTATAAAATTGTAAACTGAGCTTCATTGTTATAGAATGCTGAAGGTAAATGAAGAGTACTTAACCACTATTCACAGCTCTTTAACAGCTTTTTGTTTTAAACCATGGATTCAGAGACTAGATACTGAAAGAAAGTTTGGGACATTGTTCTATCTGCTGTCTTGCCCAGATTCTAAGCACTGTAACTGCATAACTTCCCTCTATTTGGTATAACCTTAAAATATCTGTAAAAAGGAGAAGGGAAAAAAAAGTTGTGTGAATCAATACGTTCTGCCTAATGCTTTTTCAATATTTTCTCCTGTTTTCACCAAGCCTACCTCTTTAAAAAAGATCTCCACATGTGGTTTAGAGTTGGAGTGTTAATTAGGTCACAGATGAGGTCCACTTTTAGAGACAGGATTGTAAATAATTTATCCTGCATAATGTGTTCTGGATTTGACCTTGTCCACATGATGTCTGGCTAGGCAGATGAAAAACTCCAGGCAGAGTACAATAGGGATTACAATACTGATTACCCAGCCTCTGTGATGATTCCTGATTCTATGATCATTAGAGCAATGTTCCCTCATTGGTTGGCAAATGTTAACAGAATCATTGCACATTTATTATTCATGAGGAAGGTGAAGCTTCATGACAAAGGTCAATGAATAAGAGAATGATCCCTGTGTAACGGCAGGAAGAAAACTGATTTAGGGACAAATCCTTCTCTCTCTGCATTGGACCATTCACAATTATTCTTCCTAATCCAAAAATTGTTACAGTCTTTATTTTACCAAGTAGACAGAAAGGAATAAACATTTAGAGGGTAAGTGCTGTTTTCTAAGTACTTTACAAAGGGCTTTACAGCAGCATTTAATATTCACAACCTTAGGAGGAGGAAATTATTCTTATTAACTCCATTTGAAAGGTAAGCACACTGAGATGCAAGAACCTTGTCCAAAATCACACAGCTGGAGCCTACCCCGCTCTTTGGTGGGGCTAATGGCAGACTCTGGGAAGGCTCACGCCAAGCAGCACTTCCCAGAACTTCTGCTGCCAGTGACCTTGTCCCCACGGTGAGCCACAGCCACGTCCTGCCTACACAGGAGACCCCCCAACACTAGCAGCCGTGTGGCTGACAGGGTCTTGGTGCTCCGGCCAGGTGCCAGGCCTGTGCCTCTGAGGTGGGAGAGCCGAGCTCAGGACACTGGTCCACCAGAGACCTCCCAGCTCCACGTAATATCAAGCAGCGAGAGCTCTCCCAGAGATCTCTGTCTCAATGCTAAGACCCAGATCCACTTAACAGCCATCAAGCTACTGGACACCCCATGCCAAACAATGAGCAAGACAGGAACACAAGCCCACCCATTAGCAGAGAGGCTACCTAACATCATAATAAGGCCACAGACACACCAAAACACATCACCAGACGTGGACTTGCCCACCAGAAAGTCAAGACCCAGCCTCATCCACCAGAACACAGGCACTAGTCCCCTCCACCAGGAAGCCTACACAACCCACTGAACCAAATTTAGCCACTGGGGACAGACACCAAAAACAACGGGAACTATGAGCCTGCAGCCTGCAAAAAGGAGACCCCAAACACAGTAAGATAAGCAAAATGAGAAGACAGAAAAACACACAGCAGATGAAGGAGCAAGATAAAAACCCACCAGACCTAACAAATGAAGAGGAAATAGGCAGTGAACCTGAAAAAGAATTCAGAATAATGATAGTAAAGATGATCCAAAATCTTGGAAGTTGAAAGGAGGAAGTATAAGAAACGTTTAACAAGGACCTAGAAGAACTAAAGAGCAAACAAGCAATGATGAACAACACAATAAATGAAATTAAAAATTCTCTAGAAGGAATCAATAGCAGAATAACTGAGGCAGAAGAACGGATAAGTGACCTGGAAGATAAAATAGTGGAAATAACTAATGCAGAGCAGTATAAAGAAAAAAGAATGAAAAGAATTGAGGACAGTCTCAGAGACCTCTGGGACAACATTAAGCGCACCAACATTCGAATTATAGGGGTCCCAGAAGAAGAAGAGAAAAAGAAAGAGATTGAGAAAATATTTGAAGAGATTATAGTTGAAAACTACCCAATATGGGAAAGGAAATAGTTAATCAAGTCCAGGAAGCAGAGAGAGTCCCATACAGGATAAATCCAAGGAGAAACATGCCAAGACACATATTAATCAAATATCAAAAATTAAATACAAAGAAAAAATCTTAAAATCAGCAAGGGAAAAGCAACAATTAAGATACAAGGGAATCCCCCATAAGGTAAACAGCTGATCTTTCAGCAGAAACTCTGCAAGCCAGAATGGAGTGGCAGGACATATTTAAAGTGATAAAAGGGAAAAACCTACAACCAAGATTACTCTACCCAGCAAGGATCTCATTCAGATTCGATGGAGAAATTAAAACCTTTACAGACAAGCAAAAGCTAAGAGAATTCAGCACCACCAAACCAGCTTTACAACAAATGCTAAAGGAACTTCTCTAGGCAGGAAATACAAGAGAAGGAAAAGACCTACAATAACAAACCCAAAACAATTAAGAAAATGGGAATAGGAACATACATATCGATAATTACCTTGAATGTAAATGGATTAAATGCCCCATCCAAAAGACACAGACTGGCTGAATGGATACAAAAACAAGACCCATATATATGCTGCCTACAAGAGACCCACTTCAGACCCAGGGACACATACAGACTGAAAGTGAGGGGATAGAAAAACATATTCCATGCAAATGGAAATCAAAAGAAAGCTGGAGTAGCAATTCTCATATCAGACAAAATAGACCTTAAAATAAAGACTATGGAGACCTTCAAGATGGCGGAAGAGTAAGATGTGGCAATTACTTGCAAACAAGAGGCCTGATTAACACCTCACTTATTGCTGACCCGGCTCTTTTAATTGCGGCCTAAAGTCATATAATACTTTACATTTTATAAATAGAAGTCTTACACTTTTGATGGTCTACCCCAAAGATGAAACAGCTTTCCATGTCCTAAATTATAATTTCTCAAAAAGAAATGTAAGGTAAGGTAAGGAAAAAAAAAGAAAAGAAAAGAAAAGAATATCTTGGCCCATAATTCAACTATACTTCAATAAAAAATAAATTTTTAAAAAAAGGAAATCTTGGCCCAAAACAAGGTGTTTTCTTGGAGGTGGTTGTATTTATTTATTGATCATTCTCACAGGTTATCACCCATCTGTGATATGTAGCAAGAAAACCACTCTCTGAGAAAGACTCAACTTCTATGACAACTGTGGAACCCAGATGTTATCAAACTTTAGATAATTCAAGCTAGAGCAAGCACATCTAGAGAGTCATCTCAAATTACACTTTCATGTAGTGAGGACCTGAAGTTTTAGAGTGTTTCTCTAGCTCCAGATCAACAAAATTACATCTCTCCTCACCTAGTAATTTCACTTCTAGGAATCTACCTAAGGAAACAATCAGAAACCTGGGCTAAAATTTGGGTAAAAAGATGTTTGTCAAAGTATTAGGGACTTCCCTGGTGGTGCAGTGGTTAAGAATCCACCTGTCAACACAGGGGACACGGGTTCAATCCCTGGACTGGGAAGATCCCACATGCTGTGGAGCAACTAAGTCCGTGCGCCACAACTACTGAGCCCACGAGCCATAACTACCAAAGCCCGTGTGCCTAGAGCCTGTGCTCCACAATAACAGAAGCCACCGCAATGAGAAGCCCACGCACCACAACAAAGAGTAGCCCCCGCTTGCCACAAGTAGAGAAAGCCCACACGCAGCAACGAAGACCCAACACAGCCAAAAATAAATAAATAAATAAATTTATTAACAAAACAAAGTATTATTTATCATTGGGAAAAAGCCCTGCATCTTCAACAACAGAATAGTAAAATAAATTTCACAATGGAACTCTAAGGAACCATTATATATATTTTTTAATTTAAATATACCCAGTGACACGGGGAAATACTCCATACTATTAATAGTAACAATGCTAACAATTATGCCAGGTGCTATGCTGGGTATTTTTTTTTTTGCCACACTGTGAGGCTTGTGGGATCTTAGTTCCCCAACCAGGGATTGAACCCAGGCCCTCAGCAGTGAGAGCGCAGAGTCCTAACCACTGGACCACTAGGGAATTCCCACTGGGTACTTTATATGTATTACTTCATTTAATACTCACAACAATTAACCATATGAAGGGTACTATTATTATTTACTAATTACAGATTTAGAAATGGTGACTTAACAAGGTTAAGTATTGACACAATCACACAGATGGGGAGTATCTAAGTCCAAAGCTGTAGTAGATATGAAGCCACTACACTATGCTGCAGGATAGACATTATAGATACATGATACCAATTTTTTGTTATTACATACGCACAACGCACTCAGGTGATTTTTAAATTTTTTTTTCTCGGTACGCGGGCCTCTCACTGTCGTGGCCTCTCCCGTTGTGGAGCACAGGCTCCGGACGCGCAGGCTCAGCAGCCATGGCTCACGGGCCCAGCCGCTCCGCGGCATGTGGGATCTTCCCGGACTGGGGCACGAACCCGTGTCCCCTGCATCGGCAGGCGGACTCCCAACCACTGCGCCACCAGGGAAGCCCCTAAAATATTTTTAAATGAGTATTGCAAAGCACAGACCAGTCGGAATGGACACTACAACCAATCAGAATGGAAGCCAGGTGTAAACAACCTAAATGGCCGTCTGATTTCGGTTAGCCTTTGTTGTGTAACAAAGAACCCTAAATTTTAGTGGCTTAAAACAACAATTCTATTCACTCATGATGCTGTGGGTTGATAACATGGACTGGGATCAGTGAGGGGGTTCTTCTGCTGGTCTTGCCTAAGGTCACTTGTGTGGCTGCAATCATTTGACAGCTCAATTGGGACTGAATGGTCCAAGGTGGCATCGCTTACGCATCTGGCCTCACTTACGCATCTCCTCATGAGGTCTTTCATCCTCAAGGAAGCTAGCTCAAGCTTCTTCATATGGCAGCAGCAATGTTCCAAGAGGGTGTGAACAGAAGCTTTAAGATCTCTTGAGGTCTTGCTTAGGAGTTGTACATCACCACTTTTACTGTATTCTATTGGTCAAGGCAAGTCACAAGGCCAGTCCAAATTCAAGGAGTGGGGACCTCTTATTTATTTGTGTGTTTGTTTATTCATTTATTTATCTATTTATTCATTTATCTATTTGTTTTTTGGCTGTGTTGGGTCTTCCTTGCTGCGTGCGGGCTTACTCTAGTTGCGGCAAGCGGGGCCTACTCTTCATTGCAGTGCGCGGGCTTCTCATTGTGGTGGCTTCTCTTGTTGCCGAGCACAGGCTCCAGGTGCCTGAGCTTCAGTAGTTGTGGCACACGGGCTCAGTAGTTGTGGCTCAAGGGCTCTAGAATGCAGGCTCAGTAGTTGTGGTGCACAGGCTTAGTTGCTCCATGGCATGTGGGATCTTCCCGGACCAGGGCTCGAACCCGTGTCCCCTGCACTGGCAGGCAGATTCTTAACCACTGCACCACCAGCGAAGTCCTAGATTCTACCTCTTGATGGGAGGAGCTGCAATGAATTTGTGGTTATTTTAATCCACTACACTGTATATACCAACTGAATATCAGCCCTTTATGTATATGTACATAGAAAAAAAGACTGGAAGGAAATCAACCTACTAATAGGGATTATTTTTATTAACTTTTTGTATTTCTTTTTTTATATATAAATTTATCTATTTATTTATTTTTGGCTGTGTTGGGTCTTCGTTGCTGTACATGGGCTTTCTGTAGTTGCAGTGAGTGGGGGCCACTCTTCGTTGCAGTGTGCAGGCTTCTCACTGTCGTGGCTTCTCTTGCTGCGGAGCACGGGCTCTAGGCGTGCAGGCTTCAGTAGTTGTGGCATGTGGGCTCAGTAGTTGTGGCTCGCGGGCTCTAGAGCTCAGGCTCAGTAGTTGTGGCACACGGGCTTAGTTGCTCCGCAGCATGTGGGATCTTCCCGGGCCAGGGCTCGAACCCGTGTCCCCTGCATTGGCAGGCGGATTCTTAACCACTGCGCCACCAGGGAAGCCCCCTTTTTGTATTTCTGCACTTACATTTTCTTAATCAATATGCATTATTTTTATAAACAGAAAAAAAAAAACTATAACACCTTCCATAATAGTTTAATAGGGCAAGTTGGATAGTTTCACTTTGGCAGGGAAATCAACAGAATTCCTTCTTTCCTAGCTCTACCACTTCCTGGCTGTTGCAATTTTGTAGCCCTCTGAGCCTCTGGTTTTCTCTGTTGCAAACATTGAGCTAACATTAGCTATTTCACAAGACAGTTGATATTAAACAAGTCAATGAATGTAAAACACCCAGGATGTCCCTTGTCTGTTTCCTTTCCTCCTACTCTCCCCCTACTCAGACCTCTTCAGTTATAGGAATTATATTTCTCACGAAGATTAAATTCTGTTGTAGTAAACTACAAACATATCTGCAAAGTAAACTGTATGCCCTGAGGGCTCGTTTCAAAACTTAGTCCTCCTTTATAACCCCCAAGTACCTAGCATAAGAGTCAATAAATAGTTATTGATTTTGTTGACTCATTAGCCAAATAAAAGTTTTCCAAATGCTAGCGAGTTAACCCCTTTTTATGCAGTTTTAAATTTAAATTCCAGTATCAACAGGGGGTAATGTTGGTCCTCCATGGCATCTATCTATTCCTGACAATATAAAACCTAACTTGATTCATAAAGAAAATTCACATTTCTTAGGATTCTAAGCTTTTACATGTGCAAAAAACGCAATCACAGTGAGCTTTTTTTAGCTGCCTGTTTTTCAGAATGGGCTCTCCTTGTCATAATGACAAAGTGAAGCATAAGAGCATGAAACTTAAACTGGAAAAACAGAATAAATAGAAAAAAATTATAGTGTGTTTTAATGAAACAATCATTATTCTAAAAACCTAAGCAGCCCACATTGAAAACGACCTTGTTTTTGCTTCAAGGAGGCAGCTATTATTAGTGCTTAGTCACCTAGTTCTTACTTAACTGTTAGCGGTAACTCGGTAACAAGCTCTCCTGAGTCCTCCCACAAAACAGAACAAAGCAGAGGCAGGAAGGGCCTATGTATGGTCATCTGTGTGCAGTGGTGTCAGGAAAGACACTACCTGAAGTGGCTTTAGGCAGACAAGAATCAATGCTATTTTTAAAGATCTTTGAGAAACACATTTCATAAATTCTCCCAATGACTCACTACGTATGATATCCCCAGAGGGTGGGAAGGGTAACAGAGGAGCTACTTTTGCTTTCTTTTCTACATACAGGATATTGCGAGCAAAGCAGAGAATCACTTGTTGAATGTCGGGGGAGTCATTTGGTGATAATCCACCCTATAGACTGAAAACACGGCAGGCTCCTTTTATGCTTTCTCTTTGACTCATTCCAGAACCCAGGCAGGGCAGCCAAAGCAGGGCCCTCAGAGGACCTGTCTAGAAAGGTGGTTTGTAAAAAGCCAAAAAAAAAAAAAAAAACCCAGAAAAACCCTCTATCTGCAAGAGGCTTGAGTACTTGTCCCATTGGGTATAATCCAGGAAGAGCTATACTCTAATCCAACTGTTCTCAAACATTTTACTCTCAGGACATTTAAAAATAATTGAAAAATCCAAAAAGCTTGCCTTCAAAAATTCTAGAAAACATGAGAACACACAAGCACACATTCCTTTAGTCACCAGAGCAATGATGTCATCACACATCTGTAAACTTGTAATTGGTTCGAAATAAAAAGTTTTAAAGGGGATAGGAGAGAAGCACAGGGAATGAGCAAGGAGGGAATATAACAATTTTCAACAGCAATGCAAGCCAGAAGATAGTCAGATATCATCAATATGCTGAACGAAAAAGAACTTCCAACCTCAAACTCGCTAACAGTGAAATAAATCCTTCAAGAACTTTAAGATGAATTTAAAGACATATTTAGACAAGCAAAACAAAAATTTTACAAGAGCAGACCTTCACTAAATGGAAGTATGAGGGAGTGTACCTCAGGCAGAAGGAAAGTGTTTCCACAAGGAAGGTCAGAAATTTAAGAAAAAATAAGGGGAAAAGTAAGAAAGAAAATATTCTGTTAACTCTAAAAATTACCAGCAGAGGGGGGAAAAATCATTGAGAAATCGAAGTAGCTTACCTTAGGAAATTCTAGAAAACACAATACAAGCACACATTCCTTTAGTCATGAGAGCGATGACGTCATCACACATCAGTTCTCTGGAAAATTTCAGCGAGAGTTAAGAAAGGGAAACGAAATCCTACCATTACTATGAAACTAGTTTTGAAAGGATCTTCGGACCCACAGGGCCCCTCAGACCACCCTATGAGAGCCACTGCTCTAATCCCCTTATCCCCCCATCGCCCAAAGCCAGGTCTCTCCAAGGAAGAAACAGCAAAGTCACTGGGCCAGGGCCAAAAGGGGAACCCCTCTCTTCCTTTTTGCGAAGGTTACTAGGGCACGCTTAGGCTCCGAGGTCGGGCTTTCGGGAAGGCTCCGCCAGGCGCCGCTAGAGGGCGCCGCTAGAGAGCCGCACCTGGCGCCTCACAGCCCGCGCCCCCGCCCGCGCGGGCCGGGTTCACACGGGCGGCCGGAAGAGAGGGCGGTGCCCGGAAGAGGGGGGGGCGGTCGCGGCCTCATTGGACGAGGCGCCGCGGCCTCATTGGACGAGGCGCCTCATTGGACAAGGTGCCTCCGCCTCACGTCCCGGGGCGGGGCTTCTTCGCGCTAAAAAGCGGAGCCGGGCGGCCGAAACGAGTGGTTGCTGCCTCAGTTAGCTGGTGTTCGTGTTTCGTTCGCCGAGGTTTCGTCGGGTCATGGTGCCATCCTGACTGGGAAGAGGACGCTCCCGGGAGACGAATGAGGAACCACCTCCTCTTACTGTTCAAGTACAGGGGCTTGGTCCGCAAAGGGAAGAAAAGCAAAAGAAGAAAATGGCTAAATTCGTGATCCGCCCGGCCACCGCCGCCGACTGCAGTGACATTCTGCGGCTGATCAAGGTAGCGGGAGGCATGGGCTCTTCCTGCGGCGGGCGGTGGGGTCCTGGTCCCCGGTAGGTCCCCCTCTCTCCGCCTGCCTCCCCTAGCCCCGGCCCGGCCGCGCCGCTCCGGGCGAGACTCAGGGTATGAATCCCCGCCCAGCCCACCCCATTCCCCCGAGCTGGCCGGGCCGGAGTCTCACTTAATTTTCTGCTTCTCTTCTTTTCTCTTGTGTACATCAACCCAGGAATTGGCTAAATACGAATACATGGAAGAGCAAGTAATATTAACTGAAAAAGGTAACGCATCAGTGGCGGGGCGGGGGACGAGCGTCCGGTGCCTGCCACCTTCATCGAGGCCAACACTGTCCCTGCTGCCTCTTCTTGCAGATCTGCTAGAAGATGGTTTTGGAGAGCACCCCTTCTACCACTGCCTGGTCGCAGAAGTGCCCAAGGAGCACATGACTCCAGAAGGTAATCGCCCTCTCCTTCCAGAAGCCGGAGAGACCGAGTGTTCTGGAAGACGTAGTGGCTGCTCTGTAGAAGCACTGACAACACAGGCTGAAGTTACTTACTGAGAAGTTGGCCAGAAATACTAGCCAGCCAGTGTTCAAACTACTGAGAAAAAAAAAATAGATTGCTGCACTTAATAATAGGGCGGGTTAGAAGAGCTGTTTAAGTATCAGTGCTGTGGAGACCCGGAAAAGTTAGGTATAAAGTCGTTTGTTGTAATTCAGTTTCATAAATGGTTCTTGTTTGACCCTAACGTAACCGTTTTTGTATTTGTGTTAAATTACATTTTTTTCTTTAATTTGTCCCAATCTTCAGGTTACAGTCTCTAGCTTCGCCATGTACATGGCCCTTCCGTGTACATGGATGGGCGGGGAGGTAACTAAAAGATCCTTTACACAATAAAGTAGATGATCATGATAAATGAGGTAAGGCCCTATTATCACACACTTAAAACACGGTAGATCAGAAGCTCCATTGTACTCACTTCCTGTTTGCAAAGGACTATAAAATGGCTAGAAAGTTTAATTTGAAACCTTTGCCTCCAATTGGAATTACAGACACCCATAAAGAAGGAGTCAGATGCTTTTTTCCTATTTTTCTTTGTTTTTTCTTTGTCGTTGTTTTTTCCTTTCTGGTCCTTGGGCAGAAGACGGAGCTAAAGAGGGAAGTTGTTGGGCAGGGGCGGTAGGGGGTGCTTAAGGTTTTTTCTGAGGTCATTTCCTCATACTAGAAAAAATGAGCAGAAAACATAAGGGATGAGGTACTTTCCAGAGGTATATGGATGTTACATCACACCTGGGTACCTCTACTTCTTCCGGCTTAAACATTGGGGAGAGCAAATGGAAAATGTGTGAATTGGAAGGCAAGTTCTGAAATTAAACGTTGCTCTTTTGGCCTGATGTCCTGACCTTAAGGAAGCAGAGTTTCTAAACTACAAATACTTAACTATTCTGAACTGCCGTGTAAACCTGACTTATTCCCAAGTCAAGATACCAGTATATCAGTAGGATGTGAATAATGTGTGTGTTTAGTTTTAAGACCATAGCACTTTCGTTCTGGCAAGTAATGAAAGCATTCTCACTTCCTGAGTGTGAGATCCAGCAGATTGCAGAGTGGCCAGTCCACAGTTTTAGCCTGGTTTCAGCTAGCTCTAATGTGTGCTTTTTGCAAATACATGTTCTAAGAACAGTGAGATCATCCAACAGTGGCCTGGATTGCACTAGCGTAAAAGTCAGGAGACAGTCTGGCCCACTGGCTACTTATTTCTGTAATACATGCATGTATGTTATTTAAAAACTTATGATAGACTTCTGATTTTGCAGCTACAACTTTGACGGATTGTTTTTCATCCATAACTCATGTGATACTCTTATTACAGGACACAGCATTGTTGGTTTTGCCATGTACTATTTTACCTATGACCCATGGATTGGCAAACTGTTGTATCTTGAGGACTTCTTCGTGATGAGTGATTATAGAGGTATGATTGAGTTCAGGGGGGCTGCTCTAAAGAGAAATCAGGGCTTGAAGTCCTTAAAATGACCTTTTAAATGGTACTTCTCTTTCTTTTTTAGGCTTTGGCATAGGATCAGAAATTCTGAAGAATCTAAGCCAGGTATGTCTTGGTGTTTGGTTTCCAAATTTGTAAGGGTTACTGGATTATTTTAACACCTGAATCAAAATTGGGTCTTGGAAAGCAGGTGAAATGTCACTGAGTTTGTGTTTTCCTCTCCTGCGTAACAGGTTGCGATGAAGTGTCGCTGCAGCAGCATGCACTTCTTGGTAGCAGAGTGGAATGAACCATCTATCAACTTCTACAAAAGAAGAGGTGCTTCTGATCTGTCCAGCGAAGAGGGATGGAGACTCTTCAAGATCGACAAGGAGTACTTGCTAAAAATGGCAGCAGAGGAGTGAGGAGTGCTGGTGTAGACAATGACAGCTTCCATTCTATTTTAGAATAAATTCTCAACTTACCTTGCTTTCTATCTTATTTGTAGTGAAATGATAGAATGAGCACCCATTCCAAAGCTTTATTACCAGTGGCGTTGTTGCATGTTTGAAGTAAGGTCTGTTTAAGATGGCAATCCTTGTATGCACGTTGGAGTCAGACTTCTGTTGAACATCTTTAATGAACAGCAAGGTGGTATGATAATGTCTATGAAAAAAACTCCACTCTTGTGAGTCATTTCAATGTGTACAATGTACACACTGGTACTTAGAGTTTCTGTTTTGATTCTTTTTTAATAAACTACCCTTTGATTTAATTGTTTGGTGTAAGCATTTTTACTGATCCTTTATTTCTTAGACATTTTTCTTGCTGTTGAGTGCAAAGTAAAAATGCCCAAGAAACATGATAACTTGACAGTTTTTTTAAAAGTTTTTTCTTGTTTTTTGGGGTTTTTTTGTTTTGTTTTGTTTTGTTTGTTTTTTGCGGTACACGGGCCTCTCACTGTTGTGGCCTCTCCCGTTGCAGAGCACAGGCTCCGGACGCACAGGCTCAGCGGCCATGGCTCACGGGCCTAGCCGCTCCGCGGCATGTGGGTCTTCCCGGACCGGGGCACGAACCCATGTCCCCTGCATCGGCAGGTGGACTCTCAACCACTGCGCCACCAGGGAAGCCCCTAAAAAGACTTTTTAACCCAGTTTAAAGTGTCTTATGGTCAGAAGCTGTGTTGTGCTGGTATTCCCAATGTCTAGAAAGAAGCCAGTTGAATCCCAAAGTTTTATATGTAGCAACATATAAAAATATGACTTTATATTGATGACACTACACTTAATCCAACAGAATTTTCAAGAGCTTAGAAACTAAGGCCCACAATGAAAAAGCCTATTTGTTACACCAGTAAAAGAGGTGGAAATGGGTTCTGAAATACTGGAAATTGGGGGAAAAAACATCTTGCCCACAACAACCTCATCCCACACACAAATACTATTCTGAAGGGAAAGTAGATCACTTTGCTAGTTAGGCAGGAACAAAAATTCCACATTTTTAAAGGAATTTTGTAAACTAAAAGGCTGGAGTTGGACACAGGTACCAGTCAGGGTAATTAGCATCCTATTTGGAGGGCAAGTTTCTGATAACTGTGTTAACACATGGGTTTCTAAGCGGAGAAACAATAGGAGGGCTTAAAACTGCTGGGGGTTGGGGGAGAAGTAAATAGAAGCTTTCTCCAGGACTGAAAATGAAACTCACAGAGGGCTGAGGAGGAGACAGCTTTAGATAGGTGAACTCCTTTTATTACTCATGACACTGACCTAAATTCCTAAACCCACTAATTCCCACAGTAATGAAAGTGGTAGTTAATAACCACTGTACTGATTTCCAAGATTAATGTTTTCCAAAAGAAATCGTCAGATAACTGAGAAGCAGTACTCTGTGTCTTCTTACTGTGTTCTCCAGGAAAGAAACACGGGACTCCTCACTCAAAGGGCGATTTGTCCTGCATCCCTTGGTTTCAGTGTCTTTTGTGGCTTCCTAAATTAGAAGGCAGCCATATAAACAAGCAGGATCCTGTACTGTGTTTAACAGGAGCGCTTTGGGATTTATAGGTAGCTCAGAGAGCATGTCATGAAAATAGACTTAGAGTCCGTTCTCAACCAGGGTCCTGCTAGACTGGCGAGTAACTATAGGAGAGAAACGCTGGCAAGCATAAAAAGGGTTAACTAAACACAAGGAGCTTTGTGGGGAAAGAAGATATTTTGAAAATTGTGTTTTGGAAAGTGGGCCTCCTTGAGGAAAACAACTACATGCTGACTGTGGTTAAATATGTGAATAAATTAGATTAACCAAGTGAGTTACAATGTAACTCTTTGTTTTCTCATACTTAGAGCTTAGCCCTAAAGGCCCAGTGTTGTCACCATGAAAGCTTTTAGGAAGTTTTTGTATCCACTTTAAAAAAGTCCCTTGAGTTTAAAATTTAGAAGCTGAAACACCACAGCATCAGCCTACTGAATGTTCAACGCTGTTACAAAGACACCTCTTTAAAAACTGAACTATAAAAACAAATCCATAAAGCTTGAAATCACCAGGCAAGTAAGAAAACACAATCCGGGGAAATTATATGAAAGGAAATAATAAACAATGAAAAACCTGGAAAAGGGGGGCAGGGGGAGTCCAGGTAAGCAACACCTCTGTAAAGATAACTTTGAAATTACTATTTTACTAAAATATTATGCCTGACATAATCATTTGGGAAGAACAGTCTTTCAGGCCTAAGAACTTGCCAATTATTACATAAGAATATTTTGGGGTTTTCTCTGTATAGTTAAAAAAAATAACTTATTTGCTAAGTTTATTAGCTCCCTTAAAGAATAATAAAATCAAAATTTTTGATAGTATTAAAACAGGAAGTAGCTGGCTTTGTCCACACATAGGCTTACAAGACATCCTGCCACCAATCTGATTACAGGGTCAACAGTAGAGGCACCTTCTGTCACGCTCCAAACCAGAGCCCAAGGTCATCAACTGCTTAGATTCCACTGGGCAGCCTTTCTAGGGAAAGAAAGTAGAGTCTTTTTCACAGAAATGCACAAGCAACAATTCAGAAGAAATCTAATGATTTATTAATGTCTTAACACCCACTCTACCCAGTCCCGCTTTACCCAGCAGGGCCTAGAATGATGGCACTTACCTGTGCTCCTTGAGGCGAGTGGCTGCTCAGAGTCTGCAGGTGGCCACGTCCGCTCCCAGGATTCTGTTTGCGAGACCGGCCTCATCTTCGTCTCCTTGCTTCATCATTTCTTCATGTGGATTGTCATCTCAGGGTGACTCTGTGCTTTATTCTCATCCCTTTTCTTTGTGCTGCCGGTCTGGGCTTCAAGCTAGTCAGCTGTCACCCACAGCCCAGACTGACAGGCCCACACCCTTATTGAGTCCATCCCACCCCCACCCCTACCATCATTGCCTTTTATGCCTCATCTATCAAAGGCCGCCAAATACCCTTCCTTGCAAAGTTCTCCCAGCGCCCTCTTCCCCCAACACCTTTCCTTCTTGTGGCTTGCATCTGCCCAGCAAATGTTTTAGTAGCTTCCAGGTGGTTGTCAACATAATAGTTAATGAGAGCTAACGTTTAGTAAGTACTCACCAGGAACCAGGCATTGTGTTTAGCACTTTGTATAGTTATTACGTCATCTAATTCTCACAAACATCGTGTGAGCTAGATGCTACTATTTGTTTCTTTTTATAATGAGAAACTAACCCTCAGAGCCGTTAAGTTGCCCAAGGCCACACAACTAGGCCTGGGAATCAAACTCCAAACAAAATTTCTCAAACCCCTGGGGGTTCACTGCCATCTTCTCAGAGGACCTCATATTCTCCATAAGAATGACTGAATTAGGTGTTTCTTTTGGATTATACTCTAAAGAAGAATAAGTACAGTTGTCCCTCAGTATCCGAGGGGGATTCTGGAATTTTTTTTTTTCCGAATATTTTCCATCCACTGTTACTTGAATCCGCAGATATGGAACTCACAGATCAGGCAGGGCCAACTGTATAAGCATTTTCTAGATCATTGAAATCAGTAGTTGTTAGTACGGGCTGCACATTAGAATCACCTAGAAAGATTTTAAGAAATACTAACGCCCCACCCGGAGAGAATCTTTAATTATATCTTAATGTCCATTCCAAAGTGAAGGTTGGATTGATCGCCACTGATGTAGATAATTACCTTTTAACCGAATCCTAGTCACAACCGTGAGGACAACCATTTCAGTCTGTGTTTACGCTGCTCACCTTGGCACCACATCATTAACAAGCAAAGAACAAGTGAAATCACATCACGCTGCATGAGGGAGAACCTCCTGGAGAGTTTTTAGAGAAAAATGGTGGGAGAATTGTGTCAACCAACTGCTTACAGTGCTGAAACCGGAAACAGCCATCAGTACCACGCTCCTTTGCAAGGAGCAACTTCATTTCAGCAAAACATCTTCCCTCACATTAAATCAGTGTTGCCCATTTGAATTTTATTCATTTGGTAGTTTTGTCTGTATTTGACTTGTAAATGTATATGGTTTCACAGTTGTATAGGAGCTACGAACATCAAACGTTCACATCTAGTTGTATGTCTACAGTAAGTAAATATAATAAGAATAATTTCAATCACCACTATGAGAAGTCTTTCCTTTAAAAGGAGTCTGTGTAGGGCTTCCCTAGTGGCGCAGTGGTTGAGAGTCCGCCTGCCGATGCAGGGGACACGGGTTCGTGCCCCGGTCTGGGAAGATCCCACATGCCGTGGAGCGGCTGGGCCCATGAGCCATGGCCGCTAAGCCTGCACGTCCGGAGCCTGTGCTCCGCAACAGGAGAGGCCACAACGGTGAGAGGCCCGCGTACCGCAAAAAAAAAAAAAAAAAAAAAAAAGGAGTCTGTGTTACTAGAGTTTGAGAAACACTGCTGTGACCATAATGCAATACTGCCTGCTTCTGATTGGTTAGAAAAAGGCCAACGGCATCAGAGGTAAGACTTTACCAATTAAGCCCCAATTTGGACAGATTTAATCTTGATATTTCAGCAAGAATATTTCATAGATATGTTTTTTTCCACCAAGAGGCATATAATGTTTGTTTGTCTCTTTTTGTGATGCAGCCGATGATGTCAATACCTAGGTGCACTGATTCATTAGGAGTTTCAAACTGTGATACTCTATCATTCCTTCTTCATTTCTTAGCTAAAATACTTCTATAAAGAGAACCTTCTCCTATATTGTGTTTCGTTACCATGAAGTACAGTTCACCCAGCAAAGGCAGGATACATGCTTGATTCTTTTAATTTACTAGGTTTCAAAAGAATGAACTGGCTTCCCCAGCATCTTCCAATTCGGTTCCCCCCCCCAAGTATCTTTATTAACTCGTGGACTTTAAATATTTCCTGTGTCTTAATTGCGTCATTTTTCTGATTGAAGCTTGGATTGCTCTAATTGTCCAGTGAGAGCTTCTTCAAGTTGGCTTCAGAATCCTTTGGACATGACTGCAGAAGCCTTTCTTTGTTAGCTTCCTCGCTTTTAAGATGTCCCAGGTTCATCTTGTACATTTCCTACCCCAGACCTGACATCAATGGCTAGGTAACTCCGAGCTTCTGAGATTTCCAGGGAAGCAACATTTACTGGGATCAAGCAGTGTTCACGGCTCTGTTTTGACAATAACATGGGCACAGCCGACTGGTGCCATTCACCTCCAGCTTAGCTCAGGGAGCCTTCCACCAGCTGCGGCCCAGGGCTGTCTTCTTCCACCTCGGGGCTTATGGTGCTTTCTTTCATTCAGTGAATCAATAACAAAAACAACAAAAGTGGTTACAAAACAGCTAAATCCACAATGACAGTGATCCTTGTTTGCAGAGCAACACCGTCTGTCCAGGGGCAGTTTGGGTCTGGTGGAAAGAACGCTCCACTTGGAGTCAAAGAAAACTGAATTGGATCTTGGCACTTCTTCATTTACGGGACTAAAAATAAACTACCTCAGAGTTGCAAGTGAGATTATGAATATGGAAGTGCAGGATGTACATGATTAATATATTCTATATGATATACTTAGAGTAACCCTGCGTTGAGCATCTACTATGTGCTAGATACCATGATTTTATTTCATTAATCTTCATAACAACAGTGGCAGAATATGCCACCCCAAAATATGCCACTTTGGCATTAAGGATTATTTTGAGCTAAAGGCACTCGAAAAACAGCAGATGCAAGAAGAGCATTCTAATCTCCCCTTTTCCTTCTGAAAACAGGAGATAACACTCCCATCTATTTGTTACTTTTCCACAATCACCCCTTTGTCCAATCTGTTAGAAGAGCATTTACGTTTGCCACCTCTTCGAGTGTCCATTTCCTTATGAGGGCTCCCATGTCACTGTAAAACATATTTGATCAATTTGTGTGCTTTTTCTCCTGTTGATCTGTTTTATATTAATTAAATTCTCAGGCCCAGCCAAAAACCGCAAGAGGGTAAAGGTCAAGTTTTTCCTCCCCCCACATGTTCCTGTGGTGTGCCAGTGAACCAGCTGGGGTTAGGGAGGAGCCTTGATTTGTAGAATTTGCTGATTAACAGCGTGTAAATACTTCCACCAAGGCTGATTTCAAGCTACCAAAGGCTTCAACAACTAGCTTGCAAAATTCCCGAATATTTAACAGTAGGCTCTCCCAAGCCAGTAGGAGCAGGCTTCAGCACACCACTGAATCAGGCCCATTTCAAAGATGAGGAAATGGAGGCTCAGGGAGGTTGAGCAACTTGGATTCACGGCAGGGGGTGTGGGTCCAGGCTGTCAACCCGGTCTGTGCCTCCACAAACGTGTGCTTTCTCTACCACATAGCTGGCCCTTCTCGAAGCAGCTGATCCACACTCTTTGACCTCCTTGACTGTCAACATCCCAGGAGCAGGGACATGTCCCATAATCTTTATATCCTCAGGGCCTCATTCCACGCATGGCACGCAGTAGGCATTCAACAAACATTCATTAAATAAATGGAATCAACCAGCCCCAGTTTTGGGGGGAAACAGAAAGAGAGAATCAACTTTAATTTCATGCTTTACCTGTAACAGGCCTCCACTTTGAGAGTCAGAATTTAATTGGGAAAAAAAAAGCATATAATTATAGGGCACTTTCTACATTCCACATGTTATACATGGATTATGTCATTTAATCCTTAAAACAAATCCATCCTTCTGTGTATGAGGCAGGTAGGGTGTAGGGGGTGAAACAACTTGTTCTGTGTTATACAACCGGAAGGCAATGGGGTTGAGCTTTGAACTGGACAGCTGGGCCCCAGACATACCTCACAAAGCACAACTCACTGTCTAATTTAACTGTACACAGTGGCCTTGAGTCATTAATACTGGTGGTGCTTTGGGACTCAGACTTTCTTTGTCACCTGGAAAAGGTCTTGCCTGTGCTTACGTTAGGTGTGGAGGAGCCAGGGGGAAGGTGGGATTGAGACCAACTGCTTCCTGCGGCAACACTTCCCAGCCAGCTCTGCAAGAAAATGCGACTTTTCCGCAGAGGACCAGCTTCAAGGCAAGGCAAGTGGTTCAGGAACCACCCACTTCACTTTCTCTTCCTCAAATTATATACAAGTTGTTACAAGAAACAAAAATTTGCTCTCCTAAATTTTCCACACGGGCCTCCAAGGAACTGAAAAACAAAAATCATTTTCCAGTTTCTCTGGCTTCAAGCCTGATTCCAGGACATGATCCAACACTAATCACCATCCAAATGCCTGTCAGTGAGATGGTGGCGATGCACTCTGGCATATAGTACTGAGGCAGCCTTGTGCAATGTTGTTACAGCATTATGTTATAATTACACCCCAGCCTTGTTTCCTGCACATCTCGCAGATGCTTATCCACCAGCGGGGTGATAGCTGACAATCACTCTAAACAAGCCTGGACAGAAGAAATAATAGCGGTAACCCTGAGGAACTTCTGAAAGAACATACAGCTAATATTCTAGAACGTTCGGCCAGTTCAGTAGTCTCTTACAGGCAGGTCAAACGTCAGGCAGCATTTCTACCTTTTCCTGTTCTGCTCTGAGCTCTCTCTGTGCTCTCTTGTCTTGTCCAGAATAACATCACTTAACTCCTCTGTATCTTGAAACATGTTGACTTAAAACATGAAACACCGGAGGAAATTCTTACAATCCCTCAGTCCCCACCCCCACCTCCCAGAGGAGCTAAAAGCTTAAGGAGTGGTGTAGCAGGCTGTTTGTTATAACTGCTAAGGGGGCGGGGGAGCTGCCTACCCAACCTCCTACCGCTCCTCCCCTGGGATGGGACAAACAGAATCCTATTGGTCATGGACACTGGGTCCGACCAGATGGAACTCTCTGGAAATGTTCCCACTGAAATCCAGGGAAGTGGGGAGGAGGAAGTTCCAGAGGGAAGAATCTAGGTGGTGGTGTGTGTAGTTTGCATTCCTGTCTGTGTTTTAAGAGGTTTCCAGGCAGGTTTTAATTAACCTCCAGCTGAAACTTGCTAAACAAGTTTTGCAACCCAGGTTGTTGTGTTAGTATTTTTCTGGGTGTATTGTCCTAGGTTTGAATTTCATGAAGTTTATTATTCTTTCTAATTAAAACTCAATGGGAAAAAGCAAAGTGTATGTTTTAAAACCTAGGTATTTCCTGGTAATGGCTTGTAGGAAAGAATGAGATTTGGATTGAGAAACGAAATGAGAATTTATTTACAAGTGATAAGACAAAACTAAAAATATTATTTTTTCCAATGAAAAATACACCATCTTTTGGGTCAAATGCTAATTGTTTAAGACTTCATTTTTAAAACAAACCCTTAGGTTTCATATGCTCCAACACCTAGGGGTGAAACAGAATACTTTCTTTCTAGTTTCCTTCATCAAGGCCTGCATTTCAGAAACTAAAGCACAGCATGATCTTTCCGCAACAATAACCACTGAATAATAATCACTCTGTCCTCAAAGGAGCCACCGAGAAGAGTGGGCTTTGAGGATACTCGACAAGATGCAGGCTGCTGCCGCAGGGGCCTCTGTCCCCAAACCCTAAGAATAATCTTTTGACATGATCTCTGATAAATCACTCTCTACAGTCATTTATATAACCCTCTGCCCCTAGCACAGAGGAGTCTGCTAGTTCAAGTCCTTCAAACTGGGAAATATTTGCCATTTGAAGTATATGAGAACTTTCCAGGTGACTGAGATTTAGGAACTTGCTTTCCAAACCTCAAATTCCATATGTAGGGCTTCCCTGGTGGCGCAGTGGTTGGGGGTCCGCCTGTCGATGCGGGGGGCGCGGGTTCGTGCCCCGGTCCGGGAGGGTCCCGCGTGCCGCGGGGCGGCTGGGCCCGTGGGCCATGGCCGCTGGGCTTGCGCGTCCGGAGCCTGTGCTCCGCGCCGCCGTGGTGGGAGGCCCGCGTACCGCAAAAAAAAATAAAAATAAATTAAATAAATAAATAAATAAATATTCCATATGTACTCTTCTGGAAATAATCTGCCTGACAGTGCCCCTGAGGTAACAAGGTCACGCTCGGTTCCTCTTGACCATCTCCCCTTCCATAATAGTCCTTGCACTTGAATACAAAAAGATGTATCCCTCATCTACCCTGAATCTTAGCAGAGTGTGTTACCTCAAAGTGTAAAAACCTCTGGGCACCAAACCAAGGAATAGTTCAGCAATGTACAGCTCCTGAGGAAAGTTCCCTGAGAGTTAAGCCGGAGTCAGGGAGAAAAAATAATTTTTTCTCTACCCTTCTAGGTTCTTGGCTGAGATCTCCCTATAATGAAAGACAGATTAACAGGAGATAAACAAACAGAAGTTTAACAACATGTATGCCTCCTGTATACCCAGGAAAACTAATTCTCCAAAATGGCCCAAGGCACCACCTTCAATACCATCTCTAGCTAAAGACAAAAGAAAGATGTTAGGGGAGAGGAGAGCCAGCTACGGATGGTTACCAGGAAAAGCACAGTAAACAGTAAAGGGTATGGCAGATTTAAGTTGTTGTCTTCTCCACTGATAAGAGCTTCTAGAGACTTAGACATTTTCTTTGTCCTAGTACACAGAGGGAGACACCCTTACAAACGGATATTTCTCTTATAAGTGTAAATGTCTCTTATAAAAGTGTAATTTCTACTCCATTTTCAGAGCTTCTCCTGTGTCTGCTAGTTCTTAAAAATAATCAGCCTAAAATAATCGTCATGCCAAAGAGGCATGTTTGAGGGGAGGGATATTTTGCTCCCCTTCACCAGCTTCTCAGGTTGCTTAGGAGCACAAACCAAGGTTTACATTTCAAACTCCACAACGAAAGAGGCTCCTGAGCAAGCCAATTCAAACTGTCTCTCTTGGTAGAAATCTAAGTGGTACAATAAAGGAACTACTGGTTAAAGAGTGTCAGCAGTCAGTTGGCTCCGGGCGGGGGCGGGGGTGGGGGAAACGACATGACCATACATTTCCACGCCATTGCTGGCTCAAGCATTTTATCATGATTGTTTATTACGTCCCAGAAGAGACTGTAAATTCCATTAGACATTTGGGACAGTTTTCTCTCTCAAGATCTGAGAAAGAGATCATTTGGTTAAAAAACAAATTGAGAGGAACCGTAACTTATTTTACCCAGGTGACAAACTGCTTTATCTAAGCATTAGAAGTGGAAGGGAGATAATATTTAACATTTATTTGAATTGAAAAATAAAGTCAGATTTTCTTTAAGGATTTCCATTCCCTTTCACCTAATTAACTCCTACTCTTCCTCAACTCTCCACTTAAATGTCACTTCCTCAGGGAAGCCCTCCCAGACCACCTCCTAGTATACATTCCACTAACACCTCCTTCATTGCAGTCTTCCCATTTGTGACTTGCTGTTTATCTGTGAAATTCTTTAAGATCTCTCTCTCTCATTAGAACAGAAGCTCATAACGGCAAGAATCATGTCAGTTTTAGGTCCACCATTGGTTGGTGAGCAGGGAGACGGTTAATATTTTGCACATTTCTTTAAAAGTTAGTTTGCTTTGGCTGATTGGTTTGACAATGAGGACTGGCTGTGCCATTCGGTGTACAGCAGACACTTTCCATTAACTGAATGAGCTAAATGAGCTGTGCTGAGATTTCAAAGCAATAAAAGTAGATTTAAAGTATGTGCATAATGTACAGTACATCAGAAATCATGTTCTCTGCAACTATTTAACCTATGATTTTACAAATATAAAATGTCAATTCAAAATGTACAAGAGAAAATTTGAAAATTAAATTTTTAAAAGATGAAATATATGGAGAGGTACATAGCTGTTCAAAATTCTTTTGAACAGAAATGCTTGAACGAAACTGAAATAGTACAATCACTGCATGAACACAGGACTCCCGCTTCTACTCTTCCTGGGTGGGCGTCAGTCAGCATCTGCTTGAACACATTCCGTGCTGGGGAAGTTACTACCCTACATGCTAGCTCAAAGCACTGTTGGAAAGCTCCATTTGTGAAAAAGTTCACCTAGCTTGAAGTCGAAAACTGTCTCTTTGTTGTTTCTATTCACCCAACTGTGGCCTTAACTCTGCCACCGGAGCTAGAATAGCCCCTCACCCACTGAGCAGGCTTTTAATGATTCCAAGATAGACACATCCAATATCCAACCCTTTAAAAATTCTGTATTATATTATTTCTTGGCAGGGCACCATCCTTCTTTGAAGATCTCCATTCCCCTTCACCTAATTTATAGACTCCTACTCTTCCTCAGCAATCAGCTTATTTATTTATTTATTTATTTTTGCGGTACACGGGCCTCTCACTGTTGAGGCCTCTCCCGTTGCGGAGCACAGGCTCCGAACGCGCAGGCTCAGCGGCCTTGGCTCACGGGCCCAGCCGCTCCGCGGCATGTGGGATCCTCCCGGACCGGGGCACGAACCCGTGTCCCCTGCATCGGCAGGCGGACTCTCAACCACTGCGCCACCAGGGAAGCCCTCAGCAATCAGCTTAAATGTCACTTCCGGCACCTCCAAGCAATGTGTCCATTTTCTAGCAGGGAAAGGGGGAAGGCAGAGGGTGAAATACACAGCCTGTCCTTAAACAGCTTGTCCTTTTAAAAAAAATTCTGTAGAAAGACATCTCAAAAAAAAAAAAAAAAGAAAGAAAAAAGAAAGCCTTCTCTAATCACTTCCATCTACATTTCATTGGCTGTGTCACAAGGAAACTCTTAGTGGTAAAGGAGGCTGGGAATTCTAGTATGTTGCTTTCCGATTACTCTTATAGAAAGCCAGCCATGGGTATAAGGTGAGCAAAGTGATAAATCACATATTGGCAAAATTACAAGCTATGGTTTTAGAAGTTATTTGGAAGACTGTAAAGTAAACTAAATAATCAGCTAACAAAGTAGTTATTAAGACAAAACAAACCTTTGACAATGTGTAAAGCTACGCAATTTTCTAGCTGGGTCAAAGCAAAAATATAAACAGTTCACCAAAAAATGTAGATTCGCAAAAAAATAAAAGGTAGTATATATGGCCTGACATTGCTTTGCTCTTAAAATTTTCCAGTGACTTCTCTTTCCACTCCCAACTCCAACCACCCTACCCCAAAGTGTTAAATGGTTGTGACGTTCACGTTTCCTAATCAGCATGTAAGTCAGAAATTCCTAAAATGCATTTTAAATTGTGAATCACACCAGGACATGACTTTGTCTATAAAGCAATTTGATTTTTAAGGCAACTTAATTTTAAAAAGACTTGCACACAAATGTTCAGTTGATTACGATTAAGACCATTTTCTTCTGGTGAATCAGCATGATTTCTTCATCAAATTATGCATTTTGTCTGCTTTGTGGAACATTGGCAGTTTCATTTCCTGTTAAGGAAACAGTATCTTCAAAACTCAGATAAACCTTTGCCTTTACTATTTGAGTACTGGAAATAAACCAGGAAAAATCTCAAATAAGTCTTCATGATTATTTAAAGGTTTAGAAGGGGATTATTTGTTCTGATTGAAAAAAATTATCTTTTCATGTGAGTACTTTATATGGAAGGTCATTTCTGAAGCTTCTGTGGCTGATGCGGTTGGATTCGTACCTAACTTCTTTCTTCTTGTAAAATAGAATCCTGTCATCATCACAATCTATACTCTCCCACCTGGACTCTCAGCAGGAACCCTGGGGTGGCTCCAGGGGTAAGAGCCCCAGTTCTCTCAGTATACATTGCATACAAACATCCTAACAACTTTTTTCAAAGTGTTTCATTATTAGTGTTTTGTTTGAGAAAAAGTCCAAAAGAGGATCTGGTGAAAAGTCTACAGGATAAGGAACATGAGGAGAAAGAGACAGCATTTTGAAATAGAATCACATGATTTGCAAGCAGGGAAAAAGCAAGAAGAAAAAAAAAAGAGGGGTGGTGAGAAATCATAGAGAAATTGTGCTGAGTGGCAGCGAAGAGAGGCTAGTACCATACTGAACATTTTTTGAAGTGTCTGTATAGGCGTTGGTATGACAGTGACCTTAATGTACCAATAGCATCCTGTAGACAATACAGGGGGGCTACATATAAGGTTGTTTGGTTTCTGTTTTTTTTATGGAACGGTCCAGATTTTTAGTTTTCTGTCTAGAAAGCAAAAAAATCAAAAGTGCAAATACCATGGCCTGCAGAGGCCCTAGTTTTCGCCCAGCACACTCCCCATCTCCCTCCTTCTGTTCATTAGCAGAACTCCCCTTCCACCTACATGGTCCTGGTGTCCTGGTAAGATTATCAGTCAGGATGCCCTGCTCCTTTCGAAGCTCCCATCACCCCAGGACTTGGCTCAGGGCTGGGTGTACCCGGGCTCCACAGCTCCCACTAGTTCACAGGCTAGAGGCTGTAGCCAGGAGCTGTTGGCTGCCACCTTCCTCGCCTTGAGGGAGCACCTGCTGTGAGAGGCCTGTGGGAACCAGAGCCAAGCGCTGGGTTTGACATGTTCCTCCTCCCCTTGAACTCTTAGCTCACGCTCCACCGTGAACCACAGCCTCCCCATTTATAGGTTGCTTCATATTCTTGAATCTACCCCATGAGGGTAGCTCTTCTCTCCACCTAGGTCCTAAATGGCTTGGCAGCAGGCGATGTTGTGTTGGGTTTTTTTTCCCAAGAAACAAGGAAATGTAGTTAAGATCTGTTCAATTATTTTCTTGTGACAGAAAGTATACTAAAACCAGAATGTTTTTCTAATAAGCAAGCACACTAGATGGTTGCTTAAAAAACAGCACTTATGGTACAGAACTTACATTATCTCGTTTAATCTGCACACCTAACCTGTGAGGTGGATGTTCAAGTTTATGACCTTGGAATTTTGAGCTGAATTATAAATTGCAATGAACGCAAGTACCTCTGACTCCAAATTCTGTATAAGAAAACAAACGGCCCATAACACCTCCTCTTCACGCCCCCCCCCCACCCCCGGCAACCAACAAGCAAACTTGCACCACCTTGTTATTCCTGGTTATCTCAGGGATAAAGGATGTTCAAAGACAAGGCCTTACAAGCTGAATAAACTGGACAAATTATCCACTTGAATTTCATCAAATACATTTCCCAAGCAACAAAGTAGGTGATTCAGCATAGAAAAAACTAACTGCTCATGAAGATAACACATTTTCTGAGAGTGCCTTTGGCCAACCTTAATAACTGTCTCCGCAGGAGAGGCCTACATTTGGGGAATGGAGGGAGGGAGGACAAGCCAGTTGTTGGACTGGGACCTTCCAGAACCACAGATGTGACCCTTAACAAGATAGCTGACCTGGGCCTTTCATTTCTTTGACTTTATTTATGCTTTTAATTCCAAAGTTGCAAATAACAGGAAATGAACCACAGTGTTAGCCAGTTAACATCAAAGGTAGAAGGAGACCAGGAGGCCGACTGTGAAAAAGAATTAAAAGGGTAAACATTCCAGTGAGTCACAAGCATTCAAACCTCACTAGAACCACAAGAAGCAAATAGTGTGGGAACGCAGAAGTGGACACCCCAAGGAAGAGCAGACCTGGAGCTCTTTGAAAAGTATAAAGTTCTATACAAATGTGAGAAATAAGACATAAGTCACAGGGAAAATATTCATAAGACAGAAAAATGATTTTTAATGGAAATTAACTTGGAGATATACTGACCTGCACTACGTACACGCTAGCCATTTGTTCTTTCTTGTAGAGAGAATAATCCTTGAAGGATACTTGCTCTTATATTTTTCAGACCATAAATATCACAGATTATATGGTACTTCAACTTTGAAATGAAAGTTTGTGTGCTGTGTTTTAATAAAAATGGTAAATTTACAAATCATGGTGCTGAGAGGAAAGCAGTAGCAATCTGCTTTTTCTCTTTGGCACAGTGGTTCCCAGCCTTGGGGAGTCTTACAAAATACTGATAACTGGGTTCCCCCCGCTCACCTGCTGGAGAGAACCTGATGTCATTGGTCTGAGTACAGCCTGGACATCGGACATTTAAAAATCACCCCAGGTGATTCAAATGTGTGGTTAAGGGCAAGAACCACTGTCCTCAAAATTGCTTAGAAAGCAAGGCAGCTGCCCAGAGGAAGAAGGGAATTTCTTTTGAAAAAAAAAAATTATTTATTTGGCTGCTCTGGGTCTTAGTTGCAGCACGTGGGATCTTAATTGCCGCATGGGCATGCGGGATCTTTAGTTGGGGCACGCGGGATCTAGTTCCCTAACCAGGGATCGACCTGGGGCCCCTGCATTGGGAGCACTGAGTCTTAACCACTGGACCACCAGGGAAGTCTCGGGGAGTTTGAGGTAGATGGAATCCATAGTTCTGATTCCATCCCCCTTAGCTTAGCACCCTCCACCACAGGTGTATCCTCAGAGAGTTTCTACTCCAAGAAATCTGGGCATCAAAAAAAACTTTTAGGGAATTCCCTGGGGGTCCAGTGGTTAGGACTCCACACTTTCACTGCCGAGGGCGCAGGTTCAAACCCCGGTCAGGGAACTAAGATCCTGCAAGCCGCTCGGTGTGGCCAAATTAAAAAAACAAAACAAAAAAACCCCTTTTAATTTTCCCATTCTTTCAGATGTTTGGGAGAAAAGGGTATAAAGGAAAAGTTCCACAGCTGGCATCTGTCATGCTGGGTTTGCTCACCACCACTTAGGCTGAGTTTGAACGCCAAAAATGTTCGAAGTTAGACTGTTTAAGAGATGTGACCTGCATGTGTGTGTGTGTTTTAACGACAATCAGAGAAATCTGGTGTAAAGGTGCATGACATCACACTTATTGCTACCTCCATCTGACCAAAAGCTCAGGTAACTTTAGTCATAAAAATATTTATGTAATGATGCACAAGCGGGAGCTTTAGTTTCTGTCTAGGTTTATTTCACCTAACAATTAAACAGCGCTAGATGAGGGAAAAAGTGATCTGTAACTTCCCTTTGTCTCTGAGAACTCATTCTAGTAAAGTAAAATGAGGTTTAATGAGAGGAGGTAAAAAAATAGTATAAAGAAGTGAAAATCAGATTGAAAATGAAGATACATTTTCAAGTCTGATCTCGAAATGAAACGTTCACTGCTGTGACTTCATTACAATTTCATTTTGATCATTTCAATTTGATATAAATTCTGCTCCACCTTTTTTTCTGTGTCTGCCAAAAACATTGGTATTTCCTTGATGTACACTTCTGAATCTGCAAAGAGATTAAGATTCACATATCTCTGGGTTAAAACTGCAAGAGAAAAACACCATGGAAGTTCCTCAAAAAGTTAAAAATAGAACTACCACATGATCCAGCAATCCCACTTCTGAGTATTTATCTAAAATGGCTGAAAGCAGGTTCAAAGAGATATCTGTACACTCAGGTTCATAGCAACATTATTCACAATAGCCCAGAGGCAGAAGCAACCCAAATGTCCACAGATGTATGAACAGATGAACAAAATGTGGTATATACATACAGTGGAATATTATTTAGCACTAAAAAGGAATCCTGTCACATGCTACAATGTGGATGAACCTCGAGGATATTATGCTAAGTGAAATAAGGGCAGTCACTAAGGACAAATACTATATTATTTCATTTATATGAGGTATCTATCTAGTCAAATTCATAGAAACAGAAAGCAGAATGGTGGTTCTCAGGGGTTGTGGGGAGAAACGGAGTTGTCATTTAATCGGTATTATAGGGGAGCAAAACTTGCCATCCCAAAATGTGTCTCTTCGGCATGTGGATTATTTCGAGCTGAAAACAACCAAGGCCCAAGACTCAGAAAGAACCTCTGACCTGCCGCCTCACTGCCTAAAAGAATTTAGGTAAAAGGCCTGCTCCCCAAATAGAGCTATCACCAGAGAGCTCTGTAAAGAACATGGGCGAGGTGTGATGAAGGAGACTCAGCAGGGCCTACAGAGATCAGAGTCTACTATGTACCCCACTGTCTCTGCCTGGCCCAGCAAACATTGTTTATGAAACATTTGCTTATGGTTCCATCTTCACAATGAATTGCCTTCCTCTCCTTTGAAGTCCCAAACCACTACCCCCAACATGCTCTTTTGTCTTTAGCTGAAGATGGTATTCAAGGTGAGGGCTTAGGCCGTTTTGGGGAATGACTTAGTTTCCCTGGGTCTCTCCCATGTATACATGTTATTAAACTTTTGTTTGATTTTCTCCTATTAATTTTTTCATGTCAATTTAATTCTTAGACCAGCCAGAAAAACCTAGGAGGGCAAAGGAAAATTTCTTCCTCCCCAACAGTACAGAGTTTTAGTTTTGCAAGATGAAAAAGTTCTGGAGATTTTTTCACATCAATGGGACTATATTTACTACTACTAAACTGTACACTTTAAAATGGTAAATTTTATGTTATGTGGTTTTTATGACAAGTTTTTAAAAATCTTGGTTTCAAACGTCAGAAACAGAATCTGGGTAACTTAAAGGAAGAAAATTTGGAAGATGATGTGATCACTCATGGATCAAATCTGAGAAGGCTGAAGAGCCAAACTTTAAGAACAAGAAAGACTGGGAATCAGGAAATTGGGTGGTCCCTTGAAGTTGGTGAGTTTTGCATGTTCCTTTGACTGGGAAGCATCCAGTAATAAATCTCGGGTTCATAAATATCATGGAGGAAAAAAAACTAAAAAAGGAAGGCTGAGCTAAAGGAAGTCAAAGGGTTTAGGCAGCAGGTGCCCTCCGTTCTAAATTGGGACAGGAACAGTCGTGCAATTGCAGACTCTGAAACAATAAAAGGCAGAGGACTCAACAGTACTCTGAAAAGGTATTCCATTGTGATGTATTTTGATCTGAGTCTGTTCTCATTCTATTAAAAGAAAAGTCTCTCTTTGGTGGGAACTAAAAACAAAATCTGATTCATATTGAATTTTTTCCCAAAAGTTACACAAAGGGAAATAATAATGCCAACTGTGAGAATTGAAGTGGAAATCAGATCTCAGCCCGACTAGAACAACCAATGGGGACAATAGACAATAACTGTGACTCTAATGAAATTCATTTCTCAGCTGAAGGCACTGGGCCTATGTTTCTCTTGTTCTATTCTTAGTACTAAATTTAACTTTTTCCCTTTCAGGGCAACAGCTCTCTTCAGTTTGAAACAATAGATATTCACACTGCATTCCATATTTTCTGGGTTCTCAGTGTTGCCTAAAATGTCATGACCTCCTCTCTTCCCCCACAATATTTCCCTTTCTGGGGGGGGGGTCACAGCTGTTTTCAGCACATGAGAGTGGAGAGCTGGGGTAGGCGGTGCAAATCTACGCATCAGGAGCAGTAGTGATGAAGTGAGGGAAGGCACAAAAGCTGTATCTTACTCATCTCTTCCTCTCCAGTGCTATGCTGCCATTTGCTGGCATTCAGGAAATTTTGTTGAATGAATAGGACAGACAAATTTAGTATCTTTCTACACATGAAAATGAGCTAAAAGTTTTAAAGTAAAAGTGGTTGTTGCATTACAACACCTCAATAAATGCTAAAGTAATGTGTGGCTGAATGAACTAGATTTCCTAGTAACCATGCCCGCTGTTGCCTTTTAGGTGGTTGTGGTGCAGGGCCCAGCTGCCTACTAAATACACTCTCCAATTCTCTCTCACATTAAGAGAATCCCAGTTTTTCACTTGGCATATTGTTTCTCAGCTAAAAGACATTTGTCAGACTCCATTGTAGCTAGGTTAAGTTATAGTCAACAAGTAAGCTGAAGTAATGGGTGGAAGTTCTGGGAAGTCTTGGAAGGGAGGTGGCATATGCACCATCCTCTCTTCTTCTATTCTGCTGCTTGGAACTATGGTGTGATGGCTGGAGCTCCAGCAGCCATTTTAGACCATAAGGATAAAGAGTCTATCCTAGAGATGGCAGAGCGGAAAGCTGAAGGGAGCCTTAGTCCCTATGACCATGAAGCTGTCACACCAGCCCTTGGACTGCTTACTCCTAAGGTTATTTTATTGGGGAAATAAACTTCTGTATTTTCAGCCACTAGTTTTAGGCTGAACCCAATCCTAAGAGATACAGCTGTGATCTCAGAAAATAAAGAACTAGGAGAGAGGTCTCAGACCCTCCCCTTTCGCTCCTTAACACATCACACTCAGTTTAGGGAGGGTACCAGTCCTCTACCTTACAAAGGTATCCCTTTGTTTTCATGATATATTCCTGTATTACTGCAAAGGTAGTTTAATTTGACTGGCAGTCTCCTGGCTCCTGACTCCTCTTCCGTATTGCTAGAAGACAGTTCAGTGCCACGGTGCTTACCAAAGACTCCCCTTGGCCTCTCTGCCGCCTTCCCTTGTGACCTCTTCTAGGCCTGCCTTCTCCCTACGGCAAAACTGTCCAACACCCTCTTGCAATCTGATTAAACTGATTCACAGTGAGAATGAATAATAGTCTTCATCTAGGGAGAAGGGTAGGCGAGCACACATTCTATGGGTGTATAATTCAGAATGCATTTGTCACTTGGGGAGAGTGAGAGTGGAACATGGTTGTAAAATGATTTGTGAGGTCACAAAGGCGGTGAGGCACAGGTCTGGGACACGAATCCAGGCCTTCTACCTCCTGGTTCAGTGTTCTTTCCTTCAAGCCAAGGAGTCAGGCACATTAGGCACTCCACTTCAAAACTGGTGTTGCCATGTCCAGGAAGAGCATGTGGAGGGTGAGACGAGTGCCTTATGAGCTCTGCCAAGTTATAATCTGTTGGCAGAGCTGAAGCCACAGGAGTGGGAAGCACATGGGGAGGATCACAGGCTGAACTTTTAACCCCAAGGCTCTGAGCGGCACATGATGGGAAAGGGAAGAGGCTCCCACTGTGTGCACGTGACTTCTCTCGTGTGGCTCTTTCATGGAAGGCTTGCGAGGAATAGATGAAACTGCCCAGAAGGCATCTCTATTGCTTCTTCCAGGGCTAAATTTGTGGTATGGGTCTCGTATCTTCTTGGTGATATTCAGAAAACAGGCTATAGAGAAATCATTTTTTTAAGTTGTAAAATTAACATAATGTAAAATTTACCATCTTAACCATTTTTAAGCACACAGCTCGGTGTCATTAAATACATTCACATTGTTGTGCTACCATCACAACCATCCATCCACAGGACTCTTTTCATCTTCCCCAACTGAAACTCTCTCCTCATTAAACACTAAGCCCCTGTTCCTTTCTCTGCAGCCCTCAACAATCACCATCCAACTTTCCGTCTCTATGAATTTGACTACTCTAGGTGCCTCATATAAGTAAAATCATACAGCATTTGTCCTTTTGTGTTAGGCTTATTTCACTTACCTTAACGTCTTCAAGGCTCATCCACGTGGTAGCATGTGTCAGAATTTTATCCCTTCCAGGGCTGAATTATGTTTCATTGTATGGAGAGATATAGGAATTATTTTTAAAGAAAAGATACATACATGTGTACATAAACAAACACACTGAAGTTATCTGATACTGTACAAAGGGGTTGAATTTTGAGTCTATGCTTCGTGCGGTGAGTATAGAAGGAGCTGGTAGCCTTGCCACATATTAGGTGCCAGTGAAGAGAGACAATACAATGTGGGCCCGTCCTTCAAGACAGCTCACAGTCAACCTGGGAGGCAGACACAAGTAGCTTTAATACAATATGACAAACGTTACATCAAAATAGAGGTGAAACATATGAATTCTCCCTAGGAGGCGTCAGAATGATTACAGGGTGACCTTTTTTTTCAGCGTGACCTTTGACTAGGCCTTTGAGAACAACGAAGACGGGAGTATCTGGACTGGCGATCTCAATGTCAGGACTGAAACTCTCACAGGTGTTATGTGGGGTTCCTGTTGCGATGGTGGTGAAACAAATTATACCCAAACTTGGAAGCGGAAAAACAGCCCTTTATTTATGCTCATGGATTCTGTGAGTTGTCAATTCCATCACGGCTCAGCAGACACAGAAGGTTGCTGCTCCACTGCATCTCGGCTGGAAGACCTGAAGCCTGGCTCAGTCGCATGTCTGACAGTCTGCCAAGATCATAGCTGGAACCATCAGTGGAACACCTACACTTGGCCTCTCCGTGCGACCCGGGCTTCCTCACAGCATGGCGCCTGGGTTCTGAGGGCAAGCTTAGTGAGGCGACCAGGTGGAAGTCACGTTGCCTTTTCTGACCTAACCTCAAAAGTCATGCAGCTCACTTCTGCTGCATCCAATTTGATATGAGGAAATCACTAAGGTCGGCCCGCACTCAAAGGGAGGAGAATTAGATTCCTCCTTTTGGTGGGAGGTATGGCCAGGTTCTACAAGAACATGTGGAACCAGAAATACTGCTATGGCCATATTTGATCATAGCAGGTTTGGTGGTACATGCCAGAGGCTGGAACTATCTTGGCATGGGGACTCCCTGTGCGACAAAGGCCGAGTCCACGAGTACAAATCAGCTACAGGAATATAAAGAGTGGTAATCTTAGGCCACCATTCCAGCCCTTGCAATGACTAATTTCAGTAGTGAGCAGGTAGTAATGGCCATGTGTCTATCTTTCATTTAGGACTGACCGATTCAGACCTACTAAGCCCCTAGGGTTCTTGAATACAATGGGGGGGGGCTTGAGAGAGAGAGTGCAATATTGGATTGGCTACTAATTTGGGTATGTGGGTGTTTGAGCAATTAACTTGGTTACAGGGAAGTGACATTTGTACCTCCAAGCTGGTGAAAAGGTCATACCTACTACAACTTTCATATGCTAATTTGTAGGCCTACCTGCCCCTCCCACCAGATTAGAAGCTCTTTTAAGGACAGGACCCATCTTACATGGTCTCCCCAAAGGATTTAACAACAAGCTTGGCCTTTGGAATTACACAATTCTTTCTTTTTTAACATTTTTATTGGAGTATAATTGCTTTACAATGGTGTGTTAGTTTCTGCTATATAACAAAGTGATCAGCTATACATATACATATATCCCCATATCCCCTCCCTCTTGCATCTCCCTCCCACCCCTCTAGGTGGTCACAGAGCACCAAGCTGATCTCCCTGTGCTATGCAGCTGTTTCCCACTAGCTAGCTATTTCACATTTGGTAGTGTGTATATATCTCCATGCCACTCTCTCACTTCGTCCCAGCTTACCCTTCCCCCTCCCCGTATCGTCAAGTCCATTCTCTATGTCTTCGTCTTTATTCCTGTCCTGCCCCTAGGTTCTTCAGAACCATTTTTTTTAGATTCCATATGCATGTGTTAGCATACAGTATTTGTTCTTCTCTTTCTGACTTACTTCACTCTGTATGACAGACTCTAGGTCCATCCACCTCACTACAAATAACTCAATTTCATTTCTTTTTATGGCTGAGTAATATTCCATTGTATATATGTGCCACATCTTCTTTATCCATTCATCTGTCGATGGACACTTAGGGTGCTTCCATGTCCTGGCTATTGTAAATAGAGCTGCAATGAACATTTTGGTACATGACTCTTTTTGAATTATGGTTTTCTCAGGGTATATGCCCAGTAGTGGGTTTGCTGGGTCATATGGTAGTTCTATTTGTAGTTTTTTAGGGAACCTCCATACTGTTCTCCATAGTGGCTGCACCAATTTACATTCCCACCAACAGTGCAAGAGGGTTCCCTTTTCTCCAGACCCTCTCCAGCATTTATTGTTTGTAGATTTTTTGATGATGGCCATTCTGACGGGTGTGAGGTGATACCTCATTGTAGTGCTAACTTGCATTTCTCTAATGATTAGTGATGTTCAGCATCCTTTCATGTGTTTGTTGGCAATCTGTAAATCTTCTTTGGAGAAATGTCTATTTAGGTCTTCTGCCCATTTTTGGATTGGGTTGTTTGTTTTTTTGATATTGAGCTGCAAGAGCTGCTTGTAAATTTTGGAGATGAATCCTTTGTCAGTTGCTTCATTTACAAATATTTTCTCCCATTCTGAGGGTTGTCTTTTCGTCCTGTTTATGGTTTCCTTTGCTGTGCAAAAGCTTTTAAGTTTCATTAGGTCCCATTTGTTTTTGTTTTTATTTCCATTTCTCTAGGAGGTGGGTCAAAAAGGATCTTGCTGTGATGTCATAGAGTGTTCTGCCTATGTTTTCCTCTAAGAGTTTTATAGTGTCTGGCCTTATGTTTAGGTCTTTAATCCATTTTGAGTTTATTTTTGTGTATGGTGGAATCACACAATTCTTGATTTAAATCTCAACTCTGCCACGTGCTAGCTGTGTGGACTTGATTATGCCAGACTTAAGGGTCCTCATCTCAGAATTATTAAAATGATTCAATGACATTATTTTGCCCTGCACCAAGAAGGCAGCCAATAAATATTAGTTTCTTTCTTTCCCACTCAAAAATGTATGGTCAGGGGCTTCCCTGGTGGCGCAGTGGTTGAGAGTCCGCCTGCCGATGCAGGGGACACGGGTTCGTGCCCTGGTCCGGGAAGATCCCACGTGCCGTGGAGCGGCTGGGCCCGTGAGCCAAGGCCGCTGAGCCTGCGCGTCTGGAGCCTGTGCTCTGCAACGGGAGAGGCCACAACAGTGAGAGGCCCGCGTACCGCAAAAAAAAAAAAAAAAAAAAAAAAAAAAGGTTCCCCAATTCCCACAATGATAGGAGGAGTTGGGAGGCAGGAAGGGACCAGGGGCTTTAGGAATAAGAAAGAGGAGCTGGCATGCCTTGGGGAGCAGGGAGGAAGCCCAGTTGCTAGAGCAAGTTAAATCCATTTCATTCATTGATGAAATAAATATTGATTCCATCTCACTAGGTCCTAAAGACTATGCAAGAAGCTGGGGATACAGCAATGAGGAAGAACAAGGTCTCTATCTAATCTTTGCAGACTTTTGGAATTTATACTAGTCATTAGTATATTCTATGTGGGGAAAAGATGGTGTAGACAAAAGATAGACAAACAAAACATAGTGATAGTGCAAGAAGGAAAATAAAACTACCTTACACTGGTTGATTGGAACCCACCCAACTGAAGATCGATTTAGGTCAAGACCTGGATGTCAAGGAGCTAGGCTTGCAAAGATCCAGGGCAGGGCTGCTAACCCCCAGCACTACTGACATTTGCGGATGGATCATTCTTTGTTGTGAGACTGTCCTGTGCATTGCCAGAAGTTCAGTAGCATCCCTGGCCTCTGCCCACAAGATGCCAATGGCACCCACTCTCCTAAGTTGAGACAGCCAGAAATGTCTCCAGACATTGTCCAAGTGTCACCTGGGGGGCAGAATTGCCTGATTGAGAACCACTGGGCCCAGCCTGCTTGGCCTCACCAGTTCCAGCTGCCCCTCCCTCTCAGTGAATCTGTCAACTGTGACAACTGGCAATAGATCTTGAAGATGAAAGAGGTAAACCATGAAGTGAGAATACTTCCTGGTTCAACCCTTCTTCATGGGCTGCTCTTCTTCCCCACTTGCAGCCTGAAACTGGGGTGAAATAGTATCAGAATACCACAGAGTACACAGTCAGGCGGGTACCATGGGACTGGGTTCTGCATCACTCCCCTGAAGAGGACCCCCCAGCAGTCCATCAAACTTAGAGGAGGGCCAGGCAGCCACATTTCTATCATTTAAGACCGGATTTTTAGTTGCTTTTAGCAGTTGTCTTAGTTAACTGGAAAAAATAAATGTAAACAACTCTACCTCAAATTTTATCATGTAAACTCACCATCTCTAAATATCATCAGCTTCCTAGAAATAAGCCACAAATAGAAGTAACTGAGCTAATATCACTTGAACTTCCTAAGTATACTTTTATTACA
Organism: Lagenorhynchus albirostris; assembly: GCF_949774975.1. NCBI lineage: Eukaryota > Metazoa > Chordata > Mammalia > Artiodactyla > Delphinidae > Lagenorhynchus > Lagenorhynchus albirostris. The sequence goes on along the minus strand of NC_083116.1, from coordinate 112,175,339 downwards.
TTTTGAGAAATTCCCTCATTTTCATTTCAGAGACTATGTATAACACGATATGGGACAGAACAGGGTGTTGGGGCAGAGTTCAGGTAATAGGGGTGTTGCTTGGGCAATGCAGGACACAAGGTCTTTTTTTTTCATTTTTAAAATTGTGATTTAAAAAAACAACATAAAACCTAACATCTTAACCATTTTTAAGTATGCTATTTTTAAGTTCAGTACTGTTAAGTATATTTACATTGCTATGCAAAAGAACTTTTCCATCTTGAACTTTTTCATTTTGCAAATCTGAAACTCCAGAACTCCAGAACCCTTTCATTTTGCAAATCTGAAACTGTACCCATTAAACAAGAACTCACCCTAGTTCCTGGCAACTACCATTCTTTCTGTTTCTATGAATTTGACTATAGTAATACCCCCTTAACCATGGGGGATACATTGTTCCAAGACCCCCAGTGGATGCCTGAAACCACAGATAATACCGAACCCTATATACATACAGGCATACCTCACTTTATTGCATTTCACTTTATTGTACCTTGTAGACACCGCATTTTTTACAAATTGAAGGTTTGTGGCAACTCTGTGTCAAGCAAGTCTTTTGGTACGATTTTTCCAAACATTTGCTCATTTCAGGTCTCTGTGTCACATTTTGGTAATTCTTGCGGTATTTTAAACTTCTTCATTATTATTATACTTGTTATGGTGATCTGTGATCTTTGATGTTACTATTACAAAAAGATTATGACTTGCTAAAGGCTGATGATGGTCAGCATTTTTTTAGTAATAAAGTTTTTTTTTTTTTTTTTTTGCGGTACGCGGGCCTCTCACTGTTGTGGCCTCTCCCATTGCGGAGCACAGGCTCCGGACGCGCAGGCCCAGCGGCCACGGCTCACGGGCCCAGCCGCTCCGCAGCATGTGGCATCTTCCTGGACCAGGGCACGAACCTGCGTCCCCTGCATCGGCAGGCAGACTATCAACCACTGCGCCACCAGGGAAGCCCAGTAATAAAGTATTTTTACTTAAGGTACATACATTGCTTTTTTAGACAAAATGCTATTGCACACAATAAACTACAATACAATATAAACATAACTTTTATATGTCCCAGGTGGGATGGTGCAAGATTTCATCACACTACTCATAATGGTAATTTAAAACTTACAAGTTGTTTATTTCTGGAATTTTCCATTTAATATATTGGGAACTTGGTTGACTATGGGTAACTGAAACTGGGTAACTGAAACTGCAGAAAGCAAAACCATGGATAAGGGGGGACCACTGTACTTTAGATACCATATCAGTGGAATCACACAGTATTTGTCCTTTTGTGACTTATTTCAATTAGAATAATGTCCTCAAGTTTCATCTACATTGTAGCATGTTGACAGGATTTCTTTCCTTTTTAAAAAAATTTTTTGGGTTTTAGATTTCCTTCATTTTTAAGGCTGAGTAATATTCCATTTATGGATATATTACATTTTATTTATCTGTCGATGGGCATTTGGGTTGCTTCCACCCCCCAGCTATTGTGAATAGTGTTGCTATAAACACAGGTATGCAAATACATACACAGTCTTTTAAAAAACATCTTTATTGAGATATAATTCACAAACCATACAATTCACCCATTTAAAGTGTACAATTCAATAGTTTTCCATATATTCAGAGTTGTGCAACCATCACCTCAATTTTAGAACATACTCATTACCTCAAAAAGAAAACCATTAGCAGTCACTTTCCCTCCATGCCCCTGCCCATGATGGTCAGTTTTATGTATCAACTTGGCTAGACTACAGTCCCTAGGTGTCCAATCAAACACTAATCTAGGTACTGCTGTGAAAGTTATTTTCTAGATGTGATTAAGTCCATAATCAGTTGACTTAAATCTAAGTGGGCCTGATTCAATCAGCTGAAAGGCCTAAAAGCAGAACTGAGGTTTCCCTGAAGAAGAAATTCCACTTATGGACTATAGCTTCAGCTCACACCTGAGAGCCTGCCCTTCCTGATGTCCTATGGATTCTGGACTTGCCTAGCTAACCCCCACAATCACCTAAGCAAATTCCTTGCAATAAACCTCTCAGTATATATCTCCTACTTGTTCTGTTTCTCTAGTTGAACCCTGACTGATAACACTCCCACCCTACACAGCCCTAAGCAACCACTAATCTACTTTCTGTCTCTATGGATTTGCCTATTCTAGACATCTCAAGTAAATGGAATCATACCATATGTGATCTTACAATACAATATGTGACTGGTTTCTTTCACTTAGCATAAGGTTTTAAAGTGTCATCGATGTAGCATTTATCAGTACGTCATTCCTTCCATGGCTGAATAATATTCCATTGTGTGAAAATACATTTTGTTTACCTATTCATCTGTTGATGGACATTCAGTTGTTTCCACTGTTTGGCTGTTATGAATAATGATGCTATGGACATGTGTGTACAAGTTTTCATGAGGACCATGTTTTCATTTCTCTTGGGTATATACCTAGGAATGGAATTTCTGGGTCATATGAATACTCTAGGCTCAATATTGTGAGGAACTGCTGGACTGTTTTCTTCACATTCTCATCAATGCTTGTTATTGTCTGCCTTTTCTATTATAGCCATCCTAGTAGATGTGATGTGGTATCTCACTGTGGTCTTCACTTGTATTGCCCTAATGACTAAGGATGTTGAACATCTTTTTCATGTATTTATTGGCCATTTGTATACCTTCTTTGGAAAAATGTCTGTTCAAATCCTTTGCCCAGTTTTAACTGGGTTATTTGTCTTTCTATTGTTGAGTTGTAAAAGTTCTTCATATATCTGGACACCGACTCTTATCAGATATACGTCTTATTATACAAATATTTTCTGCACTCAATGGGTTGTCTTTTAATTTTCTTGATAGTATTGTTTATAGCACTAAAGCTTTTAAATTTTGAGATAGCCCAATTTATCTATCCTGTCGCTTGTACTTTTGGTGTTGTATCAGAGGAACCATTGCCCAACCCAAGGTCATGATTTACTCCTTTACCAAGAGTTACTCCTATGTCATCTTCTGAGAGTTCTGGTTTTAGCTCTTACATTTAGGTCTATGATCCCACACAGTCTAAAATCTTACCTATTTGGTAGTGCTTTCCCAGGGAAGTATTTATGGCACCATCAAAAAACAAACAAACTATTGTGTTTAAAACAAAATGTGCAATGTGTGCTCTTTAGCATTCTGATCTGGGCTGAGAACAATATTTGAAATGAGCTAGTGCTCTCTCTGTAGGACAAATAAATGCTTTCATAAGTACGTCACTTTTGAATGGAGTGCAGTTTATGACCTATTTACTTATGAACTAGCCCAAACAGCTTGCCTCCATAGCGTGAGGGAAGGAAGAAAGACTCTATTGTAAGAATCAGAAAAAAAAATCCAGTCACTAATTTGGTCTAAATAAGGGAGCTTAGTTTTTGGTGGCTTTCAAAAACTACTTTCTTGTTGCTTGAGGCAGACGAATAAAAACTGTTTTTTAATGTCTTGTGACCTGGAAATATTTAATGTAAATATAATAGTCCTTTTATATTTATGTTTTTCCTCTAAAGCAGAGGGGAAGATGGCACAACATAAATGAGACAAATAGCATCTCAACATGCTGTTTTGCGTGTCCCCAAGATTACCCACACATTCGGCAATTCGCTGAGATGACTCACAGGACAGCATACGGTTGTCCTCGTGGCTTAGGTTTATCACGGCAAAGCGTACACAACAAGACCAGCGAGAGAAAAAGACAAGGGCAGAATCTGGAGAAATGCACGCATAAGCTTCAGAGGCTCTCTCCCGCCCAGCCTAACAGGGATACATGAGTGTCTTCCCTTCTCCAGCAGAAAAACTGCCGCCACACACGTGCAATGCTTCTGCCGCAGGGAAGCCCATTAAAGAGACTCAGCACCCAAGGTTTTTACTAGGGGCTGGTCGCAGAAGCAGCCCCTGCCTAGCAACTACCAAAATTCACGAGCCCCAGAAGGAAATCAGGTGTTTGCCATAAATCACATCATTTGCACAAACAATCTACGTGACCTGACAGAGCAAAGTCTGGTGCCTCAGCCTTTATCAGCTTGGGGAACTTCTGAGAAGCTGAGTTTCCTAAGGGCCAACCCTGCAAGAAAGTCTTTCTAAAGATGGCAGTCTCAGGCCTGCTATGTTAACTCTCTTCTGCACAGAGGCCATCGCATTCACTTAAGCTCTAATTTGAAATTTACTTAAGGAAACATTCAAATTTGGTGTCTAATGATATTCTGATTTTGTCATCATTTTAGTGAGATGAAGTTTATACTATCAATGAATTTTAAAAAGTATATTACAACAGTAGATATTGTATGGTGCATGTTTAAGCTAAGAGATTTTTAAAGGACAGTGGCATACCTTACTATGCAAACAGATATTAATTTTAAATTAAACATATCTATCCATTAAAGCACGACTTGCAGGATCTCAGCTGGTACTACTCTTAGCCAGACATTAAAATTCCTATTCATACTGAAAGTAATCAGACATTAAATCTTGTCTAGGACTTCCCTGGTGGTGCAGTGGTTAAGTATCCGCCTGCCAATGCAGGGGACATGGGTTCGATCCCTGGTCCGGGAAGATGCCACATGCCTTGGAATAACTAAGACCGTGCGCCATAACTACTTAGCCCGCACTCTAGAGCCCGCGCACCACAACTACTAAGCCCGCATGCTGCAACTACTGAAGCCCACGTGCCTAGAGCCCGTGCTCCGCAACAAGAGAGACCACCATGATGAGAAGCCCGTGCACCGCAATGAAGAGTAGCCCCCGCTCACCGCAACTAGAGAAAGCAGCAAATACCCAGTGCAGCCAAAAATAAAATAAATAAATTTATTTTAAAAAAATCATTCCTCCAACCACACTCAAATTTGGGGTCACTAACAAAATCCCAGTATTGTGTCAAATAAGCATTTAAAGGACTCACTAATGACTTCACTTTTGAGTGTGGGGAGCAGTCTTCGCATCCTGGATTTTCCTCCATCTTTGCATTTGTTTTTTGTTCCACCTGTCCTGTACACTCCCAAAACAGGCCAGCACTGAAGTGAGTCTTCAGTGTGTACCTTCAGGGTGTACCTGAGAGGAGAGAGAATTTACGGAGTGACTTTGCCAATGCTGAGCCTGAAGACTACGTCACAGGTGGGAGGGTGGGCAGGGAGAAGAGTCACTTCCTTCGCTTTTCTTTTGCCTTCAAGAGTCACAGCTAAAGTTGAACAACTAAGTTCTAGAGCTGATTAAGATGATAAAGGCCCTTAAATGTGAAATATAGGTGACTCAGCACTGAACAAAATGTGAAATAGTGAAATGCTTGTTTATGAAAACAAACTTTTCTCCCACTGAGAAATGTGCTTGGCTATCATTTCATAAACTTAAATAAGCCTGAACTTCGGTTATATCTGGAGTTTGACCTAATTGTACCTTTAGAACTATGTGCTGGCTAATTATTGACTTGAAATCTGAACCTCTCAGAAGGGAAACAAAACATCAGACAGGAGGTAGACAGGGTGAAAACCAAAACCTCAAGCAAGTTTCTTTCAACCAGTGGTGAACAAAACCATTATTGCAAATATTTACTTTTAATTAAAATTAAGCCTCGGATGAGGGTGTAGTCCCACAAATATACTGCTGGTCCCTCTGACAGTGGCTTTTGCATTAACTTGGGTGGGTGCAATGAATTAAATAAAAAGTGAAAACGTACCCTCACAGTAAATTCCTCAGCTCCTATAAATAATCATGAATAGTGCTGGTCACAGACGAAAATGTTCCTCTAAATACCTAGCCTTTTCCAAAAGATTGTGCCAAGTGTGTTCATCAAGATAGGAGAATGAGGAAAACATAATCTCTTTTTTTTGCTGAGCTCAAGCATTCTGAATTTTATCTTTAAACTAATGAAAATCATCATTACTCATTACTTGGCCTAATTTTAACTGTCACAGATTTGCTATTTAACCACAAGCTAGTTGCATTTTTCTATCTCTATATGTGAACACAGGCATTTTACATATATTTTGAATTTTCTTTGAGCCATTTAGATATAATGTCATTGATCCATTTAGGGAAGTGCTTTGCATCACACAGGCCTCTACTGGGCTGGGATCCAGCACTGCACTTAGCACAAAAGCTGCTGACCCAGCAGCCCAGGCACCTGCTAGTCCACTGCCTGGGTGGGTGGTCCCTCAGCGGGCCTCGATTCTTCTATCTACTACTATTATTGTGACTCTGTCCCAAGGCGTGACATAGGTGATAAGATTGATGAAGGCATTCTTTAGCGCCACTAGTCTCTTTCTTTCCCACTGAAACAATTGCTTTTAAATCTTGATTTTTGACAAAGCAATCTTTCTTAGGACACATTATTACAGAATAAAACATGCCACATCTGTCTCTTCAGAGAAGCTTAAATCACTCTGTATGGTAGAGAACGTTGTCTCCAAAGCCCTAAAGTTATTCAAATAGAACCATCCTGATTAAGTTAGAGACAAATTGGATTGAGAGTCAGTCTTATTATAAGAAAAAATGGTCATAAGAAACAGAGTAAAGAGTGTAAATGTAAGTAGAGAGTATTACCTCAGGACAGAGAAAAACAGAGTACAAATGCACTGAGGTCAGGAAATAAGCCAAAAAGGAAAGATAGAAAATAGCATTAGAAAAGTATAAACAGCTAGGGAAATGTAAGATACTATAATATGAAAAATTTATATTCCCTGCAGTTCAAAGTTTATGGAAGGCATGCAAAAAGTATTAAATACAAAAAAAGGCAGCACTGGATACAAACAGCCATGAAAGGAAAAGATCACAGTATAAAAGCAACTGAGTTGCCCTGGGTGGGAGGTGATTCACTTGTTATCCTAAATATGGGCCAGATACTACTGGGTGCCAGCTCTGTGAGACCCACCGTCCTTGGAGGAGTTAAGAGATTTTAAGGCAGTGTTTCAACACGACTGAAGTGTTAAAAATGGAAGTAATACCTTCCAATTAGGAGACTCTGAAACACCTTTTGATTGATGATCTCCAGAGCACACTGCGGTGGGGGCCATTCCTTCATCTTCTCTAGATCAAGAGTGAGGAAACCTGTGGATTCTCTACTTTCTGGAGGTGACAGAGGAAGCCAAGGCAACGGGAAAAGCCTGAAACAATAATAGTATATTTATAGTGAGATATTATAATTTAGGCACAGCTTTAATGTATTTGGTTGACTGGTATAGTAACACGAAAGTATTTCAGTATAGCAGGAAATAAAAGATTTCTGGGTCACTAGGGGGATTATTCTGGAGACAAATATGCTTCGGCTCATTAATCCAGTAACAATGCTGGCACCGTTCCTGTCATCTTGGCTCTGTCAAATGTATTTAACATTAACATGTGCATGTTCCATTTGTGTATTGCTATCCTACCAACTGCTATCAGTTCTGGAAGGTCAACAATTTAGGAATTAAATTGACACTGTAAGAATACAAAGATGACTTATAATTTCTAAGCTTGACTGAAATTTGGAAATTCTCAATCCTCTTTCATATAGTTTCCCCACCCATCCTTCCTGGCTGGCTGACAAGTCAAAAGAAACTCCTGCTGTTCCCACCAGCACCGGGAAGACGGAGTTCAATGAGCTGTGCACTTAGAGGCCACAAAGGCAAATACAAGGCCTACATACAGAGAACCAACACACACAACCACATACCATTCCTCCGCTGGCAGAGGACAGAGACTACGTCATTATGCATCTCCCGCTGGCAGTCAAGAACCGGAAGATCTGTACAAGCTGGGAGGCAATGGCACACAATAAGGGGTCACGGTCATTGTTCTTTTGTATGTCTTCTCATCAGGGTCAGGCAAACTTTTACTTACAAGTTTTGCTCCTTGTGCTGGCAACAGAAGCATCGTCTCTCTGCTCCAGAGCCACTTTTCTCAACTTGACCTTTGGAGACTGCCTGACAGCTGATGCTAAGAAGCAGAGTGAATGGTTTTAACATACACACACACCATGCACACACGCATACCCCCCCACACACATACAGGTACACTCAGAGACACACACAGGGACATCAGATACACTTAAACTGTCACTCAATAAATAATAAGAGAAAAAAAAGCAGGACAACTTTTTTTTTAACTTAGAATTTTAATTATGTACATAAATAGCAACATGAGAATGAGGAGTTCTAAGACTTATACATTATCTCTAGGTGAAAGAATTTCAGATTAGTCCACTTGGAGTATGGCATCACCCAAGATAACAAAGAGGCCTAGTATAGTTTTTCCTGAAGAAGAATGCCAACTTACTACATTCAGTACTGACTTCTCTGCCATTTTTCTGTAGAAATACTGGTTTATCATATGGAGTTTCCAATGTTTACCTATAAATAAAAGAAAAAGAAAACCATAAATAAACAGTTCCCCCCAAAATAAAAACAGCTCTAAGGTTTTGCAGTTTGAAAATTCTTTAGGTTTAAGTGATCACATCAAATACTTATAATACCATTATATGACCATGAGGATGACAATGAGCCAGAGAAATCTGTAATTATTCCCATTTTATAAATGGGTACACTAAAAACCAGAAAGGTTTTGTGTTACATCAATACTACATGCAGATTCTCAGCTAGCTGGGTATCTGAGATAAACAGATGGATGGGTGAATAAATTAAAAATAAACGCTTAAATGGCACAGGACACACTACATCGCTCCCCTTCTGAAAACCAAACAACTACATTTCCATCCATCTGCTGGAGGAGAGCATGATTACATCATTGCTAGTCTGACGCATACCTTTCGTCACATCACCCCATCATTCTTTTCTGGAATGAAAGACACATCAAATCCAAAGACACCAAAGACAAACCAACTCTTCTCCAGATTGCCTTTTTCCTAATACATAATGAACCTACTTAGCAATTAGAGGTTTATAAATATTTCAGTTTTAATATAAAACTAAAAATTCTTAAACATCTAAACCACTAACTTACCTTTTCTATCTCTGTTTATTAATCTGTTTTGAACTTCTCTAAGAATTCAATAGATTTACTGCATTGTTAAAAAAAAACTACAAACTGCCAGTAATCTATATTAATAAGGATTCAATAGATCATGGTAGTCCATACTAGGAAATTATGAAGCAGCTAAAGGAGGAATGAGATAGATCTATAAGTACCAACAGGGAAAGATGTACACAACATATTAAGTGAAAAAAAAAGCAAGTTCATTCAATATAACTAAACATGACACTGTCTACAAAGTACTCTTACCAAAAAATTGAACCTAAATCTGATTTAGCCTTCAGATCCAACTATCAGTTTATGGGAAATGCAGAGAGGAGAGGAACCAAGAGATAAACAGAATGACACTAGATGGATGCACTCAGCCACAGCCAGAGCATGGGAAATTTAAAGGAAAAATAAGCCCAGTTTTTCAACAAATAAATGATAAGAGAAAAATGAGGGAGAAGGAACTATTACAGTTTAAAAGGGACTTAAGACATCTGAAAATAAAGACAGTTTATATCTTTGTAAAAAAATTAAAAAACAAAAAAATAAAAGGGACTTAAGAGACTCATCAGTCAAATGCAGTGGCAGATCTTGTTTGGATCCTGACTCAAACAAAATAACTGTAAAAAGTTATTAACGAGACAATCAGGGAAATCTGCAAACTACCTGAATATTAGATGATATTACGGAATTAGTGTTAATTTCTTCAGGTGTGATAATAAAACTGCACTATGTGCCTGCATGGAGCTTTCAGTATACTTGCAAAACAGTACAAGGAATATGATCTCATTCTATCAAAAACCCAAAAGCATGTATCGATGCGTGTGCATGTGCATGTGCACGTGTGTGTGTGTGTGTGTGTGTGTGTGTGTGTGTATTACACATAAAGAAAAAAGTCTGGAATGATGTACCTAACTATCAACAGAAATTACCTCTGGGAAAGGAATGGAGGACAAGACAAGCTTTAAAAATATTTATCTAAAAAAACTCTTTACAACAAATATGCATCACTTTTATAATTAAAAATTACGTCTCCTATAAAGAGCTAACAAAAATTAAAAATGAAATCAAGGCTGTGTATATAGTAAGCTGAACTCTGGCCCAGAATATTTTTGAAAGAATGAAGTGGATATGTACATGGTTTTCCTTTATTCTGTGGCTCGTTGCCCCTGTAAAGAAATATAACCATATTCAGTGTAAAGTCTCTGAAGGACACGTGTGACTTCCTGGCTGCTTACCCACCAGTCGCCTTTCTAACAGCATATCTGATGCACACCGGGCTCCACTTTCCAGAGATGCCAGTTCTGCGGTGGGGTCTACGCCTCTGCTTTTTAACAAGCTTCCCAGGTAATTTGTATAACAAAATTTGAGAAATGCTGATTTGGGGTTACTATATGAAAGGCTGTGATGTGAAAGAGGATCTGGATTTATTTTCTGTGACTGCTAAGGCAAGATCAGACCATTGTGTAGGAGTTACAAGGAGACGTATTTTTGCTTAGTATAAGAAACAGCTCCCTAAAAATTAAGACTGCCCAAAGATGGCTGTCCTGTGGGGTGCTTTTCCTATCAGTGGAGGTGAAAAGTGGGAACACACAGGGCTACAGAGAATTTACGCTTGAGGCTGGGGGTTGGGCCAGATGATCCTTTTCAAATTCTAAGATTATATGACTCTCTAGGTCTCTGAAAACACAGAGACAACTTGAGAAAGAAAACCTCAAACCCAGAGCTTTCATGAGTTTTAAAAGTAGCCATGCCTTATGATAAATGTGACACTGATTTTTTTAAACAAATTTCTATTATAAAGAAAATGCATATTCATTGCAAAAAATTCTAAAATACATAAAGTTATACAGAAGAAAAAATATAAAAATCATCCATAATCCTACTATCTGAAGATACATACTTAAATTTTTGTTGTATTTCCTGGTCATTATCCTCTCTAAAAATGTATCACACTAGCCTTTTTTTTTTTTAAATTTAATAATTGTGCATATGTTCCCATGCAATTAAATATTATTGAAACATAATAACATTCCTCTTTATGGACATACCATAATTAAACCATTTTCCTGTAGCTGAATATTTAGATTGTTTCCAAATTCAATATAATCTAATTACCATGAAATCATAAGTGCTATTATATAATTTTTAATATATACACAAAATAATATTAACATAACTAGTGTTTTCTACTTAGCAAGTACTCAATGGGTAAATATTGAACATATGAATGAAAACAAATGGTGAATTGAGTAAACGACCAGAAGAAATCACACTGATTGACTTTATCAGATACTATCCTAAATTTCTCTAGACTCAAGTTACTCAAATCCACAAAGAAAGACAACGACACCTATGAATTCCCTATGTCACTTACTCTATATAATTTTGAGCTTCTCTACAATAGTCATGCATTCAGCAAATGTTTATTGAATGATTATTAGATGCATACAACTGTGCTTACTATAGTGAAATGCTGTCTGAAAAAAAAATAAGCCTAGGAAATAATTGTTTGAAATAGGTTTATAGACAAATCCCAAATGTCGAGTTCTAGCTTGTATAAAAAACCCAGGTACTTCTCAGGAACAAACACAATTAAAAAGTCACAGCACTTAATCCCAGAAATTAAAGATGGAATGAAATATCATCCTGACCCTTATGTGTCCACACGAAGTTGAAATGGCTATAATTAATCAAATTAAATTAATTAAAGACAAGTCATTTCAATTGGTGCTAATAATGCTAAAAATAACCACAGAGTTTTCTTGTTCTTTACCTGATTAAAATGGGCAGAGCATGGAGTATCCTACTTATTTCCGGGTGAATTCTTCACATTTTCCGACTTGTAAAACAGAAAGTAAGAATATTAATGCAGTTTGAAAAGAAATAGTAAAACTTCTAAAGAAATAGTAGACTGTTTCAAAGTGCACATCTTCACCTTGTGACTGAATATTATCTGATGCAAAGTGACCCATGTCTCGGTAAACTGAAGGAATTACTAGGGCTCCCTGAGGGCCCTGCTGTAGAAAGTGACTCAGGCACAGAGGAGAGCAGGAAATAAAGCTCCATTAATCCTCACTACACAGATTCGGCCAACAGCTGATTTGATAAAAAATCCAATCAATAGTGAAAAGATTTCTTTACTACTTCATGCCACTGTAATTGTTAAAGAAGGTTACTGAATCACTTTGCTGTACACCTGAAACTAACACGACACTGTAAATCAATTATACTCCAATATAAAAAAAGAATAGTCATCATGATCTGAAACTAAAAAAAAAAAGGTTTCACACCTATGGGACGGTTTCCTGTGGGTACTCTGCTCCGTATATCATCCAACATAGGGGCTAAATCACAAAACATGTTTACTCTGGAAGAGGTTATAACCAGACGGCACCCATTCCACCTGGCCACCATCTGGGAACATATAATTAGGTCACGTCATCAATGAAAAGTAAGGTAGGAAAGGTTCTAGTGGGAAAAGTTCACGTGTTAAATGTTTAAGGCCTTACTTGCTTTCCCAGATGTTTTTAAGACTTTAATTCTGAAAACACATTAATAAGAACTGATGTACGTCAAGGATCTGAGCTCTCATGAGATGGCAATCTGAAAAACACTAGGCTGTAGTTGGGTGGGCAATAGGGCTGTGACTCTGTGGTCTAGACTTGGTGCAGGTTCTGCCGGTGACCTTCTCTCGGAGTTATCCATGGGTGAAGGAGGGGGGAATGTGAGAAAGCAGGAACACACGCCTAACCCTGTAATTTCAGAGCATGGCTCCTAGGCAACTTCAGGCTTACTGAAGTGGTTGAGAACCTGTCTCTAAGCATAGTGATCATACATCTTGGCTTGCCCAAGTTATACATACTGGTTTATACTTATTGTCCCAGCATAATTAATAGTGCCCCGTTTCACTCTCAAGAGTATCCTGGTTTGGATGATAAATTATATGGTCACCCTATCTACAGACCACATTCCCTTGATGATGGAGTTCTGGGGAAAGAGGCCATACGTATTGCTTGGTGGATCATCACACAATATCCAGGTCTACTTGTTGCTCTGAACAGAGCTCTACAGGACTCAGCGCCTATGCCTTACACTATTCCTTGAGAGCCACTTTCACACACACACACACACACACACACACACACACACACACACACACCCCAGAGGCATTCTTGCTGTTGCTCTTCCAACTTGCCAAGCTCTTTCCTGGGATAGGACCTTTGCAAAATAAATCCCTTGACCTAGACTGGTCAATCCCAATTTTGGTCTGGCTAAATGCTATTCATCCTTTAGATCAAGGCTTTCCCCTGTCCTCTGCCCTTTGATTCAGATAAGAACCTTTTATTCACATTGATAGCATCCATGTACTTCCTGATTTGTGTAATTCTTTCATTCATGTTTGAATCCTTCACAAATATATTTAAGTTTCATGAGGGCACAATACTCCTAGGACCTCCTAGCATACAGTATTCAAACAGTTGCTGAATAAACAAATGAAATGAGCTAGAACCTAGAGACCTGATGAGTGTTTAAAAAAAAGTTTGGGTATGTAATTAATGAAGAAGAGATAAAAAGAGGCTTATGAAGGCAAGTGAGATAACTATGTCCAACAATTGGGTCTGTCATAAAAACCATGTGGTTCCCTACTTAGTTAATCAAAAATATAAGATAAGATATACTATCTTAGAATAAGATAAGAATATAAGATGCTAAATTCATAAACTTTTTTATCCTTTGGACATTAAGAAAATGAGTACATAAAGACATTCTTCTGGTTGAAGAAAACAACTGTTGCTAGGAAATTTTTCTTGTTTGACTACATATCACTTATAGTATAACAAAACATGACAGTCAAATATCTCACTAATGAAGTATTGAACCCATCCACCCTATTACAAATCAGATCTCTCTTGGCAGAAACCATCATCATCTCAGCAAAAACAACATTCTGACTTCAAAAGACAGTTTGTGACTTAGCACAAGCCAGAAATCAAATTTTTTTGCATTTTCGGACAGTTTTATTTAAAATATTTTACAATGCAACCATTCTCCTTATATCTAATTTCAATACATACTGGGTTTCATTGTTTTTTTAAAGTGATTGATACATTTTATTTAACCCAACACATCTAAAATACTATTATTTCAACATGTAATCAATATAACATCAATCAACATTAAAATTATGAGATAGTTTACAATCTTTTTATTTGTACCATGTCTTCTAAATTTGGTGTTAATTTGCGCTTACAGCATACCTCAGTTCAGATTAGCTACACTTCATGTAGTCAACATCTGGTGCCTGCCATATTGGATTGCAAAGGGCTAGAGGAATAAGCTAAACAGCACTGCACTGTGATGGTTAATTTTATGTGTCAACTTGGCTAAGCTACAGTAGAAATTTTATTTTCTTACCATGTCCATGAACATGAATAATAATTTCTATTAGCAAAATTGAAACATTTGTTTTAATCAAAATATTTATTTCTAATTAGTATGCACTGCCATATGAAGGGGGATTTCTAGCCAAACCTCTGAGGTACAGCAATCCACTTGAAATGTCTGATCCCCTCACCAGCTGAATTATTTTGATCAATTACTTAACTCCTCCAAAATGCAGTTTCCTCGTTTATAACATGGAGATAATAATAGAACCTGCCTCACAGACTCTTCCTGAGCATACAGTTAGCACACAGGGCCAAGCTCACAGCAAGTGCTCAATAAAAATGACCTATCCCAAAAGAAACGAAACTGAGTTATCTGTAGTGACGTGGATGGACCTAGAGACGGTCATACAGAGTGAAGTAAGTCAGAAAGAGAAAAAATAAATACCGTATGCTAACACATATATATGGAATCTAAAAAAAAAAAAGGTTCTGATGAACCTAGGGGCAGGACAGGAATAAAGACACAGACGTAGAGAATGGACTTGAGGACACAGGGAGGGGGACGGGTAAGCTGGGGCGAAGTGAGAGAGTGGCATGGACATATATACACTACCAAACGTAAAACAGATAGCTAGTGGGAAGCAGCCGCATAGCACAGGGAGATCAGCTCGGTGCTTGGTGACCACCTAGAGGGGTGGGATAGGGAGGGTGGGAGGGAGACGCAAGAGGGAGGAGATATGGGGATATTTGTATATGTATAGCTGATTCACTTTGTTATAAAGCAGAAACTAACACACCATTGTAAAGCAATTATACTCCAATAAAGATGTTAAAAAAAAACTACCTATCCTATGTGGTAGGTCACTTAACTTTTTTGATGAGGAAATAAAAGGTAAACATAAATGACCTGTTACAGACCCCAGTGAAATTCCAGTTCACTGGATGTGGTAGGCAGAATAACGGCCCCTTCAAAGATGTTTGCACCCTAATCCTGGAACCTGTGACTGTGCTACCATACATGGCAAAGGAGAATTACGGTGGCACTGGAGTTAAGGTTGCTAACCAGCTGACCTTACAATAGGGAGATTATCTTGGATTATCTGGGTGGGCCCAATCGAATCACATGGGTTCCTATAGTCTAAGAGGATGGAAGACAGGGTCAAAGAAATGGGACATGAAAAGGACTCATCTGCAGCAGCTGGCTCTGAAGACGAAGGAAGAGGGCTGGGAGTCAAGGAATGCTGCAGCCTCTAGAAGCTGGGAACTACCCTCAGCTGACAGCTAGCAAAGCAGACCTTGGTCCTATAACTGCCAAGAAACTAAATTCTGTCAACAACCTCAAGGAGCAGGAAGCGGATTCTCCCCTGGAACCTCCAGAAAGGAATGCAGCCCTGCTGACACCTTGATTTAGCACCGGACTCCTGACCTACAGAGTCTAAGATAATAAATTTGTACTACTTTCAGCCAGTAAATTTGTGGTCATTAGTTATGGCTGCAACGGGAAACTAAAACAGATAGGAGGATTTTTGACTAAGGAGTATAAAAAGCCCTAGGGCTCCATTTTCCATGAGGAAATGTTACCTTCTCCTAAGCAGATGTCACATGACATCTATCATGGTTACCATTTCTAAAGTCTGTCCATTTTCTCAGCTTCTCACATGGATAAACTCAATCCTTGAAACAGCCCCATGAGGTACTACCCCCATTTCCCAAGAGCACCAGAGCGACTTCCCAAGGTTTCAAGGCTTGTAAGAGGTGGGGGTGGGGTGGGAGTGGGGGAAGAGCCCGGTGCACCCACTCTGGAGTCCACTCTCTTGGCCACCAGGCCATGCTGCATCCTGCCTTGTCTACCTTTCCTCATACCAAAAGTGTATGCCTTTCGAAAAAGCAGACTTTTTTTTTCAGGATTTCTTACTTTTTATTTTGTTAAGTAATGATGTTTTAAAAAAAAGAAAGGGACTTCCCTGGTGGCACAGTGGTTAGGAATCTGCCTGCCAATGCAGGAGACACGGGTTCAATCCTGGTCCGGGACGATCTCACATGCCGCGGAGCAACTAAGCCCGTGCGTCACAACTACTGAGCCTGCGCTCCAGAGCCCACGAGCCACAAATACTGAGCCTGTGTGTCACAACTACTGAAGCCTGTGCGCCTAGAGCCTGTGCTCCGCAACAAGAGAAGCCACCGCAATGAGAAGCCCACGCACCGCGACGAAGAGTAGCCCCTGCTCCTCACAACTAGAGAAAGCCCGCGCACAGCAATGAAGACCCAACGCAGCCAAGAAAAAAAACAAGAAAAATCATTGCCTAGTACCTTTATTTCTTAGAATTTTAAACAGCAAAAACTAGAAAGGGCAAAAATTCAGAACAAATTTAGCTTTATGGAAAACCCACCACATTGTCCTTATTTTTATTTTATTGTGGTAAGAACGCTTAATATGAGATCTGCCCTCCTGACAAATTTTTAAGTGTACAATACAGTAATGTTAACTATAGGCACTATATTGTACAGCAGGTCTCTAGAATGTATTCATCTTGCATAACTGAAACTTTATACCCACTGATTAGCAACTCCCCATTTTCCACTCCCCCCAGCCCCTGGCAACCACCACTCTACTCTCTTCTTCTATAAATTTGACTATTTTAGATACTTCATTTAAGTGGAATCATACAGTATTTCTCCTTCTGTGACTGCCTTATTTCAAAGATGATCACTTTAAAATCACATAACTTACAGCAAAACTTGAGTGTGTTTAGAAAGCTAAGGAATTTCGAATGGAGAAAAAGAAAGCAGGACACATTTACTCAGATTGATGGCTGCTGCTTCTCTTTCAATTTCCTGCTGAGCCAGCAAAGGCTTGAATACAACTATAAAAAGCTCAGCTTTAGAAGTTCTGCTCAGTTTTCATGTTAGTAACAGGTTTACATTTCTTTTATATTTTCCTTACCTTCAAAGAATTATTAAGAATTTTCTTTTTAGTTATTGTTGGTCTTTAACAGTCATTCTACAATTCTTTGATAGTAACTTGTCACATTTTTTAAAAATCTAGTGAAAATTAAACATGACTTTTAATGAAACACACTGCTGTGTTTGGCTAATGTAGAAGACAACTCCAAAAGAGCTATCTGTGACCCTGGAGCCTGACACCCACAAATAGCCTCCATCTCTGAAACTCAGGCTTTGAGCTGGGACTATTCTGAAAGGGTTTCAGATTAGCAACGGACAATCAATAGTTTCATGCTTTTATTAAACATCTAGAGTCAAAGAGTGAAAACCGTAATGGAAAAGATCTATGAATCAACTACATTAAGTACTTCTGATCATCAAAAGGCACCAAAACTGAAGAAACAAGCCTCAAACTGGCAGAAGACATCTGCAAACATGTGACCAAAAATATTAGTATCTAGGAAAAAATAAAGAACTCTTATAAATCATTAAGAAAGGAACTAATGACCCACATGAAAAATGGCCACAAAGGGCTTCCCTGGTGGCGCAGTGGTTGAGAGTCTGCCTGCCGATGCAGGGGACACGGGTTCGTGCCCCGGTCCGGGAAGATTCCACATGCCGCGGAGCGGCTGGGCCTGTGAGCCATGGCTGCTGAGCCTGCACGTCCGGAGCCTGTGCTCCACAACGGGAGAGGCCACAACAGTGAAAGGCCTGCGTACCAGAAAAAAAAAAAAAAAAAAGGCCAAAAGACATAAACAGGCATTTCAAGAAGAAACCAATAAACATGTGAAAAGATGCTCAACCTCATTAGTAATCAAAGGAACATACATTAAAACAACAATGAGAGATTCTGAGACCATTTTGACATGCCAGACAGCGAGGAAACTATTGCAGAGTCCTTGTGTCATGTCAAAAGGACGCAGAGCCAACTTCTACTGGCCAAAATGGAACAATCTGAACTCCAACAAGGATAAGAAATACAAAGCATTCAAACCCAAATATATTTAAATCTACAAATTCAAAATGATTCTCAAAAAAACCCCACTAATTGGTGACCTTCTGAGGATGAGAGGGAACCAATTTATTATTTTGAAAACCAGATAAACAAGAGCAAAAATTGAGCATTTATCCTAACTTTCCTATAACTGTGTAACTAAATAGTATATGAGGGGAAGTAGTTCCTTATTAAAGTGTTCTAGCTATTATGTGAAATGACAGAAATAGAATATCACCATTTTCCAACTCCCAGTGAGTCAGTAGGTCTAGGCATTGAGCCTCAATAGCCACTAACACCAAAATGGTAAAGTGAAGCAAAAACTTAGATGCCTACATAGACCTATAGCCTTGCCAATAGGATCAAACACGAACTTGATTAGGCAGCCTCTGGATCCAGTGGCCAGTCTACAGGAAACGTAGAGAAGAAAGGAACACGTTCAACTGCACCGTAAGCGTGCAATCCGCAAAACCCAAACTGTTGGAAACTCTACAGGTCCGACACGCCAGGTTCCTTTAACAGATACAGTGTAAGGAAAATAAGAGGATGGAAGGGGAACCAGTAGATTAAGTGACTTAAAAGGGAAAAAAAAAGACTTAAAAGGAATATCAAGTCAGAAATAATCAAAAAATACTGAAACAAACTTCCTACTATGGAAGTCAGGATAGTAGGTAGTTTTGGATGGAAAGAGAGGAATGTGATTGGGGTGAGCTACATGGAAGGGCTTCTGGGGAGGCTGGCAAAATTCTGGGTTTTTGTCCTAGATGATGGTTACAAGGGTATGTGCCTTATAATAATTCACTCAGCGATAAAAAAATCAATTTAAAAATTGTTGAAGGAAAGCACATTATTGTGGCAACTGAGGAAATCTGACTATGGACTGTATATTAGATAATGATTATGTAAACAATGAAATGTCAACTTTCCTGAGCATGATAATGGTATTGTGATTATATCAGTAAATGACCATGTTCTTTAGAAATATATGCTGAATTAGATATGGGTAGAAAGCGCAGTATCTACAACTAACTCTCAAATGGTTCAGAAAAATAAAATACACATGTGTGTGAGCACCCAAGCATGTGTAAAAAGACAAAGCAAATGTAGCAAAACGTTAATTGGTGAATCTATGTGAAGGGTATATTCATTATACTATTCCTGCAACTGTTCTGTAGTTTTGAAATATTTTTTCAAAATAAAAACTGGGGAATAAAGTAAAGACATACACACGCACGCACACACACACACACACACACAAACACACAAACACACCCCACAGCGAAAAACTATTTCAAAGGCACCAGACTGGCAAAAATGGAAAACTTGTCATCTAGTAAAATTGATGTGCAGACATTATGAACTAGGAATCCTGGCCTAGAAAAACTCTTTTTTTAATTTAATTTAATTTAATTTAATTTAATTTAATTTTTGGCTGCGTTGGGTCTTCGTTGCTGAGTGCGGGCTCTCTCTAGTTATGGCAAGTGGGGGCTACTCTTTGTTGCGGTGCACGGGCTTCTCGTTGCAGTGGCTTCTCTTGTTGTGGAGCACGGGCTCTAGGCGCGCAGGCTCAAGTAGTTGCAGCATGTGGGCTCAGTAGTTGTGGTGCACAAGCTTAGTTGCTCCGCAGCGTGTGGGATCTTCCCGGACCAGGGATCGAACCCGTGTCCCCTGCATTGGCAGGCAGATTCTTAACCACTGTGCCACCAGGGAAGTCCCTGGCCTAAGAAACTCTTAATAAACCATGACACATGTACAGAAATATGCTCAAAGCTGTGTGTGCAACGACAATATACTGAAAGCCACCTAGTTAGCCATCAACATGGGTATTTTCCCACAAAGAAATATTCCATAGCAGTGTAAATTAATAAATTACGGGCATACACAACCCATTAACATAATGTTTAGGGAACAAAACAACTTGCAAAATAACACATATAGTAAGACTCCATCTAAACTATATATTTATTTATATGTATATTTGATATTTATATTATAAAGGCAAAAAACAGGCAAGCTCAACTACAGTGTTTTAGAATAAATACGTTATGTGGTTCAACTAAAAGAAAAAGTTTAAAGAAAAACAATGGAATGAAAAGCACAAAATTCTGGATAGTGGTTCTCTCTGGGGAGATGGAAGGGCCCAGGAAGAACTTGGAAGACATTGGTAATTTCCTATTTTTAAAGATGGATGGTTTGTTGGTATATGTATGGTCATTATATTGTTGGATTTTAAACTGTAAATATACATATATATGCAGTTATTTTATATTATATATGTTGTATTTTATGACATATTTTATATGTTCTTTTATCTCAAAAAAAGAAAAAAAAACCTAGACCCATTATGATGACAATATTTCTGGACACACCCATCTTTGCTTCACAGTTCAGACAAAGAATTCATTTTAGCTGAAGCAGATAAATTCCTCTTCACTGACCAATGACAGGACTGAAAGACCACCTCATCCAAACTTCGTTGATAGAAGACTCAGTGCAAACATTTAGAATTAATTCCTAAAAGGGAAAAGAGATGTGGCAGAGCAAAAAATGCCACAGACTGAGGGTTTCTGAGAGTAATACAGCTCCATGGGAAATAATATAATTGAGAACTGAACCATCCTTCATATCACTTAAAATTTCAGGGCCCCATTATTTGATAGTGAAATGCCATTGTCTTTTATTGATTTCCCTGCCCCCCACTTGTTGGACTTTGTGGGTTTCAGTATTTTTTGTTTGTTTTTGCTTTATTAATGAGAGCAAAGACTTAAGCTACCCTGGAACAGGAATCTTTGGGGGCCCGGGAATTCTTTGAAGGGAACTGAAGAACACCTCATGGAGGAGATATTTATCTGTTTCTTAGCATGTCTGGAAATTGGTTTTCAAGTTAGGCTTCAATTACCAGTCTCAATTAGGTGCAATCTGATTCATAATTGTTTGTACTATAATAATGTAACAGATGTACCTACTTTTGGTTGTAAGTAGTCAAAGAAATTTGTGGAATGCGGGGATCTAGTTCCCCAGCACTGGAAGTACAGAACCTTAACCACTGGACCACCAGGGAAGTCCCTCAGGGCCCCATTTTAAACACACTGTCCACAAATTTCTTTGACTATTTACCACCAAAAGTATGTACATATCAAATAATTCCCCAAATCTAACTATATCAAATCTTGAATTAATAAGGCCTTCTGATATTTTTCATTTAAAACTTGTGCTAAATGTTTAAGTAGTCAACATCCATTTTATTATCTTCTATTCACAACAGATAGCTGTCAGGACAACTGTGCTTTGAGAGTAAGTGAATGGAAGAACACTAAGCTCTCAGTGATGCTCAAGAGGGCAAGAGCATAGAAGGAAGACCAGAGACGACATGCAGACCAACCCCAGGCTAATTAGGCATCTTTACTATCTCGCTCCCCAAAGACTTGCATGTAAATACGAGTAGCTGTAATATCCAACGTTTAAAAATTACAATAAAATGCTGTTCTGCTTAGCTTGCATTCCAACCACAGTCCCATTGGTGTGCACGTGTCTGCCTGACACCACAGTGAGCGCTCAGAGGCTCCCAGGGGATCCCCCCCACCATAGCTTTCATGTGCATCGGTTCTGCACTGACACCACAGTGAGCACTCAGAACTGAGGAGGAGTTTCATTTTCTACATTTCTTTCTAAGGCTGTGTATAGTTTTCCTGACATTCTGTTTCCTTTCCCATATTAAACTCAGTGTGGACTTCAGGAATTTTTTAAACAGGAAAGAAAGCTTCCAAAGAAAATGTCAGAGAAATGAAAATAAAACTATGAGCATTTATTCTTTAAAAGGGATTGCCAAAGGGCACTTGATATTAATATAGAACTTCCTACTCAAGAGCTAGTTTAAACAGGCTCAACAGAGACTAATTCATTTACAAATCACCAGTACAATAATTAGTCTTAAGATTTCACTGGAAGATTATTTATGTAACTAATGAGGAGGGCTTATAATTTATTCTGTTAATGTTACTTCCAAATTCCAGTTTGAAATCCTGGGTTTTGAGATAGGTATGTATGTATTTATCTATTTATCTATCTATTTATTTATGGGCCATGCCGCATAGCATGCGAGATCTTAGTTCCCCGACCAGGGATCGAACCCATGCCCCCTGCAGTGGAGGCTCGGAGCCTAACCACTGGACCACCAGGGAATTCCCTAGGTATTTATATTTTTAAAAAGGGTATTCTGATTTGAGATGACAGGAGTCAAAAGTATTCTATGATACAGAAGGTATGTTAATAATAAGAACCCTAATTCTTCCTTATCGAGCTGTGCCTCTGAGTGCTTGGAGGAGGCATGATGCCTTGTTCTATATTCTCTAATCCTTATCAGAGGAAAGAGAGAATGTCCCAGCAAACATAGGCAACATTTAATCAGCTAAGTGGCTGTGAGAAGAGACAAAAAAATGACCTGTCCTTATAATTCCACAACCTTTTCCCCTCTGCTGTTTGCCCACCAGCCAGCACAATGGCCTGTAACTGGTGGCTGGTCCCGTATTTGCCCTTAACTGGACAGTACTGATAAAGCGAAGAACAAAGCCTATGGTGAATGAAATATCAAGAGGAGTCTCAGTTATTTGTCTTTTGCTGGGAGCATAGCATGTTCCCTTTGAATCTAGTTTTTTTTTTTTTTTTTTTTTTTTTTTGCGGTACGCGGGCCTCTCACTGTTGTGGCCTCTCCCGTTGTGGAGCACAGGCTCCGGATGCACAGGCTCAGCGGCCATGGCTCACGGGCCCAGCCGCTCCGCAGCATGGGGGATCTTCCCAGACTGGGGCACAAACCCGTGTCCCCTGCATCGGCAGGCGGACTCTCAACCACTGCGCCACCAGGGAAGCCCTGAATCTAGTTTTGATAAAACTTTCAGATAATATGCAACACTTTGAGCAAACTGTAAATACAATACAGTGGAAATTATGGTCTAAGACT
Organism: Lagenorhynchus albirostris; assembly: GCF_949774975.1. Taxonomy (NCBI): domain Eukaryota; kingdom Metazoa; phylum Chordata; class Mammalia; order Artiodactyla; family Delphinidae; genus Lagenorhynchus; species Lagenorhynchus albirostris. Next base: position 112,152,040 of record NC_083116.1, on the reverse strand, counting down.
GGGGTGGAATGTATTTTATGGCCCCCACTTATTCAGCCCTGCTGAAAATAATCAAATGCACAGAGGTTCTATTGCTCCTCCAATAAAGGCCACCAGAGAATCTGAGCTAGAAGCATAAGGAAATACAAACAGAAAAAGCAAGAGCAAGCAACAGGGCATCAAGAATTTTATAAAACCTGAGAGAAACCACATATTTAAACCAAAAGGAAGATAATGAAAAAGATCTTTCTCACCTTTTGAATGTTCTCCTTCCACAAATCTTCTACGACTATGTATCCACGTAAACCCCAGTCATATAATTTCTCCCCACTGACCTTGAAACAAAATATAAAAGATACATTGCTATTCCATACATGAAGTAGTAAGGAAGAGAATTTTGTTTTCTTTTGCCCTGTTTCCAAAAGAACTGTATTTAAGCATACGACAAACAAAGGAATCTTGGAACATACACATTAAAACTGTGCAATGTAAGCAAATAAAAGATAGTAAGAATGATAGCATAAAAAGAAAAAATAGCTTCCCAGTGTATAGTTACTGTTTAAAATAATTTGCCATAAATTATAGGTGTATATTTCAAACTTTCACAATTTCAAGGAAAAAAAATGTAGATCATTGCTGATATGGGAAATGCCTGAAGATCAGACAAGAAGGAAGGCTTCTACCTATCACATCTAGCATGTAACAGCCAAACAAGTCTGAAAATCAAGCTTAAAATCAATCATTCATTTTTGGGGCTAGGTAAAAAAAATAGGTGAGCCCAGTAAAGATACTCTCAGTCTTTCCAGATCCCTCAAAACATAAAGTCTTCGAGTTTCTACAGCGATTTTGCCTCCTGTTTCAAAATCCTTTCTACAACATCCTGAGAGGTAGGCCCCAGGGTCAGAGAATATTTTGGGGTCAGTGAGCTCACTACCTTAAAATGCACTTGTCCAACTTTGGCCTGTTGGCTTTAATTGTTGGAAACTTTTTTTTTAAGTATTGAGCTTTCTTAAAAAAAAATGCTTCCAATAATTTGCATTCGTTCGTCCTACTTATGACCATATTGATTATTCTTCTAAATGACAGTACTTCAATTTTCTGAAAGCAGTTATTATTCTCTTCCTAGTTTTTATAATAATTTGTCTGTGTATAGCATTTTACTTTACAAAGCACATTCACATGATTTATCTCTATTCTATATAACAACCCTATGTGGTAAGTAGGCAAAGACTGTAAGGAAATATTCAGAGGCCGAGTGACTAAGATCACAGTGCTAGTAAATCCAGGGGTTGCTGCAACATGCTGGTTTCTTAGAAGTTATATTCTTCCAGTTGCTCCAACTGTTCTTAGGACATGATATGATTCTCACACCCACTGGTAGACATATCAAGCATTTATCATGAGTATGGCACTGTTTTCAGTGCTTCAAATTTGAGAGAAAAATAATATTTGCCATCACTTTAAGGGTTTTCTTACAGTACTTTTCTCCAAACACTACTGAACAGAAAACAGAATATAAGTGATTAAGTGGCTTGTCCAAGGTCATGGCATTCATTAAAAAAAAGAAAAAAAAGAAGAGGAAGTAGAAAAGAAACTGTGAAATAGGAACTAAATGACACTAAAACGGTATCAGAAATTCTCTTTCAGTCGCTGATGTTGTTTTGTTTTATTGTGGCAAATACACATAACATTTACCATTTGAACCACTTTTAGGTGTACAATTCAGTGGCATTAATTACATTCACAATGCTATGCAGCCATCACCACCATCCATTTTCAAAACGTTTTCATCATCCCAAACAGATCACTAATGTTTTATATCTAGTGAAACTAGTTAATTGCTTTGCTCTGGCTTACCCTAGGCACAAAATAAAAGACAAAACTCCTTCCCCCTGACTTTAAAAATAAATTAGAATACAACTCAGATTTGCATGCTACTATCTTGGTTGTGAATATAAAAAATCTTTTGCAACATATGCTGTGGCATATAAGATAAAAAAAGGCCTCTACTCAGAGGGCAGCCACATATGCTTCTCAGCCAGCAGCCAATTTACTATTTAAACCATAACAGACTGAGATGATGTTTGATTATTTTTATGATCTAGGGCAGGCAGACACGATTCACTGTTCCAGAGCTGGGGCTGAGGCAGGCAGAGGATCAGTAACTGTCTGCCTCCAGGACCGCTGTAAGCAATGACAAGGCCATGCTATGAAGATCTTACCGGTATTTGCCACCAAAGGCAACAATTTCCCGCAGCTGGAGCCACTGGGCTCCCACCTGCAACTGCAGCACCGTCTAGGGATGTAGACTCGATACTGTCACAGGGACTGCAGGGGGCACAGTTTCAGGTCATTTTGGCTCAGAGCCCTCAGGGCCGAAATCTGGTGATGGCACTGCTATTCCTCCTAGGACCAAGTGTCAGTGTGAGATGGCAATTCTGGCAAATGAGTCCTTGTCTCCGTAAGTTGTCTAGGACCTCAAAACCTCGAGTCTGCCTTGCTCTTGCAGTTTTCCAAGGGACTCTACATGTAGAGTCGCACTAAGTCCACACACCACTGCCCTGAGAGAGTCTAGTCTTTATCAGTGGTTCTCAAATATTATGGGCTTGCTAAAAATCCCCCGGAGGGCTTGCTAAACCACATATTGCTGGCCCTAACCCTCAGTGTCTGAGTCAGTAGGTCCGGGTTGGGGCCTGAAAATTTGCATTTCTAACAAGTTCCCAGGTGATTCTGATGCTGCTGGTCCAGGGACTACACTCTGAGAACTGCTGGTCCAGCTGTTATGGACTGAATTGTATCCCCCAAAATTCATATACTGAAGCCCTAACCCACAGTGTTAATACAGTAGACTGTATTTGGAGACAGGGCCTTTAGAGAGGTAATTAAGGTCAAGTTCATCATAAGGGTAGACCTCTAATCTAACTAGTGTCATTATAAGACAAGGATGATACACCAGGGGAGTGCACGCACAATGACAAGGCCATGTGAGGACACAGGGAGAAGGTGGCCATCTGCAAGTCACAGAGAGAGGCCTCAGGAGAAACCAACCTTGCTGATACCTTGATCTTGGACTTCCAGCCTCCAGAACTGTGAGAAAATAAATTTCTGTTATTTAAGCCTCACAGTCTGTGGTATTTTGTTACGACAGCTCAAGCTGACTAAGGCATCAGCTTCACCCGTGTTCTTGCCACTGTGTTCTACTTGCCAGGATGCCATCAAACTGAGGCCTGAAGGGTAGGAAAGGAGCAGCCAACTGACAGCCCTGAGAAAGGCGTTCCCAGCAGAAGGGACTACACTCCCTGTAGTCCCCAGCAAGGAAAGCGAGGCTAGCACCATGATGAGGGAGAAGGCGCAGAGGGCCAGAGCACAGGCCCGTGCCTGCAACTCCAAGGAGGGCAGGTTGTGACCAGATAAGCCCAAACTGAGAATGACCTGTAACTAGCAGCTTTGGAATTTGAGTCTCTAGATTTCCATGTAATTATGCAAAAAAAAGGCATAGCAAATTTTCTTTGATTAATATTCAAATTAGCATGCATTCTCTGAATACTGACATTGGAAGGAGGGCCAGAACTGAGGTACATAGTGCAGAAAAACATTTAAATTTGTTGTAGTTCATTTATATGTGCAAACAAATTTTAGTCTGGTGTTAGAAAGGCTGCAAAATAAAATTAAATTAAGCAGTAAACCCATACATACATAAGCAAGAACAAAGGACATGCAAGCTTACTGAATCTAACTTACCTGGACAAATACAATGGCTTGTTGTGGATAATAAAGAGAGGCAGCTAATCCCATGAAAACAGGTGGATACACCAGCTTCTTTATTTTTGAACCTATTAAAAAAAAGGTTATGGACACCATCAGAGTATTCATTATCTTTACCATTACAGTTTGTGTCATATATCTAACATTGAGTAAGACTTCTTTGGTCTTAGACTGACAAAGAATGTGCCTAATATATGAACCGAAAAGGACCACCACATTTTCATAGCTTTAGGAAGATACAATTCACACAACTCACCCACTTAAATTGTACCATTCAATGGCTTTTAGTGTATTCACAGAGGTACAAGGCCATCACCACAATCAATTTTAGAAGTCATCACCCAAAAAGAATCCCCACATCTGTGAGCAGTCACTCCCCAATTCCTCCATGACCTCCAGCCCTAGGAAACCACTAATCTACTTTCTAACTCTATGGATTTGCCTACTCTGGACATTTCGTATAAATGGAATTATATAATATGTAGTCTTTTGCACCTGGCTTTTTTCATCAATACAATGTTTTCAAGAGAACTACCATTTCTAAGCAAACAGAAAAAAAGATTGTTTTAAAAAGAAAACCACACATTATTTTGGTTTCTAAGGTTTACATTCTTTCATAGTAAACTGGCTTCCTATTTAAATACTGAATGCAAGCATTCCTCTCCTCTCCTTTCCAATACCCCATAAAAATAACAGTAAAAGAATAAAACACAGATAATAAACCCACAACGAAGAGAAAATGTATGGAGGGGCTATTGGCTATTAAGAAGGGTCAGCAAAGGTTCAGAAAACGGAGAGTGGATGGGAGCAAAAGGACAGACAGCCTTTAAATCCTGAGGAGGGGCCACAGCAGAGGACGGAGCAGAATGTCCCTGGCAGCCCAGAGATGTCAGGTACCATGCAGGGTGGAGAGGGCAAACGGATCAAAATAGGGGGAGAAATACAAGTCCTGTGCGTGGACCAGGTGAGCCTCTCCTTCCTCCATGCCATGCCTGTGCAAAACTGCCTGTGGCCATGCCATCTCGCCAGACAAAATCTTAAAAGGGGGGCAGGGTATCGCTAAAGAAATGCCATGGATTTGCTGCTGAGAACCGAGACAGCTGGTGTGAGTGCATGTGCGTGTTAGTGCTGAAGAGTCCAGCCTTCACTGTCACCCCCCCACCTAAGGGCAGTCCCCTTTTGGCTCACCCTGAGGGAGAACCTGCTTGCCAGCAAGCCCCATCTACACACAAAATGTTCTTATTAGAGTTTCAATTGCCTTGTTCTTTCTTGTTTTGTTTTTTGCCTTGTTCTTAAACATGACTGTACAACTGAGGAAAGCTGAGGAAAGCCTGCAACATACAAGAGAAGATCAAGACAAGCAAGAAGGAAAAATGACCCTAAAGGAAAGAGAACTTAAAAACAAAACTAAACCTGTTATTAAGTATCATCAATAAATTCAAGAAGCTACTGCATTAAAAGAAAAATGAGTTCTGTGAAAAGAGCTCTTGGAAATGACCAAAGTAAACTAATGCAAAAAGAATAAAATAGTCAAGAAAATACAAGAGACACATGGGGTCAGTTTAAATAGCTCAATCACAAATGAATTCGAGTTCAGGAAAGAAAAAGAATGAGAGGAAATTTTCAAATAAATACAAGATATATATTTGCCTACTACAGCTGAGGGCTGCAAGCCACCAAAATGCCCAACCAAAGAATGAAAACATCTATATGTAGTCACAGCACCATGGAAGTTTAGAACATTGAAGACTAAGAGAAGATCCTCAAAGCTTCCAGAAAAAAAGAAAAAAAATGAATCACTTCATAAGGAACAATCACGCAGACTGGTTGCTGACTCTCACACCTGCAACGCTGGGTGCTAGAAGATGCAGCCAGAAAAGTTTTGATGGAGAACAAATTCTACAACCAACCAAACGATCACTAGGTATGAGTCCTTTCAGACTTGCAAAAACTTGGAAAGTTTACCTCCAACATAGGCTTTTTTGAAAGTGACTTAAGCATGTAGTTCAACAACATGGCAGCAAATCTAGGAGAAGACAACACGGACCCCAGGCAAAGGGGGTCAAACCCAAGAGAGCGTGGAGCCATGGCCCAAGACAACAGCTGTGTTGACTGAGTCTCAGTCTAGACCGTGAGAATACGTAGAGCCCTGGGAAAGGGGAAATGCACAGACAGAAGGATGGAGAGCTGGGAGAAATGAGAATGAGATTAAGAAAACTGGTAGAGGGTAAAACTGGAGAATACACTAGAAATGGACTTGACACAAGAAACAGTCTCCACTCAGAGGCACGGAGTTTTTGAGATGGGACGCATATAGATGCTAGTGCAATGTATGTTACTCACATTTACAAAGAAGAATGTAAGTGCTGTTTATCGGTCTTAAACTTTAAACAGACAAATCCCCCAAAATGGAACTGGGGTTACAGAAGAGAATACAAATACTATCAATCTAGACTCTTAATATTATGTTTCTCTCCCTGTCCTATTGCCTTGACTGAAAGGCTATAATTACTCCAGAAGAGAAAAGCCTTTTACACCGCTGGAAGCCCACCTGTACACTTGAAGCTTTAAGCACCTGGGCAGCTCATGAAGGTGAGGACCAGGTGGAGGACAGCAAACCCTCCAACCAGCCACTTTTCACTCCTCTAGGGAAAGCTGATAGGCAGCAGCTCTTGAGCTTCTAGCTCCTAGTGGTTCACACAATGAGCTGGGGGCCCCAGAACTTCTGGAAGAAAGTGCAATCCCCTGTCTCCCTGCATATCTCCACACCCACACCTCCCAAGAAGCCAGTGGTCTAAACTGTAACCGTCAGCATTGCCAGAGGGGAACCACTGGCTGCCAGTGCTGCAGGGAGCCACCAGAAGGCAACAATGGTGGGCAACGACCACCTGCCACCCTTGGGTGTCCTGGTTGGGCCCACTTCCTCTGAATGATCATCCACTCATCTCTCTTCCAGAGAAGTACCTCTTGTCCTCACCACAGTCCTGGCCACCCTCACCACCATTATCTGCTGAATGCTCAAGAAACCTATCCATATGATCCAGCAATCCCTCTTCTGGGTATATACCCAAAGGAAATGAAATCAGTATCTTGAAGTATCCCATGTTCATTGCAGCATTATTCACAATAGCCAAGACATGAAACCAAACTAAGTGTCTTTCAGTGGAAGAATGGATAAAGAAATTGTGGTATATATTTACCATGGAATATTATTCAGCCTTTAAAAGGAAGGACATTGTACCATGTGCAAAAATATGGATGAACCTGGAGGACATTATGCTAAGTGAAATAAGCCAGACAGAGAAAGAAAAAACAGTGCAAGATCTCACTGATATGTAGAATCTAAAAAAGTCAAATACATAGAAGCAGAGAGTAGAAGGGTGGTTATCAGGAGTGGGGAGGTGGGAGAAATGGGGAGGTGTTGGTCAAAGGGTACAAAGGTGCAGCTACGTAGGATGAATAAGCCTAGAGATCGAATGTACGGCATGATGACTACAGTTAGTAATACTGAACCCTGGACATTTACTAAGAGAGGAGATTTCAAGTGCTCTCATCACAAAAAAGGTAACTATATGAGAAGATATATTAATTAGCTCGACTCTAGTAATAATTTCACTATGTATACGTGTATCAAAACATCATGTTGTACACCTTAAATACATATAATTTTTATTAAAAAATAAAATTAAAATAAATAAAATGTTAGACTGAAAAAAAAGAAGAAAAGAAACTCCACCAGGAGGGACCTTCTGAGCCCATCGTACTGCTGCCAGCATAGGGGCCCAGGAGGGGCCTGAAAATCATTCTGACCACCCATGAACATACCTACCCTCCCACTCTCCACTCATCTTGCTTAGGGACCCCCCACCCCAATGCTGTTTACCTCAGGCCCTTGTACCCCAGCACCCACAGGAAAAGTTCTGTTGTTTGGTACGTGCGCATGAGTATGTGTGCATGTGTACTTTTCTGAAAAAGAATTAAGGTTTTAAATTATTTTAATACAACCGAGCCCTCTCATGAAAAGGAAGAAGAGAGAGGAACAAGCAAGAAAACAAAAGCAAAGGCAAAGGACCCGCAGTAGTGGTGTCCTTCTGCTGCTGTTCTGCCCAGGAGAGCACAGTCCCCAGTCGTCCGCAGGACAGTTACCACAGTGGATGTGCAGGAGATAAACACAGTTTAAAGAGCACACATGGCACAGGGAGCTCTCTTTAGGGCTGTAAAACTGCTCCACGTGCTCTACCCATGGAGAGGGAAGGAGGAAGCTAATCTCACTTGATTCCACGTTCCTGGCTCCCTAACACCCAGTCAAATTCCAACACCCTGGCCTTGGGATCTTCATAAATTCTAAACACTATCTAAATAACATAGGAATGCTTTCCTAGACAGCTTTACAGAAGGAGGGGAAAGAAGTTTGGGACAAAAAGCTGGTTCAACTATTGCCCAAGCTGATTAGTAACAACAAACTGCATTTAATTCTTATATATTCTGCACAAGACGGGAGGAGGACACAAAAACTACAACAGGGGTTCATTCCACACACTGGGGGAGTGGCACCAGGGCAGCATTCTTCCAGATTCTAAAAGTGCGGTTAAGGCGTGTATAGGAAGGGTTTTTTTGTTTGTTTGTTTGTTCTTTTGTGGTACGCAGGCCTCTCACTGCTGTGGCCTCTCCCGTTGCGGAGCACGGCTCCGGATGCGCAGGCCCAGCGGCCATGGCTCACGGGCCCAGCCGCTCCGCGGCATGTGGGATCTTCCCGGACCGGGGCACGAACCCATGTCCCCTGCATCGGCAGGCGGACTCTCAACGACTGCGCCACCAGGGAAGCCCCAGCATGTATAGGAAGGTTTTTAATATTGAGAAATGGTTATCAAACTAGTCTCTACAGTTATCTTTTATGGGGACCGATTACAGGGTTCATAATCTTTATAATTTAGGAATTTTTGTGAAGTCTGAATTTTACAATCAATGAAACTTCAAGTAGCTCATAAATTCATCTCATTATAATGAAGTATTTTATCATCCTGTATTTCCTATAAATGTTTTGTAATCCAGCAGTAAGGTGTAGTAATATCTTTAAGTTGATATTTGTTAGCTTTTAATTCTAAGTATATATATATTTTTTTGCGGTACGCAGGCCTCCCACTGTTGTGGCCTCTCCCGCTGCGGAGCACAGGCTCCGGACGCGCAGGCTCAGCGGCCATGGCTCACGGGCCCAGCCACTCCGCGGCATGTGGCATCTTCCCGGACCAGGCACAAACCCATGTCCCCTGCATCGGCAGGCGGACTCTCAACCACTGCACCACCAGGGAAGCCCCTAATTTTAAGTATATTTTTTAAAAATATTTATTTATTTCGCTGCATTAGGTCTTAGTTGCAGCACGCGGGATCCTTGTGGCATGCAGGCTCTTTGTTGCAGCGCACGGGCTTCTCTCTAGTTATGGCACGTGGGCTCTAGAGCGCAGGGGCTCAGTAGTTGTGATGCACAGCCTCTCTAGTTGTGGTGCAAAGGCTCCAGAGTGTGCGGGCTCAGTAGTTGCGGCACGCAGGCTTAGTTGCCCTGTGGCATGTGGGATCCTAGTTCCCTGACCAGGAATGGAACCTGCGTCCTCTGCACTGGAAGGTGGATTCTTAACCACTGGACCCCAGGGAAGTCCCTAATTTTAAGTATTTTTACAAGTTTTTATCATCACTGACTGAAGGTACAAGACATCAAGAAATTAATAAACTCTCCATTAAATCACTGTTACTAGGAATAATAGCCTGATCTTTTATTTTAATATAAATTTATTTTATTTATTTTTGGCTGCATTGGGTCTTCAATGTTGTGCATGGGCTTTCTCTAGCTGCAGAGAGTGGGGCCACTATTCGTTGTGGTGCATGGACTTCTCATTGAGGTAGCTTCTGTTATTGTGGCGCATGGGCTCTAGGCGCGTGGGCTTCAATAGTTGTGGCATGTGGGCTTCAGTAGTTGTGGCACGTGGGCTTCAGTAGTTGTGGCTCGCAGGCTCTAGAGCGCAGGCTCAGTAGGTGTGGTGCACAGGCCCAGTCGCTCTGTGGCATGTGCAATCTTCCCAGGCCAGGGCTCAAACCCACATCCCCTGCATTGGCAGGCAGATTTTTAACCACTGCACCAACAGGGAAGCCCTAATAGCTTAATCTTAATAGTGAAACATTTACAGTTTCCCAGGTGTGACAGATCTTCATTAATGAAAGTTCACTCTTTCTGTATCAAAGAACAACAGGAATTTGACCAAGTAAATGTGCCTATAAAGGATAACTAATTTCTTTTTCTTTTTTATTCTAATTAATTTTTTTATTGGAGTATAGTTGATTTACAACGCTGTGTTAGTTTCTGCTGTACAGCAAAGTGAGTCAGTTATACATATACATATATCCACTCTTTTCTATACTCTATTCCCATATAGGTCATCACAGAGTATTGAATAGAGTTCCCTGTGATATTCAGTAGGTTCTTATTAGAGAAAATTATCTTTTTTTTTTTTTCCCGGTACACGGGCCTCTCACTGCTGTGGCCTCTCCCGTTGCGGAGCACAGGCTCCGGACACGCAGGCTCAGCGGCCATGGCTCACGGGCCCAACCGCTCCACGGTATGTGGGATCTTCCCGGACCGGGGCACGAACCCGCGTCCCCTGCATCGGCAGGCAGACTCTCAACCACTGTGCTACCAGGGAAGCCCCTGATCTTTTTTTTTTTAACATCTTTATTGGGGTATAATTGCTTTACAATGGTGTGTTAGTTTCTGCTTTATAACAAAGTGAATCAGTTATACATATACATATGTTCCCATATTTCTTCCCTCTTGCATCTCCCTCCCTCCCACCCTCCCTATCCCACCCCTCTAGGTGGTCACAAACCACCGAGCTGATCGCCCTGTGCTATGCGACTGCTTCCCACTAGCTAGCTATTTTACGTTTGGTAGTGTATATATGTCCATGCCACTCTCTCACTTTGTCACAGCTTACCCTTCCCTCCCCCCATATCCTCAAGTCCATTCTCTAGTAGGTCTGTGTCTTTATTCCCATCTTGCCCTTAGATTCTTCACGATCTTTTTTCTTTCTTCTTAGATTCCATATATATGTGTTAGCATACAGTATTTGTTTTTCTCTTTCTGACTTACTTCACTCTGTATGACAGACTCTAGGTCCATCCACCTCACTACAAATAACTCAATTTCGTTTCTTTTTATGGCTGAGTTAATATTCCATTGTATATATGTGCCACATCTTCTTTATCCATTCATCTGTCGATGGACACTTAGGTTGCTTCCATGTCCTGGCTATTGTAAATAGAGCTGCAGTGAACATTTTGGTACATGACTCTTTTTGAATTATGGTTTTCTCAGGGTATATGCCCAGTAGTGGGATTGCTGGGTCGTATGGTAGTTCTATTTTTAGTTTTTTAAGGAACTCCATACTGTTCTCCATAGTGGCTGTATCAATTTACATTCCCACCAACAGAGCAAGAGGGTTCCCTTTTCTCCACACCCTCTCTAGCATTTATTGTTTGTAGATTTTTTGATGATGGCCATTCTGCCCAGTGTGTGTGGCTATCTCACTGTACATGCCCAGTAGTGAAATTGCCGGGCCATATTCTAGTTCTATTTTTAGTATTTTAAAGGAATCTGCATAGTGTTCTCTAAAGTGTCTGTATCAATTTACATTCCCACCAACAGTGTAAGAGGGTTCCCTTTTCCCCCCACCCTCTCCAGCATTTATTGTTTCTAGATTTTTTGATGATGGCCATTCTGACTGGTGTGAGATGATATCTCATTGTAGTTTTGATTTGCATTTCTCTAATGATTAATGATGTTGAGCATTCTTTCATGTGTTTGTTGGCAATCTGTATATCTTCTTTGGAGAAATGTCTATTTAGGTCTTCTGCCCATTTTTGGATTGGGTTGTTTTTTTGATATTGAGTTGCATGAGCTGCTTGTAAATTTTGGAGATTAATCCTTTGTCAGTTGCTTCATTTGCAAATATTTTCTCCCATTCTGAGGGTTGTCTTTTGGTCTTGTTTATGGTTTCCTTTGCTGTGCAAAAGCTTTTAAGTTTCATTAGGTCCCAGTTGTTTATTTTTGTTTTTATTTCCATTTCTCTAGGATGTGGGTCAAAAAGGATCTTGCTATGATTTATGTCATAGAGTGTTCTGCCTATGCTTTCCTCTAAGAGTTTGATAGTGTCTGGCCTTACATTTAGGTCTTTAATCCATTTTGAGTTTTCTTTTTGTAACCAAAAGTATATAATTTCTTTCATTTTATTTTTTTACAATTTCTATATATGTTTAAAATCAAATATACTGGAGAAAACAATCACATCAATTATACATCAAGAAGGCCATATTCAGGAACTAACCCATTATTCCAAAAACTGGTAAGTGAAAAGAAAGAATCAAATGTATATGTTATGTCTCCCTTATGAACTGTTTAAAAAAAAAAACTACAAAATTGTACCTACCTCTAGCCAAAAGGAGTCCAACAACTCCAGAAAAACCAATAACACCAAGTCTTGGAAAAAATCCAGGAGGTGCATTTTGGAGATATTCATAGCTGTCTATAATAGAATCAGACCAGGAAACAGTTTTATAAATTGCTCATTAAAAAACAAAACATGTACATCAACTATACTTCAATTAAACATAAACATAAACAACAAAACAAAAAAGTCAAATATAAGTAGCGTATGTAGTAGCAAATGCTTTTCAAATAATGTATTCTTTGCTTTCTGTTAGTATGCTTCTTTTCAACAAGTTCTTTTTATGTAAGAGATAAACATGATTTACTAGTTACATCGCAAGTATCCAATTTTCAAACACTTTTTAGCCTGATGACATTCTGACAATAAAGTAATGTTAGATTACCTTCATATTCCTGAAGGCAACAGATCTGAATCAATTATTCATAAGGGCAGAAAGACAAATACAGGAATCCCTTGCTATCCAAACACAGAAACAGAATAAATTTGGATAAATCTTTGGATAGATCTGTCGCTATCTGAAGCTTTGCTGCTTGCTCTCTAAAATTCAGGAACCAAATACATTAGACTCAGGAAAAAAAATGTATCTTTTGCCATCTGAATTCATTATTCAAACTCAAGAATAACTCTGGATAATGAAGGAAATTTGTAGTGCAAGTATATGCAGGAAATAGTCACTGTTGATAGATAAATACAAATAAATGCAACATGTGAGTCTACTTGCCACGCCTGACCATGCATTATGACCTTATTCGCATGAGGCCGCCTCTCCTCTCCCCTGAGCCAATGCCACCAAATAAAAGCTAGCTTAAGTCTTACCTCCTCAGAAAAGCCTTTCCTATACTCATCAGCCCACACCTCTCTTTCTCCTCTAAAGTCCCACCATATTTATTTTCTCTACTGTCATTTGGTGCCTAATTGTACGGCCCTTGTTTTTAATTATTCAGGGTGTATTTTATGTCTCCTCAAAGAGAATATCTGCTCCTTAATGGTGGACTGCTTAGACTTCTATGTCATTTTCCCCCAGTGGTAAATAGTGGATGTTCACTCAACAGATACTTATTTGAAGCCCTGCTAGGAGTTAATGGATACTGAATGAATTAACAAAGGGATTTCAGCTAGGTCACGACTTGAAAAGCCTGCAGGTCTCTCAACCTCATCTTTAGCACTCCCGATCTGCTTCCAGTTCCCGGCACACGCAACACTAAGTCACCACTCCAAGCCTTGGTCATGCTGTGCCCTCTGTGTGGAATGCCTCCCAATTCCCACCCCCATGTTTTGGTGTGGCTAACTGTTCCTTCAAGACTCATCTCAGAACTCCTTCCCTGACTGCTCCCATCTCCCCAATCTCTGTTAAACTAGTCTCTTTCCTCTGTACCTTCAATGGTGGTCTACGACTGTCTCTGTATTTGTGCTAGTATTGAACACTTTATTATATGCACCTCAGTGGCTGTGACCACTGGCTCAATCAGCCTCTCTCTTCAATGCCTGCCATGATGGTGACTTAACAGACGTACATGGAACTGAATTAAGTGGAATACTCAATAATTCTCTCGTCTAGATAATACTAGGCATGTGCCAGTTATCCTTTTCTTGGCTTCTTTGGGAAATGTGGTGATCATTTTAAATACTACTATAGGGCTTGTGTTCTTTGCACCAATTCCTGTCTGGCCTTTTACTTATTTTGCCTTTAACCTGGTTTTAACTTTTCATCCTCTTGTCTGGGTCATTTGAGGCAATTTTCTGCTTCCCTTTATTTTTGCCTACCAGCATGGTATTTTCAATTCTAGACAGGCACACAGAGCAGGTGATAGAAGGACACCCAGATGCCTTGGTGAGCTGAGCCAAAGTGGGAAAATCACAAAGAAATGGGAAAGAAGATATGCTGTAAGACTACACTAAATATGAAGCCCAGCTTCTAGCAACATGTCTTGGCTATGACTCCTGGGAAATGGACTGGTTGCCTTGGCAGACAACAATGCAACTCATAATGGAACGTTTCTTCTTAAGTCTTTGCAGTAACTATGAGTCCAGGAGAAGAAAAAAAGACTCATATTGCAAATACTGCCTACTGCTGTGAATCAATGGGGAATGATAGGCGACAATGAAGAGACACCTCAGTCACACATATAGATAAAAGATCAGGAGTTCTTTAGCTTCCTCAGGTAAAAAATGAAGGTAGCAAAGTACCTAACTGCCAAGGTTGTTATGAGGATTGTACATAAATTAATACTTTCAAAGCACTTAGACTAGTTCCTGACACCTAATAAGCACTAAATAAGTGTTTATAAAATTAAGATATTAACATACATGAATAATTTAAAGAAGTGGTAAGCTACTAATATGTCTGTCTTCAAATGAAGAATTTACTTATATAGTAGTCTCAGGGGTATCAGTGCATCAATACTATGATAATCTTCACTAAGAAATAAATTGTACTCATGCTTCTTTTATTGTCACGGAAACACTTGTAAAAACAAGAGGATGACTGGCTGAGATGTCCAATAAAGGGAATGAAATATGATCAATGTCTATTAATTTATCAGTTCCTGATATTAGTTAGAACATAGACTGTGAAACCAGTTTATGAGTGTATGTGTTAAGTGAATGTGAAAAACAATCAAAGGCGATAAAGAACAAATGAAAACATGTAAGAACACTATGAATTATGCAATAAAGCCTTTCCTAGGCACACCAGCCCAGTTCCTTCCTGCCTCTAAACTTCTGTAACATGTATTAATAGCTGTGCCAATGAGCTATCCTGATTCTGAAAACCTATAGATGAGTTAGGACATTGCACCTGGAGATAGATTTAAAGAAAGAAAATCCAGTGTATCTGCATCTGCTAGGCCAACAATCCTAATGATCTTGAAGAGACTTACCTGAGTGTTTGGGGACACTAGTTCTCTGAAATCTGATGAAAAAAATAGATTCTCTTTCCAGAAAAATCCAAATAGCTCTAAAATTCTACATACAATTTTAAGGAATTCACAGATCTCCTGGAGCCCATCCATGGCCTC
This sequence comes from Lagenorhynchus albirostris, assembly GCF_949774975.1. NCBI lineage: Eukaryota > Metazoa > Chordata > Mammalia > Artiodactyla > Delphinidae > Lagenorhynchus > Lagenorhynchus albirostris. The sequence continues at coordinate 112,136,784 of NC_083116.1, read as the reverse complement.
TCAGTTAAAGAATCCAATGTCAAAAAACAAAAAAAACAAAAAAAAAAACAAAAAAAAGAATCCAATGTCAAACAAACTGATTATGCCTAATTAAAAATCGACTTACCTAACCCCCACTGAACCACACTTTGCATCTTGGGCTTAGTTTGGGAGTACATTTCCTAAAAAGATGAGAAAAAAAAGAATCAATAGGATTTGCTGATTAGAAAGTAGCAATAAATATATTTGTCTTTACTGAATAAATTATCATGTTATTAGCACTTTTTGAACAAAGGGATATACTCTCTACCTGGGTTTTTTGTGTTGTTTTTCCTTTTCTAATTTCCCCTTCACCACAAATTGCTCAGCAGAATGGCTTATTATTGCGACAGGAAGCAAACATTTCAAGCAGAGTGGTTTCAACAACCCAGCCTTTTCGTTCTTCTATTGAAATTGAGGAGGACGAAAAAAATCAATCCCCTTGATAATTAATGTGGATATTCTTTCCCTGTGAGATTAAATCATTCATATTAAGTCTATTTCCTGATTTGCCATGATTTTAGAGCCTATATCTGAAAATTGCCCATTTGAAGCAGGAATGACCAGCTTTAATGGGACAAAGGAGTCTATATCCAGGTTTGGAGAAACATTTACCCCAATTGAGCAAATGAAGTATTTAACATTCTCTTAACCACAACAGTAAAAAGGCTTTGTACATGAACATCAGATGATCCTAAAGAAAGCAAGGGACTACTTCAAAAAGTGTACAGTAAAGATGGGAAAAGAGATATGTGGGTATCAGAAGATATCAGAACCTGCTGTCACATGGAAAAGGATTTGTTTATTTTAATTCAGTTCAAGTCAGAGCAAGTTATCCTAATACTGTTAAATGGCCTTAAATAATAAGTGCTGAATTTGGGGGAGGACATAAAGAACATTAAAAAAACCTGAGTACTGCTTCATTAAAATCCATTATTAGTTTTTTTCTGCACATGAAAAGAGAAAAACTACAGATCAATGTCTAGACTGACTGCCCACTTCTTTTGCTAGCATAATCTGTTTACTATGAAGAAAAATTAAATCAGCTCTTGAAGAAAGGGACTAGAACTTGTAGGCCTGAAAATGGAGCCAGGAATGAGAAAAATTTTCATTCATGAAGACTTCAATCTATAGGAAAATAAAACCAGTGTAATCACACAAAAAAGCTTTTTTTACATATAACTAGTACAAATAAACATGTTGATAACTATTCTGAGGGGTTTTGTTGCACTAAAAGCATCATGCACAGATGAAAATGTAAAAACCAAAAAGCAACCTTGGGTTGAAAGGTAGAGACAAAGTACGTTTATAACCACAAAAAAAAAAAAGAGCAAGAGAGAAATAACAGTAGTCATGCCTACATGATACAGAAATATTTGCAAATGTGCTGACTTTATCTTAACCACCGGCAGATGGTTTAAAAATCTTCTAGTCCATTCTCTACGTCTGCGGCTTTATTCCTGTCCTGCCCCTAGGTTCTTCAGAACCTTTTTTTTTATATTCCATATATATGTATTAGCATACAGTATTTGTTTTTCTCTTTCTGACTTACTTCACTCTGTATGACAGACTCTAGGTCCATCCACTACAAATAACTCAATTTCGTTTCTTTTTATGGCTGAGTAATATTCCATTGTATATATGTGCCACACCTTCTTTATCCATTCATCTGTTGATGGACACTATGTCCTGGCTATTGTAAATAGAGCTGCAATGAACATTGTGGTACATGACTCTTCTTGAATTATGGTTTTCTCAGGGTATATGGCCAGGAGTGGGATTGCTGGGATGTATGGTAGTTCTATTTTCAGTGTGGTTTTTTTTGTTGTTTTTTTTTTTGCGGTACATGGGCCTCTCACTGTTGTGGCCTCTCCCGTTGTGGTGCACAGGCTCCGGATGTGCAGGCCCAGTGGCCATGGCTCACGGGCCCAGCTGCTCCGCGGCATGTGGGATCTTCCCAGACCGGGTCACGAACCTGTGTCCCCTGCATCAGCAGGCGGACTCCCAACCACTGTGCCACCAGGGAAGCCCCTATATTCAGTTTTTTAAGGAACCTCCATACTATTCTCCATAGTGGCTTGAGGACACAGGGAGAGGGAAGGGTAAGCTGGGACAAAGTGAGAGAGTGGCAATGGACATATATATACTACCAAATGTAAAATAGATAGCTAGTGGGAAGCAGCCGCATAGCACAGGGAGATCAGCTCGGTGCTTTGTGACTACGTAGAGGGGTGGGATAGGGAGAGTGGGAAGGAGACACAAGATGGAGGAGATATGGGGATATATGTATATGTATAGCTGATTCACTTTGTTATAAAGCAGAAACTAACACACAATTGTAAAGCAAGTATACTCCAATAAAGATGTTAAAATTAAAAAATCTTCTAGAACAAGAGAATAAAGTTTAAGTGTGTTACAACACATTATGTATAAAGTCTTTAGGTATTTCATAACTCAATAATATGGTTACGGTACTTTAGTCTAATGGCCTAATTTATGCTATTTTATTTCTAAATTGGTGAACAAAAGTTCAGCATTGGCACAGACAGTGGAAATTAAAAATTCTAAAACAAGTTCTGGATGAAAATTGAGTTTATCATCTCAAGCAAAGTAAATCTAGACCACGTCACACACATCTACATTCTTTTACTTTGTCATCAGTTTTCAAAATCAAGATCAAGTGTGGCAAATATACATATCAAAGCCCACGAAAACATTCTGTAGACTGTAAATTTTGGTTTCCAATGTTAAAAATTGCACACATGCTTTCATGAACATAATGACAAATGCCTGATTTAAAACCTGAGCAGTAAAAGTCAATCTGTATATGCAGATCTTTGGTCACTAAGGGAAACAGTTAAGTACTCAAGTATATAATTCCACCCTCTTGTAGTTATCTACCCTCCTATTATAGCATTCAAAATCCTCTGTACCCATTCCTGTTTAAAGTGGTACTGGGATTTCCCTGGTGGCACACTTGTTAAGAATCTGCCTGCCAATGCAGGGGACACGGGTTTGAGCCCTGGTCCAGGAGGATCCCACATGCCGCAGGGCAACTAAGGCCGTATGCCGCAACTACTGAGCCTGCGGTCTAGAGCCCGTGAGCCACAACTATTGAGCCTGCGCGCTACAACTACTGAAGCCCATGCGCCTAGAGCCCGTGCTCCGCAACAAGAGAAGCCACCTCAATGAGAAGCCTGCGCACCACAACGAAGAGTAGCCCCGGCTCGCTGCAACTAGAGAAAGCCAGCATGCAGCAACAAAGACCCAACACAGCCAATAATAAATAAATAATTAATTAAAAAATAAAATAAAATAAAGTGGTACTGACTTGTAGAATCTCTGTGGGGAGAGAAACTTCCTAATTTTGATATAAATGTTTACATAGTTCCAGCCCCATATCCTCCCCTGGTGGACAATAATGTTTTCATAGCCGCAACCAACAAGATAGGCACCATGGGGGAATTCCCTGGTGGTCCAGTAGTTAGGACTCGGCGCTTTCACTGCCGTGGCCCATGTTCAAGTCCTGGTCGGGGAACTAAGATCCCACAAGCCAAACGGCCTGCCCCCCAAAAAAAGATAGGTACCATGGGCCTCTGCTCTCTAGTCAACGTGACACAGGCTGCCCAGTGGGAGGGAAACTCTCTCTGCAGCTATGGCGACAGCTGCCACCAGGAAGCTAGGGCTCTCTGCTCCCCTCCAGAGATGGCACTGACGAACATTTTTAAGTCAGGCACTCTTAAGTTGGGGCCCTTTATTGTGCCTTTTTCTGAAAACATGCAGCCAGTACAGACTTTTTACTACTGACTCTAAACAGAAATGCATTCATTCCATTTTCAGAACAGCTCTCTGTACCTGACACCAACTTGTATATGGTTCGCAATAATGTCGGAGATGGGAGATGCTTTCTTCAAGTTGGGTCCTTGGCTCTTCCACATATTTAGACTGACCCTCAGGAACAGAGTAGAGTGAAAGCTGCAAAGATTGAAAAACAAAATAAAAAGAAATTAAGAAGTGTATACAGTAATGAAATATCAATTATTAAATTTGTAATAATTCACAAACTACAGTGAATAAGGGTTATGTGCACCCTGAACCTTGCTTCAGACGATCTTTGCACCTTAATCAATAAGGACAAGGCCAAGAGAGCAGGGCTATGAGGTGTCCTAGCCTCCCCCAACCCTACTCATAGCAGATAAAGCAGTCCCCTTTTACCCATTTTATATATTAGTATTTGTTATTTCATCTTAGATTTAGTTTGGAAAAAGGATTCTATTACTATAAATGGTGGGTCGGAGGTGGGATAGGAAAAAAAAGCTTGAGGATAACTGAATAGCATATGACTTAGCTCTAGTGATCAGTCTAGTGCTAATCAAAGCAGAATAGCAGGTTTGTTCCCCACCAGAGAGGAAACATTTCACAGCCACCACTGGCTGCCTTCTTCACCCTCAAAAATGCCACTGTCCCAAGGCCTGAGAAGAAGAGAGTAAAGGGCAAAAAAACAAGCTATTTAGCTTTAGGTAAACACCATTCAAGTAACCCTGACCATAACTGAAGGTAGATCTTTATGACACTTTACTCAAAGTCAAAAGAAACCAAATATCTAAAATAATCAGTGGGAAGTATAGACAAAAAGGAATGTAAACAATGGACAGATGATTTCCTGTTTTATTTATTTAGTATTTATTAAGCATCTACTTATGAGCCTCTAATCCAGCCAAGAAGCAGGATGAACCCTGGTCTTTAATTTCTTAGGAGAGGGGAAAATGTGAATGTTTTCCTGGCTTGATAAGCAGTCTGGAAGCAGGCAGATCACTTAGAAGTGACTTGTGCTTGCAATCTACTGGGACAGAGCAGATTCCCCACTAAAAATCTAGGAAATATTCCTTAATTATGCCCTTAGCTAAGTACCATTAATTAAAGTTGAAAAAGCCATAGTCTAGCAGCTTCCCACAAGGAAGCACTATTTCCTCCTTTTAAATATCTTCTGAATTGTCCTATCTTCCTGATATTCAATTTGTATTTGTAACCAAATCACATATTCAAAATGTATCACATGTTACCTCATTAACCTTCACAGCAGCTTTGTGAGATGAGTCCTTTTTTGCTGATGCATAGACTTTGAAGGTGAGCAGGCTCAGGCTGGCCGGCCCCACAGACCTCTGAATTACCTGAAACACAGAAACAATCTTAAGCCTTCTCTCAATTCTACAAACTGAAGGTACATAACGTGGGCACATTTGCAACCTCAGCCACTCCTGCCCTGAGAGGCTTATTGCGCGTTATGAGAAATGTATTCCCGAAGTTTTATGGAAGTCAGAAACAAAAGAACATGTTCTCGTGGACTTAAAATTCCAGGTCACCTTTATCTTCATTTCCAAAACAGTAGTTCCTGAGTTTTCTACTTAGCCTTTCAAGGAAAATAAAAGATACACCTCCCCTACCCTCCCCAATAACAACAGGGGAAGGAGCTTTTTTTTTTTTGGCTGCATTGGGTCTTCGTTGCCATGCACGGGCTTTCTCTAGTTGCAGCGAGCGGGGGCTACTCTTGGTTGTGCTGCGCGGGCTACTCATTGCGGTGGCTTCTCTTGTTGTGGAGCATGGGGTTTAGGCGCACAGGCTTCAGTAGTTGTGGCACACAGGATCAGTACTTGTGGCTCTTGGGCTCTAGAGCGCAGGCTCAGCAGTTGTGGCACACGGGCTTAGTTGCTCCGCGGCATGTGGTATCTTCCCGGACCGGGGCTTGAACCCGTGTCCCCTGCATTAGCAGGTGGATTCTTTAACCACTGTGCTACCAGGGAAGCCCGGGAAGGAGTTTTTAATGATCTCACCTAGTAATTCATTGAACAGGGTGAAGATTCTTTCGATAATTCCAATAATCAAACTTTGAGCAGCTCTCCCTTTCCATTCCCACTCAGAACCCCTCTCTCCCAGCCTCAGTTCCCAAACTCAGTCTCTTTCTGTGCCTTGCTCTCCCTGACTAGGTCACTCATGCCCATGGCTTCAACATGAAGCGTGATCCCTAGATATGCAGCTCCAGCCCAGAGCTCTCTCCTGAGTTCCCAACTCATTTATCCTATTACTTCTGGACATTTCCACTTGGATGGGACACAAGCTCCCTACACCAAGAACACCCAAAACCAACTCATCAGGATCCTGTCTGTGCCTCCAAGTCTATACTAGGCCTGATAGGTGAATGTGTGCTGTGGAATCTAGAAAGTTTTAAAAATGACACATTTTAAAAATTAATACACAGCACTTGACCATCTTGCATCCTTACCCCAGAAATGCCCCCTCTTCCTCTACTTCTTCTCTCAGGAATGGTGCCGCCATCCAACTAGACAACCCAATCGGAAACTCTGAGGTCATCTCCACTGCCTCCCCCCACCATCCTATTGGTCATTAAGTCCTGTTAATTCTGCCTATTAAATAAACTTAATTCACTCTCTCCTCTTTATCTTCTCCTGTACAATCTTCCCTTGGGCCCTTGTTTCTTTCCTGGATTGTTTCAACAGCTTAATTCTAAATGCTCACCTGGCCCTCTGATGACTCAAACCACCACAATGCAAAAGAATGATCTTTCTGAACTGCAAACCCGAGTATCTTCTATCCTTACTTGAGATCCTTTGGTATTCATTACCTAGGACTTTTATGTGAGCCAAACAAGGCCCATTTATGATCTGACCCCAACCACCTTCTTAACTTCATCTGTCACTCTGCCTTTTCCCACAAAACTTGAACTCCCTATATTTCTCCCATGCTGCTTCCCAGCCTCATGGGTTCACACATGCTGGTTCTTCTGCCTAGAATGTTCCATATTTGCTTTGCCTTTCTGCACAATTGCCTAAGAGCATGGAGACTTATTGCTTTTCTTTTCTTATTTATCCATTTATTTATGTCTATCAAGTTCTCCCTCCCAAACTGGAAGCCCTTTCAGGATGGGGCTGTGTCTTACCCTGTATTCCTCATGTCTATAACTGTGCCTAACACATAAGAAATGCTCAAGAACTGTTTAATGCCTGCATGAATGGACAGAGAGAGGCAAAAAATAAATGACTGGTTGACTTGTTCTAACTACTTAGGCATGATTTGGCATCACAGAAATCATATTCCTGAGATCTGCAGTGCCCGTAATGTGAAAGACTTCGCTACTCTGTAATACTCACAAAACATATAATGCTAGATAAAATCTAAAAAGGTCTGTTGAAATGTATGCCTTGGGCTTCCCTGGTGGCACAGTGGTTAAGAATCCACCTGCTAATGCAGGGCACATGGGTTCAAGCCCTGGTCCGGGAAGATCCCACGTGCCACGGAGCAACTAAGCCCGTGCGCCACAACTACTGAGCCTGAGCTCTAGAGCCCGCGATCCACAACTACTAAGCCCAGGCACCACAACTACTGAAGCCCGCACACCTAGAGCCCGTGCTCCGCGACAAGAGAAGCCACTGCAGTGAGAAGCCCGCGCACTGCAATGAAGAGTAACCCCCACTCGCCTCAACTAAAGAAAGCCCGCATGCAACAACGAAGACCCAACGCAGCCAAAAAAATGAATAAAATAAAAAAATTTTTAAAAATGTATGCCTGAAGTCGCACACAAAAACAGAAATACCCATATTTCAGAAGCAAATAAAGAGCTAGAAGCTATTTTTAAAAGGAGTGGTTATTACTTAAACTGGTTTAAAAATAACACACCCTAAAGCATTAAGTGGAATACTTAAAAGATATTTATTTCCAGGCAATATTGCCACGCACTTTTTTTGCCTCCAGGATAAAGGTTAGTGAGCCACTGCTGACAGTCAGTGTGGTCCCTCCCTACTTCCCAGGAGAGGGCCTATGAGGCTGCTGGTATCTACAGGTGCCAACTCACTGCTCTCTGCCTTCTGGGTTTGTCCACAACCTACTGACAACACTGCTTAAACTGGGGACTTTCCACTGAGCCAGTTGGCAGGCACCGCCCCAACTTTGTTTCAGATTCCCTTTCTTACTGTCAATAGCTGGTGCCCCACCCCTTTTCCCACTTCCTCATCCAAGCATTTTGGGTTCATGTTGTCCCCTTTTTCATCCTCATTTGATATAATGCCTTGTGTTGACCTTTTAAATTCTTTTTTTTAAATAAATTTACTTATTTTTGGCTGCGTTGGGTCTTTGTTGCTGCATGCGAGAGCTCTTTGGTTGTAGCGAGCAGGGGCTACTCTTCGTTGCGCTGCGCAGCTTTCTCATTGCAGTAGCTTCTCTTGTTGCGGAGCATGGGCTCTATGTGTATGAGCTTCAGCAGTTGTGGCTCGTGGGCTCCAGAGTGCAGGCTCAGTAGGTGTGATGCACAGGCTTAGCTGCTCACTGCATGTGGGATCTTCCCGGACCAGGGATTGAACCCGTGTCCCCTGCACTGGCAGGCGCATTCCTAACGACTGCGCCACCAGGGAAGTCCCCAGATACCTTTTTGAGTTAGTGTTTTTGTTTCCTTTTGATATATTCCTGGAAGTGGAATTGCTGGATCATATGGTAGGTCTATTTTTAATTTTTTTTGAAGAACCTCCATACTGTTTTCCATGGTAGCCGCACAAATTTACAATTCTATCAGCAGCGCACAAGGGTTCCCTTTTCTCCATATCCATGCCAGCATTCATCTCGTCTTTTCTTTTTTAACATATATATTTATCTACTTATTTTATTATTTATTTTTGGCTGCGTTGGGTCTCAGCTGCAGCATGCAGGATCTTCGTTGCGGTGCACAGGCTCTTTGTTGCGGGGCGTGGGCTTCTCTCTAGTTGTGGCGTGCAGGTTTTCTCTCTCTAGTTGTGGCTCACAGGAGTGTGTGGGCTCCGTAGTTTGCAGCATGCATGCACAGTAGTTGCGGCACGTGGGCTCAGTTGCCCCACAGCATGAGGGATCTTAGTTCCCTGACCAAGGATCGAACCCACGTCCCCACATTGGAAGGCAGATTCTTAACCACTGGACCACCAGGGAAGTCCCTCATCTCTTGTCTTTCTGATGATGGCCATTGTAACAGAGGTGAGGTGGTATGTCATGGTGGTTTTTCTTTTTAAAGAAGGTGTTGCGGGTAGGAGTTTATTAATTTATTTATTTTTGCTGTGTTGCGTCTTTGTTTCTGTGAGAGGGCTTTCTCTAGTTGTGGCAAGCGGGGGCCACTCTTCATCGCAGTGCGCAGGTCTCTCTCACTATGGCAGCCTCTCTTGTTGCAGAGCACAGGCTCCAGACGCGCAGGCTCAGTAGTTGTTGCTCACGGGCCCAGTTGCTCCGCGCCATGTGGGAGCCTCCCAGACCAGGGCTCGAACCCGTGTCCCCTGCATTAGCAGGCAGATTCTCAACCACTGCGCCACCAGGGAAGCCCCATGGTGGTTTTAATTTGCATTTTCCAAAAGACTTGTGATGTTGAGCATCTTTTCATGTACCTTCTGGCCTTTTGTATATCTTATTTGGAGAAATGTCTACTCAGGTCCTTTGCCCATTTTTTAATTGGGTTATTTTTTGTTTGTTTTTTGCTATTGAGTTGTATGTGTTCTTTATATACTTTAGATATTAACCCCTTATCAGATATATGGTGTGCAAATATTTTTTTCCTGTTCTGTAGGTTGTCTTTTCGCTTTGTTGATGGTTTCTTTTGCTGTGCAGAGGTTTTTCAGTTTGATGTAGTCTCACCTGTTTTTTATTTTGCTGCTTGTACTTTAGGTGTCATTAATTTCTACTTTATTTTTCCCTCTTGTCCATTTTTCTAGTTTTAATATTATGCTAAGACTGCCCTTTTATTGTCCAAGTTGTTTTCTTCATCTCCCTCTTCTCCTGTTAGTCACTCCCATTCCACAGCAAGAACTGTGGCCACAAGGGTGGTAGCACTCAAGAAAGGTCCCTCTTGCAGTTGCCCTTTCCGTTTCCTGCAAGCCCTCAACAAACAAAGCAAACAAAAACCAAACATAAAACAAACCTCATCCCCAGAGACTTGGGAGATCCAGAGATTAACACTCCCCAGGGCCACAATTCTCTCTGCAGAGGTATGCTTCAGGGTTTATCAATCTCAGCACTGTTGACATTTTGAGCTGGATCATCCTTTGTTGGGAGGCTGTCCTGTGCACTGTAGGAGGCTTAGCAGCATCCCTGGCCTCTACCCACTAGATGCCACTGCCAACCACTCCCAGCCATAAGTCAAAAATGTGTCTAGACATTGTCAAAAGTCTCCTGTGGGGCATCCTCCCGCCTTGAGAAGCACCAATTTACATGAATAATTATTATTTTCTGATATCTCTCACCATCTAGATTTTTTTTTAAGACAAAACACAAGTCAAATTTATTGTTAGATTTGTCCACAGTCAGCAGTGGTGATCTTCTTGCTGGTCTTGCCATTCCTGAACCCAAAGCGCTCCATGGCTTCCACAATATTCATGCCCTCTTCCACCTTGCCAAAGACCACATGCTTGCCATCCAACCACTCAGTCTTGGCAGTGCAGATGAAAAACTGGGAACCGTTTGTGTTGGGGCCAGCATTTGCCATGGACAAGATGCCAGGACCCGTATGCTTCAGGAGGAAATTCTCATCAGCAAATTTCTCCCCAAAGATGGACTTGCCACCAGTGCCATTATGGCGTGTGAAGTCACCACCCTGGCACAGAAATCCCGGAATTATTCTGTGAAAGCAGGAACCTTTATAACCAAAGCCTTTCTCCCCAGTGCTCAGAGCATGAAAGTTTTCTGCTGTCTTTGAACTTTGTCTGCAAACAGCTCCAATCTGTTAACATAGCTTTATGGATTGGATGAGCAGTCACTTCTTGGTTTCCAGGCCCCTTACCTCGAAGGAGACACGGCCCAAGGGCTCACCATCGATGGCAATGTCAAAGAACACGGTAGGGGGCTTCCCTGGTGGCGCAGTGGTTGACAGTCCGCCTGCCGATGCAGGGGACATGGGTTCGTGCCCCGGTCCGGGAAGATCCCACATGCCGTGGAACGGCTGGGCCCGTGAGCCATGGCCGCTGAGCCTGCGCTCCGCAACGGGAGAGGCCACAGCAGTGAGAGGCCCATGTACCGCAAAAAAAAAAAAAAAAAAAAAAAGAACACGGTAGGGCCGACCATGGTTGGGCTGCGTGGGAGGTTCTGGGGTTACGGCGTCTGCAAATCAGCCACCATCTAGATTTTAAGATCTGTGGCCTTAAACCTAATACACAGTGATAGAAATCAGAATAGTCGATGCCTGGGAGGTGAAGTTTGCATGGGGTAGACTTACTAAGAAGGGGGCACAAGGGAACTTTCTGCAGTGACAGAAATGATCTATATCTTCATTGGGTGTGAGTTACAGAAGGTGTATACACTTGTCAAAACTCAAATTGTTGCACGATCTGTACAACGTACAATCTGTGCATCTCACTGTATGTAAATTACATGTCAAAAAAAATCCACACACACCTAAACCACGTTAAGTTTATGCCAAAATATGGGTGGGAACTGCAGCTCAAGGGTCATTCTTAGGAAGGAGTCAGCCATACACCTGACCATGGTAAGGATCTAGGTGGTACTGACCTGTGCAATGGAAACTCACAGGAAGAGCCTGGGTAAAAGATCCACAGGCAGACAAGCCTGACACTGATGCACTACCCAGCATCTTGGGTGGTTCACTTTCTTTTTTGGCATCAAAGAGGGCTCCTCATAGTGAGAGACTACCCCATCCTGCCTTGACCAGACGTTATCACAAACGGGGATTTCTCAATGCCGAGTCCCTACTGGGTGGCTATCATAATTTGTTACAGCTCATATTGATTATACAGGGTAACCCATTCAATATCAGAATTTAAGAAGGAAAGTCTGTTAAAATGGGCAGAGATCACCCCAGGAAAGTGTGAGGGCAATAAAGGGGGCAAAGAATCTTCTTCTTCAACCTTTTGTCTACCCAAGGAAGAAAAAGAACATGAATCTGGAAGTTAGATCTCCTGAAGAAAGATTTAACCAACTGGGTCATAATCACTAAAGCTCTAGCTTTATCACCTTTTCTCCCATGGGTACTCCTGTTGGGTTGCCTTGTGAGACACGAACACAAAGGCTTTCTCTCTCCATGAGGGGTCCTGACCCATTATGGTACAACCAGAATGAAAATACCTCCTGGGAAGTGAGATCTCCCTGGACCTCTTCTGATGAGGGGCTGGAACCTCTAGACTGTGTGTACCCATGGCCTGAGCACTCACTGTCCCAAGTGACAGTCCTTGAGAATCCTTGTTTGCCAGGCTCACTCTCCACCCAGGGCAGATGGCTTGGCTCAGAAGCTGAGTACACATGCACCTTCCAAGAGCTGATTAAACATTCTCTACTATGGATTAGATGAGTTTGGCTTGCTAGATCAAAGTCAAGCCCACTCTGTTAAGAGCTGTATGTTCAATGAGTGCTAAGCTACAGCTACAGACTAACTAGATCCAAAGGCTGCATTGCTTTACATCCAGCCTATCCTCTGGAGTGTGCCCTTCAGTCACTAGATGCCCCTCCTGGAATTCAGCTAGGTGAGGGTCTTAAATTAAGGACCCAATGTATTGGCTTGTTTGAGGTTTTAAATATAGCTGTAAGAAACCCACAGTCATAGGGGAAACAGGTGAGTTGGTGACCCTGAGCTTTGCAAACCTCAGAGGGAGTGTCACCGAGTTCCCTGGCTCATGTGGTTAAAACACTCTTTCTTTCTGTCTGATTATATTCCCCAGCAAGATATCTTATATACTCTGCCTATCAAGGTACATTCTCCATCTTAGACCTTTGGACTCTCTTTGCTCTCAACTTTTGTTGAGTCCTCAGAGCGCTTAACTGTCAACGGAAACTGAGCACCAGGACTGGCAGTTGGTTGGATGGGGCCCTAACAAGAAGTGTTGTAAAGGAGTACGTCACCACTGTCTAAAAGGCTTTTGCTTCTTACTCTCTCCACTGGAGCTCATCAAGGACTGATGAGAACAAAACAAATCTGGCTAGGAAAGCAGGGTTATGTATGATATAACAATTGGAAGCAGTCAACTAGAATTTTATTTCAAAAACAAATATTTATTACATACCTATTCCACATCAGGTACCATGCTAAACAGGACACAACACTTAAGCAGACATAGTCCCTACCCTTACAGAGTTTCTAGGAAGCTTATGAGTTTACTCAAAAAAAACTCAGGTTACAATTATTTATTTATTTATTTATTTATTTATTTATTTGCGGTACGCGGGCCTCTCACTGCTGTGGCCTCTCCCGTTGTGGAGCACAGGCTCTGGACGTGCAGGCTCAGTGGCCATGGCTCACGGGCCCAGCCGCTCCGCGGCATGTGGGATCTTCCCGGACCGGGGCACAAACCCGTGTCTCCTGCATTGGCAGGCGGACTCTCAACCACTGCGCCATCAGGGAAGCCCCAGGTTACAACTTTAAAAAAAAAATGTTTTTTAAGACTGAGGCATAAGATTGAGTTTAGCCTTCAGCTCTAGCAGCAAGGGCAGATTCTTGTACACAGTTAACTAAGATATGAATCGGGTGAGGTTACACTCAGATCATCATGGGTACCCAGAAGACTAAACTATCCTTGTTTTGCAAAAGAAGTGTACTGCTCAGAACTCTAGTTCCAGGACCACTTCCTGATTGTGTCCCAGTAAAACTGCTTCAAGGACAAATAAAACTCTCAAACTGAATAAGCCACCCTCAGAATTATTCAAGGATGCTCAGGAATGGTGGGGCTCAAAGCCCTGACAATTTGCTTTCTCTATCAACTTTATGGAAAACCCAGTATATAGTCTCTCTCATTATTAAGAAGGGTATGCTTTTGGGCTTCCCTGGTGGCACAGTGGTTAAGAATCTGCCTGCCAATGCAGGGGACACGGGTTCAAGCCCTGGCCCGGGAAGATCCCACATGCCACGGAGCAACTAAGCCCGTGCGCCACAACTACTGAGCCTGCGCTCTAGAGCCCGTGAGTCACAAATACTGAAGCCTGCGTGCCTAGAGCCTGTGCTCCACAACAAGAGAAGCCACTGCAATGAGAAGCCCGCGCACTGCAAGGAAGAGTAGCCCCCGCTCGCCACAACTAGAGAAAGCCCGTGTGCAGCAACAACAACCCAACACAGCCAAAAATAAATAAACAAAAAAAGGGTACACTTTTATTCCCCCACAATTACAGATCTATTATTTTATTAGACCTTCCACTAAAAATATATACCAGTTTCCTAACACATTTTAAATCAACTATAATTCAGTAAAATAAATTTAAAATATATACATACATACACCAGTTTCCTTTTTGATAAAACGTAAGCTTCACTTTCCAGGACTGTGTAACATTAAAAAGTTTCAGAATCACCTGGGGAGTTTTTTAGAATCACAGATTCCATTGCCTTCCCCCAGAGTATCTGACTCAGTAAACCTAAGAGAGTCCCAAGAATCTATTCCCATAATCAGCCAAGTTTAGAAAACCACTATTCTAAAAGCAGATGCTTGGGGAACAGTTATTCAACTTAAGTTTGTATAAACACTCAATCGTACTTACTTTTAAAAACATTTGAAAGAATGAAATGAAAACTGTCCTAAACATAAAAAGACACAGTGACTGGTCAACCAGTCTAGAGAAGTTATGGGATTTATTTACATTCAAGAAAATCTTTCCCATCTTAAACACAACACAAACAATACCCTCCACCCCTAATCCCCTTTCTAACTACCACCCTATTCTTCTATCTCCCTCCACTGACAAAATTATTTTTAAAAAAAGACTGGTTAGCAGGCAGAATAATGGATATCCTTAGCAAGCTGGGGAGTGACTGGAAGGGCCCTGAAGGCTTCTCGAGTGCAAGATATACCAGTATGGTCAGTTTGCAAAAATTCCTTGTGATCTGTGCACCTTCCTGTATGTATGTTATATGTCAACACAAAGTTAGAAAGATAGATTCTGCCTGCTTTCTCTGCTTTATTCTCTCCTCCCCTCACTACTCAAGATATCTAAAAGTGGCCTTCCCAAAGCCACCAATGGCCTCCCAGTAACTAAACTCCAATGGACATCTGGCACCTCAGTTGTACCCTGAAACTGGTGACCACTCCACCATCTTCAAAGTCTCTCTTCCTTTGGTTTCCAAGTTTCTACTCTAGCTCCATTCTATAAGCTTTGTAGGGCACTCCTTCCAGCTCTCTTTGGGCCTTCTCTTCCTCTGTCTGCCCATCTCTTCAAGGCTGACGAGTCAGAGTAGTACTTAACCAACCCTCTTCTCACTCCAGAGCAATTTCACTTAAATCTAACCCTTCGGGCTTCCCTGGTGCCGCAATGGTTGGGAGTCTGCCTGCCGATGCAGGGGACACGGGATCGTGCCCTGGTCCGGTAAGATCCCACATGCCGCGGAGCGGCTGGGCCTGTGAGCCATGGCCGCTGAGCCTGCGTGTCTGGAGTCTGTGCTCCGCAACGGGAGAGGCCACAACAGTAAGAGGGCCGCATATCGCAAAAAAAAAGAAAAAAAAAAGAAAAAAAAATGTAACTCCCGCCCTATGCTATTGATACCCAAATCAGTATTCCCAGGCCTGGCCACTCCCTAAGGCTCAGGCTTGTGTGTCTAACTCCCCATGGACATCTTCACCAGGTTTTTCAATTGCTACCTCATAATGAATTCTCTTTCTCCAAAAACCTCTTTTTCTCTGGGTTTCCCTACCTCATTTAATAGCCTTACAAGCCACACAAAGGACATCAAAGCAACTCTTTAACGAAACAATGAAAATAGACTTCAAAGACAATAAGATGTGGTCGCTGCCTCCACAATCTAATAAAGCGGATAAACGAATAATTACACCACTTGTAATAAGTGCATTACCAGAAAAAGGACAGGAGTAACACAGAAAAAGGAATAATGTACCACGACTGGAAATTCTGGGAAACAACTGTAGACAGAAGCAGAATCAACAAAGTTTATGCGTTTCTGCCTGCCTTCCTCCCTTTCTTTTTTTTTTTTTTTTTTCCCCATGTGGCGGAGCACAGGCTCCGGACACACAGGCTCAGCGGCCATGGCTCACAGGCCCAGCCACTCCGCGGCATGTGGGATCTTCCCAGACCCGGTCACGATCCTGCGTCCCCTGCACTGGCAGGCAGACTCTCAACCACTGCGCCACCAGGGAAGCCCCTTCCTTTCTGTTTTAAGCAAAGTCACCCAACAGATTGATGTAAAGACTCAGCGTCACTAGGAACAGCCTCTGTAAAGAGCAGTAACAAAAGAAACAAAGGTCTGGAACATGAGGATGATTTCTGACACACTACAATCTTTTCAGCTATACTCATCAGTAGCTACAATCTCTAGATGGAGCAAATATAGACAACCATAAACCATGACTGCTACATATCAACATTCTCAATCCACAAGTTCCCTTTTAATATCAAGATCAGATGAGGTGGGACTTCCCTGGTGGCACAATGGTTAAGAATCCACCTGCCAATGCAGGGGACACGGGTTCGAGCCCTGGTCTGGGAAGATCACACATGCTGTGGAGCAACTCAGTCCGCGAGCCACAACTACTGGGCCCACGTGCTACAACTACTGAAGTCCAAGCACCTAGAGCCCGTGCTCTGCAACAAGAGAAGCCACCGCAATGAGAAGCCCGCGCACCACAACGAAGAGTGGCCCCCACTCACCACAACTAGAGAAAGCCCGTGCGCAGCAACAAAGACCCGATGCAGCCAAAAATAAATGAATAAAATAAATTTTTTAATTATGAAAAAATAAAATAAGATATTCCTCTATTTACAGGAAATGAGACACAATTATGTATTTTTTCCCTAAATGTTACACTGCTTCTTTGATCTTCAATCTTTTCTGCAAAAATTTCCATCTGAAAGCATTTTTCATTTAAAAACAAAATGCTTTTAATCTGATTCTTTTCAGTTGTTTAAGAGGTAAAAATCTGATAGGGATTGTTAAACGTCTATGAAAAGTGACAATACTTTTGAGATTATTCTTCTTCTAAAAAAAGAACATAAAACAAAAAATAAATTATGTAAAAGAATTTAGGCTAAAACAAAATGATGAAAACAATCAACAATTTTGCCCACATCAGCCTGCATTGCTGTCCTTAGTAATGTGTCACAAACTGAATTAATAAAGAGAAACTAAATGAGTCCATAATCTCCAAAGATCAAAAGAATATGCCTCCCCCCAGAGTGAGCATTCAGTACAGTTCCTACATTTTATACAGCAATCCTTTCTAATCTGTAGGGCCATACACCAAACTGGTAACAGAGGCTTTCTCTGAGAAGAGAATTAGAGGGAAGCAGATGATGGGAACCATATAATTATCATAACTGTACTGTTTGACTTTTTACAAGTTATTTCAGCATTACTTATACAATTTTTAAAATAGGTATTTTCTTACCTCATACCCCTCAGGATGGCCACTATCAAAAATACAGAAAATAACAAGTGTTGGAGAAGATACAGAGAAACTGGAACCCTTGTGCACTGTTGGTGGGATTATAAAATGGTGCAATCACTAAGGAAAACAATATGGAGGTTCTGTAAAAAATTAAAAATAGAATTACCATATGATTCAGCAACTCCCCTTTTGGGTATACATCCAAAAGAATTGAAAGCAGGGTCTCAGGGATGTATCTGCACACCCATGTTCATAGCAGCATTATTCACAACAGCCAAAAGGTGAAAAGTCACCCAAGTGTCCATGGACAGATGCATGGATAAATAAAATGTATATACATACAATGAAATATTATATAGAACCTCGAGGATATTATGTTAAGAGAAATAAGTCAGCTCACAAAAGACAAATACTGTATGATTTCATCTATATGAAGTGTCTAAAGTAGTCAAATTCATAGAAACAGAAAGCAGATTGGTGGTTACCAGAAGCTGTGGGGGAGGAGAAAATGGGGAGGAGAAAATGGGAGTTTTTGTTTAATAGGTACAGAGTTTCAGTTTGGCAACATGAAAAAGTTCTGGATATCTTTTCCACAACAATGTGAATATATGTAACACAACTGAACTGTACACTTAAAAATGGTTAAGACGGTAAATTTTAGGTTATGTGGGTTTTATCAGCATAATTTAAAACTAGGGAACTTAAAAAAAAATGCAACCAGAAAAAAAAAATAAACAGTATGCCTCCTCCTCCTCAAAAATAAGTATTTTCTCTCCAAAGCAGTAACCTTGATGGATCATACCAGAACCCACTGTAACTATTTATACAACAAATTAATAAAGGAAATTTACTTTTAATATGTGATCATACAGCTTCCATTTCTAAACGCCTTCACATCAAATTTTAAGCCTGTAAGAAAATCAGTCTCAATATATTCAAAATAAAAGCAGATTAGAAAATGAAATAAATTAAATTGTTTTAAAAAGAGGGGGGAGGATTTGTGAGGTTTTTGAAAATGTTAAACTGAGGAGGTCTATTTAAGTATGCCCAGAAATGAGTCTGAAAACGATGTTAACAATGGTTATCTACAGGTGGTAGGATTAAGGGTGATTCTTCAGTATTAACTGAATTTCCTGAAGTTTTTGCAATGAATATTAATTTGCTTTGTAACATGCAAGAAACAAAAATAGCTGGCTCCTGAGGATATTCTAAAGAATCTGTCAGAGAGTATGATGATAACTCCAAATAAAAAAGGACAAAATGTTCTGATCAGGGATGATATTTCTGGAACAAATATATTGATCAGTGATGGCGTGTTTGGAAGAGATGTATTGACAAGATAATTAAATCTGTCCTCTCAATAACGACTGCTTTGACAGGCACTCATTTGGATGTATAAATCTGGGAGCACTTACACTTCAACAACAACAAGACAAACCACAATCATTTTAATCTGTTTCATAGTGAATGGATTATGAAGCCAATATTTTAAGAGTTCAGACTTCAACCAACAAAAAGAAAAACTGTCTTCCAACTATGACAAACATAGAACTATCTTATGATAAACTTTCAATTCTGTAATTCTGTACTGTGGTAACTGATATTTCCTAGTTCTTCCTCATCCACTATAAACACACTGTGGTCTAAAGAGATAAGTGAAGAAAAAAAACCAAGGCTGTTTTCAAGATTAACATTATCTTTTTTTTTTTTTTAAGAGAAAACCAGCTTCTATTTTATCTTTGGAGGGCAGAATTCACCCAAAATTAGGTCAACAAAGCAAAGCAAGTATGTTTCATTTGCAATTGTTTTACCTTTAAAAATAATCATTGGATTTTGTTAAATTCATACAAAAAAATAATAAACTTGTCTGATAAACAGGAAGGAAATGTCAGAGCCAAAGAGTGAGATAATTGTTCGTTCAGGCAGGTTTTGAGTCATCTGGTTGGGCCGTACTGGTTTCACAGTCTTGGAACACAGATGACACATAATTTACCATGTTGCAAATTTATTTTGAACTTCCTCATTCAGACAGAAACTTAACAGTGCTTACCTAAAACTCCAAAAAATATATATATTTCTTTTCTCTTTTGGAATGGCATCCCAAGATCCATTCAATCTTTAATGAGTTAAGGAAATATAGGCAGGAAAAAAAGTCACAGAGGAACATTTACTTCAAGATTTGCCTTTCAAATGCTTCTACATTTTCAAACAACTAAAAAAAATTCCATTTTCTAAGAGGAAGAGGTATTCTGTCAAAGTAAAGTCTATCTAGACCCAAGTTTCGTTTCCTAATAGACCGCTGTGTGCACAGAGAATGCCGAACTCACTGACAACAAACTGCCTTCAACCTCATCTCAGTTATTCACAGGCTTTTCCTTCTTTAAGGAAAAGGAAACTACAACATTCTTTTGGAAAAAAAATCACGGGCAAGGCTCAATTCAGCTGATGACAATCTGGATTCATAATGAAAATCTCTGTGAAAATAAGGAACAAAAACAAGAGAAGTCAATATTTGGACTAAACACAGCAATTTTTAACAGTGCTCCCGAAAGATGTGACTCCACACACAGGCTCAGTCAATATTTGCCAAGTGAGGTAAGTCATCGACAAACGATTTAGGAAACTTGTTGGAGTCCCTGTATCACTTGGTTCTTACTCACTCACCAGTTTAACCCATGTCATAATACGACACACGAAGCAGCACCTCTAATGGGAGAGGAGATTCATTTCAGCAAGCACAAAGAAAAGCAGGCTGTTATTTCACAAGGACTGACGTCTATGGAATGGGGGAAAAAACAAAAATGAACCTTTATTATTTTCATATATCCTATTTAAAAAGACTGTTCAAAGGAATGAATAGGAACATCTGAAAAAAAGAAACCACTGGGTATTGCTCCCAACTAAAGCAATGAACATGCACTTGTGAACCTATCTCTAGCTCCCACAGAGGGCTCCTCATCCTCACCCAAGCAAACAAAGACGTCCTTAAGTTGGAGCCAGTGTGGGCTTTGAACAAAACATGCTGCATTGCTTCAAAGACTTAGAAAGAAGTAGGAAGACAAAGCGTGACTGTATTTAAAGTGCCTTTAAAACAATATTCATTCAAAATACAACTTACTGTCTATAATGGCATTATCATGAAAATATAGCTTAATATTCAAAGTTATAGGCTCTCGGCATAATGAAAACTCTACAACCCTTGCTCTAAATTCTTCCTTCTACAAGTTTTAGTGTACAATGAACACAAGTTTTAAAACCCACTAAATTAAGAAACTGGCACTGTTCCAGTTTTCTAATAAAACTGGCATAAGGCCATGCAAAAATCAGGAAAAACTCAGCAAAAGTGAAAAACAAATAGCTTCCAAATTCTAAAATATACCTCTAGACTGAGTTTTTTTTTCCCCTGAAAATATCCACATAAAGTTTCATGCTGTATGCACTAACCATAAATTTCCGCTTAAGCATTACTGGGGAAAATTAACTGATACAAACTATAATTCCTCAAGGAGAATTCCCTCAGAGATGTTTTAACTGTAAGGGCAAAAAATCTTTATTATCTTTCAAAATATATGACATTTAAAATAATATTCAAGTAAAATAAACTTACAGTACTTTTCCAATTTGCAGATGATTTTCCTTTTCCAGTTATCAGTGTAATTCTCCCCTTAGTTTGTCCTAGTAACATACTATTCACAATAAGAAAATTAATTTCAGGACTTCCCTGATGGCATGGTGGTTAAGAATCTGCCCGCCAATGCAGGGGACATGGGTTCGAGCCCTGGTCTGGGAAGATCCCACGTGTCGTGGAGCAACTAAGCCCGTGCACCACAACTACTGAAGCCCACACTCTAAAGCCCACAAGCCACAACTACTGAGTCCACGTGCCACAACTACTGAAGCCCGCGTGCTCTAGAGCCCGTGGGCCGCAACTACTGAAGCCCGTGCGCTCTAGGGCCTGCATGCCACAACTACCGAGCCCGTGTGCTGCAACTACTGAAGCCTGCACGCCTAGAGTCCGTGCTCCGCCACAAGGAGCCATCAAGCCACTGCAATGAGAAGCCCGCGCACCGCAACAAAGAGCAGCCCCCGCTCGACGCAACTAGAGAAAGCCTGTGCTCACCAAGGAAGACCCAACGCAGCCAAAAAAAAAAAAAAGAAAATTTAATTCAGAAAGATAGGCAATAAAGGCATTACATCAAGACCAAAGAGCCACAATAGGTAATAATGCCTTATAGCCAAGGATACGGTCACCTCAGGCTCCTTTGAGCAGTGAGCTCTGAACGAAGCTCACATTTCCGTCCTTCAGGAAGGAAGTGATGCCGACCAGCTTTCACTAGGCCATCTTTTGGCCCTTGAAGCATCTGATGATTCCTCCATCTCCAGCCCACATCTCTCTCAGGAAAACTACTCACTCCTGGATTCCATGTCAACTGATTACCACCTCTTAATGTCCACAGATACTTCTCCAAGTCCAACCTATTCAAAAGCAAGTATCACCTCCCCGCAAACCGAACTCTGCCTTCTTCCACTTTCCCATCTCAATCAACAGTTCTAAGAGCCACTCAACTTTCCAAGCCAAAAGCCTGGGCAGCATCCTTAAATTCTCCTTCTCCCAACTCTGCCACATCCAATGAACTACCAAGATTTGACACTAAAAAATACTTTTGGAAAGTCCCAAGACTGTGCACCACCATAACACTACCATAGCAGCCTCCTACAAGACGCCAACTAAAAGTTATTAATAGCTCACATTTACAGAGAACTTACTTTGTACCAAACACTGTGCTAAACTTTGGGTCTGAGTTAATTTAATCCACGCAACAATTTAAGGTTGGTACTAGTCTTTTTTTTTTTTACATCTTTATTGGAGTATAATTGCTTTACAATGGTGTGTTAGTTTCTGCTTTATAACAAAGTGAATCAGTTATACATATACATATGTTCCCATATCTCTTCCCTCTTGCATCTCCCTCCCTCCCACCCTCCCTATCCCACCCCTCCAGGCGGTGATCTCCCTGTGCTATGTGGCTGCTTCCGGTACTAGTCTTATCCTTGTTTTATAGATGAGGACACAGCTACAGAGTGGCTACAGAGACACTTTAGTGTCTCACCCTAGGTAACACAGTTTTAACTTGGCACTGAACTCTCACTTCTGTGTCCTTGCATGAGCTTTTCTGCTCTGCTTGGAAGGCCCTTTCAACCATGTCTGCTCAGCTTCAAAGGCATGTTCTCCTCTATCAAGTCTCCTGATGCCCCCTGCTGGTGCTTGTTCCTCTAAGTCAGTAGTTCTCAAGGTTGGCTACATGCCCTATATGCCCTATAAACTAGATGCCTAAATCTCAACCCCAGAGATTCTGATAGCACTGGTCTGGGTGCAGTCTGGGCACAGGGACATATAAAAGCAACCCAGGTGGGTCTAATATGCAGGCAAGGTTCAGACCTACTGCTCTACATTTCCCCAACCCTTTTACATCAGAGCACTTATCCCACTGCATCTGAATGAACTGTTCCTGTCTGTGCCACTAATTACATTGTGAGCTCCTGAAACCCAAGTTTCACAGTCATCTGGGGGGCTTTCTCAAAACTAGAGATTCCTGGACCTCACTTAAAAACTAAATCCGACCCATGGTCAGAGCCTTGGAAACTGTCTCACAAATAATTCTGATATGTGGCCAAATTGGGGGACTCTCTCCTAGGTAAAAAATGGGTCTTTTCATTTATACCTGCCAAGGTACCGCAAAGTGCCCAGCCCATAGATGAACTGTGATAAACATTTGTGCAACAAATGAAATCTAGTAACATGAATCTGAAGACTGGGTGTATGTAGTCAGTATTCAAGCTTCTTGCAGCAGCACCTGGAAAAGCTGCTTCCTGCAATAGAATGCAAACACTGGGCAGCTTTTCAAATGTGTTTTGTGATCCACCAGTGCCCCCTACTGACTTGAAGATGGACAGCTAAATCAAAACAATGGTTAAAACAAATATTTTAATTGTATATGCATATTACTAGCCACACAAACTGTACTTTTTCCACCAACACCTATACTATTAACTCTTCTGCCCTCCAGTCCTAGTTGACCCAAGCTGATCAAGCCCTACCATGTGCTCAGCCCCACTCCCGGGCTGCGATCATGAAAGACGGCCAGTAGCAGTTCTCAGCAGCGCCCTCAAAGCCTCTCACTTATCTTTTTTGTTCTTTGGTCAATGCCTCTTCCAAATCCCACCACACTCATAAAATCTCTCACCTGGAAAACACAAGAAACCATTCATCTACCAGTTTGCCTCAGTTCTTACTATTCATATTACTATGACAGGAGACGAGCAGCATCTACATCACCCAGGAGCTTGTTAGAAAATGAGGACTCTGAGGCCCCCACCCAGACCTCCTGGATCAGCATCTGCATTTTAACAAGAGTCGCATGCACATGAAAGCTTGAGAAGCACTGGTCCTCACCTACTAGACCTGACACCGCCATTTTATGATAAATAATTTTCTAAGTAACTCTTGCTATCTTGAAGTAAAATTCATCACCCACCTACATACATAAGTCCAAAAAAAAAAAGAGACCCATATATTAATTTGACGGTAACACAATGGAGAAAAGGAGAGACTTATAAGCGTTATATTTCAGCATATGAATGTTCAACACAACTAAATTAAAGATGTGAAGAACGAACCAAGTTTCTAAAACACGCTCGAGGCAGGTGATACCATCCAGATGAGAACCACTAGTCTACAATTACTGCCATCCTTCACTCCCTTCCATCTCACAGGTGGAAGGGACTATCTCTCCTCCTTTTCAAAGCTAAGGAATTCTCTTTTATAAAAGTTCCCTCCCTACATTCCTCCCGAGGCCATAAACATTGCCAAATCTTGAATACTGGAACAACCACAAAACAACTCTAGAATCTTGACCAAACATGTCCCTCTAGTTACTATATTCTCCCTCCTTCCCTTGACAGTCAAGCTTATAAATCCCATTTACTCATATTTCAGCTACCAACCCATATTAATCTAGCTTTCACTTCCATCAGTAAACCTACATGTATAAACACTGTGAAAGCCTTCCAACCAAATTGCCCAAAACAGTGAACACTTCTCCAAACCCATCTAACTCATCTTTCTGTAATAGACATTGTCGTTGCACATCTAGTCTCCATGCCCCCACTGTGTTCATGGATTCATTTCTCTCCCAGGTGATTAATGTAGTGATCCCATTCTGAGCTGATTCTGTTTAGTCTAAGCCAATCAGGGCATGGCATTCCCCTGGCACTGGCTATTGGGTCAGGGGCGCTGGTCCAATCAGACTGAAGAGTGTAATCCAAGTCTGGGAATTTTGTCCTCTCTCTTTCTCTTGCTCTAGTGGATGGGAAAGCATGTGTTACTGGCCGTCATCTTGCAACCATAAGGGGAACCAATCTTACTTCGGAAAGCCAAGAAAAGAGATGGGGACCTTGAGGACATCGTTGACCCACCAGAGTCCACCCTTCCTCTGGACTTTGTGAGATAATTTTCCTTACTATTTAAGCAATTGGGTTTCCCCAACTGGAAGCACCCTAACAAAGCCTGTCCTTGAAACTTTCCTCCCTTAATTTTCTAAACATCACTCTTGTGCTCCTACTTCTACTTATCAAAAGTTGCTTCTCGAAAATCTCTGGCCTCCCCTCTTCCTCTTCCTCCTCCTTACATTTTGGTATCCACCAAGGTCTGTCGTGAGTTTTTCTACTCAAAGCACATATTTCAACAATTTCAGCTCCCTTTAGCTTTCCCTTGATACAGCACAGCTGAGCTACTGGCACTTCCTCAATGGAGTACCACTGCTGCTGTTCCCCAGCTCATCCACCTGAGGAACTCCTGTCTCTCAAAACTTGTCTCCCCTGAAGTCCCCAGGGGTTCCTTGCCTTTTTTGTGCCATAGACCTCTTTGGCAGTCTGGTGAGCCCTATGGACCCCTTCTCAAAATAATGCTTCTAATTGCATAAATGTCAATTATAGTGCAATATAATTGTTTTTAAGACCCAAAATCTGATACAGTAATATGTGCTTCTTTATTAGCTCATTAATACTAAAAAGACCTAGTAGTGAGTCATAACTACTATAACTTTGATGTAGTGATGAGCATAAATGATATTTGGAGATCTGCAACAACTGTAATGTGACATGAAAATGTCTGTGACATGCACTGGTCCTGTTAACTTCGACTGGTGACAGGTACTGCTAATACTACTGTAGTTTGTTGCTGTAGTAGCTTATTAAATGAATTGCTCCCAATCAACCACATGTCCTCACATCCATGCTCTGTGTAGTCCCCCACCACATTGATTCTAGGCTTGGTCATATGACTCATTATGACACCAACAAATGTGGTGCAAGCAGGTGTTTAGCATCAGGACTAGCCTTCTTGGAACCCAGTAACCATGTTAGGAAGCCCAAGATGGCCACACTGAGGGGCCCTAGACCCACAGATATGGTATTAAGTCCACCTCATAGTCTAGCACCAGCTGAATTCAGCCACTGGGAGATGCCAGCAGAACTGCCCAGCCAACCTATAGATGGTGAGAAATAATAAATCATTGTTGTTTTAAGGTCGTTATCTGGAAATAGATAACAAACAGTTACCTACATTCATAACTGAAGGAAATGCTAAACTGCAGTGAAAGATTAGTGAAAAAGAGTATTTTTCCCCTCAGAGTTCAGGGACCTCCTGAATGCTATTCACAGACCCTCTGAAGGGCCAATAACCACAAACCCCTGGTAAGACAGATTCCTGCTCTTTTTACTACCACAGTACGTTGATAACCATATAAACTGATCACAGCATATCCTTTGCTGTTCCAACCTTAAAGCTGCGCCAAGCTCCTAGCACATAATAGATGTTCAACAAAAATTTATCAAATGAACCAAGTTTCTTACGGGATCTGTTGTCCTAACTAAACGGTGAGCTGCCTGAAAACAAAATAAAAGCAAATACTTGGATGTCACTTCTATGTGCCAGGACCTCTTCCAAGTGCTTAACACATACTAACTTATTCCTTATAACAACCCTAAGAGGTAGATGTTATTTCCCCAACTTCACCAATGGGAAAACAGGCTCAGAGAGGTTAAGTGACTTATCCAAGGTGACACAGCTAGAAAGTGGCAATGCCAGGATTGGATGGCCAAATCCATGTTCTGATTTTATTGTCTGTCCTAATGCACCCAAAGCACATTGCAGAAGCTCAATAAGACTTTTAAATGAGTAGTGCAATTCTGAGATTTCATTAGCAATATTTTATGGGTGCACTGCTTCTTCAAGACTCGATTTGTAGACTCCTTTCTAGTAGCCTGTGATTTGTTTTTCATGATAGAAAATATCATTTACTTTTTTTAAAACTAGGAGAATAACACCTTCATGTGTACAGATTTTCCAAACAGTCTTCCCTGTAAAAGTGTATTTCTTTCAAAGGACACGAGTTCATAGAATGTAAAGAAGGGAGCTGACCTATCCATACTATATACTGTTCACTGGAAATGGCAGAGAAGTTCCAACTTCTCCCTCTCACCCAGCCATTCCCATGCCAGCCTCCCCGACCTCCTGCAGCAGCTTCTCTGAAGGTGACCCTCCCCCATTCATACACCAGGTTCTGAAACCTAACCTTGTCAGGCAACCAGAACCGAACCCCGCAGTGCCCTGAGGTGGCCTCACCCTACTCACGAACCCAAGAGGGCACCAAACGGAGGGTGGATACTTTGTACTTTAATTTTTTAAGTGTTTTATTCACGAAAGCACAACCCAAAGGGCCCCACCCACCCACCCCCGGGTCTCACGCCTCAGTCCGGCAGCGCCTCGCTCCAAGCGGACCGCTGAATGAACTGCGGGGCCGGGACGCAGCCGGCCCGGAGGCGGGAAAAACCTCGGGGCGAGCCGGGCCTGGTCCCCGGAGAGGCCCACTAGAGCGCGGGGGGGGGGGTCCGGGAGGCCGGGAAGGGGCGGTGACAGCTGTGACCCGGCTCTACTCTCTCACCTTGAACATGTCTCTGGCAGCGGCGTCTCCGGCGGGGGTCACCCGGCCTTGACCCCGCCCACTACAGAGAGGTGGCTACGGCGGCCGGCTAGGGCCCGATTCCTCCGACGCAAACGGGCCGCGGTGCGGGTGACGACCGTACAGCCAATTCGATCCGGCCAAGGTTTAGCTAGGAAGCCTCGGCTGGAAACCGCGACGTTGAGCTGCAGCGCGTCGCGCCTCGAGCGGCGAGCGAACGCAAGCCCCGCCTCTCAGAGGCTCCACCCCTGCGCCGGCGGTTGCTAGGCGGCGGGAAAGCGCCACCTCAGTGTGGGCGGCACGCGGGGGTGAAAGGAGGGAGGTCCCGGCCCCGCGCCCCGCTGGGAATCGGCCTTCGCCGTTGCGATTGGGCGCCCAGTGGTGTGGGCTGAGAATCGTGTGTGCGGAGGCCGCCGGGCGGGGGCGCTCGGCAGGCCTCGGGCGGCTTCGAAAGCCTAGCAGCCGCAGCCGCCGACCTCTGGGGCCTGGATTTACCTCACAAAAGGTTTTTAGTTTTGTGGGGATTTTGTTGTTGTTGTTGTTTTACTCTGGGCTGGACATTTCTAAGATTTTAAATTTTAACTAATTTGCCACGTCCTTTAATCTCGAAAGACCTGACATTTTTTTTCCTCTTGAAAATGCTTAAGCTTCTGTCCCTCACTGGGAATCAAATGTTTGTCCCTTAATACTAGTAGAAATAAGTAGTAATGACAATAATTATCTTATTAACAAGAGTAGCAACCACCAATAGCGTTTACTATATGCCAGGCTCTGACCTAAACTCCTTGTCCATAGTCGTCTTCTCTTTCCAACAACCCAAGTAGGTGGGCACGATTATTACTTCCCATCTAATAGATGAAGAAACTGAGGCACAGACAAGTAATATGTGCAAGGCCACACAGAAGGAAAGTGGGAAGTCTGGATCCAAATCTAAGTTGTCGGCCTTTAAAGCCTGTGATCTCACCTAAACAATTGTTACAGTGGTTCATAATAGGGTAGTGTTTTATATTTCATTCTGTATTTTATATTCTAACCCTATAGCGAGTGTAAGCCCATCCAGGCGGGCATCCAGAAGATTTGGGGGATTTTTGTGGTGCTGTGTCACTGCTCTCCAGCCAAAGACCACTAGGAACACATCTGTAGTTGAACAAGTTGGGTTTTTTTCTTGTTGCTGCTAGGAAAACGCACACCTTGGGAAACAGTGGGGAATCTCAGTAAGAGGGTGTTAGAAAGATTTATTCTAGGATTTGGGCTTTGGTTGGGTGATTTGGGGGCGGGTTCAAGGAAGCAGGGCTTTGCTCTGGCTTCGGTGGTGTTAGGAAGCCAGGGTTAACACTAAAGCCCAGCTGTGAGTGCCAGGCCAGGTCCTGGATATTTTTATTTTAATATAGATTTATTTATTTATTTATTTATGGCTGCATTGGGTCTTCATTGCTGCACGTGGGCTTTTCTCTAGTTGTGGTGAGCAGGGGCTACTCTTCATTGCGGTGTGCAGGCTTCTCATTGTGCTGGCTTCTCTTTTTGCGGACCACGGGCTCTAGGCACACGGGCTTCAGCAGTTGTGGCTCGTGGGCTCAGTAGTTGTGGCTTGTGGGCTCTAGAGCGTAGGCTCAGTAGTTGTGGTGCATGGGCTTAGTTGCTCTGTGCCATGTGGGATCTTCCTGGACCAGGGCTTGAACCCGTGTCCCCTGCACTGGCAGGTGGATTCTTAACCACTGCGCCACCAGGGAAGCCCCAGCTCCTGGATATTAAGGAATGCTTTTCTCTTTCTCGAGAGAATAGTGTATTCCAAGCCATCCACATCCCCATCCCTAAGGAGAAATATTAAGGAGACTCTGAAGGCTCTGCATCAGTAATGAAATGTCGTATGTATAGAAAAGTGTGACTTATAAGTGATAAATTAAGGCAGGAATTCTTAATTTAGGGGGTACATGAACTTGGGGAAAAATTGCAACTTTATTTTCACTAACGTCTAACTGAACTTTAGCATTTCTTTCAATTATAGTGTAGGTAACAAAACACAGTAGTATCAGCAGCACCTGTGACTTTGTCATCCATAGAAAGCACAGTATTTTCATATCATGTTACAGTCACGGCAGATTTCTTGAAATATCGTTTCTGCTCATTACCACTTCACAAGTACAGTGATTATTAGCACTCTCGTATTATTTAATGCATAAAGAAGACACATTTCTATAATTTTGTTTTTGAAAATGTTTTGACAATGATTTCAATATAATTGGAGTCTTTTGTAATCCCATATAGTTTATGTTATGTGTCTTAAAAAACATAGTTCGTAGAAGGAGTTTGTCCATAGGGGTCCATGGCACCAAAAGAAAAGATAAAGAGGACCTGGTTTAGTACAAGATACTAAGCAGTGACTAAGAATTTGGCAGCTGCTTCCAAATTGGAGTAATGTGTCAAAGGATAGAAAATCAGAAATGAAATCAGATCACTTACTACACGTCCTCTCACTTTACCAGGGAGGGAACTGAGCTCCTGAAAGGTTAAGGGACTTGCCCAAAGTCTCACAGCTATTCCATGGTAAAACCAGGATGAAAAGTTTTTGGAAAGCATGTAAAAACCCTCCACTCTGATAGGCACTGGGGATTCCATAGTTAGCAAAATGCCTCCTGCCTTCAACAAGCTTGTGGGGTGGCAGCCAAGAAACCAAATTATGATACAATACGAGAAGTACTGTAAAAGAAAAACATATACAGTATTATGGGACCTTGGAGACAGTAGTCAGTAGTTCTGGAAAAAAGATAGTGGAAAACTTCAGGGAAGAGGCATCAATTAGCTGGGGTCTTGAAGGATGAATTGATGTTTGCTGGTGGTAGGGAAGTCATTCCAGGTAGAGGAAATGGCATGATCAGCAGCACAGAGTCGTAAAACATTGATTTTGGCAAGAAGTTCTTGTTCTCACAGAGTATAGAGAGGAATGCTAGTGGAAAGTTGATATTTTGAGATTTGAGAAAGAATGGAACTGGATTGTGAAAAGAGTTGAATGCAATTCTAAGGAGTCTGGACTTTAGCTTGGAGGAAATGAGGTGTCCCTGAAAGATTTTAAGTTGAAGAGTGATAAGGTTGGATTATTGCTCTGAAAAGTTAACTCCAGCTGCAGTGTGGAGGATGGAAGAGACTGCAGACAGGAAGACAAGTTAGAAGGCTATGGATAGATCCACTTGTCTTTCCCATATACCTCATAATATTTGTAGTACACAAAGAATGTAAGCAACATTAAGAGATCTAGGAATAAAGACGCGGACATAGAGAATGGACTTGAGGACACGGGGAGGGGGAAGGGTAAGCTGGGAGGAAGTGAGAGAGTGGTATGGACATATATACACTACCAAATGTAAAATAGCTAGCTAGTGGGAAGCAGCCGCATAGCACAGGGAGATCAGCTCGGTGCTTTGTGACCACCTAGAGGGGTGGGATAGGGAGGGTGGGAGGGAGACGCAAGAGGGAAGAGATATGGGGACATATGTATATGTATAACGGATTCACTTTGTTATAAAGCAGAAACTAACACACCATTGTAAAGCAATTATACTCCAATAAAGATGTTAAAAAAAAAAGAAAAAAAAAGTGTTACTCGTGACTCAAAAAAAAAAAAGAGATCTATGAAACCTTCCTTTTTCAGGGGTTCTGGAATTAGCACAACAATCATAATGGCACTTGAGTCTCATCCAAACAGTGTAATAACATAGATTGTGACCTCAAATGTTTAATTTATGTATTTCAGAGTACTTCATTGTGAGGAAAATGAGTCATTCCCCACAGACATCAGTTACTGGTGTCCCCAAATCAGATAGTCCACGCTTGGGAAAAGGTCACAAAGTACATTTGTCAAATGCTATAAAGACAAAGGGAAAACAACAGTAAGTAGCCATTTTTCGCCTGGTATCATCTTCCACAACTGGACAGTTTCCGTATGGTATTTACCCAGCTAACATCAAACACTTCTTGTTTTGTAAATTAGAGGTTTTTTGTGTGTTTTAAAAATACTTGTGAATTGAATAATAATTATAATTATAGTATTTCATAATTGACAAAGCATGTTAACACACATCTCTTTGATCCTGACACAACCCTGTGATGCAGTCTTGTTATTACATCTTATAAGTGAGGAAGTAGCAACTGGAACAAGGTAACTGATTTGCAGAAGGCTAAACAGCTAATAAATGGCATCAGCTAGTATTCAAGGGTCTGTTTCCATACTTCAGGCCTTTTCTACTCTACATCTTGTAGTCTGCACTTTGCCAGTCAACAGTGGCATTATACAGGAGTACCTACCTCTCTTTGTAGCCCTGTGAGGGGTAATGATGGGGTGGGGGGGCAGTTCTTGGAGAGTGAGATCCCTATTATCTGCCAGGGCTGGGACATGATCAAAAGTAGAATAATGCTCTGACCTAACTGGGATGAGCCTGGTTCAAACAAAGATCAGAGAAGGGAGTTTCTTTTTCTAGGGCATGGTCATCCGGTCCCAGAAGAAAATTTGGGCCTACTGTAACTTCAACTATTCTACATTCTATTTTCTTAGCACTTGAACTAGTTGGACAGTGTTTTTAAGAACTATAATGGAATCATTTTAGGTCATGGATGTTTTTAGAAAGCACATTTTTTTGATGATAAAGTTTTAGCCAGGATTTTTTTTAATCTCAAGGGAAATATTCTCAAGCATTTCTTATCCTCATTCTGACTAGATTCGGCAGATGACCAGTTCTAATTACCACATCCAAATGTTCCTCATTAGGTCAGTCTTAGGGTGGAGGATGGGGAGATGCAAGAGGAGGAAGCATAAATCCAGAGTTCCCCAAGATTTTAGGAAAATGAAAACTACTTCACAAATCTTAGGCTCTTTTTATTCCTTTCAGAAATAATAAAGATATTTCAGCTCACAGGATACAGAGAGTGTGGTTATCTCATCTTGACAAATCAATGTTTCAACTCCTTAAGTGTACAATTTGTGCAGCGGTATGTATTTTGCTTTTTGTTTGCTCTGACAGATATAATTACTTATCAAGGTAAAAGGTGTGTTAAATAAAGAAAGAATATATAACCTTTTAAAATCCCGTCTATTTGAATCTAATAATATTGCATGGGGTTATGGGATTTCTTCTTTGGTTGACTCTAAACGAATATTTCTGTATTTACTTTTTTTTTTTTTTTTTGCGGTACACGGGCCTCTTGCTGTTGTGGCCTCTCCCGTTGCGGAGCACAGGCTCCGGACGCGCAGGCTCAGCGGCCATGGCTCACGGGCCCAGCCGCTCTGCGGCATGTGGGATCTTCCCATGTGGGATCTTCCCAGACCGGGGCACGAACCCGCATCCCCTGAATCAGCAGGCGGACTCTCAACCACTGTGCCACCAGGGAAGCCCTGGATTTACTTTTAACATGGGTAACTACTGTGTCTTTTTCTGAAACCAATATGATTTTTTAAAATCTATTTCTTATTTGAAGATGTGAGACAGTGATCTTCTAGCACTAAAAATCTCTGTATTAAAAGTGCCTTTGCCTTCCACCCAGCAATTTCACTTGTAGGAATCCATTCTACAATCTATGTACAGTTTCATTGCAGTATTGTTTGTAACAGCAAAGAAAGTAAACCCTATAATGTCCATCGATAGGATACTGGTTAAATAAATGTTGGTGCTTTCCTACTGTTAAGGCTTGCAGCCTTGCATATGAATCTGCAATAGAAAAATAGCTAAAATATCTCATTAGTGAAAAGGCAAGTGCAGAACATTATGAATAATATAGTCCTATTTGAATAAAAACAAAGAAACGAAGAAAAAGGTGCACATCCCCCCACTCCCCAAACAACTCTGGCAACGCTGGCAGAGTATTAAGTCTTCTTTCATATAGTACTAAATGTTCTCCTAATAAAATCACCTGTGATTACAGTAATCTATAATTAGTAATAGTCACATTAAGCGAATTTTAGCAGCTCTGAAAAAAATGATAAACTCTGAGAAATGTGTACACTTTTTCACTGTCTGACCCACAGACCCACTGCTTTATTTATTTTTTTAATTTATTTATTAAAAAAATTTTTTTCCCTCTTGCATCTTCCTCCCTCCCACCCTCCCTATCCCACCCCTCTAGGTGGTCACAAAGCACCGAGCTGATCTCCCTGTGCTATGCGACTGCTTCCAACTAGCTAGCTATTTTACATTTGGTAGTGTATATATATCCATATATACACTACCAC
Source organism: Lagenorhynchus albirostris (assembly GCF_949774975.1). Lineage (NCBI taxonomy): Eukaryota > Metazoa > Chordata > Mammalia > Artiodactyla > Delphinidae > Lagenorhynchus > Lagenorhynchus albirostris. The sequence goes on along the minus strand of NC_083116.1, from coordinate 112,103,176 downwards.
TCTCACTTTGTCCCAGCTTACCCTTCCCTCTCCCCGTGTCCTCAAGTCCATTCTCTAGTAGGTCTGCGTCTTTATTCCCATCTTGCCCCTAGGTTCTTCATGACCATTTTCTTTTTTTTTTAGATTCCATATATATGTGTTAGCATATGGTATTTGTTTTTCTCTTTCTGACTTTCTTCACTCTGTATGACAGACTCTAGGTCCATCCACCTCACTACAAATAACTCAATTTTGTTCCTTTTTATGGCTGAGTAATATTCCATTGTATATATGTGCCACATCTTCTTTATCCATTCATCTGTCGATGGACATTTAGGTTGCTTCCATGTCCTGGCTATTGTAAATAGAGCTGCAATGAACATTTTGGTACATGACTCTTTTTGAATTATGGTTTTCTCAGGGTATATGCCCAGTAGTGGGATTGCTGGGTCGTATGGTAGTTCTATTTTTAGTTTTTTAAGGAACCTCCATACTGTTTTCCATAGTGGCTGTATCAATTTACCCCACCAACAGTGCAAGAGGGTTCCCTTTTCTCCACACCCTCTCCAGCATTTATTGTTTCTAGATTTTTTGATGATGGCCATTCTGACTGGTGTGAGATGATATCTCATTGTAGTTTTGATTTGCATTTCTCTAATGATTAATGATGTTGAGCATTCTTTCATGTGTTTGTTGGCAATCTGTATATCTTCTTTGGAGAAATGTCTATTTAGGTCTTCTGCCCATTTTTGGATTGGGTTGTTTGTTTTTTTGATATTGAGCTGCATGAGCTGCTTGTAAATTTTGGAGATGAATCCTTTGTCGGTTGCTTCGTTTGCAAATATTTTCTCCCATTCTGAGGGTTGTCTTTTGGTCTTGTTTATGGTTTCCTTTGCTGTGCAAAAGCTTTTAAGTTTCATTAGGTCCCATTTGTTTATTTTTGGTTTTATTTCCATCTCTCTAGGAAGTGGGGCAAAAAGGATCTTACTGTGATTTATGTCATAGAGTGTTCTGCCTATGTTTTCCTCTAAGAGTTTGATGGTGTCTGGCCTTACATTTAGGTCTTTAATCCATTTTGAGGTTATTTCTGTGTATGGTGTTAGGGAGTGTTCTAATTTCATTCTTTTACATGTAGCTGTCCAGTTTTCCCAGCACCACTTATTGAAGAGGCTGTCTTTTCTCCACTGTATATTCTTGCCTCCTTTATCAAAGATAAGGTGACCATATATGTGTGGGTTTATCTCTGGGCTTTCTGTCCTGTTCCATTGATCTATATTTCTGTTTTTGTGCCAGTACCATACTGTCTTGATTACTGTAGCTTTGTAATATAGCCTGAAGTCAGGGAGCCTGATTCCTCCAGCTCCGTTTTTCTGGTGTACTGTCACTTTGCCATGCCCCCTCTGTTATTTTCAATAGATTGTGCCTGGGCAGGGTACCGCATTCCATTTATAGCACCATCATCTCTTTCAGGAACATCATGTGACACGTGAAATTTTGAAGAAAGTGAGCCCTTTTGAGGCTGAGCTTGTTAAAGATCCTTGCTTGAAGTGTAAAGTTAGATTCAGGTAATGTTTTTATGCTGATTTACTTCAAGCAGTGCTTCGTTAATGTGAAGGAATCTTAGAAATTTATTTTCTTAAGTCCTCATATGTAATTACAAAGTAAATGTGTTGTTCTTATTTACACTTATTATGTGAAGAAACTGAGGCATGACTCTTGGGCCAAATGTTGCCTTGAAAGTAGCTCTCATCTCTCATGATGTGTTCAGTCTGACACACATATGAGAATAACTGTGAGCACACATGCCAAAGTGTGGCTCTTTCATACTCTGTGATCCGTTTCATGACCAGTTCTTTTTATGCTCTGGTATAGCTTTTACCCTGCATGCAAAAAAATATGTGAATGATCTTAAGTACAAGGAGGAGAAGTGACAGCTCCAAACCTGATGCCAAATGACTAATTTTGGTCTTTATTTCAGATTTAGTGGCGAAACATTTCCACCTTTCATCGTGTTTAAAATTTTTCTTCATACTGAAGGCCTTGGTTACAAGTATTTCAGTGGAAAAAATTTATTAAAGCCGTCAAGTGAGGTGATGTTTCATGATGTAGAGTTTGTGTTAATTTAGCTTTTTAACATCTATGTGGTATCTGAATTGCATTCAAAGTATACAGACTATGTTATTTCACCATTCAACAGCCCAGCAAGCAGGTAGTATTTTTTTAAGCATCATGTTTCAAAGTGACTCTGTTTATTAGCTAAAAAAATATTTGGAATGAATTTCTTATATAAGGCCCTAAAATATACCCATCAGTTTTCTTTGTATGAAAATTTTGGTTTGCTAATAATGCATTACAGTGGCCTGTTGGTCAGGGCTTTTTAATTATGCAGAACATTTATGCAATTTTGTTTTAATGGTATTTTATCATTGTTTCTTTGTTTCTGGTAGCATGTTTAGAAAAAGTGTGCTAGAGTATTGAAAAGGAACTTTTAAAACGTTTATCCTTTTTTACATGAGTTCTCATACTTTTTAACTTTCGTGAATATTCATCATAATTGTGTCTACAGCATAGGACTCACCTGAGGATCTTATTAAAATGCAGTTTTTGATTCAGTAAATCTGGGACGGGTCCTGAGATTCTGCATTTCTACCAGCTCCCAGCAGCTGCCACTGCTGCTGATCCATGTACCACATTTTTAATAGTGAGGATCTACAGCATAGGTTTTATTCCTTTGACCCTTATATATGACTATAGTCGAGAAAATGTGTACATTCTCATATTTAGCCTTTTATAAACCACATATCAAAGGTTGTTTTCTTGTAGCCTTCTGGAAATATCTTACATGAAAAGTATGACCCACCTGAAATCATCAGTAATGGCATGTATTCAGGATAGAAGACCACACAGCCTGGCAGTTTCTGACCAAATCCAGCATGTGCAGCATATATTCTCTGAAGAATATTAGAAAAGGAAAAGAGACTGCTTTTCTATGTCTTCTCAGGCAATATCAGAGAAAATTTAGCTTGGTTTCAGAAATGTATCAAAAGGACTAGTGGTTTCATGTGGAATATGGTATTTCAGAAACATTAATATTTGTTCATTTGTATAGAATGACTTCAAATGGGAAAGTAGATGTTTATTCTCCATTCCAGAGATAAATTCATGCAACATTTATCTACAGAATAAGCTTATAGTTGTCCCTATAAAATTTCATCAACTGTTGCTTTTCTGAGGTTATATAATGTGGCTTTTTTAGGAACTGAAATTTTCCCAAGACAGCTCCTGGCAGACCCTGCTATGCCCAGGCTGGAGCAAATGAGAACCTTAGAGGCCATGACTGGAAAGCACTGTGTATATATCATAATTCATTAAAATGCTGTATAATAACTTAAATTTTATTTTAATTACAAAGTAACTGTTAAAAGAAATAGCACAGAGATTTTTTTTTTAAAGGAAAATATGCCTTTATGCCTTTCTTCTTTGTGCTGCAACTTTCATTCACCTTGGGTGATCACTGTTAATAGTTTATTGTGTATGCTTCATATTTTTCCATAAAAATACACATATTATTGCACATATTTTTCCATAAAAATATATTTTTATTTAAATATATTTTAAATATTTTCATTCTTATTTTTAAAATGTGATTATACTATTCAGTTTGAGTTTTTCACTAAACATTATAAGGGGTTACAAATGATCAGAACATACCCAACTTGGAGAGAACAGGTTAGGATTCCTTTTTCCTTTAGTTCAGGTTGAAAACAAATTCTGGCAATTCTTGGATTCATAGTTAATAGAAAGCCTGTAGAAATGGAAATTTTCTCACTTTAAGTTCACTCAACTTTTTTGCTCTTTGAATGTAGACACTGTGTCTTTAGCAAACTGATACAACTTTACTAAGTTTATTTATTTCTCCATGTGAAAGAAATAAGTCAGTTGTAGTCCATTCAGATGTTTAATCTAAGTTCATTTATGAAGGAGGGGAGTTTCACCAATTCTTTTTGGTTCCATCTTTTCCCTCGTTCTTATATCCAATTCTAGTTTCATTTCCTTCTCATTTTCCAACAGCATTTCTCATGTATTTACAAACACACACACACACACACACACAAAAGCAACAACAAGTGAAAGGATGTAGAATAGCCTGAATAACTTTGGAGAAGAAGAACGAAATTAGACTATTTACACTACCTGATTCCAAGACTTAAAATGCTATAGTAGAGGGCAGACAGCAGAAGCAAGAAGAACTACAATCCTGCAGCCTGTGGAACAAAAACCACATTCACAGAAAGATAGACAAGATGAAAAGGCAGAGGGCTATGCACCAGAGGAAGAAACAAGATAAAACCTCAGAAAAACAACTAAATGAAATGGAGATAGGAAATCTTCCAGAAAAAGAATTCAGAATAATGATAGTGAAGATGATTCAGGACCTACGAAAAAGAATGGAGGCAAAGATAGAGAAGATGCAAGAAACGTTTAACAAAGATCTAGAAGAATTAAAGAACAAACAACCAGAGATGAACAATACAATAAATGAAATGAAAACTACACTAGAAGGAATCAATAGCAGAATAACTGAGGCAGAAGAATAGATAAGTGACCTGGAAGACAGAATGGTGGAATTCACTGCTGCAGAACAGAATAAAGAAAAAAGAATGAAAAGAAATGAAAACAGTCTAAGAGACCTCTGGGACAACATTAAACACAACAACATTTGCATTATAGGGGTCCCAGAAGGAGAAGAGAGAGAGAAAGGACCCGAGGAAATATTTGAAGAGATTATAGTTGAAAACTTCCCTAACATGGGAAAAGAAATAGCCACCCAAGTCCAGGAAGTGCAGAGAGTCCCATACAGGATAAACACAAGGAGAAACACACCGAGAAACGTAGTAATCAAATGGGCAAAAAATAAGACAAAGAAAAATTATTGAAAGCAGCAAGGGAAAAACGACAAATAACATACAAGGGAACTGCGATAAGGTTAACAGCTGATTTCTCAGCAGAAACGCTACAAGCCAGAAGGGAGTGGCATGATATACTTAAAGTGATGAAAGGGAAGAACCTACAACCCAGATTACTCTACGCAGCAAGGATCTCATTCAGATTCGATGGAGAAATCAAAAGCTTTAGAGACAAGCAAAAGCTAAGAGAATTCAGCACCACCAAACCAGCTCTACAACAAATGCTAAAGGAACTTCTCTAAGTGGGAAACACAAGAGAAGAAAAGGACCTACAAAAACAAACCCATAACAATTAAGAAAATGGTCATAGGAACATACATATAAATAATTACCTTAAAGGTGAATGGATTAAATACTCCAACCAAAAGACACAGCCTTGCTGAATGGATACAAAAACAAGACCCATATATATGCTGTCTACAAGAGACCCACTTCAGACCTAGGGACACATACAGACTGAAAGTCAGGGGTTGGAAAAAGATATTCCATGCAAATGGAAATCAAAAGAAAGCTGGGGTAGCAATACTCCTATCAGGTAAAATAGACTTTAAAATAAAGACTGCTACAAGAGATAAGGAGGGACACTACATAATGATCAAGGGATCAATCCAAGAAGAAGATATAAAAATTATAAATATATATGCACCCAACATAGGAACACCTCAATACATAAGGCAACTGCTAACAGCTATAAAACAGGAAATCGACCGTAACACAATAACAGTAGGGGGCTTTAACACCTCACACCAATGGACAGATCATCCAAAATGAAAATTAATAAGGAAACACAGCTTTAAATGACACGATAGACCAGATAGATTTAATTGATATTTATAGGACATTCCATCCAAAAAGAGCAGATTACACTTTCTTCTCAAGTGTGCATGGAACATTCCCCAGGATAGATCACATCTTGGGTCACAAATCAAGCCTCAGTAAATTTAAGAAAATTGAAATCATATCAAGCATCTTTTCTGACCAAAACGCTATGAGATTAGAAATCAATTAGAGGGAAAAAAACCGTAGAACACACAAACACATGGAGGCTAAATAATATGTTACTAAATAACCAAGAGATCACTGAAGAAATCAAAGAGGAAATCAAAAAGTACCTAGAGACAAATGAGAATGAAAACACAATGATCCAAAACCTATGGGATGCAGCAAACGCAGTTCTAAGAAGGAAGTTTATAGCTATACAAGCCTACCTCAAGAAACAAGAAAAATCTCAAATAAACAATCTAACCTTACACCTAAAGGAACTAGAGAAAGAAGAACAAACAAAACCCAAAGTTAGCAGAAGGAAAGAAATCATAACGATCAAAGCAGAAATAAATGAAATAGAAACAAAGAAAACAATAGCAAAGATCAATAAAACTAAAAGCTGGTTCTTTGAGAAGATAAACAAAATTGATAAACCTTTAGCCAGACTCATCAAGAAAAAGAGGGAGAGGACGCAAATCAATAAAATTAGAAATGAAAAAGGAGAAGTTACAACAGACACCGCAGAGATACAAAGCATCCTAAGAGACTACTACAAGCAACTGTATGCCAATAAAATGGACAACCTGGAAGAAATGGACAAATTCTTACACAGGTATAACCTTCCAAGACTGAACCAGGAAGAAATAGGAAATATGAACCAACCAATCACAAGTAATGAAATTGAAACTGTGATTAAAAATCTTCCAACAAACAAAAGTCCAGGACCAGTTGGCTTCACAGGTGAATTCTATCAAACATTTAGAGAAGAGGTAACACCCATCCTTCTCAAACTCTTCTAAAAAATTGCAGAGGAAGGAACACTCCCAAACTCGTTGTATGAGGCCACCATCACCCTGATACCAAAACCAGACAAAGATACTACAAAAAGGAAAATTACAGACCAATATCACTCATGAATATAGATGCAAATATCCTCAACAAAATACTAGCAAACAGAATCCAACAACACATTAAAAGGATCATACACCATGATCAAGTGGGATTTATCCCAGGGATGCAAGGATTCTTCAATATACGCAAATCAATCAATGTGATACACCATATTAACCAATTGAAGGAGAAAAACCATATGATCATCTCAATAGATGCAGAAAAAGCTTTTGACAAAATTCAACACCCATTTATGATAAAAACTCTCCAGAAAGTTGACATAGAGGGAACCTACCTCAACATAATAAAGCCCATATATGACAAACCCACAGCAAACATCATTCTTAATGGTGAAAAACTGAAGGCATTTCCTCTAAGATGAGGAACAAGACAAGGATGTCCACTCTCACCACTATTATTCAACATAGTTTTGGAAGTCCTGGCCCCGGCAATCAGAGAAGAAAAAGAAATAAACGGAATACAAATTGGAAAAGAAGAAGTAAAACTGTCACTGTTTGCAGATGACATGATACTGTACATAGAGAATCCTAAAGATGCCACCAGAAAACTACTAGAGCTAATCAATGAATTTGGTAAAGTTGCAGGATACAAAATTAATGCACAGAAATCCCTTGCATTCCTATACACTAATGATGAAAAATCTGAAAGTGAAACTAAGAAAACATTCCCATTTACCATTGCAACAAAAAGAATAAAATACCTAGGAATAAACCTACCTAGAGAGACAAAAGACCTGTATGCCGAAAACTATGACACTGATGAAAGAAATTAAAGATGATACCAACAGATGGAGAGATATATACCACGTTCTTGGATTGGAAGAATCAATATTGTGAAAATGGCTATACTAACCAAAGCAATCTACAGATTCAATGCAATCCCTATCAAATTACCAATGGCATTTTTTGCAGAACTAGATCAAAGAATCTTAAAATTTGTATGGAGACAAAAAAGACCCCAAATAGCCAAAGCAGTCTTGAGGGAAAAAAATGGAGCTGGAGGAGTCAGACTCCCTGACTTCAGACTATACTACAAAGCTACAGTAATCAAGACAATATTGTACTGGCACAAAAACAGAAATATAGATCAATGGAACAGGATAGAAAGCCCAGAGATAAACCCAGGCACAGATGGTCACGTTATCTTTGATAAAGGAGGCAAGAATATACAATGGAGAAAAGGCAGCCTCTTCAATAAGTGGTGCTGGGAAAACTGGACAGCTACATGTAAAAGAATGAAATTAGAACACTCCCTAACACCATACACTAAAGTCAAAATGGATTAGAGACCTAAATGTAAGACCGGGCACTATAAAACTCTTAGAGGAAAACACAGGAAGAACACTCTTTGACATAAATCACAGCAAGATATTTTTTGATCCACCTCCTACAGTAATGGAAATAAAAACAAAAATAAACAAATGGGACCTAATGCAACTTAAAATCTTTTGCACAGCAAAGGAAACCATAAACAAGACGAAAAGACAACCCTCAGAATGGGAGAAAATATTTGCAAACGAATCAACCGACAAAGGATTAATCTCCAAAATATATAAACAGCTCATGCAGCTCAGTCTTATAAAAATAAACAACCCAATCCAAAAATGGGCAGAAGATCTAAACAGACATTTCTCCAAAGAAGACATACAGATGGCCAAGAAGCACATGAAAAGCTGCTCAACATCACTAATTATTAGAGAAGTGCAAATCAAAACTACAATGAGGTATCACCTCACACCAGTTAGAATGGACATCATCAGAAAATCTACAAACAATAAATGCTGGAGAGGGTGTGGAGAAAAGGGAACCCTCTTGCACTGTTGGTGGGAATGTACATTGATACAGCCACTATGGAGAACAGTATGGAGGTTCCTTAAAAAACTAACAACAGAATTACCATATGACCCAACAATCCCACTACTGGGCATATACCCATAGAATACCATAATTCAAAAAGACACATGCACCCCAGTGCTCATTGCAGCACTATTTACAATAGTCAGGTCATGGAAGCAACCTAAGTGCCCATCGACAGACGAATGGATAAAGATGTGGTACATATATACAATGGAATATTACTCAGCCATAAAAAGGAACTAAATTGGGTCATTTGTAGAGACGTGGATGTATCTAGAGACTGTCATACAGAGTGAGATAAGTCAGAAAGAGAAAAACAAATATTGTATATTAATGCATATATGTGGAACCTAGAAAATGGTACAGATGAACCGGTTTGCAGAGCAGAAATTGAGACACAGAAGTAGAGAAAAACATATGGACACCAAGGGGGCAAAGCAGCTGGGAGTGGAGGTGGTGGGATGAATTGGGAGATTGGGATTGACATGGATACACTAATGTGTATAAAATTGATGACTAATAAGAAAAAAAATACATAAAAGTTGAATGGAAATATAAAGAAAAAAAAAACGCTATAGTAATCCCAGCGGTGTAGTGATGGCAAAAAGGCAAACATGTAGATCAATGAAATAGAACAGACAGTTCAGAAATAGACCCACATATATATGATCAGTTGCTTTTCATCAAAGGTGTGAAGGCAGTTTAAATGGTGCTAGAACAATTGGATAGCCATGTGTATAAAAAAGAGATCTCAATTCAGTTACCTACTTTGATGATCTATTTTCAGAGCTATGCTTATTTAAAGAGGGTTGTCACTATTGTAGTCCACCAACTATATTTAGAATATCCTAAAGCCTTGCTACTCAAAGTGTGGTCTGCAAAGATAAAAATAAAAACAATTTAAAACAAAATTTTTTTTTTTTTTTTTCTGGTATGTGGGCCTCTCACTGTTGCGGCCTCTCCCGCTGCGGAGCACAGGCTCCGGACGCGCAGGCCCAGCGGCCATGGCTCACGGGCCCAGCCGCTCTGCGGCATGTGGGATCCTCCCGAACCGGGGCATGAACCCATGTCCCCTGCATCGGCAGGCGGACTCTCAACCACTGCGCCACCAGGGAAGCCCCCAAAATTTTTTTTTAATAAATAAAAAATAAAATAAACAAAGTGTGGTCTGCAGACCTGCAGCAATGGCATCCCCTGGAGCTTATTAGAAATGCAGGCTGTCAGGCCCCACCTCACACCCACTAAATTAGCCTATGCATTTTAACCAGACACCCAGATGATCCTAGGCACAATATAGTCTGACAAGCACTGTCCTAAAGGTGCCCTCCCCCATGACCTGGACACCTCTGGGTAATTGACAATTCTTAAACATGAACATCCAGTAATTGTTATTTTAAATTGAAGATCCCTGTTCTTTTTGAGGATTGGGCATTTATGTAAAAAGGAAAAACGTTATTAATAATAGCAGCCCTTATTGAGCACTGTCAAGTATGATGTTAAACATTTAATGTGCATTATCATTTAATTCTCATAAACTCTAGAATGTAGATTCTGTTATTGTCTTCATTTTAAAAAGACTAAGTAACTTGCCTAAGGTCTCACACCTACAAAGTGAAGGAACTGACATGAAGACCCAGTGAGCCTGACTCCAGAGCCCATGCTCTTAACTACTTCTGTGTCAGGAACCCTGGTAAATACATTCTCTTATATGGCCCCCTGATAACTCTGATGAGGTACATGTCATTCCCATTTTGCCTGTGTGGAAGCTGGAACTTGGAGAGGCTCGTCCGGGCCAGAACTGAGACTTCACTTCTACATATATCTGCTTGACAAGCCTAACTGTAGATCTTGCCCAGCAGGTAGCCGCAGAGCTGTGGGGGAGTGATGATGGCTATCAGGGGAGGAGTCAAATTTAGAGATGCCCGCCTCTGACCCTTTGAGTCGCCCACCAAGAATGGAACCTTCCTCTTGAATCCTAGTCTGATTGGCTGCTCACCTGGAATCGTTGCCTAGTTTTCACCCTTCCCTTTCTCCTGGGGCTGGGCTCTTTATTCCCATCCCTTCCTATCCAGAAGGACTTTCCTGAATCTGGCCATACACAGCCAATGTCTGAGAAAGAACATCTTGACCACTGGAGGGCAAACTTTTTTCAAACCCCTGTCACAAGTGGGCAACAAGCCTGCCCTGTGCTGCCAGGCATGGGGTTTTTTTGGCTGAGAGACTGAGATGGGCTTGACAAATCTGAGCCACGCAGCTGAGGCACTGTATGAATAAGGAAACTGGGACTTGGAGAGATTGGTGGTGGTGGCTGAGTGGAGTAGAGTAGGAACTGACAAGAAATACCTTTTCTAAGTAACTTGAGCTAGTAAAATATAGTTATATCTAAAGAAATTCGCAAGGCAGAAATTATAGGGTTTTCAGACCTGTTCTGCGTACAACTATTTGCTTTTACCTTTAGTGTCACTGTGGGGATGGTTAATTAGAACCCACAGGAAATAAATTGCAAGAAAGCATAATGGAGATATGTGCCAATACTGCCTTTTCTTTAGATGCATAGTGTTTAAAGAAACTAATGAAACGGAAAGCCAAAATGATCTGCCTAAAGATGCATAGTGTTTAAAGAAACTAATGAAACGGAAAGCCAAAATGATCTGCCATCACATTTTTAGTAAACTGTTTCTGTCCCTTCGATTTAGTGCATTAGGAATCAAACTACAACCATTTGAATATTTTCTTTCACTTTCCCTATGTGTCTGTGTTCTAAGCTTTGGAATTTAAATAAAGAAATAAATAGGAAATATTCTGGATAAGAAAAGTGAGAATTGGAATAAGAAGTACATTAAGGCTTGCTATTATTTTGCGTGTTAAGTAAAAACAGGTTCCGAGTTTTAGTCCTGTCTCAACCACTATTCTATAGTCTTATATCAGCATTAAAACACAGAGTTCCCACACTTTCACAGTATCACATTCTGAGATACAAAGGAAAAAAGAAACTGATCTGGAATCAAATGATGCTTGAATTTTCATCTACGCCAGTCTCCCTTCACATAAGCATAACCTTCGTGGCCAGAAGCACAGATATGTAATATAAATATGTATTAGAATAGTCAGCACATACTTACGGGGGGTGGGAAGGAGGGTGGGGAAGCACTTAATTCTCTATTCACAGTCTATGTATATTGCTCTTAGCACAAGGATAGGTATACGTGGAGGGGTATGGTGCAAATACAGCCAGACTGGATTCGAGCCTCCATGTTTTCTGTGATTCTTCTGTCTCTGCCCTCTTAGGTGCTTTCCTTGAGTAGAAAATGTTGACATTTGTGAGAGAAAAAAAAAAAACCTTTGTTTGCTACTCTTTTGCTACTGAGAAAAGCCTAAAGGAGAGGGAGGTCTCAGCCCTCTGAAACGTACATGTTTCCATTTGAGGGCGAGATATTAACAGCCACATAAAAGAGAGCTGGCCCCAGTACCTTTCATTGCGGTTCCTAGGGCAACCTGTTTAATAACCAGATAAGCTTTCTCTGCATTGACAGCATGAATATGTTAGCGGTTTGTTTTGTTTTTTAAAGGAAAATAATGTCCTCTGAGGATTGTGGACTCCGCTACTCCTCTAGCTACATTTTAAAACTATTTAGATATGGTTATGGAAACAAATTTTAAGTGGTTTAAAAATCTATATAATCTTTTCTTTGTAAATACAGTCTTTTTATTGAATAGCAAGCTACTAGAAGAAAGGAACAATATTTGATGCATTTGTCTCAAAAAATATGTAAAGTGTGTGCTGATAGTTATTGCTATTATACTACTATTTTAAAAGTATTTTTTTCCTCTTTATAGGCTGTGGTTGATGCTTGTAAAATAATGGGGAAAAAGAAATTTTATCATCAAATTATGGAAGATGAACGTCTTTTCCAGAAGTTCAAAATAACTGATGAAATAGATATTGTCACCCTGAAAGATTACATGCAAGTAAGGAATTTAGATTTGGATTTAGATATTGCAATTTAGATATTGAAAACAACAAAATAAGCCTCGTGACCCTATCCTCCAGGAAGAATCATGTATCAGTTTACTGTGGTGAAATACACACAATATAAAATGTATCATTTTAAAGTGTACAATTCAGTGGCATTAAGTACCTTCACAGTGTTGTGCAAACATCACTACCGTCTAGTTTAAGAACCTTTTCGTCACCCTGGAGGAAACCTCACATCCATTAAGCAGTCACTCCCCATTCCTCTGTCACTCCAGCCCCTATCAGCCACTAATCTGCTTTCTGTCTCTCTGAATTTGCCTGTTCTGGACGTTTCCTATTAATGGAATCATATAGTATGTGGCCTTTTGTGTCTGGGGAGTGATAGGTAAGGAATGTAGGGTTTTTTCCAGGGGTGATGGAAACGTTTTGGAATTAGTAGTGATAGATATTGTGAATTTACTAAAAAAAAACAAAACAAAACACTGAATTTTATACTTTAAAATGGTAAATTTTATATTATGTGAATTTTATCTCAATAAAAAAATCAAAAATAAATACATGGTGCTAAAAAGAGTACATGACGGGGATTTGACCTAGTAAGGAAGGGGTCTATTATTGTTTCGATGCTTTCTGCTACAAGGAACAGAATATCCCCAACCACAAGAGGCTTAAACAATAAAGGACATTGTCCCGTGTTAGGGAGTCCCTGGACAGGTGCGTCCTGGGATAGCTAGTGTCGCAGCTCAAGGACATCAGGGTTGTTGGTCAGCTTCACTACAGTCCTCTCAGCTTCCTTCACATAGTAACAAGATGACTATCACATTCTCAACTACATTCAAAGGCAGGAAGAAGAGGACTCAGCATCTTTTTCTCTAAATCTCAAGAAGAAAAATCTTTCCCAGAAGCCCCCAACAGACTTCCTCTCAGGTCCCATTGGTCAGAACTGGATCACATGCTCCCCCTAAACCAATCACTGTAAAGGGAAATGGGATCGTTTCCCATGATTGACTTAGAACAATCATGGTTCATGTGCTGGGGCCTTCCTTCCCAGAGCATATGTCTGTTCCATATGTGAAAAAAAATCAGGGCTCCATAAGTAAGGGAGAAGAGGAAATGGGTGATAGGCAGGCAATCAACAATGTGTCACAGCCTCGGTCTGCGGCTGAATGGGTGGTGCACCCCAGGCAAAGGCTCTGTGGCAGGACAAACTGCAGGGCATGAAAGCAGGTTTGTGGGCCTGGAGAAGGGAGAGCACGGAAGGTGTGGTATGCAGTCAGGCTAGAGGGCTGGTAAGAGATCATGATGCAGGGCTTTTGACCATAGTAAGGTGTTTATTTTTTTCCTTGATTGTGTGTGCAATGAGAAGCTGGTGCAGTGTTTCGGGAAATGCGGTGACCTAATCTAATATGTGAAGGGACCCATCTGGCTGCAATGTATTATAGATAAAGGATTAGAAGACAGCAAGAGCCTCCTTCTAGTTTGGAGGTTCCTGCAATATTTTAGGAGAGATGGTGGTATCTTGGTTTAGGGCTGTGAGGCTGGAGATGCAAGAGATAACTAGAGAATAAAAGCAGTGGGCCTTGGGGACAGAGAGGTAAGCTAAAAGAAAGTGTCCAACATGGCTTCTAGGTTTCTGGTTTGTATAACTGGTCGGACAGCAGTGCTGAATCAGGGAACTTAAACTAGATACCTGAATAGTAATAATAGCAAATGCTGGTGTAATAACTCCTTTTATTCTCATAACAACCCTAAGAAGCAGGTTACTATTATTACCCCTGTTTTATAAGTTCTAAAGAAACAAGGGATCCCAAAATTCTAGCTCATAATAATAATAATAATATATGGCCTTAACTGTTCACCCAGTTGCTTGCATGTGAAACATGAAATTAATGCGGTGCTTTAGAGACTCCCAGTTGTGTTATCTTTCTTTTAGAGCCTTAACCTAGAAGATTTGGGGACTGAACCAGGAAATAAGTAGAGCTTGGGGATGTCAGCTATCTTTGCTAAGGACATGGGTGGCATACTTCCAGATTGTCCCTATGCCAAGGATTGGTGTCATAGAAAGAAGTTCCCAGATAGACATATTGGAAGAGAGAGATCTGATGATCGCTGACATTTATTGAGCCCTTTATGGACACAGCATTGTTTTTAGCTCTTTAAATGCATATTATCTCCTTTAATCTTCAAGTTTGTAAATTATGTGACCCTTTAAGAGATGAGGAAAATGGAGCTTAATGAGATTTTTAAAAACTTACTCAAGGTCGTATAGCTAGCTAATAGGTGCAGAGCAGATCATAGACAGTTCTGAGATGTTTACCCATTTTACCATTCCACTATCGGGAAATAAAATATACAGGCAGTCCTCGCTTTGCATGGTAGTGCAGGGCCATAAAAGCTGAAACCATGCAAGCTGAAACCATGCAGAGCAAACTTAATCATCAATGGGAAAAATCGTGATTGTTCCGTGCCTTTAAAAAAATCTTATCAAAACATTAAAAACTCTCTTACTCTGTTATAAATATATAGGAAAATGGAAAAAAGCAAAACATTTATTTAGTACACTATAATTTAAAACATTAGAAACATTCAGAATTTAAAATGTTTTATTTCTTTGTAAAAAGCTTATCAACTGTGAATATACTAGAAACTATTGAATTATATACTTTAAATAGGTGAATTATATGAGACATGAATCTCAATAAATCTGTAAAAAAATCGTTTTATCAAGAGTAGTTTAATCAGTGCTTACCTTCTTGTTCTCATATAATTTACAATAAGGAGTGAGCATCTTCTCCATACCCTGGCAAATTGTCATACTCCTTTCTAAGTTTGGATCACCCGCCAACATTTTATCCTCTGTACTTTTATTGGCCGCACCACGCAGCTTGCAGGATCTTAGTTCCCTCACCAGGGATCAAACCCAGGGCCCTGGGAGTAAGGGCACCGAGTCATAACCATCGGACCACCAAGGAATTCCCTATCCTTTGTACTTTAAATGTTATGAAATGTTTCAGAGCTCCTTTAATATGAAGCTTCTTTTTTGCCAACATTACTTCCTCTGAGAAAACTTTACCCTTTTCAGCAGTGCCATTTTCCCCATTTATGTTGATAAGTTCACCTGCACCAAATTCGTCTAGCAGCCTCGCTGCAGTGTCTTGAATGATGGCAGTGTCAGCATCCCCATGGTCACCTATTTCTTCTAGAACTCTATTTACCTTTGATTTGAATTTCACTTCCAGCTTTACCACTTTTTCTTTCTTTGTTTGACCTTTCCCTCTTTTTTTTTTTTTTTTTTTTTTTTTGTGGTACGCGGGCCTCTCACTGTTGCGGCCTCTCCCGTTGCGGAGCACAGGCTCCGAACGCGCAGGCTCAGCGGCCATGGCTCACGGGCCCAGCCACTCCGCGGCATGTGGGATCTTCCCGGACCGGGGCAGGCGGACTCTCAACCACTGCGCCACCAGGGAAGCCCTGACCTTTCCCTCTTTTGATTATCTTTATTTGTAAAATGTCATATGGGTTTATCACTGGGAGACAAAGAGGTAACACAATTACACACTTTGCTGTCTGTGAGTGAACTAAAAAGCAGATCTACAGTGACCTATCACTGACACACTTCGAAAGAACTGACGTGATTTGTCATTTATCACCATGCACATCTGTTATTTATGTAGTAATCTATGGACTGAAGAGCTAGCAGCAGAGTTTGTACTTTATGCATTTAACTCAGTTTTACTGTGGTAACTGAAATTTGAACTGTGTTATTGAAGGACTGAGCTTATTTGACTAAATGGTGGTGATTGATTGAAATTCGTGCATGCCTAAATGATACAAAGGGAGCACTGCCTGTATGTGTGTGAGTGCGAGAGCACAAGAGGGAGAGAGAGAGAGTGTACGTGTGTTATACCCTAAATGCCAGGATTGTAGCTCCTCCTGCCCTATTCCTATCTCTTAAATGAACATTTATAAGGTTGAATTGATTATATATATTTATACTTTTAAATTCCTAATTTGATATTTTAAATTAAAAGCAAAAAGAGGGCTTCCCTGGTGGCGCAGTGGTTGAGAGTCCGCCTGCTGACGCAGGGGACACAGGTTTGTGCCCTGGTCCGGGAGGGTCCCGCATGCCACGGAGCGGCTGGGCCCGTGAGCCATGGCCGCTGAGCCTGTGCATCCCGAGCCCGTGCTCCGCAGCAGGAGAGGCCACAGCAATGAGAGGCCTGCGTACTGCAAAAAAAAAAAAAAAAAAAAAAAAGTGGGATTTCTACAAATACTCCAAATGAAAATAGTGAAATTTGCCACTTAGCACCAGAGGTGAACTAATTATTTCTAAAAAGGTTTGTGCAAATGTCCTTTCAATGCAAGCATGTCATGAATAAGTATTGCCAGGTATGTAGATCACATAGCTATTTTCAGGCCCATCCTGAGTTTAATTTATCTGAGTTACATTTGCCTTAAAGATTTAGTGTTTATGCATTAAATAAATATTTAATGAGCGTGGTACTATGTGCATGATACTGTGTGATAAGGATCCTGCCTTGTCACAGTAGGGGAGCTAAAACATACACAGATAGCTAGAACATCAAGTAGTCAGTAATAAGAGTCATAGAAGTGAGATACCAATACAGTTCAGAGATGGGATCAAGGAATGCTTTTGCATGAAGTAATATTTGAGTGGATCCTTGGGAAATGTGTCAAAAACATTCGAGAACACCACAGCCAATCATGCTTAGTTATTTTTTCTATATAGTATTCCAGTCTTCTGGATAAGATCCCTGCATCTTCTGGTGGCAGAAATAACTACTGGCGAAGATTAAATCTCGAAAACATTCCTAGGACAATGATAATGTATGACATAGTTTATTATGCGGAGTCTGGAATGATCTCAAACCGTCTAAAAAAAGAAATGAAGTATCTATTACAAAGACCAAAAACAGAAGAGATGCGTCAGCACCAGCTACAGATTGTTTCTCAAGTTAGGTAAAAAGTGATCCTTCACTGGGGTTACAATACTAGGGGCATTTCTGGAAATGTTCACATTCTGCCAAATAGCTCATGAAAAATAATAACAGAGCATATGGGGAAAAAGGGGTTGGGGCAGATTGCTCAAGACTTATGCAACTTTGCAAACGGAGCACTAACGAAAAGGACAATTGGTACCTGGGAAGATACCTTGTACCACCAGACAGGCCGCCACAGCAAATATAAAAAAGGTACAATAGAGTGAAAATGCTGGCGGCTCTTTCATTAGAGCAGGTAGTGGGCACCGAGACAGTGCAGATGGAAGTGGAGCCCTGGGCCAATGTGGTGGCCTTTTAAGTGGACATGAGAGGCAGTGTGACCTGCCAGGAACCATGAACCGCTCAAGGCAGGGAGTAGGGAAGAGGGCAGTAAGGGTGGATCGTGTGTGTGTGCGGGGGAGTGCCTCTCTGCAGAGAGAGCCCTAGGTGCTGGTGCTCATTCTTGTTTTCATGAATGCAGCCAAAAGGGCTCCCTTTGCCCATGCTGCACAGAGGAGAACTTTTTCCTTTTCTGCTGAAGGTTATAATTCTAGTCTTGATATTCTGGCTCCCTTTGCAGAGGATAAATTGCATATAAATTACAGTGACATTATTCCCTTCTTTACCAATAACATGTGCGCCATTTCACATTATAAAAGAACATGTTGTAGCAAAATAGACTGTATTATGATTTGAAACAACATGGACAGACTATGACTGCACCAGTTATCTTCCTTTTTTCTTTCCATTACCAAGTCTCACCTAGCCCATCTTATTTACAAATTAAGCTTTTTTTCTTAAGAAAAAGAAAGAGATAATAAGACTGAAGAGGACCTGTTGGTAGTCTATTTTCACACAGTCATATTTGAAATGAAAAATACTCCTTTAGTACATGAAAAGACACTGGTGACCCACTGTCAGGCAAACACACTGGTTGTTTTTTTTTCAGGAGTAGAGATGAGTGGGTGCTGACCCAATAACATAATTTAGCCCATTTATTTTATGATCAAGGCTATACATTTGCCAGACAGATGGCCTAGTGTAGGGCGCAGTCTGTCATCATGAAATAGATTTTCTCTAACTCATCCGTCTAAGCACTGAATATGGAACTTAACTCTGTTACCACCAAGGTCAAATAAATGATGTAATTTTCTCTGCCACCATATATAACTGTAGGCTCCCTGCTATTTAGACTCATGCTACTGATTATCCTAGAATGAGTCACTTAAAGAACCAAATAAGTAGCCAAATTCTAAATCAACTGAAGAGGGAAAAGTACTTTCTTAACGGCTCCTTTGAAGGCAGTTCAAAGTTTGGGATCTCTCAGAAGCAAACCCTGAGGTAAGTATTTGAGTATGAGTAGTTTATTTGGGAGGTGATCCCAGGAACCACTGATGAGAGGGGTAGAGAAGTGAAACAGGGAAGAGCAGGCAGCCAGAACAGTGTATGTTAGCAAGCAGGTTGTCACTGTGGGTAACTGGAGCTTAATCTCTCCTGGGAATGTCCTGGCCAGTGTAGAACACACAACTCAAGCTATCCCACAGAGGGGAAGGGAGTTGGGATATTTATACACCAACACCCATCAGTCACTGGTTAAGGGTAGCTTAGGAGGGGAGGTATTAATTCTGGGGCCCTTTCCCTGCACAAGGGCTCTTGTTTTCATAAGAAAGCTCTCAGGCTAAGTGAGGCCAGTGTGCGCTATGGCCCAAGGGGACTATGAGCATGGCACCAACTGTGTCTGGTCCCAACACTGATAAAAACAACCTGTTTCAGCCATTACGAAATTTAATACTTTTTGGTGTTAGTATATAGTATATCTTTTAAAAAGATTCAAATGGCTACTACACGGTATTTTCCCGGAAGACTGATTTTAAATTGATATAACATTTTATAATTTTCACTATCATTGTTGTAAACATCATCTATACACCTTCATAAGTGGCAAAGAACTATGCTATGTAACTCAAGCAGAAATGATAACTTTGGCCTAAAAACTTACGTGCAGTATTGCTCCAAGCACTGAGGTCTAGGATATATTTACCAGAGGATGCTTTAATAAAATTTGGAAATTGCTTAAATTTAAAATTTTATTTTGTACAATTTTTCTGTCTATACTACAAATATTTTCTAGGTGCCCTTCATCCTTATCAAGTCTTCAACCTTTATATCGGCCCTACCAACAGCAAAGTCAAATTAAACACCTGGGACGTCGATCCGAGCAAGCTCAAATGAAAGTTGAAAAAATGAAAAAAGCTTATAAGATGGCTAAAGAAAAAATTGCTTCTGCGGGAACTGTAAGTTTAACTTGTACTGAATTCATTGTTTTGGACAATATTCAAACTGTAAGTAATTCTACTTCCTTAAGTAGAATTTTCCTAATCTACAAGTTCAAGGATGAAACACATACATTTGGTATATACCTTGGATAGTATAAAGCTACATTCCTCTTGGTAACGCATATTTTAAAAATTCTTAAACAATATGAGTAGCTATTCTGATAAATACCAGCCATTTTGACTCCACATGAGCATGAGTTGGCAAAAACCCTATTGTTTCTGTATATTGGCACTGTTGATTCAGCACATCGCTAATAGTGCTTTTCTCAAAGTGGAAGTCATTTCTATTTACACTTATTAAGACCTGTAGTGTGGAAAGTCGGCTTCAGTATACTACATTGCAGGAATATTTACAATGAACATGTATTCATGTTTTACTTTGTAATTTTTAAAAAATCTGCTATATATTTTTTTGAGATGAGGCTAAGTGTGAACAGTCAAATATAAAAAACATAAAATAGTAAAAACCAAATATAAAACACTTTTCGCTTTTATTTATAATTCTACCTAGCAACTGAAAATGGACACACCGGGTACAAAGCAAAACGAGACGATGGTCTTCTCCACCCCATTCTTTGACATTGTAAAAGTTAATGAGCTCATGTCAGATGACGAATTGGAAGAAGAGGAAAAGGAATTATTTGCCTGGTGTCAAGACTTGTATATTAATAATTCTCCATCATGTTAAAGCACAGCTAATTGACAGAAAACCAGGTTATTCAACAACCTGCTTGTCTGTCTATAAATGATGAGTATATGCGTTAAAGGAAAACAAAACATAAACAAGCACTCAGTATGCTCTCTTAACCAAATGTGTGACAGATTTTAAAGCCCTTTTAGTATTACCATAGGTACAAGTATTTTTTACTAACAGAATTTTAATCTAAATAAATTAAATTAAATCAACTAGATGCCCTCAAACTAGCTGTATATGGTTTTGTTCAAGAAATGGTATTTCGTCCCTGGAACTTTTATTCAATTGTGATTTTCCTTCATTTAAAAAAAGTATCGAACGGGCCATGCTTAGCATAAATATTAGAATTCACAGAATAAAAGGCTGCTCTTGAGTCAGCCTCCAGTGTCTTTTTTTTTTTTTGTAGCATGTTGTTTTTTACAGAACAGCTTGTGATTGACCTATTCTGTTATAATAAAAATAATAATGAATTTGTTGCTACAGTAGGCATGACATAGCATACCTAGTCATTACTGAGCATTGTAAGCACCTGGGGCAGAATGTTGCATCTGCTTCAATGTTGTACTTTGTATTTTTTTAAGTGTAAAGACTGTTCTGAGTAATATTTATCAATTTCCTTTTAAATTGATAAATTCTCATTCCTGATGTAGTACAAATTATTGATATTTTTTTTGATCCAGGCTATTAGATTTTATCAAACCTTACTTGAGGCTGTGATAATTAAACAAAATACATTATTTATTGAACTTTAAAAATACAATTTTTTTGAATTTTACTTTATTTTATTTTTATACAGCAGGTTCTTATTAGTTATCTATTTTATGCATATTAGTGTATACATGTCGATCCCAATCTCCCAATTCATCTCACCACCACCATCTGCCCCTGCCACTTTCCCCCCTTGGTGTCCATGCATTTGTTCTCTATATCTGTGTCTCTATTTCTGCCTTGCAAACTGGTTCATCTGTACCATTTTTCTAGATTCCACATATATGTGATAATATACAATATTTGTTTTTCTCTTTCTGACTTACTACACTCTGTATGACAGTCTCTAAATCCATCCATGTCTCTACAAATGACCCAATTTCATTCCTTTTTATGGCTGAGTAATATTCCATTGTATATATGTACCACATCTTCGTTATCCATTCATCTGTTGATGGGCATTTAGGTTGCTATTTAGCCATGACCTGGCTATTGTAAACAGTGCTGCAGTGAACATTGGGGTGCATGTGTCTTTTTGAATTATGGTTTTCTCTGGGTATATGCCCAGTAGTGGGATTGCTGGGTCATATGGTAATTCTATTTTTAGTTTTTTAAGGAGCCTCCTTACTGTTCTCCATAGTGGCTGTATCAATTTACATTCCCATCAACACTGCAAGAGGGTTCCCTTTTCTCCACACCCTCTCCAGCATTTGTTGTTTGTAGATTTTTGATGATGGCCATTCTGACCGGTATGAGATGATACCTCATTGTAGTTTTGATTTGCATTTCCCTAATGATTAGAGATGTTGAGCAGCTTTTCATGTGCTTCTTGGCCATCTGTATGTCTTCTTTGGAGAAATGTCTATTTAGGTCTTCTGCCCATTTTTGGATTGGGTTGTTTGTTTTATTAATATTGAGCTGCATGAGCTGTTTATGTATTTTGGAGATTAATCCTTTGTCCGTTGATTCATTGGCAAATATTTTCTCCCATTCTGAGGGTTGTCTTTTCATCTTGTTTGTAGTTTCCTTTGCTGTGCAAAAGCTTTTAAGTTGCATTAGGTTCCATTTGTTTATTTTTGTTTTTATTTCCATTACTCTAGGAGGTGGATCAAAAAAGATCTTGCTGTGATTTATGTCAAAGAGTGTTCTTCCTATGTTTTCCTCTAAGAGTTTTATAGTGTCTAGCCTTACATTTAGGTCTTTAACCCATTTTGAGTTTATTTTTGAGTATGGTGTTAGGGAGTGTTCTAATTTCATTCTTTTACATGTAGCTGTCCAGTTTTCCCAGCACCACTTATTGAAGAGACATTCTTTTCTCCATTGTATATCCTTGCCTCCTTTGTCATAGATTAGTTGACCATAGGTGCGTGGATTTATCTCTGGGCTTTCTTTTTTTGATTTTGCTTGACATTTAAAATATAGAGGTTGATTCCTGATTTAACTTAGGCAAAGCAGCCTATAAATGGATCTCATCCTCTGCTAAAACATTGTCTCAAATGATAAAGAATATTGGAGTAAATGTACATAATTCCCACTAGAATATATTTTACATAAATGTGTACTCTTCAATATTAATATATCCTCATTAGATTTCCAAAAATAGGATGGATAATCCTGTTGTTTTCAGAGCTTGTACTGGACACCGGTTGAATAGAAAATACATATTTGTCCTCATGAGTCACACATATTCTCATTCATTAAGTTGGGAAGCAGTCCCTCATCTAATCAAATGCATATCAGATCTAGTCCACCCATAGTATGTGCAATAACAAAACTAAGGAAGATTTCAGGTAACGAGATGAAGGAAAAGGTCAAAGAAAGGATAGACTCTTTACGTTTAAGGGCACACACTTCTCATATTTTATTAGCTATGACTTTGTCCCATCATAATGCCTGACTACAGGGGAGGCTGAGAAATGTACTCCTGTTTTGGGCAGTTATGTACCCAACTAAAATTCTGCTGTTATAAAAGAAAGGGATAATGGATATTAAGGCATAACTAGGGGCTTCCCTGGTGGCGCAGTGGTTAAGAATCTGCCTGCCAATGCAGGGGACGCGGGTTCGAGCCCTGGTCTGGGAAGATCCCACATGCTGCAGAGCAACTAAGCCCGTGCACCACAACTACTGAGCCTGTGCTCTAGAGCCCGTGAGCCACAACTACTGAGCTCGCATGCTACAAACACTGAAGCCCGAGTGCCTAGAGCCTGTGCTCTGCAACAAGAGAAGCCACCGCAATGAGAAGCCCGCGCACTGCAACGAAGAGCAGCCCCTGCTCGCTGCAACTAGAGAAAGCCTGCACACAGCAATGAAGATCCAATGCAGGCAAAAATCAATCAATAAAATAAATAATTTTTTTTAAATAAGGCATAACTAACATCAGCTGCCAGACAGAGATGTGCCTTCTATTTTTCTTTTAACTCACATTAAACAATGAAACCACATCACAAAAAAAGTACCTTTTCGGGCTTCCCTGGTGGCGCAGTGGTTGAGAGTCCGCCTGCCGATGCAGGGGACATGGGTTCGTGCCCCGGTTCGGGAAGATCCCACATGCCGCGGAGCGGCTGGGCCCGTGAGCCATGGCCGCTGAGCCTGAGCATCCGGAGCCTGTGCTCTGCAACGGGAGAGGCCACAACGGTGAGAGGCCCGCTTACCGCAAAAAAAAAAAAAAAAGTACCTTTTAAAAGTAGAATTACAGGGTTTCCCTGGTGGCTCAGTGGTTAAGAATCCGCCTGCCAATGCAGGGGACATGGGTTCAAGCCCTGGTCCAGGAAGATCCCACATGGTGCAGAGCAACTAAGCCCATGTGCCACAACTACTGAGCCTGCACTCTAGAGCCCGCAAACCACAACTACTGAAGCCCGTGTGACTAGAGCCCGTGCTCCACAAGAAAAGCCAACACATTGAGAAGCCCATGCACAGCAACAAAGAGTAGCCCCCGCTCACCGCAAATAGAGAGACCATGTGCGCAAGGAAGACCGAACGCAGCCAAAAATAAATAAACAAAATTTTTTTAAAAAGTAGAATTACATATAATCCCATCACTATAATATAGTAACTGTTTTCATTTGCTCATATTTTTCTTTCTTTCTTTCTTTCTTTTTTTTTTGGCTGTGTTGGGTCTTCGTTGCTGCACATGGGCTTTCTCTAGTTGCAGCAATCGGGGGCTACTCTTCATTGCGGTGGTGGTCTTCTCATTGCAGTGGCTCCTCTTGTTTTGGAGCACGGGCTCTAGGCATGCAGGCCTCAGTAGTTGTGGCATGCATGCTCAGTAGTTGTGGCTCGTGGGCTCTAGAGCGCAGGCTCAGTAGTTGTGGTGCACAGACTTTGTTGCTCCATGGCATGTGGGATCTTCCTGGACCAGGGCTTGAACCCATGTCCCCTGCATTGGCAGGTGGATTCTTAACCACTGCACCACCAGGGAAGTCCCTCATATCTTTCTGATCTGTCTAAATGCACACATATTTTCACATACAGTAAGTCCTCTACATATGAACGTCCAAGTTGCGAACTTTCAAAGATGCAAATGTGCATTCAGATGTCCAATCACATAAGTTAGTTCACGTGTCTGGCGTACTTTGTCACGTGTGTACATCCTTTACATATGGACCAGGGAGTTATAGCGACTGTCAAGAAATATTATTTACATCACACTTTTCGTCAGGTAGTAAAGGCGAGTGACAAATCAAGAACAACCTTGCGACAATTTTGGAAGGTCTATAACATCTACAAGGCCATAAAAAATAGACTTTGCTTGGTGTGAGGTTACGGCTGTCACCATGAATAGGGTTTGGAGGAAACTTTGCCCAAAGTTTGTTCATGATTTTCATGGATTTGAGAAGATGGATGAGGAGCCCAAAGAGGTCTTCAACAACTTAGTGACCCTCAGCGAGAAGCTGGAGCTAGATCTGCAAGAAGGCAACTTCATTGAACTCCTGGCTGTGCAACACGAGGAGCTTACTAATGAAGACGTGATGGAATTGGAGGCCCAGAGAAAGGACGAAGAGAGACAAGAGGAAGAAGAAGTAACTGAAGAACCGAAGATATTCATGACACAGGAAATAGCAAGGGGATTTTCTTTATCTGAGGAGGCACTGTTAGTTTTTGAGGCATAGGACCTGAATGTAGAACAGTACATGAAGGTCGCAGCAGCCATTCAGAATGCAATCCGGTGCTACCGTGTCATCTGTGATGAGAAAAAAAGAGCTACTACCCAGACATCACTGGATCGTTTTTTCAAGAGGGTAGATAGAATTGAGTCCAGCAAGGAACCAGAACCTGTGCCATCAACGTCAGGCATGAGTGAAACTGCAGCTTGCCCTTCATCTCCTATTACTGACGATCCTTCAGCTCTACCACCTCCCACCTCCTCTCCCTCCTCCAGTCAGTAGCCCTTCTTGCCTGTTCACTCGATCCAGCCCCTGTGTGCCAGCTGCTGTACTGTACTACTTGTACTTTTCAAGGTGCTGTGCTGTAAGATTAAAAAGGTTTTCTGTATTTTGTGTGTTTGTTTTTTATGTATTATTTGTGTGAAAAGTATTATAAACCTGTTACAGTACAGTACTATATAGCCGATTGTGTTAGTTGGGTACCTAGGCTAACTTTGTTGGACTTATAAACAAATTGAACTTATGAACGTGCTCTCGGAACAGAACTCGTTCGTATGTAGGGAACTTACTGTAGTTGTAATCATATAATATTAAGTGAAAATTTAGAATCTATCTTAAATATAGTCTATTTTAAAATAAATTAGGAGTTTGGAATTAACATATACACACTACTATATATAAAATAAACAACAAGGACCTACTGTATAGCACAGGGAACTATATTCAATATCTTGTAATAACCTATAATGGATAACTGAATCACTTTGCTGTACACCTGAAACTAACACAAAAAATAAAAAATAAAAAAATTTTGGGAATTCACTGGTGGTCCAGTGGTTAGGACTCCGTGCTTTCACTGCTGAGAGCACGGGTTCAATCCCTTCTTGGGGAACTAAGATTCTGCAAGCCACATGGAAAAAAAAATTAGAAAGTAGAATTACATATAATCTCATTACTCTAATATAACAACTGTTTTCATTTGCTCATATTGTTCTAATGTGTCTAAATACACACATTTTCACATGGTTGTAATCATAAGTAACATATAGATTCTAAATTTTCACTTAATATTACACCTTGAAGATAGTCTATTTTAAAAAAATAATTTTTAATAGCCACATGATACCCCATTGGGTTGATGAGGCATAATTTACTTAACCATACCCATATCACTGGATATTTCAGTGACTCTAATTTTTCACTATTGTAGGTAATTAACACTAGAGTGAACATCTTCATACACAGTGTTCTCCCTTTTGGTTATCTTTCTGTTATTTATTTTTAACCCAATTGCACTGTAATCAGAGAATATGATTTGTATGACACTGATCCTGGGAAACTTGTTGAGACTGGCTTTATAGCCAAGTATATGGTCAGTTTTTATAAGTCTTTCTTGTACTCTTAAGAAAAATGTACATTCTCTATAGTTAGGTCCAACATCCTGTACATGTCCTTTAGATCAAGCTTGTTAATTTTATTATTTATATTTTCTATACTATGCTACTAATTTTTGGTCTGTATGCTATCAGTTACTGAGAAAGATATATGTTATATCCTACGATGGTGGTGGACTTGTTGGTTTCTCCTCATAAGTCTGTGAATTTTTGCTTTATGTTATTTGAAAATATCATTAGGTACATATATAATTTCAGAAACTGCATCTCTTCCTGGCGAATTGAATCTGTTATCATTACATATTACAGTTACTATCTTTATTCCTAATAATACATTTTTCTTTGAAGACTTGTCCATTATGAACAGAGCTACTCTAGCATTCTTCTGGTTAGTGTCTGCCTGGCATATCCTTTTGCATCTTTTCTTATTTTCAACATTTTTATGTGCCAGAGACTGGCTAGATGTTCACTAATTCCATTTCCTCTTCCTGGGAACACAAGACTACATTTCCCAGCTCTTTTTGCAGTTATGTTGGGACCACCAGAGGAATGTGGGCAGAAGTGATGTATACCCCTTCTAGGCTTGACCCATAAAATGTTATACATGGTCTTCGATGTACTCTTTCAGCTGCTCACATGGCTCAAGGCAAAAAAACTCCAAAATGGTAGAACTAGGATTGAAAGATCTTAGATTCCTATGTCACCGATTGAAGGCGCAACAGTCGAAGCAGCACCCTGACCTGATGAACTGTGATGTGAGCAAGAAATAAATTTTGTTGTGTTAAACCCCAGGGATCTTAGGGGTGGTTTGTTACAGCAGCTAACATTAATTATTCTGATATACCATGTCTTTGTGTTTTAGGTTTTCTCTAGGATAACAGCAAATATCTGGATTGTTTTGTTTTGTTTTGTTTTAGTCCAGGCTGAGGATATCTTTCTTTTAACTGGTGAGTTTAGACCATTTACACTTTATTGTGATTTTAATTAATTGTTGATGTGTTCAATTATCTTTACCATTTTATTTTGTGCTATCTGTCCTGATTTTTTCTGTCTTTTCTCCCATTTCCTGTTTTCTTTCAGATTGTTCTTTTGATTCCACATTTTTCCCTCTATTATTTTGGAAGTTATAACTCTATTTTTTTCTTAGTGATTACTCTTAAAGTTTAGCATGTGTACTTGAAATCTAAATCAATAGTTCCCCCCCTCTCCAAATTTATCCAAGGGTCTTAGAACGCTAATCACCATCCCCTTGTCTTAAAAGTTATTGTTATCCAATATTTTAGCACCACCTTGTTTTCAACCTCCAAATTAGACATTATTGTTGTTTTATAAATCTCAGACTTTTTTCTAAGATTATTTTTCTTTATCCTGATGAACAAGCTTGAAAACTTCTTTAATGAGCATCATTTGGTGAGAACTCTGTTTTTGGTTTTCTGAAAATGTCTTTATTTCACCCTTATTCTTAAATACATAATTTCAGTAGGTATCAAATTCTACATTGACAATGGTTTTCTCTCAGCAATCTGAAGTTATTGTTCCCCTGTTGCTGCCAGTCTATTTGTGCCTATGTTGTGCCTTTTAGATGCTCTCTCTTTTCTCTTTGTATTTTGTGCTCTTCAGTTGTACTGAAGAAGATTGTCCCACATTCTCTCTCTTCCATCTCCGTTTTGTTTCACCTCACTGTTATTTGAGAGTCTGGCTTTATGCGGAGGTCTCAGTTCCAACCTTACCTGAGCCCACGATTTTGTCTCTCACATACATGAGATCATTAAAACCTGAGACTTCAGGGACTTCCCCAGTGGTCCAGTGGTTAAGACTCCCCACTTCCACTGCAGGGGGTTTGATCCCACATGCCATGAGATGTGGCGAAAAATAAATAAGTAAACAAATAAAATTAAAACCTGAGACTTTAGGTTCCAGGGAGTGACAAATGTGCTAGTGTGTAGCTCCCTCTTTATTTTTCACTCCTGAGGATTTTCATTCTTACAAGCTCAACTATACCTTTTTTTTCTCTCTTTTCTTTTTTTTTTTTTTTTTGGCCGTACCACGCGGCATGTGGGATCTTAGTTCCTCCACCAGGGATCAAACCTGCACCCCCCACCCCAGCAGTGGAAGCTCAGAGTCTTAACCACTGGACCACCAGGGAAGTTCCTCAACTATACCTTTTGAAAGATTTAAAATTTTATTTTATCTAGGGTTTCTGTGGCTTTTGCAGTGGGATGTTTTTTCAGAATATTTAGTCTACCATTTTCTCATAAGTGAAAGTTCACATTGTCATTTAATTCTGTTGAATTACATCCTTAGGATAAAATGTTGAGAGTGGTACTACTTACTGCGTCAGAGATTTTAAATATTTTTATAGCTGTTCATATTTTGAGTGGTGAGTACTATATTGATGTTTGTTTATCCACTTCATGGAGGCAGAGTAGTATCATAGAGTATTGGTTTAAATCACCCAAATCTGCTTCTCTCTCCCTACCCCATCTCTCTCTATTCTGCCACTATTCACACATATACAGATTAGAGAAACTCTTTCCCTAAAAAGTTTTGTTGTGGTTTGAGATGCAAGAGAATTAAGAAAGAATTAATTAATTCTTCCCTTTGAAAAGGAGAGAATTAAGATATGTGTAGAAGAACTTCTGACTAAAAATGCTGGCTTGAGTATCTATCATAGTCTCTTCTCCCCTGCCAAAACCCACTAAAATAACAGTAAAAAGATTTTTTTTAAAGCATAAACTTTCAATGATAAAGAGATTTCAGAGAAAACAGTGGCAAAATTTTGTCAGTTGGGAAACTTACAAGTTTTTGGCATAGTTGATGTAGCATGTCTGAGAAAACTGTATCTGAAACTGGCTAAGGAAAGCTAAGAAGCAAACCAATTTACACCGTGTGACCCCCCCCCAGAAGACTCAGAAATTGGCAACAACTAACAGGTTATTTTTGGAAGTGAGGGGTGAAGTGAACGAGAAAGAACTGGCTGAAAATCTGTTAAAGAAGCAATTAAAACACCAAATCCCTTTCCCACTGTTATGGGTTGAATTGTGTCCCATCCTCTTCCACAGAAAATATATGTTGAAGTCCTAACCCCTAGTACCTCAGAATGTGACCTTATTTGGAAACAGAGTTGTTGCAGATGTAATTATTTAAGATGAGGTCATCCTAGAATAGGGTGGGCCCCTAATCCAATAAGACGGGGTGTCTTTATAGGAAGACAGCCATGTGAAGACAGAATCAGTTAAAAGAATTGAAATGGTTGCCTGTAAGGATGAGAAAATGGGAGAAAGAGGAGCAGTCTAGTGGATTTTAGAGCAATCATTGTAGAACTCTTTGACTTTTAAAACTCTGTGCAAGTATGCATTTGACTTTAAAAACTAAAATTTTTAAAAGATACAAGAAAGCAAGAGAATTGTTGGGATGCAGACAGTAGTGTGTCAGAGCAGCTCATACTTAGCTTGCTCAAGCTGGTTGTTAAATTTCCAGGAATTTCATAAGCCAGTTGTTGAATATAGCCATTATTAAAAATTAAATTAGATATGCTTACAATTAAATAGACTATTATATTAAAAGCACAGTTAGTTACTCGAAACTCATCACTTCCTATTTATCTTACTACATTTTACTATGATCTATGACCTTGCTGTTATTTATATCTATTTTATCTGTCTGGTAGAAATGCTATATAATGTTGTGCTACTGGACATCTCTTCTGAACTCCGTGTTGTCGTATCATGTTGGAAAGTAACTTGAAAATATATGTATTTCTTGTTTACTTCTTAAACTTTTTTATTGTTAAATATAACACATCTATAGAAAACTATATAAGATTAATATATAGTTTAATGAATTATTGGAAGCCAAAACACCTTTGTGACTACGATCCATGTCAGAAAAGGAACCATGGCTAACCACCCCAGAAGCTCTCCAGCTGCTCCCCTTCTAAGAGTAACCATACTTCTGACTTTTACGTTAGTCACTTCATTACTTTATAGTTTCATCACCTAAGCATGCATCCATAAACACTACGGTTTAGTTTCAACTATTATTTTTATATGGCTTTTACCTCTTTTTAACCTGTAGGTTCCTCATCCACCTCTTTTTCTCCCCCTCCCAATTTGTTGATAAAACTGGATCATTTATCTCTAGCATCTCCCATGATCTGGATTTTGCTGATTGAATTCCCATGGGGTAGCTTAACATGTTCTTCTGTTCTGTGTGTTTCCTATAAATTGGTAGGTGGATCTAGAGACTCACTCTTTATTATTAACAACAATGACAACAACAAAAATAGTAATTCAGTAAATATATATTGAACATTTATTACATGCCTTAATGGGATGCTATAAAAATACGAAGTAATTTTTAAGGACTTTCATTATTTTCAGGTAACTGACAGAATCTTCTTGAGGGACAAGTTGTTATACTTCACTCTATAGCATTAGCTTGGTCGTCAGCTCAGGGTGCATCTCCAAAAGTGTGAGGCTTTATATGTGAAATGTTTATTAACTGACAGAGGGACTCCTGATAATAGCATAGCAGTAGTGCAACAATGCCTTCCTGAAGAAATTATTAACTGCATAACCACTTGTATAGAAACCTCTGTCTGTTTTTTCAAGGCTAGTACATTTACCAGACACCACTGACAATGACTGCAAATTTTATAGAAACAAGTTTGTAGGAACTCAGCAGTAAAGGACTTTTTAAAAGAAAAGGAGGAAATTTGTTTACATAGTTCTAAGTAATCAGAACCTGGGAATTCCCTGGCGGTCTAGTGGTTAGGACTCGGACCTTTCACTGCCAGGGCCCAGGTTCGATCCCTGGTTGGGGAACTAAGACCCTGCAAGCAGTGCGGCATGGCCAAAAAATAAAATAAAATAAAAAATCAGAACCTTAAGTTTAAAATAGGACACAGAACAGTAAGATTCTATAACTTGATGCTGTCTGTAACTTTTTCCCATGATGAACCAAAATACAGTCTCCTTAACTAATACTAATTATTTCTAGAATAATATTGAAATTTGAAGAACTGTTGATTTGCTTTAAATCAAACATCAAGGCTTCCTGTTCATAAACAGTACTAGGCTAAATTATTTAAAGTGTGGTTTAATTTAGAATAATTTTGTGGCTTACTTTCATAGTGTACTAGTGAATGTTTTACATATGTATATTATGCTGATAAAATTAATGAAGTTTTAGTAAGAAGAATTTACTTCACCTCTACTATTCAATCTTTGCTTGGAAGTAAGGTGAGATGCTCAGATTTGTGGACCAGAAAGATAAGAAAGAATGAAGATTGCCCAAATACCAAAAAATTTCAACCCTATTCTGTAAATTTACAGTATTATATTCAGCTATGATTCATAGGAATGACATTAAGTTTAAAATATTCATGTGTATCATTTTTTAAAGTTCTCCAAGAGTAAGTCATTCCTTCTGTATTTTTGGAAAAGTGAATATTCATTTCTCCATGGTAATATTAAATTTTGACAATCTTTGGCATTAAAATTAACCTGTCAAATTATACTCTCCAACATTTGCAGAGATATGAGAAACTTCTAAAAGTGAAAATATCCATGATGGTTATGGACCAGACTAAAAAAATAAATACCAAAAATTATACCATTCCGTCATGAAACATTAAGAAAGAATCAAACACAACCTGAGCTTATTTTGGATCAATAATTATTACAAGTTTCTATAAATAAAAATCCTCCAGTGTTAAAAGACATTGGATCAGCATTTCTGGAAATCTATGACTAATGCCATTATACTATCTGTCCCAGGGAGTTTTATTATGACATCATCTCTTGAGAAACTTTAAATATTAATCTATAGGTTATTCTCAGCATGGAATCCATTACTTTTTTTCCTCATTCAGAGTACTTTCTCATTTAGTGCACATCAGTTGATGTAATTCTTTTAACATGCTAAATAGGATCGGATGATGATATTCAGGTTTGCATTAATTTAAAGTGAATAAAAATGCTCTATGCAAAGACTATGCATTGCCAGTCCCTTATTGCCTTCACAGATTATTTCTGAAGGCATAGCATCAAAGGGCTATTATTTTTGACAAAAATTTTATAATGTCACACCCAGGAATATGTTCCTATAGTTTGAGTAATTTTGGAATAAATTAAATCATGATATTCATATTTTCCTTCTAAAATCACACAAATCTTTCTCTGCAAGGTAATTTCACTGTCTCCAAAATGCGATTCCCCTTCCCAGCTATGGCAGATGCTGTAGATGTGTTGTGTGTATCCCTTCCCCTTTTCCACTTCCGTGCACACAGCCTAACTTCCAACTTACCAACCCCTGACCACCTTTTTTCCTCTTATTCATAAAATTCTGTATTCATATTTAATATCATCATTAGGAAGACCACTGCAATGTACTAATGGTAAACAACTTTTTAAATTTAAGCCTGGGAGAATGTATTTGAGAATTGTCAGTATAGAGAGATGAAGAACCACAAAAAGAAGAGGAGTGGATTAAGAAAGGAATGCAAAACCTGGAACAATAATAAATATTGGGACCAACAGGTAAAACCGTTGCTTTTGTTTTTGTTTTGTGTGTGCTTGGCTTTTTGTTTGGTAAGCAGACTGATCTTTGTTTAGGGCATTCTGCTGCTGGTTTTTACATAGCAGGCCAAAAGTGCCAGGGAATTAATGCCTCTCAAGAGTGACTCTAATGCAATGCCTGAAAGAACTTGGTGTATAATTATCCCAGCTCCTTCTGTCTTTGGTGGAGTAACTGAGGTGTGTGTGTGCCTTACACTGGTTCTCAGAATTTCACCAGCACGATTAATTTCCAGTCACCCATAGTGGCAATGGACTTAATAATTCACTCTATTGGCTGCCCTGCCTTCCTTGTCTTACTTTCCCAATAACTTCCTCATTCTCCTACTGAGGTGTTTGTTTGTTTGTTTTTCTACCTTCTAAATAAGCTACCTGCGCTGGAATCCTTGCCTCAGAGTCAGCTTCTGGGGAAAACCAACGAAAGACCAGCCCTTACTGCTTTGGTTCATTCTTTCCTCAACATTTGAATTTATTTGTCATTTCCTGGTTTTATAGTGCAATGAAGAGAACAAATATCACCTTTGTTAGGAAATGACTTTTCAGCTCCTTCTGAACATACTATCTTCTTTCTATTCTGTGTCAAGAATAGTCATTTTAATTCCTTTGCTAATCCTCCAAGGTATAGAAATCTACAATTAAATTTGGCTACCTGGAGAGAAAAAATGGGGTCTCTGGTGTCCCTATAGTCAAATCAAGGTCCTAGTCAGTACTCGATTTCAAAGGTGCCTTCCAGCTTTAAAATTCTATGAGTTTTAGCACCAATTCTACAGAAACTCTTCCACAAAGTTGAAGAGGATGGAATGCTTCCCAGCTCATTTTGAGGACAATATAATAATACCCAAACCAGATAAAAGCAGCGCAAAAAGAAAACTATTGAATAATATCACGCATGGACTTAGACACAAAAATTCTCAAAAAATTTTTTTAGCAAATCAAATCCTGCAATATATAAAAAGAAGTATATACACCATAATCAAGTGGGGTTTATTCCAGGATGTAAAGGTCAAATATTAAAAAATCATATGAACAGGCTAAAGTAGAATAATCACATGATAATATAACTGATGCAGAAAAATCATTTAACAAAATTAAACACTCATTCATAATAAACACTCAGCAAATTAGGAATATAGGGGAACTTCCTCACCTGATAAAGAGCATTGAAAAAAAACCCCTAAAGGGTTTTTTTCATACGTAACAGTAAAAATCTGAGTGCTTTCTCTCTAGGATCAGGAACAAGGCAAGGATGTCCACTCTCACCACTCTCATTCAACGCAGCACTGTGAGTCCCAGCCAGTGCAATAAAACGATAAAAGGAAATAAGATGCATACATATCACAAAGAAAGACTGAAAACTATTCCTATTTGCAGATGGCTTGATTGTCTACATAAAAAATCCCAAGGAATCTACCACAAAAACTTATAGAAATAATGAGTTCAACAAGGTTGCAGAGTACAAGGTAAATACCCTGAAATCAATCTATTCCTATATACTAGCAAGAAACATGTGGAAACTGAAAAAGAATACCGTCTCATATCATTACTGAAAACACCCCCACCCAGGTGCAAATCTAAACAATCATGTAAAACATATGTATGCTGAAAATTTTAAAATATGGATGAAAGAAACCAAAGATTTAAATAAATGGAGAGACATACTGTGTTCATGAATGGGCAGACAATATAGTAAAGGTGTTAATTATCTCTAAATTGACATACAGATTTAACCCAATTCCTGTCAAACTCCCAGTAAGACTTTTTTGTAGATATGGAAAAGCTTATTCTAAAAGTTATATGGGACTTCCCTGGTGGCACAGTGGTTAAGAATCCGTCTGCCAATGCAGGGGACGTGGGTTCAAGCTCTGGTCTGGGAAGATCCCACATGCCTCAGAGCAACTAAGCCCGTGCGCCACAACTACTGAGGCTGTGCTCTAAAGCCTGTGCTCCGCAACAAGAGAAGCCACCGCAGTGAGAAGCCCGCGCACCCCAACGAAGAGTAGCCCCCGCTCGCCGCAACTAGAGAAAGCCTGCGCGCGGCAACGAAGACCCAATGCAGCCAAAAATAAATAAATAAATTTATTTTTAAAAAAATAAAAATAAAAGTTATATGGAAAGGCAAAGGAACTGAAATAGCTACGACATTTTGAAAAACAGGTATAAAGTGGCAATAATCACTCTACCTGATGTTAACATACTATATAGCTACAGTAATCAAGGCAGTGTGATATTGGTGAAGGAAAAGACACATAGATCAATAGAACAAAATAGAACCCAGAAATAAACCAAAATAAATACACCAAATTGATTTTTTACGAACATGCAAAAGCAATTCAATAGAGGAAGAATAGTCATCTCAACAAATGGTGCTTGAACAATTGGACATCCATAAGCAAAAATAGAAGAACGTTAACTTGAACCTCACATCAATGTTTCCCATATTTCGAGCTTGCTTTACTCTGATTAATTTTTCATATGCCAGTATTATTGCTTCCAGTTGTCTTTTCAGAAAGGGACATGACTCCTTAAATGTCTGAAATGTTTGCCTTTGCACATGAAGAATAGCTGGAACAGGGGCTGAATTATAGCGTCACATTCCTTTTCTGACAGAACTCTATTTTTTTCTATCATTTGATTCTAGACTTGAAGCTCCATGCTAGTGAAATTAATAATACTTTAATAGTATTTTGGTCAGATTGAGATGAGAGATCAACAGTGATAATGGACAAAGCAGTATGGTAAAATTTTTCAAATTTAAGTTTTAACTTTCATTTATTTCCTTCCTGACTTTACTAAAATGTTTCACATTTTAGCCAAATGTTGAAGTGCATTGATTGAAGAAGTTTAATTCTGCAAATAAAAGATGAATAATTTTCAAAGAGGAGAAAAATATCTTAGCCTTTGAATCCCTGTTTTTCTGCTTCTGATAACTAATAAATGGCGAGTGCCTGGTCAAGCATGACTATGGTTATAATCCTCACATAGAAAATTGGGCCAGGGAAAAATATTCTCAATACACAGTACAGGGACTTCCCTCGTGGCACAATGGTTAAGAATCCACCTGCCAGTGCAGGGGACACGGGTTCGAGCCCTGGTCCAGGAAGATCCCACATGCCACGGAGCAACTAAGCCTGTGCGCCACAACTACTGAGCCTGTGCTCTAGAGCCTGTGAGCCACAACTACTGAGCCCACGTGCCACAACTTCTGAAGCCCACGCACCTAGAGCCCGTGCTCTGCAACAAGAGAAGCCACTGCAAGGAGAAGCCTGCGCACCGCAAAGATGAGTAGTCCCCGCTCACCGCAACTAGAGAAAGCCCGTGAGCAGCAACGAAGACCCAACGCAGCCAAAAACATAAACTAATTAATTAATTAATTTAAAAAAACTGCACAATACACAAATCTTAATTTTAAAAATTGCAACTGCTTTGTTGAGGTGTACTAGACATACAATAAATCATACATATTGAAAAGGACAATTTGCGAAGTTTTGACCTATGTATATACCCATAAAACCATCACCACAGTCAAAGTAGTGAACACGTCCTCCATCCGCATAAGTTTCTTCACGCCACTTTAGTCCCTTCCTTATGCCCTTCCCGGCCCCCATCTCCAAGCAACCACTGATGTGCTTTCTGTCAGTATAAATTCGTTTGCATTTTCTAGCATTCTATATAAGTGGAATCAAATGACATGTGCTCTTTTTTTGCCCAGCTTCTTTCACTCAACATAATTATCTTGACATTCATCTGTGTTGTTGCACGTACTCATCTGAGTAGTATTTCATTGTTTGGATAGACCACAATTTGTTTATCCATGTTGGGTAGTTCACCTGTAAATGGACATTTGAGTTGTATCCAGTTTTGGGGCTATTACCAATAAAACTACTGCTTTGAACATTTATGTACAGTCTTTGTGTGGACATAGACTTTCATTTCTCTTGATATCATCAGTCTTTTTAATTTTAGCCATTCTGATAAGTGTGAAGTGATATCTTACTGATACATAGTTTAATATGTATTTCCTCAAGGACTAATGATGTTGAACATCTTTTCATGTGCTTATTTGCCATTCATATATCTTCTTTGGTGAAGTATCTTGCCAAATCTTTTGCCCATATTTTTATTGGGTTGTTTTCTTATTGGATATTGAGAGTTTTTACATACTCTGGATACAAATCCTTTATCAGATATACTCTCTGAAGAGATTTTCTCCCAGTCTGTGGCTTGTCTTTTCATCACAAGTGTTTTTTGAAGACCAGTTCTTTTTTTTTTAATATTTATTTATTTGGCTGCATGGGGTCTTAGTTGTGGCATGCGGGATCTTTTGTTGCTGCGCACGGGCTTCTCTCTAGTTGTGGTGCGCAGGCTTAGTTGCCCCGCAGGTGTGGGAATCTTAGTTCCATGACCAGGAATTGAACCTACGTCCCCTGCATTGGAAGGTAGATTCTTAACCACTGGACCACCAGGGAAGTCTCCTGAAGACCAGTTCTTAATTTTGATGAAGTCTAATTTATGTTTGGTTTTTAATGGATTATGCTTTTGCTGTCCTATCTAAGAAATCTTCACCTAACTCAAGGTCACAAAGATTTTCTCATATGTTTTCTTATAGTTTTATAGTTATAGGTTTTACATTTAGGTATATAATCCATTTTGAATTAATTTTGGTATATGGTGAGTATATAGTGTGAGGCATGTATCCAAGTTCCTTTTGTTTTTTGGGGTTTTTTTGCATGTGGATAACCAACTGTTACAGTACCATTTGTTGAAAAGGCTATTCTTTCTCCACTGCATTGCCTTTGCACCGTTGTAAAAAATAAGTTGTTCATATATGTGTGGATTTATTCCTGAACTCTCTATTTTATTCCATTAATCTATTTGTCAATATTTTACCCAAAAAAGATCCTGCTAGGACTTTGGGATTGCATTCAATTTTTGATCAATGTGGGAGAGAATTAACATCTTAATATTGAGTCTTCAATATTAAGAAGACACATACCATACAATTCACCCATTTATTTTTTTAATTAATTTATTTAATTAATTTATTTTTGGCTATACTGTGTCTTCGCTGTGCATGGGCTTTTTCTAGTTGCGGCGAGCGGGGGCTACTCTTCTTCGTTGCAGTGTGCGGGCTTCTCATTGCGGTGGCTTCTCTTGTTGTGGAGCATGGGCTCTAGGCACAAGGGCTTCAGTAGTTGTGGCGCACGGGCTTAGTCGCTCTGCGGCACGTGGGATCTTCTGGGACAAGGACTCAAACCCGTGTCCCCTGCATTGGCAGGCGGATTCTTAACCACTGCACCACCAGGGAAGCCCCAATTCACCCATTTAAACTAAGTATATCTTGTCATTAATTTAGTCTTTTAAAATCTCTCTCAGCAATATTTTGTAGTTTTCAGAGTGTAGGTCTTTCACATCTTTTGGCAAGTTAATACCCAAATATTTAATGTTTTATGCTATTATAAATAAAATTTTTTCAAAATTTCAATTTTCAACTGTTTATTGTGAATATATAGAAGTAAAATTGACGTTTGTGTATTGTTCTTGTATCCTACTACCTTGCTAAACTCATTAGTTCTAGTAGCTTTTTTGTAGATTCCA
Source organism: Lagenorhynchus albirostris (assembly GCF_949774975.1). Taxonomy (NCBI): domain Eukaryota; kingdom Metazoa; phylum Chordata; class Mammalia; order Artiodactyla; family Delphinidae; genus Lagenorhynchus; species Lagenorhynchus albirostris. The sequence continues at coordinate 112,064,094 of NC_083116.1, read as the reverse complement.
TCAGATTTTCTACATAGATAATCTTGTACAAGACAATTTTACTTCCTTTTTCCAATCTGGATGCCTTTTTAAAACAGCTTAATTGAAATACAATTCACATACCATACAATTCACCCATTTAAAGTGTACAATTTTATGATTATTAGTATATTCACAGAGTTGTGAAACCATCACTGCAGTCAATTCTAGAACACTTTCATACAGCAAAAGGAAATCTCATACCCGTTATCAGTCACTCTCCATTTACCGCCTACCACTGTCCCCACCCCTAGCCCTAGGCAACCACCAGTCTACTTTATGTCTCTATAGATTTGCCTATTCTGGGCATTTCATATAAATGGAATCATACAATATGTGACCTTTTTTATTATTATTATTATTTTTCGGTACACGGGCCTCTCACTGTTGTGGCCTCTCCCGTTGCAGAGCACAGGCTCCGGACGCGCAGGCCCAGCAGCCATGGCTCACGGGCCCAGCCGCTCCGTGGCATGTGGGATCCTCCCGGACCGGGGTACGAACCCGCGTCCCCTGCATCGGCAGGCGGACTCCCAACCACTGCGCCACCAGGGAAGCCCCAGCGTGTAGCTTTTTGAACCTAGATTCTTTCACTTAGCATAATGCATTTGAGATTCTTCCATAATGTTGCATGCATCAGTAGTTCCTTTTTAATGCTGAATATTATTCCATTTTATTGATGTACCATATTTTGTTTATCCACTCAACAGTAGAATGATATCTGGGTTGCATCCAGTTTTTGACAACTGAATAATGCTACCATACACAGTTGCATGCAGGGTTTAAACATATGTTTTCATTTGTCTTAAGTAAATATCTAGGAGTGGGATTGCTGTGTGGTATGGCAAGTTGTATTAGTTTCCTATTGCTGTTGTAACAAATTACCAAAAACTTACTGGCTTAAAACAACACATATTTATTCTCCTACAGTTCTGGAGGTCAGAAGTCCAAAAGGAGTCTTTTTTTTTTTTTTTTTTTTTTTTAGTATTTATTTATTTGGCTGTGCCGGGTCTTAGTTGTGGCATGCAGGATCTTTAGTTGCGGCATGTGGGATCTAGTTCCCTGACCAGGGATTGAACCTGGGCCCCCTGCATTGGGAACGTGGAGTTTTAGCCACTGGACCACCAGGGAAGTCCCGAAAATGAGTCTTAAGTGGCTAAAATCAAGATGTCAGTAGGGCTGATTCCTTCTGGAGGCTATGAGGAGAGATCCTTTTCCTTGCCTTTTTCAGTTTCTAGTGGCCACTTGTATTCTTTCTTCAGGTGGAATACAGAAGGATGGATGAAGGTCTCTTCTTCCATCTTCAAAGCTCATCACTCCAATTCTCTGTTTCCATCATCACATTACATTCTCCTCTTACTGACTTCTCTTGCGTCCCTCTTATAAGTACCACTGTGATTACGTGAGGCCCACCCAGATAATCTAGGATTATTCCCTCATCCCAATAGCCTTAACTTAATCACATCTGCTTGTTCCTTTTACCATGTAAAGTAACTTTCACAAATTCCAAGGATTAGGATGCGGACACATTTGGAAGGTCATTATTCAGGCTGTGTGTGTTTAACTTTGTAAGTGTATGTTTAACTTTACAAGAAACTGCCAAACTCTTTTCCAAAGTGGCCATAACATTTTGCATTCTCACCAGCAATGTATAAGAGTTCTAATGGCGCCACAGCCTTGCTTTGTGCTTGATATTATTAGTTGTCTTAATCTTAGCCATTCTAGAGGGAGTAGAGTGGTATTTCATTGTGGTTTTAATTTGCGTTTCCCTAATAACTAATGATGTCAAGCAGCTTTTCGTCATCCATATACCTTCTTTAGTGAAGTATCTGTTTAAATATATATATATTTTATTTTATTTTATTTTATTTTATTTATTTATTTATTTTTTGCGGTACACGGGCCTCTCACTGTTGCGGCGTCTCCCGTTGAGGAGCACAGGCTCCGGACGCGCAGGCCCAGCGGCCATGGCTCACGGGCCCAGCCGCTCCGCGGCACGCGGGATCCTCCCGGACTGGGGCACGAACCCATGTCCCCTTCATCGGCAGGCAGACTCTCAACCACTGCGCCACCAGGGAAGCCCTGTTTAAATATTTTGACCATTTTTTAGTTCGGTTGTTTGTGTTCTTAGTGAGTTTTCAGAGTTCATTATGTATTCTGCCTACAATTCCTTTATCAGATATGTATTTTGCAAATATTTTTCTCAGACTGTGGTTTGTCTGTTTCGTTTTCTTAAAAATGTTTTTCAAAGAGCAGAATTTTAGGGAAGTCCAGCATCAATTTTTTATAGATTGTCCTTTTAGTGTCAGAGATAAGGATTCCTTGTCTAACAAAAGTCACAAAGATTTCATTCTAAAAGTTTTCTGCTTTAGATTTTACATCTAGTTCTGTGATCTATGCTTAATTCATTTGTGTATATGACGTGAGGTATACAATGAAGTTCTCTTGTTTGTTTTCCCCTGTGACTGTTCAGTGGTTCCAGGAACATTTGTTGAAGAAATTATCTATTTAAAAATTGCCTTTGTGCCTATGTTAAAAATCAATTGACCATATATGTGTGGGTTTATTTCTGGATTCTCTGTTCTATTTCATGGTCTATGGGTCTTTTTGCCAATACCACACTTAATTACTCTAGCTTTATATCACATCTTGAAATCAGGCACTGTGAGCCCTCCAGCTCTGCTCTTTTTTTTCAAAATTATTTTGACTATTCTAGTTCCTTTGCTTTACCATATCAATTTTAGAGGCAGATTGACAATTTCTACAAAAAGTCTTTCTGAGATTTTTGATTGGGATTGCATGGAATCTATCCATCAATTTGGGGAAAATTGACATAGTATTATCTATTACTACATAACAGGCTAGCCTAAAGTTAACCAGTCGACACCATCAAATATTTATTACCTCACAGATTCTGTGGATTAGGTGTCTCAGCTTAGCAGGGTGCCTCTGCCTCATGTCTTTTCACCAGCTTGCAATAAGTTGTCAGCCAGGGCTTGGTTGAAGGCTCAACTTGTGGAGGTTCTCCTTCCAAACTCACTCATGTGGTTGTTGGCAAGATTCAGTTCCTTTTGGGGTGTTGGCTGGAAGCCTCCCTCAGTTCCTTTACCCATGGGCCTTTCTGAAGAGCAGCTCACAACATGGTAGCTCGTTTTCCTCTGAGCAACAGGGTGAGAGAGTGCTCAAGACAAAACCACAGAATCTTTGCAACCAAATCTAGGAAGCAACATCATTTTTGCCCTATTCTGTTCATTAGATGTGCATGATCCTATGTAGACCACCTTCAAGGGGAGGAGTTAGTGCAAGGGCATGAGTACTAGAAGGCAGGGATCATTAAGGGCCATCTTTTTTTTTTTTTTTCCGACATCTTTATTGGAGAATAATTGCTTTATAACGGTGTGTTAGTTTCTGCTTTATAACAAGGTGAATCAGCTATACATATACATATATCCCCATATCTCCTCCCTCTTGCATCTCCCTCCCACTGTCCCTATCCCACCCGTCTAGGTGGTCACAAAGCACCTAACTGTTCTCCCTGTGCTATGCAGCTGCTTCTTAAGGGCCATCTTAAAGGCTGCCTACCATAGACATCTTAACAATGAGTCTTCCATTTTATGAAGATAATATATCATTATGTATTGAGGTCTTCTTTGATTTCTTTCACTGACGTTTTGTAATTTTCAGCATACTGATCTTGCACATATTTTATAAGAATCATACCTAAGGATTTCATGTTTCTGGTGCTCTTGTAAATAGGACTATTTTCAATTCTCAATTTCCAATTGTTTATTACTAGTATACAGAAATACAGTTGATTTTCACATATTGACCTCCTGTCCTATGACCTTGATAAACTCACTTACTGTTTCTAGTAGTTTTTTCGTAGACTCTTTGGGTTTTTATACATGGAAGGGTTGTTTGTCAATATAAATGATTTTATTTCTTTTCTGATATGTATGCTGTTTATTTCTTTTTCTTGCCTTTTTTCACTGGCAATGTCCCAGATGTTCCTCTTAGAATCATTTTTATCCTTCTGGGATATATTCTTTAAAAGTTCTTTTAATGATGTCTGTTTATGTCTGAAAATATCTCTATTTTACCATAATTCATAAAAGTTTATTTGCTGGTGGGACTTCCCTGGTGGCGCAGTGGTTAAGAATCTGCCTGCCAATGCAGGGGACATGGGTTCCATCCCTGGTCAGGGAAGATCCCACATACCGCGGAGCAACTAAGCCTGTGTATCACAACTACTGAAGCTCGCGCGCACCTGGAACCTGTGCTACGCAAGAGGAGAAGCCCGCGCACCTCAATGAGAAGTGGCCCCCCGCTCGCCGCAACTAGAGAAAGCCCGCGCACAGCAACGAAGACCCAACACAGCCCAAAATAAATTAATTAATTTAAAAAAAGTTTATTTGCTGGTATAAAATTCTAAGTTCACAGTTATTTCTCTTGCTGCTTCAAATATACTATTTTATTGTCTTATGGCTACCATTACTGGAAAGTCTTCTGCTTGTCTTTGGTATACTGAAGTTTTATTACTACGTGTTTAACTGTGAATTTATTTTAATTATCCTGCTTAGAATTCTTAGGTTTCTGCATTTGAAGATTGGTGTCCTTCATAATAACTGAAAACTTATCTCTTTATATATTGCGTTTTCCTCTATTATCATTCTTCTCTCCTTCTGGAATTCCACTTGGAACATATATTGGACCTTTTCCACGCTCTATTTCTCTTAACCTCTAATTAATATTTTCTATCATTGTCTTTTTTCCTATATTGGTAATTTATTTAGATCTATCTTCTAATTCTCTGATTTTATCTTTAGTTCTATTTGCTGTTTATAACATCCTTTGAGTTTCTAATTTAAACTATTACCTTTTTATTGTATAAACTCCTATTTGATTTTCTTTCAAACTTACCCTAGTCAGTTTTGATAGTCTCTTTGCCCTTAATTGTCAAGCCTATTTAAAAGTTTTTTTAATGTATTTATTTATTTATTTTTGGCTGTGTTGGGTCTTCGTTGCTGCGTGCAGGCTTTCTCTAGTTGCAGCGAGTGGGGGCTGCTCTTCGTTGTGGTACGCGGGCTTCTCGTTGTGGTGGCTTCTCTTGTTGCGGAGCATGGGCTCTAGGTGCTTGGGGTTCAGTAGTTGTGGCTCGCGGGCTCTAGAGCTCAGGCTCAGTAGTTTTGGCGCACAGGCTTAGTTGTTCCACAGCATGTGGGATCTTCCCGGACCAGGGCTCGAACCCGTGTCCCCTGCATTGGCAGGAGGATTCTCAACCACTGCGCCACCAGGGAAGTCCCTAATTCTTTATATACAACAAACATTGCTATTTTATAATTGGTACATGAATATCCCATATCTATTGTTTTGTGTGTGTATGTAGCTGAGTCTGAATTTTGATGTTCATACTGACTCTCATGGATTTAATGATTTACTTATTATTCTGAATTAGTAACTTTATGGTAATTCTTTAAAGCTGGTAAACGTGTTCCTTCAAAGAAAAATTTTTGTTTTCTTCTGGCAGTTTTCTGAGGGCACTACCAAGGACCACTTTGAACTCTGTTTTGGGCATGGGGTTTATTTTGGCCACAGTGATTCACGTTTAGGTCTGGCCCACACTTATGTGAGTTCGCTTGTGCGTGGCTGTTCCCATGAAGTTTACTTCCCCCGGTTCCATCTGCAGGGTGGGCTTTTTCTAGCTGAATTTCTTGAGGCTGTTGCTCTTTGGCTCTCCGGCCTTTATGCAAGCGTCTTCATCCTGACCTCTCACACTGCTTGGGCTCTAGGATTTGTCTCCTGTCCCCCACAGCAATGGCTCATTAAAAGCTGGCTCTAGACCATCAGGAATCAGCAGATACCTCCAGAGTAATATGATCTCTAACTCTTGTGGATTTGTGCTTTCTTATCATTCCTGCCCCCACCCCAGGAATTCCCTTACTTTCCCACCACTACCCTATGTATTAAAATATTAAAACTAGGGGACTTCCTGGCGGTCCAGTGGTTAAGACTCCACGCTTCCAATGCAGGGGTTGCAGGTTCGATCCCTGGTCAGGGAACTAAGATCCCACACGCTACACGGCCAAAAAATAAAATGTTAAAACTTCTTTTTTTGACATTTAATGGCTTCTGGACTAGGAGTTTCTCTAAATATCTAGTTCAGCATATTGCTAGAAAACACAAGTTCTGCTGTTAAATTATTAGTGTTTTCCGTTATGGAAATTTTTTGCATGCAGATATGTCATCTGTACAATAAGAAAACACCATGCATACTGCTTTATAACTTGTTGTTGTGTCATTTAGCAATATATTTTGAACATCTTTTTCACGTGAATAAATGTGTCAGCAGTGCTGTGGGCGGGGTTCCCCAGGAAACAGACTCTGAAGAGATTTGAGCGCAGGAAGTTTATCTGGGACAACTCTTAAGATCAACACCATCGGGAAAAGGAATAAAGTAGGACTACGAAGAAGGGGAAGTTAGGCAATGGTGCAGTAGTCGCAAGGGCTCCAGCTCTGGAGCTGGGAGGGCCCTGCAAATCGAAGAAGGAAGGCTGGGTCTTTACACTTCTGTGGACAGGTTGATGTGGGCTGCCTCCTGGGAGGGGGAATGTGACATTGAGCAAGGCAGCCAACTTCAACTGAGTGCAATTCCTGGAGATAGCTGGCAGGTGAAGACTGGCAGCCTGGAGCACTCCTAGTATCTGGGAGCCCTGAAGGGAGATCTGAGGAAGCACATCACAACATCCATCAAGTTAGAGACACTTTGGGCTCCAAACAACAGAAAACCCAAGCAACTCTTGCTTAACAAATAGTTAAAATTTTCTCCCTTAATATAAGGTCTGCAGTAGATGATTATTGGCATCAACCGAATCTTTCCCTTTGATTAGGAAAGTAACAAACTTCCTCAAAGCCCCCAGTAGACTTCTCCTTAGATTTCATTGACCAGAACCGGATCACATGTCCACTCCTAGGTGCAAGGGAAGCTGGGAAAGTGGGAACAGGATTGTCATGATTTTCTGCCTTCGAAGTGAGCATTGCTGCCCTGAAAAATATCTGGGTTCTGTCACTATAGAGGAAGAGGGGAAAGGATTTTAGACATGCAATTAAAAAAGCCTGCCACAATAGACCTCGACAAAATTATTTTGAATAATTAGACAAGTATATAACTCAGTGAAGCAGTCCCCATATTGCTGGACATTTTGATTATTTCCAGTATTTTGCTATTATACACTGCACTGCAGTAAACATCCTTGCCTGCCCATATCCTCAGTTATTTACTCGAAATGCCAGATATGTAACTTCTGGGCCAAGAGAATCCTTTTTAAGGATTTTGATATAGATACCAAGATGTACCTGAGAAAGGGTCTACAGATGTATGTTTCCAGGAGCAGTAAATGTAGAAGCCTAGTTCCCCTGGATCCTTACTAACACTAGATGTTAACATTCTTGTGACTTTTCATCAGACTTATATTCTCAAAAATGTGCCTTATTATAATTTGCATTTTTGATAACTTTGTACTCATCATATTTATTCATTTTTTGAATTATGGTCCAAAAATAGGGTTTGTATGGTTTCAGCATTTTGGAAATTATTGAGTTATACTTTGTGCTTTGCTATTGCACTATAAAGGTTAATCACAGCAGATCTGCAATTAACCTGAGCTGTTTGGTAAAATTAAACCTCCTGATTGACACTGACTCCTGGTCACGGCAGGAAACATTGATGTATAGTGTCTCTATGTAACCATGAATCCAAAGAGTTTCAGGGTAGTTTGGCCCAGCTTGTCTGCCTTGTTTATTAACAGTGAGATTGAAGAGTTGCACCTGGTTTGGTGTGATACTCCCCAGCCCCCGCCCCAGAGTTCTGCTGGTTCTGCAGCAGGGCTATGCCTAGGTGGTGAGCAAAATGTAAACAACCTCAGCAAAGACTTCATTTTAGTCTCCCTGGTTCTGAAGTGTTCTGTGCATACATCAGTGGTTCCCGATCCACAAGACATCTGGCCTGGCCTTTCCAGCAAGAGGACAATAGAAGCCTGCACCTGGCCTCTCCAGACCCCTGCTGTGAGTCATATGCTCTGATGTGTGTTCTGACTTTCACGCTCTTGCTATACTGTGTCCTTTCCCTGTAATAAACTGTACATTTGTAATCTTTGCCATTTGGGGTTCTGTGAGTCTTCTTCAGCAATTGAACCCTGTTTAAGTGTCACTGTTAGGGCAGCACATATTCAATTTTTGTAAGTGTTCCATGGGCACTAGGAAAAAAGATGTATTGTTTGGTATACGTGTTTCTTTCCACTAAGCTATTAAATAAGACTTACTGTTATTATTAAGGCTCTATCCTTCATATTTTAGTTTTATACATTTCCAAGCCATTTCATTGAGTTTTTGGTCTTAAATTCTACTAATTCAAGTATCTTGATCTTGGTTTCCCTTCATTTGTATCTGTTTTGCATATTTTTCCAATTCTCTTTTTGTGCCATTGTGTGATTCTTTTAAATAACATAGAAATGATTTTTTAAAATCCAGTCTGGGAAATTTTTTTTTTTTTTTTTTTTTTTTTTGCGGTACATGGGCCTCTCACTGTTGTGGACTCTCCCTTTGCGGAGCACAGGCTCTGGACGCGCAGGCTCAGTGGCCATGGCTCACAGGCCCAGCCGCTCCGCAGTATGTGGGATCTTCCCAGACCGGGGCATGAACCCGTGTCCCCTGCATCGGCAGGCGGACTCTCAACCACTGCGCCACCAGGGAAGCCCTGGGTCTGGGAAATTTTATTTTTAAATATGGGAGCAGATTGCATTTATATTTATCATTATCGCTAATACATTTAGTTTATTATGTTTCATCTTTTTCTAAGCTATTTTTAATGGGCTTTTTTGCCGTTTCCTTTGGTTTATGATTTTTCTCTTATGAGTATATCCTTTGCTTTAACTTCTTCATGCTTTGGAAGGCATATATACTCCTTTTAGGACTAGTCAGTGTGACCTTTAAGTATTCTGTGGATCTGGGGAAGGACACATACAAGGTGTTTTGATAGCAATGAAACTATCAGAGACTACTAGATCATGTCAAAAGGATTCAGGAGCCAACTTCAAGTTCCCACTAGCTAAAGTGGGGATAATTTTAGCATCAATAAAGATAATTGCAGTGGTGTGAAACACATCAAATATGTTTGAATCCATGAGTTCATATTACCAAAAAACCTTTACTGTTTACCTTTTTAAAAAAACTTACTGTTTTTTTTTAAAGAGATGTTTCTGGCCCCAGCTGTATTTGGAAAACTGCTAAATAAAATATTCAAGCAGAACAACAATTTTTTAAAAAAGCATTCTGTGGCCTGTATTTCTTAAATTATCAGAATTTTTTAAATGAAATAGTAATCTTTTAGTTTCTCCTGATTCAGCCAAGTTGAGCTCACTTTTACTTTCCTCCCTCTACATTAATAAAATCTTACATTTAGATGCAGATTAATCATTTAGACTTTTAAAAATTTTGTCGTTTTTACACGATTTTGTAATTTTTTTTTTTTTTTTGCGCTACGCGGGCCTCTCACTGCTGCGGCCTGTCCCATTGCGGCTCAGCGGCCATGGCTCACGGGCCCAGCCGCTCCGCGGCATGTGGGATCCTCCCAGACCGGGGCACGAACCCACGTCCCCTGCATCGGCAGGCGGACTCTCAACCACTGCGCCACCAGGGAAGCCCACAATTTTGTAATTTTTTTGAACTCTCTTTACTCTCGTTATTGTGGCATATATTTTTATTAAATTTTTTTTCAACAAGTATGTGTTGGGACTTCCCTGGTGGTCCAGTGGTTAAGACTCCCCACTTCCAATGCAGAGGGCGTAGGTTCAATCCCTGGTTGGGGAACTAAGATCCCACATGCCACGCAGCATGGCCAAAACAAATATAATAAAATAAAAAGTGTGTGTTGATGATATGCTTTTGAACCCTGACAGTGTGGAAGAGCGGTTCCCAGCATGGGCTTAGAAGATCAGATTGCCTAGGCACCATCCTGGCTCTTAGATAAGGTACTCAATCTCTCTAGGCTTCAGTTTCCTCATCTGTAAAATGAGGATAATAAGAATTTCTGTCTTACAGGGTTGCCCATGGAGTGCATGAGTCAATATACATAAAGCACTTAGAACAGTGCCTGTCACACAGGGTGTGGTTTTCTTTTTTTTTTGGGGCCGCCCTGCGTGGCATGCGGACCAGGGATCAAACCTCTGCCCCCTGCAGTGGAAGCATGGACTTAAGCACTGGACCACTGGGGAAGTCCACACAGGGTGTGTTTAATATCTGTTCCGTATTATTGTGAAAGACAATTGGGCAGAGCACGCAAATCTTCGGTTACAATCTTTTTCTCCACAAAGTCTAGCTGTTGCTCCATTTTCTTCTGAAAGCTGAGGTTGCAGAGAAGCCTGAAACCAAACTGGTCTTGTTGCCTTATAGCAGAGTGGTTAAGAGCCCTGGTCAGACTGCCTCGGTTTGTGTCCTGGCTCTTCAACTCACCCTGGATGTGCGACCTTGGGCAAGTTACTCGACCTCTCTAATCCTTACTGTCGTCATCTGTAAAGTGGGGCAGCTCCTAGACCTCCCTGTCGTGGACCCTTTGCATTTGTTAGCCAAACCATCCTTCCTCTCTTTTATTTGTCTATTTTTTTTTCACTCTAATCTGTTAGTTCTGGGACTTCTAATCACAGTGTCCTCAGCCCCTGGCCAAGTATCTTCCTCCCTCCTCTTGGCCACCGCGGTGGATCCAAGGGCAAGCCCAGAACATAAAGACAACCGGTGTCCTTCCGTGGTGAAATCAGAAGAGGGACCCTGCCTTTCTTCCGGGGTAACTGAGCTGGGATAACGTGAGCCCGGAGCTGCGTGTGCCGCTCTGGGGGAAGCCTGCCTGCTCCCACGCGGAGTGAGAGAGCTGAGGCAGCTGGAGAGCACAGGGATCCTGACAAGATCGTCCGAGTTTCTGAATCCAGTCCACTTAAAGGCCAGCACCGCCACTTTACTGGAATGCTCTGAGGGTTAAGTGAGAGCGTTCACGGAAAGCACCAAGTGGCGTGTGGAACTCAAGGTAAGCCCTCAATTAATGATGACTTGTTTTCTCCTGCCGTAAGGATCACAGGGTGTCTTCCCCTTGTTAAAAGTTGTTGCCAAATGTGTCTGTGTGTAGGTAGTTCATCTTCCCTGAAGTGTGGCAAGTTCTTGCGGTCTGCAGATACAGGTCTTCCTCAAGCTTAGGAAGACCATTTCCTCGAAGATCTTTCATTGCGTGTCTTGGCTGGGAACAGCGAGTACCTGGGTGCTGGCGCTCCCTCTCTGTTCTCCGTATCGATCGATCTCTCTCTCGTCGTTCTCTCCTCCACCTCTGCCTGATGAGTTCCTGGGGGCGTGCACGTGGGTGACAGTGTTAATCCCAAGAGCGCTTGACTCCTTCCTTGTTCTACCCCCAACCCTCCTGGGCCACAGAAGGCCTGGGAGGACGAAGCCCCTGGCTGCCATGAGGCAGCCCCTTTATCCGGAGGGGTCCCCGGGGAGATGGGCTTCGGCCATTTCCCGGGCCAGGGCTTCTCTGTCTTTCTAGCAGCAGTGCTGGCAGGTACCTGCCATACACGACTTCTCAGTGACAGACTTCAGGCAGAGTCGGCGGAGGAGCGGCAGCTCTGCAGGATCCCACAGACCACTGCTGCACAGGCCTAGCCTGGGCGCTCAGAGGAAATGCAGAATCTCAGGCCCCATTCAGGACCCACTGCATCACAAGGAGCGTTTTTCACAACATCCCCAGGCGATTTGGTGCCCATTAACCTTTGAGAAGCTCTGCTCCAGAGCACAGGCCACTTTAACCCTTTTGTTCATGATCCTTTTGTTTTTGTTTTTTTGGTCTACTCACAAAGTCATTCTTTACAGCAAGAACCTTCCCAGACTTTATCACCAGACCAGATCACATCATGTTCTCTTTATTGCTTACTTCATCTTCATGTGAATTTTCCCTTAATGTAATGTTATTATCATAAAGTGGGGGCTCCAGTGCCAGGGACTAGGAGTCTTATATGCACGGTCCACACTTCACTGAAACTTTAACTTTACTAGGTCAGATTCCTGCTGTGTCCTTGGCTCGCCTCACCTTGCCATAGTTGTGTCAGCAGCTTCTGTTTTGTTCTTCACTCCATAAGAGCTCAATGATTTGAATACTTTCTCCTGGAGTTTAGAAACTAATTTGTTTCCACTCACTAACCCTGATATATTTTCTTTCTCCAGTACTGGGTCAATATTGCCCACCCAACAGTAACAAAATATTAATGGCTAACATTGGTTACCACACACTGTAGACATGGTTAATCTCATTGTAACTCCATCAGGTAGGTTCAAATATTCCCATTTTTTGGATGAGTTGGAATTGGGATCTTTCTCTCTCTCTTTAGGATGCTTCCATTCTCATGACAAAATATTATGTGTACTATAATGGGTATATAGAAATTCAATATACAATTTTGTCTACTTTTGTGTACCTTTGCATATTTCCATCAGGAAAAGGTATGTAAAAGCAAAATAAATAAGTACTGTCTGTAATAGTGGATGACTGTCCAGTGTATCTCTCCAGCTCCGACCTCTCTTCTAAACTTCATCTAGATTTATATCTAGGGACTTTTTTGACCTTTACACTTGTGAACACCTCACAAGCATTTGAGACCTGATGGGACTGAACCTGCACTCCCGCTACTTCCTCCCCAAATCACTCTTCTACCCATCCTTCCCATTGTAATTTATGGCATCATCAAATGTCCTGTACTCAAGATGGTTCCCTCTCCAGCACCTCTTGTACCCAACCCATCACCAAGTTCTGCCGGTTGTAACCTCCAGAGGATGTCCTAACCATTCGCTTCTCTGTCTGCAGTGTCAGCCACCACTGTTTTCCAAGTCATCATCACCCTTCACACTTCCCTGACCCACTCAGTGAGAGTCCCAACTCCATCCTTATTGCCATCTGGGGACCAGACGACCCTTTAAAATATAAATCACATCGGCCACTTATTCAGAACCCTTCAATGACTTTCCATCTCCCTTAGAATAAAATACAAACTCCTCACCCAGCCTTAGGTGGCCTTGTGTGATCTGGCCCTAGTACCTCTCCCATCACATCTTGCACCACATTTCCCACCTTCCTCTCCTCAGTCCTCTTTTAGTCTCTCTGCTGCCCCACCTGCTTTTTTGTTGCAGAGCTACACACCCCTGCCCACTCTCTATTTTTCGATCTTCTCTTACTCATCCTTTATATCTCCAGCTATATATTCCTTCTTTAGAGAGACCTTTCCTAACCACCCAATCAGAACTGGCTTCTCCTGAGTAATCTTTATAGTGCCAATTGTGGCAGCCATCACAATTTGCAATTACATGTTAATTTGTGTTTAAGGGTTTAATGGCTGCCTCTCGTACTCTGAAGATAGAGAATATGAAAGCCTTTAGATCCTAGCACCTAGCACAGTGACTGGCACGTAGTAGGTGTTCATGAAGCATGTGGTGAAGAACTGAATCTCCTTGTCATTATCTTCTGCACTCTGGGAAAGCATCTCAAAGATGTCTTTCACATGAGCAGGTGAATTTTCTACCACATCCTTTCTATTCTTTACTGACTTCATATGGATTTTAATTCTCTTGTTGCCTTTGGAATTTTCTTAGTCTTTGAGTCAACTACCTTTTCGTCTTTTACTCTTCATCTTCCTGTGACCTTTTGCTCCTCATGCACAGAGGTTATGATTACTTGCAATCTTTTGAAGATGCCAAGTAGTGTGACTTCTTTCTTCAGGACCTGAAAGCAAATAATTTTCCACAAATATTTCCTTTCTCCGAGTCTTCCAACTACTTATTTTATCCCATAGTCTTTGTTTGTAAACCCCAACTTGTTTTTTCACCCAACTTGTTTTTTCACTTAAGTCATACACAAATAAGGGAAGACCCTTCCAGACTCAGTGTGTCAACAGAATGCATGGGTTGCCTTTAGTCTCAACTTCTGTTTGGGTAGCAGTCCCATCCCTTTGATACATCTGTAGTTGGAAAGTGGGTGAGTTGATGAGCACAGCTTCCAGTCCACATTTCAGCTTCTAATAGGCTTTCTCTCATTGCACCTGTTGAATTCTGGTGGTTATTGCCCTCCTCTCATTGTCTCCTTCTCTGGTACTGGAAGCCAGTGGCAGTAAGTGAAACTGTTCTTCCTATATCTGTGGTCGCCTACACTGAGTAATGGGGGAGGATATGCTTTACACCACGGCCACTTGGTCCTTACTTCCTGCCTAGTTGATTGCTGGGCTTGTTCTGTCTCAATGTGAAAATGTAAAAAGACAGTTGGGTAGACTGAGGGGTGGGGATGGGGGCCGGAGGGGTCAGAGGGCGCTGGACGGGTTTCAAGGCAAGGGGCAAAACTCAGGAACAAAACTGCCTCACTTACAGTGTAGCTCTTTGGAATCAAGAGAATTGAATGCCCAGTTCTCTGGCTAGTAAAGGCCCGAATCTCTGAGTCAGGACACAGTTGGTGGAGCAATAACAATATACCTTAAAAAAATATATTTCTCCACTTGCTCTCTTTCATGAAGGGAAGCCTGAGTATTCCATAATGTGAAGTATGGATCTATTTTTCTCAGTCTCTCTCCATCTGCCTTAAAATTATTTTCAGGGCTGCTCACAATTTTATATTATGTTGCCTGTCAATCTTTCATTATTTTAATGGGTTTTTATTCTTTTCTGTAAGGTCATGGGATATTAGTGAAAAGTTGTGAGGAGTTTCACTGGAGGACTGTAATATCCAATTTTTCTCTTATCCGCTTTCAACAAAGAACTCTGCAGATCCACAGAATATTCATGAATATGATTTTTTTTTTCTTAACATCTGCTCCCATAGCTCTGTCAGTGAGGAATTCATCATTCCCAAAGCATTCCATATGCTTTTCCACTCTGCATTTACCCATGCAATTTCCCCTGGCACAAACCCTCTTCATTTTTTGGCCTCTAGCAATTCAAGAACAGGATGTTTCGATCCTCCTCTTCTTTTGAGCCGAGGACACTGTGACTCCATGTTTGTGAGTACAAACATTCTAATCAGAATCATGCCAACATTGATGAAATTTAATGAAGAACATATTTTCCTGAGCAAACTCAAATCAATTTAATTCCTTGATATCATTTTTCTGTATAATGCAGGTAAAATGTTTCTAGTATATATTTAAATTTATTTGCTTTTATTTTACTGAAATTATTTTCATCTGGAAAATTCTTGTTCATAAAAATGTCACCATGGAGACCTCTTTTAAAATTTGTCCCAATAGGGCTTCCCTGGCGGCGCAGTGGTTGAGAGTCCGCCTGCTGATGCAGGGGACACAGGTTTGTGCCCCGGTCCGGGAAGATTCCACATGCCGCGGAGCGGCTGGGCCCGTGAGCCATGGCGGCTGAGCCTGCGCGTCCGGAGCCTGTGCTCCGCGACGGGAGAGGCCACAACAGTGAGAGGCCCGTGTACCAAAAAAAAAAAAAAAAAAAAAAAATTTGTCCCAATAAAAAAATTTAACCTCTTACAAGTGAGTTTACTTTTATGGCAATTTTGTCTACCTGGGAGTAACCCTGAGCCAATGACGGACAGCAGTTGGATGATAAATATCCTAGCTTCCTTGTCCTCTGGTGAGATGACTCAGGTGAGCTCTACACAGTTTTTCCCAGTACCCCGGGGAAGGGGGTGGGATTGACCCCCAGTCACCCCCAGTGAAAAACTGCTTGCTGATATACCCTTTACTGGCTCATCCCCAGCCCTTTCTTATTTCCCACCTCCCTACTGATGCTTTCTGGAATGACCTCTTAGATCATTCTAATACTCTCATTCTAGTCTCAGATGGAGTCAGCTTCCAGGGAGTCCAACCTAAGATTACAAATATAATTGTATAAAGTTTTTGCCATTGTCAGTTATATTGTGTTGATTATTTTCATGGAGTCTAAATTTTCCATGGTTGGTGTTTTAATTCCCAGCGATAAAAAAATTTTTAATGAGTTAAAATAAATGAGCCCCTAAATAAAAATGAGCCATTTTTTCATCTTAACAAATTTTACTAGGAGCTATTCTATGTTGATTATTTCTACCAGAACTAGAATCCACTTGAATAGAAAACTGATAGATTGGATCTGGGTGCATGCCTGGGTCAGAACCTCCTGCCTCATGTGACATCCTGTGCTTTTTTGCACATCCTTTCTTAAAAAGCCTTTTTCATATTCTCCACCTAGAGAAATCCAACTTAATCTCCACGACCAAGTAGAAATGCCAATTCCTCCATGAACCTTTTACTGATTCTCATCAATAGTAACTATAACTCTGAGCTCCCACAGCATTCCTGTTTTTCCTTCTACTTGGCACCCTGTCTTAAGTGATTTTTAGGTGTTTCTGTTTCCTCATTAGACTGAGAGCAAAGTAGGTCTTTTCTTTCACTCCCACTAGCACCCACATAGCAGGTATTCAATAAGTTTGAATGTATGTTTTCATTACAGAAGATGGAACCCTACAAAGAAAATTCTCATAATCCAGATCTAAGGAGAATGCTGTTTAGGGTTTCTTTTGAATCTGTAATGTATAACATGCTTTTCTCAGTATTTCGTCTCTCAAATATATTTGATTCTTAATCATTTTGTTACATTAGTATATTTTCCATCCCTTTGTTTTCTCTAAATTGTTTTATTTGCTTTCCATATTTAATGAAATGTGATATGATTTTTAATAATTGCCAATAATTAAAGATACCTAGTCATCATTTGAAATACTATACTGAAGAGTGATAAAGCATAGTTGATGAAGAATCCTTCAAAATCCATAATAAAACACCAAAATATCATTGAAAAATGCATAAATGACATGAACAGGAATTCACAGAACATATATGACAAATAGACATGTGAAAATTACTCAACACTCACTATAATCAAAGAAATAGTAATTAAAATACAATTTTCATCTATTAAATTGCTAATTTATTTATTTCTAAGTACAGGGTATGGTAATAGAGAAACTCAAATTCACTGCTGATGTGAGTTTAATATTGTACAACTTTCCTGGAGCTTAACCTAGCAATATTTGTCAGGGACTTCAGTTCATTTTTTTATTCCATCTTACAAAACTACATTTAGGAAACAATTGTAAGTCTGGAACATATCAAATGAAAGAAAATTTTTAAACGTAGTATAGGAACAAGAGGGGCATGGTTAGATAAATTATGGTACAGCCATATTATGTAACACTAAGCAATCACTACAAATATTTTCAAAGAAATTTTAATGACTTGTGAAATTGTTTCTAATAAAATTTTATGTGGAATACAGGATACAAAACTAATCTCACTCATCTCCATAACACTCTGATCCCTGAGACAGCTTTCTATTGACTCCTTATTTTCCTAGGTATGAGTCACTTTCCTGTTTCTTAGCATGTCTCACAATTTTTCATTAGAAACATTTTAGATAATATATCGTAGCAACTCTGGATCCTGTGGGGTTGTTTTGCTGTTTTTTTGGTTTGTTGTGTGTTAGTTTAGTGACTTGCCTGGAGGAATTGTGGTGGCTATTCCCCGCCCCCCTCCCCCACCCATGTACAACCACTGATGTCTCAGCTCACTTTTTTTTTTTTTTAACTCTTGTTTTTATTTTTAAACTGGGATGCCCAGGGATCACCGGAGTCATCATAGCTTTGTGGTCAGCCAATGATTGGTCAGAAGTTACACTTAAACACCTTGAGCCAGTAAAGCTTCTGCCCTTTGCTGAGCAATCTCTGTGTGTGGCCTGGGGAATGCATTCAAAGTCTGTGCAGTTTCCAAGTCTATTACAGCTTTTATTTTCTGTGCTTGCAAGGCCTCACATCCAGCCAGGGACAAGTAGCTTGCTAGGGCCCTCTTAGTTCTCCCCTTAGTTACACACAGACTTGTCCATAAGCACAGCTTCCTAGACCACCAGGGTTAAAGTAAATAGCTCATTCACAAGATCTCCTGGTCTGTCCACTAGTCTATTGCTAAACCCAATCACTATTGAGACCTCAGGCTAGCTGCAGTGTCGGCCACAGTGACACATGGAATTCTCCACACTCCATTCCAGAGAAAGGCTGACCCCTCCAATGGCCCTGGTAGAATTTCCATGCCACAGAGCTGGGGAACAAGGAGTTAGGATGAGAACAGCCCCAGGCTAAGACATCAGACTCCCACTGTCCTTACTGAGGTTCAGTACATTTTCTTGAATAAGTGCTTCTCAAGTTGTTGGATGCCTTTGGTCAATTTCCAGAGTCTTTACATTTTTTTTGACAAGTTTGTTCACTTTTATCATTTTTTTTTAGGGAGAGGATTTGCTGAGCTCCTTAGTTGGCCATTCTGGAAGTCCTGCTCCTTAAATCATACAAGTTGTACAAATTAATCACACAAACTTATCTTACTCCTGGGGGGAGAAGGTGGGACCTTCCTTGGGATGTGAAATCCCCAGGGTAATGTTGCCTTGGCAAGATTTTCACTTCAAGCCTGGAAGCTAACTGGAGCTGCAGGAGTTAAGTCCTACTTTGTAAACCAGAGGGCCTGAATCAGTGGTCCTCTGTGCTTGTTTTCTTTCAGTTACTCCTTAGCCAGGTTTTTTCAAGAGCATTCATGGATCATATATATTCCATGAAAAAAAGAGCTCCGTGGTCAAATGTTTGATTTACACCTAGCTAAACAAAATCAAAGGAATTTACATAAGGACTTCTCAGAGGCTTTTAACATGCTAATGTTTGAGATTCTCTAAGAAAGAGAAATGATATGTAGGGTTTCCTCAGATTATCGTGACCACTGAACACTATCCCCCCCCCCACCCCAAGAGCATTTCAGGGGATTAATGATCTGCAAAACACCCTTTGGTCTTGTTTTATTTGACATTTTCAGCCTGGGTCAGAAATACTGGATATTAAGGGAAGAACTATCTGTTGACAACTGTGATAGCTGTATGCATCAACCTTTTAGACATAGGAGCGATGGTAGTGGAAACTGAATGGAGGGAAATTCCTCTGGGAGGTCAATTTTGGCAGACAATCTAGCTCTCTAATACAGCTGCCCCTCCTCACCAGCAGTATTTCACTGGTGATCTTCCAAGTTTCTGGGTTCTATTTTTATTAAGGCAGACTTATCATCTGCCAGACATTAAGTCAGACTCTTGGAAAATAAAAAGACAGCATCTGTCCTCAATGAGTACAGTTAAAGGTAAGGTAAAGAAGACATTTATAATCAAGTTTTAGAGGAGGTGGGGTCTAGGTATCCACAAGGTGCTATGGTAAGACCAAGGGGACATTTAAAAAAGATGACAAAGGCCATGATGCCCAGGCTGGTTCTTGAAGGCCAAGAAAGGGTTAGCCAGGAAAAGAAGAGGGAAAGATCATGTGTGAAGGCAGAGAGGCTGGAGAGAACATGGCATATTCAGGGAACTCCCAGCAGCTTGCATAGCTAGAGAATAGGGCACAAGAGAGACTGAACAGGTATGAACGGCATGCTAGGGAGTCTGAATCTTATTCTCACGGTGAAGGGGGATTACTAAAGGCTGTTGAATCTCAGGATCAGGTTTACCTTTTGAAATTTCACTCTGGAAGCAGTGTAGAAAATGGATTGTGGAGGTAGAAGATCAGAGAGAAAGCTCCAGGAGGCCAGCATGGATGGCAAGGTGAGGGCAGTTGAGAGTTTAAAGTGATAGGAGTGGGTGAAGACGTTGGGGTGAAGTGGGAGAAAGGCAAAGGTAGCGCCACATAATAATACATGGAATACAGGACAAGGGGCAGGTCTGGGGGGGAGAAGATAATGTATTGAGGTTTGCACTTGTTCAGTTTGAGATTCCAATAAAACATGTGAGAGATGTTCAGAAGATGGTTGGAACTCTGGGTTGAGAAATAGAGATTTAACAGGTATCAGAATAAAAGTGGTAGGTGGAGCCATAGATGTGGGTGAAACTGGACAGGGAATGTATAGACTGAGAAAAAAGCAGAGACAAAAACCCTGAGGAACTATATTATCTCCCTCTTCCAAATGCCTACAGAATCTTTTTGTAACTCATATAGCAATAAACATTTAGCCCAGTGCCTATTATGTACAAAAAGTATCATGCTAGATATGAGGGTACAAAGAGGAATAAAAGAAGGTCCCTTCACCCAAGGAGACTATGATCTAATTGTGGAAGGAATTACACCCAACTAGTATGCAAAATGAAATGAAATAAGAGCTATAAATGTGTTGAGCATAGAAGAGGCAGTTAATTCAATGGAAGAGATAAAACAGGTTTCAGGAGGGGAGGAGTGCATTTGAGTTGGGCTTTGCAAAATAAGTGGACTTTGCAAGCAGGGAAGGGGAAACAAGGCAAGCGATTTGAAGCTGGAAATTAGCAAAGATCACAACAGAATAGAGTGCGGGAAGTGACAGAAAGAGGCGGGAAAGGTGGCTTGAGGCCAGGATCCAGGGAATCCTGTCCATGTTTCTCAGGAGTCCGTTTTAAAGAAGGCACACATGTGCCTAAATATATCCAAGTGCTTGTGTTGTAGCAGATTCATTTCTACCGGATTCCCTAATTTCAGAAATGCCTTTAAGAACAATGAATCAAAAATGCTAAGGAAATCTAAAAATCACCAAACTAAGGCTTGAGGGCTTATAAATGCTTTTTCTCAGTTCTCTATTTCCATTCTGCAAAACTCTGTTAGTGGAACTTTAATTACTTGGCTTCACTATAAAATTTCCATTGCATGTAAGTGTAAATAATTTCACTCAAATGCTCTCATTTCAATCTGTGGCTGAAAGCATCGGTAGAAATTACATTTTTGTGGCACTTCCTTGGCACATTGAAGGAAAACAAAATGTATACTGTTAATCAAGTCATGAGCGACTTTGAAAGTGATAGATTATATCAAGATAGTAAATAATAAGAGATGAAGTATATTTTAAAGATTAAAAATATTTTATTTAAACTTTTCTTCATAAACACTTTTAACATTTTTTTTCAATTTAAAAACAGAATGGATAGCATAAACATGTTTTGAATAGATTATATTCACGGCTTGGGAAAAATTACCTGACAAAAATGTAAAGGCTTCCAAAACAGGTATAAAAGGCAAACCTTAAATTATTCTAAGATTTTTAAATCGGCCCTAGAATTATTTGACTACTGGCCCAAAATGTACCTAAAGGTCAAAATATTTTTTCTATAGACAAAATATGCCCAAGGGGTATAGGGCATATACAAGTTAGATAGAAAATAACCTCTCTGATCACCTCACTGGAACATTCCTTCAGAAAGCAAACACCTAATCCTTACTGATATACTGATTAATAAGGTTTTTAATGTAGTTGTTCCCAAAGATGTAAAAAGAAAATCTAAGAACATTAAGGAGGAACAAACAAAGCTGACAGCATTCTCTCAATGTTACTCGTGTAATATTGAAGTTATACTGGTATACTGAAAGGAAACGACTTCCATGAGTTTACCTATTCCAGTCTATGTCTATTGAATATTTGACTTTATAAACTCTTGATAAACTAATTTTTCAGGACTTTCATTTTTAAGATAAATCTCTTTTTAGAAGATATTTATCCCCAAACCAACTCTAATCTGATAGAATGTATGATCCCTAAAAATGTTCAGAGTACAAAAAAAAATAAAAAATGTATAATAGGCAAACAGGAAAAATGGCACGAGCAGTTTTACTGCCATATAGCCCTCATTTATATCTAATTTACACTATTATCTATGTTGTGTTTTACTTCAGTCTAAAATTTTAAATTACGTATTCTCAAAAGAGCTAGTCTTTTCTGAGAGATAGCTTATAAACTGAAATAACAATTTATATTATAAACTGAAATGTTATGACCTACAACCACATATACATATATAAAAATAGTCCCACTGAACGTTTGACATGTTTAGATAATGCAGCTCAAATAATTTTTATAAAATACTTTAAAGCTTAGTTTCATGTAATTAAGACAAAACCATTTTTACCACTTCTCCCCACACAAATGTGTGTCCTTTACTATGACTCGAGCAGGCTTCCCAGAATGAGGTGTCCAAAGGTGCTGCTTTAGAAAAGATAAGTGAAGGGCTCAGTCAATATTTCACAAATTATAGTAACACTCACACAGAGTAATGAGGACACAGAGAAAGCTGTCTCAAGAAAAGCTAATAATTCTATTAATTAAGCTTTACTTTTTAAAAACCAGTAGTATTTCTTCCAATACAAAACCTTCAACGTGAGAATCTTGAATTTTATGAAAAGGTTGTAGTGCAAGGATTTTCTTTAAGCAGATTAAAATAAAAACTTAGAAGGTCAAAGACATGGAAGAGAACAAACGTTTCTAATTAAGATGCAATTAACAAAAATCAGCTATTTTTGTAAAGTCTGGCATTTAAAATGTAAAGTGAAAATTAACACACAAAGATCACAGCAATTACACTGTATAGTTTTAAATCTTACTGAATTTTAAAAAAACTATTTTGAGCACATATAATGTATATAAACAAAAATGGTTCCAAATGAAGCACACAAAAAATAAACTTGAAAAAAATTCTATGAAAAAATTTTCCATAGTTTGGTATAACAAAAATAAATCTCTTTCAGCAATTAAACCATAATTTTAAAAGGGAATGTAAGTTAATCATGGATTTAAAATAAGCTAAATTAGCACTACATATAAACAGAAGAGTTTTCTCATACATTCAGAACCCAAGCAATAACAACTATTCTTAAAGCTCAAAACTGATTACAGCTGACATCAGGTCAGACATGACTTACGTGTGAAGCTTAACCCAGAGTTAGTTCAAGTTAAAAGATTTCACAAATTTTCCAAAACATGAACTTTGATCTTGGCCTTGTGTTTTTACAATGAAGACCAAGAATATTCAATTGTTTGCCCAGATCTTACTTTAACTAGGACTACGAAGTCATATCTAAGCAATTAAAGAGAACCACTACTGGAGTGTAAAAGCCTGATGGGGTTCCCTGTCTCGGTCTTTTCCAGCAAAAGACAACAATGAGGAAAATAATGAAGACGTTACTGTTATTTTCTTTAAAGCAAGACAGCACACATATAAAACACTAAGCCAACTAATATATTAGAAAAAGAATTAAACGGCTAATCTAACTCCTAGTTTTCAAAAGTAAAATGACTAAAAATGATTTTTAAGATGTAGAAAAAGGCTTTTACCCATATTACCATGGGAAACAGGATACTGAATTTCATTTTTAGAAACTGAAAGTAAATGATAGGACCACTTAATAAAAATTTAAGTCTCATATACAAAAGAATATTAAGTTGATTTCTAAAGCCAATCCCAATGTTTCGCTTTTTAAAAAACTACTTATGTACCTGACTGTTTCTAGCCTCCAGTTGTAGAGTTTTAAAATCAGGTTTTTTTCATAGTTGTCTATTTTAATTACAAAAATGAAACAAGTCTTCACATTTCCATGATTTCACTCTTCCATTTTATATTCAGTGGCGGCAGCAGCAAAAAAAAAAAAAAAAAAAAAAAAAAAAGTGAAACTAGA
The DNA here is from genome assembly GCF_949774975.1 of Lagenorhynchus albirostris. Classification (NCBI taxonomy): domain Eukaryota; kingdom Metazoa; phylum Chordata; class Mammalia; order Artiodactyla; family Delphinidae; genus Lagenorhynchus; species Lagenorhynchus albirostris. Next base: position 112,040,534 of record NC_083116.1, on the reverse strand, counting down.
AAATTTACACAACAGCCATATAGAAGGCATTGCAATATTGCACCAATATCCTAAGATCTGGCAAGTTTTGCCAGTGTAGATCTAGTCTGTATCATATATAGAGTCTACTCAGAAGAAAATGGCATCAGTTTGAATGATCCACTCCCTGGTTATTCTTGCTTAATTTTGACAACTATATGCTTTTTCTTCGAGTTTAAAGAGTTGAAAGGTGCGGCTAATCCTAAAACACTTACTATAAATGCTTTTAAACAGTTATTCTTGATCCATTCTGAACTTTGAGGTTACTATCTTTCATGCTAGTAGCTTTCAGTAAATAAAACAAAAGCTGAGGGCTTACATCCCCAGTGCCACTAAATATTTTGTACTAAATAAACAAGTAGATATGACCAGTTAAGATTATAATTCTATTCCTTACCTCTAAGTCAAAACTGAGCTCAAATTTTCCACAAGTTGCTACTTTCCATTCAATAACAGATGCAGCAGCCTTATTGAATGTAAAGAATGGGAGTTGCACTTACTTTTAAGGGGCCTTTATTTAGGACTCTGGTATTACCTAAATTCTCTTTAAAAGTGCTTGCACGCTGCAGGGCCAGGGCTTGTCATATACCACTCCGATTCTCACTAAAAACAGGGTAACATTAAACAGACTGCAAAGAAAAACATTTTCAAAAAGAAGACATACATCGATAAGCAACACTAACGTTTACTTTTGAAAATAAAACATAAAATGTTAGTTTTCATAAAACCATACATGTTTCAGGAATATAAGGAGTTTGAATATTACTGAATCAGTATGGACTGAAGATAGGCTACTCTGATACCAAACGAGGACTCCAGTTCTTTTAACTTTCTAAAAATGTTAATACATGAAAAGACATTACATCTAGAATACAACAAGTATGGCAAACCGTGTGTGCAAGTGCACTAGCTTAAAAATATAGAATCCTAACCACGCATAAAAGGGGATGTGCCTTATATATTCATAAGATGTAAGCAAGTATGGATATGCTCTCACTAACACAATGCAGATAAGAGAAGGCAGCTTAGAAATAGTGTTCTGAATATAAAAAAGTTAAATTTGTAGAAAATTTATATTTTTGCATTTTCAGCAAAAAGCCATGCAAAAAGGTCAAGAGTTTTAAACTTAAAAAATAAAATCAAAAAGTCTAACAGACTGCAATACACCGAAATAAATGTTCAAAAAGATTTCAGATAGAGATAGGAACTGAAATTACATCCAGTGACACTTATCAGGTCTTCTCTTAGAAGATGCATGACTCCTACACTGACATTTGAAAGAAATGTTTAAAGCATAACATCAACTTCCCAGATAAGTGAATCGTTCTATTAAACTGCTTCTGGAAGTAGTTTCAAGAGCTAGTGCTTAGAATTGACTTATTGCATGAGTTTGAGGCCACTAAAAAGAAAAAACAGGATGCGAGAACAGAATGAAAACATTTTCATGTATTAGACCAATGGCTTTGATAGTAAAACTAGTGAGGTTCTTCTTTATGTGTTTTAATTAACTACTTTGTCTCAAACAAATTTTTTGTTTGGCTTTATTGAAGGGAGAAAGATGCCATTAGTTGCAACGTCTGACCTCGTCCAGTATATATTCTGGAAAATGCAGGTTGCATACTTGTAAACCATCCAGCTTGCAGGGCATCCGCGGGTACTCATCTTCCTTCCATTTGTTTTCATCCGGATCAAAAGTGAGAATAGAATCGCTGTAATGACCATTGTAGCAAAGGCCTCCAAGAACCATTATCTGTTTGTCCAGCACAGTCACACCATGGCCACTTCTACCAATTGGCATGGATGCCAAGATGGTCCACTGATCAGTCTCTGGGTTGTACACTTCTGTGGAAGGGCATCCCTGAGACTCAAAAGAGGCCCTCAAGATCACACAGACACCACCGAAGACATAAAGCTTGCCGTTGTAAGAAATCATCTTGTGAAAACATCTAGCGTAATTCATTTTGCTCTTATTCTCCCAACAGTTGGTAACTACTTGAGTTCTCCTGGTCCGCTGTTCTATGGTCCCTTCTTTACTGGGGTCAAACACGCACACTTGTTTGGAGGTGGAAGATGAGGTGATTCCACCAGTGATAAACAACTTGTTATTGAGCACTGTCCCCTCATGTCCATACTTGTTAACTGGATAAGGATCCACAAATTCCCATTTATCATTGGTGATATCATATCTCTCTGTTGAATAGAAAGTCTCATCTCTGGTTCTGCCTGCTACAGCGTAAATAAACTTTCCAATAACACCAACTGCAAATTCTGAACGTGGTACAGACATGTCTGCCATCCGGAGCCAAGAGTTTTGTCTCGGGTCATACCTGAACACTTTGGAAGAAGCATGGAATTCGCCATCTGGGCCCAGTTCTTCCCCACCCAACAAGAACACGAAGTTATTCACGATAGCAAGGCAGTCCGGACGCAGAGGTACTTGTGGGCCCTCCAGTTCCCACCAGACTCTTGGTTTCTTTAAGAGAAGTATTTTACTGTTAACCATGCTATGTCCAATCATGCCTCGGAATACTGTAGTTTGGGGTTTGGCAGAGCGGATGCGGCTTGATTTCATGTCCAACAGAGGCTGCTGGTGAACGTTCTGAAAGTAATTCAAGGCTTGGTCAACTTCATAGCGCAGCTGTCGGGAGTATCTATAAAATTCTGATGTCTTAACCTAAGAATACAAGTAAAAGAATTTAACAACAAAAACAAAAAACAAAACATCAATGGCAAACAAAATATCAAAGCCCACTAAGATGATTAGCTTATGATTTTAAGCTACTTTACTAAAACTGATTTCCTGTTAAGATCACATACTTTCTTTTTATTATTTTTTTTACAAAGCTTTTATCATATTTGTTTTTGTAATTTCTATTTGTACTAATTTATGCACATTCCCAATCTTTTTAAAAGTAAACAAGTTATTTTCCAGGCACAAGCTAAATTCCTCTAACAAAATGTATTAATCATCTAATATATGTCGGGCCCTGGGCTACAAGTGGCGGCTATACGAGGACAAGCAGAGGTTTCACAGTAGAGGAAATGTTGGCCTTGGTTTTCTTAACCACAAGGAACACTGTAAGAACACCCATGGCTGAATAATTTGGGGAATTAAGTTAGTGAGTTAGTAAAAATTTAAATACACACAAAATTCAGTTGGTTTTTGACATAAAAACTTGGTGTGATATCATTAACTCCTATAGTAATAATTCAGTTGACAAGAAAAGGTCAAACTTTTTCCTTTTTGTTTTTGGGGTTGGAACTACCTAATTATAATGACTGCTAACATCTTATGAAGCACTTTTAAGTATCATGCTAACTACTGTGGGGAGATGAAAAAAAAAAGAGTATAAGATGTGGTCCATTTCCTCAAAGAACTTAGAGTATATTTCAGGAAATGAAAACAAATACACATCTACCAGTTTTAAGTAAATGAGGCAATTGACAGTTAGGTATGAAGCTGTATAGCTCATCTGTGAGTGCTATGAACTTTAGATACAGAACATATCAAACTGGTCCAAAACATTCAAGGGATGTTTTGTGAAAGAGGTAGGAAGTTGGAAACCAAGCAGAAACAGCCTGTATCATAATGACAAGGGTGAGATAAGAGGGCTAGGATTTGGATGGTTACCATTTGGATCCTGTAGAGATAAAATCAACAGATTTTATACTTTTTCTCTGTATTGAAATTGTTCACTATTATTATTTGCTGATTTCTTTCACAGTTATTTTGCTAGGAGGAATTAGGTTGTATGTCCAATCATTGTGATCGTATGATTAATTCTTTGTATTAAGAACAATTATACGATCTTTCCTCTTAGAGGGGTCATTAGGCTAACAAATTAAATATTTAAGGGCCTACTGTGCACAGCCAGTAGTCTGACTGCCTCACAGGTTTTGAAGTAACAGAATCAGCATAGTAATTAAGCATGACATCAAGCAGCCCAGTATGGTGATTAACAATTCGATTTAGGAAATATCTGACTTTGCCACTCACAAGCTGTGTGATTTTGGGCAAGTGACTCAGTATCTTTAAGCCAGTTTCCTCATCTGTATTACTGGGACAATAGCGCCTACACCTCATAACCCTAAGGTAGGAGACAGGCAAGATAATCCTACACGGAAAGGACTTAGTATGGTGCCTGTCATGTGGCAGTGCAGAAAAAAATTACGGCTGTTATTAGCTATTATTACTGACCAGGGGACATCTGTGGAAGTGTCACTCAATTTACGTTAATGCATCTGATGATGTGCGTTTGTTTGTGTAAATATTCAGTCTTCCAGAAAGTAGAGGAGAAATGAGAAAAACTGTTACTCTGTACCTAATCCTCACCAGAAAAGCATGACTGATGACATGCAAGTAGGAGGAAGCTTTAGAGGAAGCAGCCGTGTTGTTTGGAGATCAAGAAAGAAAGGAAGGGGAATGCTGCCCATAATGGATAGGCAGATTTCAAGATTTCAAAGGAAAAACAGGATCAATTCCAAGATCAGAAACTGTGTAAAGAAGCTCAAGAAGGCTTGGAGGCTCTCAAAAGCATAATGCTGACTACATAATTGCAAAACATACTGATGAGGGGAAGAAAGGGGGAAAGTATCTAAAAAATCTGATGTGCTGCAGAGAGCTTTCTGGAATTCGGATGTTAAAAAACCACTTACGACAGATGGTAAAAAACAGGCACATAAAACAAGTATTATAAAGAGTGAAATGGAGCTGTAAGAATATTGTGAACAAAGCTAAAGCCTTAGGAGGAACTGTGACTTTACAAAGTGCCAGATAGTGAATAAATGGCATTTTAGGGGTTAAAGTAAAAAAAAAAAAAAAAGTAGAGGAAAAAGTGAATTCCCCCCTGGAGGAGGTGGTTAATGTAATATTAACAAAGATAAAGAGAAACAGCCTCCTATCTTATTCCCATTCTCGGCTAAGAATATTATATTCTTTCCAATCTGAAGATCAAACACAATAACTAAGAAAAAACTTAAATCCAAGATGGCTGAGAAAAAAGAAAAACCAGGCAGATATTCTCACCGAGTTCAAGTCATCTGATCTCACAAATCACGTCCTGGGATCCTAGGAGCCTTCACAGATAAGGTTGCTTAACTGCTCTCTGTAATGTGTGTGGAATCATGAAGGATGGCAGAGGACTAGAAACCAGACAGATTTCCGAACTAAGACTGGTTAGCTTGAGCCTGATCCTGCATTGTTAAAAACTAGTTAGCACTTGCATATAAGAAAGCACTACAAACTAGGAGGCAACACATACTCACCCAGTAATGCCAAGACTGACCATTTCTGGTTTAATTTTTGATGATGTAACAACACTGCTACAGAATGAGAGAACCTATGACTTCAGCAAAGTAATCAACAAAGCTTAGTCATAAAGAAAACAGAAACACTAGGGACCCACGAACCACCTGAAATTGCAACAGTAGTTATGTTAATGCATTTGGGGGAGAGGGGGGAAGTCCAAAGCTTTTATCAGATGTTCCAGGGATCCACAAACTCCAAATGTAAAGCTTTAACTGACTCTATCCTCACTGCGAACCAACAATGTGATATGACAGTCTTAAGAATAAAATCATGGACTGAATTAGACAGTCCCACCCTCTCTGTTCAGGTGAAACCACAACTAAGTGTTCAACTCCACCAGTGTACTTTAGACAACAAAGTGGATCATGTCGAGAAGACAGCAAAGAGATCCAAATCACAGGAAGAGTGGTCAAACAGATGAAGAATGTTTCAATCCACGAGAAGACTCAGGAGAGAAAGATGGCAACTGTTTCCAGGACCAATAAGTAGAAGTTAAGAGAAAGACTTTAGGCCAATATAAGGAAAAGCTTTGCAATTAGGACTGACAACATAATGGATGTTCACTGCATTATTATTTGTAAGAGCACAAAAACTGGGCACAACTCACATATCTATTAAAATGAAATTGGTTGACCAAACTCTGGTATATAACATGCAATCGTTAAAAGGAATGAGATTAATCCACATGCAGTTAACACAGACATTCAAAATGTCAAAATGACAAAACCTGCAGAACTGTATATATAATACTCTCAAAAAATAAAAATGGACTGTTTTGCACAGTCAGCAGTATATGCAGGGGAAAAATGTATATAATACAAGTACAACATATAGTTACCAGTGAGCTCGTGAGGGGCTTGCCCTTTTGAGATTCGAAATAGGTCTGTATTGGGCTTTTCTACAGGGACTACAGTAAAAAGGGTACAGGTACATGTTCCCAAAGTGAAGAACTGTCTACTTCTGGAGTCTAGCATCCTGCCACTGAAGGTAGTGCAGGTGTGGCCACCTAACAGGAGGGCTGGAGAGGAATTCCAGCATCACACGAGGACTAGGCAGAATGGACTATAATGGCTTTCCACCTTCCAACCCCAGGTTCTTGCAGATCATGTCAAACTGGGCCAGCTTAATGGCTTCCTAGAGTCACTTCCTAGCCTTTTCTTTTTTTTATATACCCAATCTTCTGGTCCCTTTGTCCTCTCCCTATTCATTCTATCATGTTCCTTTGATATTTGGGTTCCAATGAGTTTACAAGAATCACTTCAGCACTATGTTGAAGTCCCAGTCAAAGCTACATCTTTACCTGATCTGTTCTACCTCTAAGCCCACAATAATGGAAGTTGTGCCTTTTTAGATAGCTATTATACCCTAAGAGATATTCTAACCAAAGAAATTTAGCTCCTACTTCTCTCTGCCAAGGCTAGAAGTTCTAGACCTACCTTGCCTTTTCCCAGGGCTACTTATTGCTGCAATTTTCCTCTAAAACCACACAATATCAATAAGCATAACTAGCTTCTCCATTCATGATAGAAACAGGAAATTAATGAATCTGTGATAATCCTGGACAAAGTAGTTACAGATACACTCTGCTTTAAAACAAAAAGTGTAGGGCCAAAAGCTTCTTTGTGAATGGAATCACTTAAAATGCATTAATGAAGGGAGCTATCCAAAAAGAAACGTGTGGCTCATCTTTTCACAGAGAAACCATTTCTCTCATCATTTGCTCCTCATGTAACAGTTTAACTATCTGTGTATCAGGCTCTCTCAAAAGAAAGATATGGAAAGAATGACATTTCTTTCATGTTCTGAATTACTTTCCTTATCCTTCCTAGGATTTAAAAAGCTGTCTTATTTTAAAACTTGGAAAGATTATCACTTTTCTTGCTTTGATATTTTAAAAAATTGTATTATGAAAAGCATTTTGAAGTGAAAGTATTTATTACCTCTTAAAAACAGTGATCTGAACATTTTAAATTGGCCATTTCCTCCTCTAATCTTTTGGTTTAATGAAATTGTGTGCATGCACCTATGCATGTAGAGAAAATGTGAGAAATTAATAATTTTGAATGTGATTCCTCTAAATATGTTTATTAAGTCAAAGAAATAATAGCTAGCCATTAGCACTGGGTAAAAATTCCATGATTCTCTTCTCATTGTCAAAATGTTATATAATCCACTTATTAACTTTTTAACTTTTCAAGGTAATTTGTTTATACTGCTCTTAATTTTGAAAGAATTAAAATGAAGCAGGCAATATAATTAAAACAGGCATTTCCATAGAGCTTACTACCTTTATTTGATTAAAAATCTACAATTTAAAAGTATCTACTGAAACAGGCTATAGTTTAAAAAATTATTTTAGGCTTTCAGCCAGCCAATTTAAGGTATTATCAGCTGTTTCACCTTTCAAAAGGATTTTTTAAATGCCCAATATACTAAACCAAAGAAACAAAAGGCCTTTGATTAGTTTATCCAGTTGTAGGGAGGTGGGAGGGGTGAGGACTGAGGGTTAGAATAATCTCTGAACTCAAGATCCCAGGTTTTAGACTTGACACTGTCCCCAAGTCACTGTGTGACCATGGAGCCTCCAGTTTAGGTATTTTCCCTTTATAAAAGGTGTAAGTTGCATGAACAGACATCTCTCTGGCCCTCCTACATCCAAAACTGCTAACCTAATTTTTGCAATGATGAGTATAAGGTGTCATGTGGAAGGAAGACTGAGTCCTGGCTATCAGTTTTATCATTCTTCCTCCATGATTCAGTATTCTCAAAAGAAATACCCAGAAATAAAGCAGTTACTGTCATGGAGCTTTAGTGCGAAAACAAATTATGTCTTTGGGAACCACAGCTACATTTGATATTAATTTTGATATTCAGTAAAATGTGGAAGTCTTTATATGTTGTACTGCAAAAGCATCTACCCTGATATCAGAGGTTTACTTATAAAATCATGCTCAGGGCTTCCCTGGTGGCGCAGTGGTTGAGAGTCCGCCTGCCGATGCAGGGGAAACGGGTTCGTGCCCTGGTCCGGGAGGATCCCGCGTGCCGCAGAGCGGCTGGGCCCGTGAGCCATGGCCGCTGAGCCTGCGCGTCCAGAGCCTGTGCTCCGCAACGGGAGAGGCCACAACAGTGAGAGGCCCGCGTACCGCAAAAAAAAAAAAAAAAAAAAAAAAAAAAAAAAAAATCATGCTCAGAACTGAAGCTTGTATTGATTTATGTGACACACAAAAAGCTAGTTACAAAGTACCTTTAATTAATCCCTTTGTCCTGAAAAACTGAATAATGACCAGGGATAAGGCTATTTTAAAAAATTAGTTCCTGTTAAGCACAAATCCTCTCAGTAACACTATAATTGCAGTCAAATACCAAACAGTTAAAACAAATTTTAAAAAGGATTACACATCCTGTCTTCTCCAAGTAGGCAAGAGTCTAAAGTATTGACAGCTTCAGAAGGCAAGTGACCAGGGCAAATGGGGGAAAGGGAAAGGACTCCCTCACGACAATATTCTTATAAGAGTTTCAGCACAATTTGATGAGTCCTCTATCCCTTCAACTTTTCTATAGATAGTGAAAAATATTTAACTCAAAAATAAATGTGCTTCATATGTAGAAAATAAAGTTATGGTTACTAAGGGGGAAAGGGGGGCGGGTGGGAGGGATAAACTGGGAGATTGGGACTGACATATACACACACTACTATATATAAAATAGATAACGAGTAAGAACCTACTGTTTAGCACAGGGAACTCTACTTAATACTCTGTAATGACCTATATGGGAATAGAATTTAAAGAGTGGATATATGTGTATGTGTAACTGATTCACTTTGCTGTACAGCAGAAACTAACACAACATTGTACATCAACTATACTCCAATAAAAATTAATTATAAATAAATAAATAAATGTGCTTAGGGAATTCCCTGGGGGTCCAGTGGTGAGGACTTGGCGCTTTCACTGCCAAGGGCCCAGGTTCGATCTCTGGTCGGGTAACTAAGACCCCACAAGCTGCGCTGCAAGGCCAAAAATAAATAAACAGATAGATAACTAAATAGGCTTAGAAAGTCTAATTTCCTTCCAATTTTGGTACAACAGTAATAGAGCACCACTAGAAATTAAATGAGTGCACAAGCCTAAAAGGTAGAAAATAATGTAAAAGACTTAAGAATATCTTATCACCTGATTACACTAATATGTAGATAGTACAACTAAGTTCTAGAATTCACAACTTTTTTTACACAATTTTTCCCTACTTATGGAAATACCCTCAACTACGTCAATATTTTATTTATAAATACGGAAGAGCAGAAGGAAAGTCAAATAAAAGGTTTAATCCTAGAACTAACTTCTGAATGAGCAAGGCTTACCTATGACACATGTAACATTTTCTGGGTAAATATTAAATTTGAGAATTAAAACTTTAAAGCCTAACATCTTAATATACCCCCGTGGTTCCTTTCCTGCTCCTAACCTTTTCTCCAGTCATTTTCTGAATTCTCTGATCCTTTTCGATTTCTGCGTATCATTTGGTTTCTCTCCCTCTATTTCCCAATTCATTAAAAAGATTTTCTCCTTTTACAAGTAAATGCGGCTGTCCCCATTCCATGTCTTCCTCTCCTGTTACTCCACAGTCAGTTTCCAATTCTATGCTTTTGTCTTCATCTCCCTTTTATTTAAAAGGAAAATCAGCAAGTTAGGTTGAATTTTTTAACTCCCATTTTCAGTAGGTTCCTACCAGCTTAATACAACCTTCTAATAGTCTCTTTCCCAGGGGATTTCACAGCAGTCAACACCTAGTCAACTCCAGGAACCTGGAGTGAATGCAAGTCAAAGGTGGAAAATAAGAGCACTCCATATCTATACACAAAGGGCAGAAGACTGGAGAGGAGAAAAACACCTTGGGTGATTTTTAAAGAAGTGCACATGTATTAATTACAATCATCCAAGTCCATGGGGCTGGGAGGGAGGGGTCGATAAAAAAGAGACTGATGCAGAAAAAGACATTGACTGAGAAAGTACGCTTAACCCACTGACCTAGTTTCAAACAAAAACCTGCTAATCTCTGTGCTTTCACTCCAAGGGGCAAGTGAGCTGATTGTTAAGTAATTTCAAGTTTATAGCTGTATAAGTACTATTTAATATATGAAGAGGATTTAAAACTTTTTCAAAAACAACTCAAGCTTATTAGAAATTCTAATCAAATTTCACATTGGAAATCCAGGTTACTGTCTTCTAAAAAATATTTTTATTGTCAAATACAGCACTGCTTGTTTCTTCTAAAACTGTGAGGGTTAGAGGGAAATTTGTTTTTTCCTCTAGATTTGTCGGGCTGTAGTTTAAGTCATTAGAAATAATTACTTTTTTCGAGTTTTGGGGCTAAACTGTTTTAACACTAAAGTTAATGGTTTGGTTTCTGGACAGAAATTTTGGATTGGTCAAGTGCTAGATTAATCAAATCATGTTGCAGTGCCTAAGTGAAGGAATTCTGAGGGGTACACAGCCCCTACATTTTTACATAGATGTGTCCTTGCCCAGGCAATTTCATTACCAAGTGGGTTGTGCCTCAACCAAGATATCGCACCACCCAAGCACGACACATTAAGAATAAATTTCCTTATGTGTCATAGTCCATTGTTAATGCTATATAAACCAACTATGCTGATAGAGAAATATTTGGAAGATTATCAGTGCTTTGTGAAGACCAGTTCTGAGAGCTACCATGTTCTTAGGAAGGTACTAAGGGTCTTAGTAAGGTATACTTGGATACTTAATTTGTAATCCTTAAATTCTATCAGTTTCAAGGTGAGTCCAGGACACCTTACCCCATTTTAAACTGTAGCTTTTAAAGCCACAAATTCTGGTCCTTAAGTAAAAGACATTAAAAAAAAAAAAAGTGTTAGCCTTTCTGAAGCATTTTCACTCTGATCCTAGGATTAATACTCACTAGTAATGAACCTATCTTTTTTCAATGGACTATCGAAATTATCTCAAGGCTGTAAATATCCTTATAACAACAAACTTTTATAAAATGCAGATATGATTTGCTAAATCCAAATATATTCTCAGTGAAGGAGAACTAACATCTTCTCTCATTAAAACATTAGCTTTGCTCTTCAAAAGTTAAATAAACCTAATTTGGGGGGATATGGTGAATTACATTTAACATGTTAGGGGGAAAAAAGCACATTAGGGTATCTGAATATCATGAGCTAGTTTATAAAACAAAATATTTGGAATAAAGCAGAATTCATCTATATAATCTGATTCCTTAAAAAATAATTTTCTTTCCTTTTGAAAAATTGTAAGATCTTATGATTATGATTAATATAATTTCTAAGGGGATCATTAATATGCTAGATCTTACCTTACGCATATTTATGATACTGAAGATGCCCTGGGTTCAAAAATATTAAAATGTCACTTTACTAAAAAATCAACATATGGGTATTTTAATGAATAATTTAACAATTTTGCTAAAAAGATCTTTTCTGTACAAAAAAGTAAAAGAGGCATTTTGCCAAATATACATTTACTTAATAAAATGTTTTCAATAAAGCAATAATTGTTTTTTAAAAACCAAAAGACCAAAGAGAGCAAAGTTTAAACTATTTAAATCTTCACATCACTGAAATTCAGAATGACAAATGTCAGGCCTTATCTCTGTTAACAGATGCAAAGACCATTAGAGTTAGTAAAAATACATGACGCAGACATTTGCATTACGTAAAAACTGAGATTGAAGTCTAGTATTAAAACTGAGAATGGACTATAGTTAAAATGAATCATACTCCTAACCAACTATGTCAAAAGGACAAGATCATTAATTTTCAGCTTTCCTCGATTATACAGGGAAAACTCCAGAATTCTGCTTTCACACCTTAGTGTTCCCACATCTTACACTTTTTTCAGTGCCATTAAAATTCTTAGGCTATGTTTTGTTCATGCAAACATGTTAGAATTTTCACAGCTCTGTAACAACTTCTAAACCACCCAAGCAGGCCCACAGGGTTAACTACATGCTTCCTGTACATGAGGGTCCTCTCCCTACTCTAGTAGCTTGGACTGAGAAGCAAGCAGACCCGGGTTCCAGTCTGGACAGTGCCACTTAACCTGGGATAAGACTCCTAACTCTTCTGAGCCTGTTTTCTTACCTACAAAACAGAGATAACCTGCAGACTCTACCTATGTGTAGAGCACTCAGTGCAAGGCCTGGCATATAAGTGTAAGGTGTTCAGATAAGTAGAATCACTGCCTCTAAGGAACTGGGTGAGGAAATCTGGAAAGTCTTGGTCTCTTGGGTGATGATCCTGTCCCAGAGTCAGTACAAAAGTTAAGACAGTCTGTTTTCAGCTGGGGAGAAAATCCAGTAGACGACTAGGGGAAAAGATACCGCAGAAGAATAAACCCAAAGATTTCGACACAGCTAGAGGGCATGATTCGGGTCCCTGGAATCCGTGGGGGCTATTCCTTAGGGAGAGGCAGAATGGCCCCTTACAAAGCCATTGCTCAGATCTGATCGTTACTACCAAAGGAAGAATTAAAATCTCTAAAGGTTTCTTCACGAAGCTTTGTTCAATCACTTTTTATTTTCCTGAGGCCAGGGAAAGGATTCTGACAAAGAGATGCTATACTTAAGTTACCTTCATCAGCCATTCCACAGAGTAGTTAAGTAGGAAGGTTCACTTAACACTAAACTGTACAGAACATTTCTAAAGGCTAAGGATCCAGGAGAGGGTTAAATAAGTGAGAAAGGCTGTTTAATGTATGTATATTTAGAGTTTCTAGAGCACAACTTACTCCCTGAACTTGTAGAGCAGCGCTGTGCAAGAGAAATATAATCTGAGCCACAAATGTGAGCCAAAGATGTAATTTTTACACTTTTTAGTGGCCATAGTTTAAAAAGCAAAAAGGTGAAACTGACTTTAATAATGTATTTTAGCCCAATATATCCAAAATATCATTTCAACATATAATCAATATAAAAGTTAGTAATGAGGTAATTTATATCCTTTTTGTCATCTTAACCTTTGAAATCTCAAATCAGACTTGTCACATTTCAAGTATTCAAAAGCCACAAGCAGTGATTGTATTGAACAGCATGGTTCTAGAGATACACTACTTTTTTAGTAAGAAAGAATAATCTTTTAATTTTGACATTTTAGCTAGTTTTAATTCCAATAAATTGAATGGAAGGGCTCCAAATTTTTTTTTAAAGGGAGGGAAATTTTATGAATCTAAAAGGAACCTAATGCAGAGTAGTGTGAATAAAGTCCTTGATGATTTTAGTCATAGGATTGGGCTACTTAGCCTCCTAATACAAAAAAGAATGGCAAATTCTAAGTTTGATCAGAGTTGCTAAGTGGTTTTCCAAGACTTTCTCTGGCATTACAACAATATTTTCCTGTAATTGTTCCTGAAAATACACGATGCTAAAAAGTAGGTGTGTTAACAGGAAATATAAGGAAGAGAAGAACTAAGTTAACACCAACACAAGGAAATAATCTGATAAATCCAGAATGTGGGGACACACTAGGACAATTGGTAATCTGATCTTTCTAAAAAAAAAAAAGTGGGGGGCTGTGTTAGATTCTTTAAGAAAGATTAAACAGACATGATAACCAAAAGCAATGTGTAAACCATGACTGGATTCTAGGGCATTTGGGGGACAACTCTGAATATGAACTAGCTGTTAGATGTTATCAGGGTCTTATTGTTAATTTTCCTGGGTGGAATGGTATTGAACCTGGGTAGGAAAAAGTTCTTATTCTTACGAGAGGCATGCTAATAAGTATTAAGGGACGAGATGTCATGATGTTTTCAACTTATTTTCAAACGTTCAGCAAAGGAAAAAAAATCTACATAAAGAAAATATGGTAAAATGTTAACAGTTCTTGAATCTAGGTGATAGCTATATAGGTATTCATTATACTATTCTTTCAACTTTTTGTATGTTTGAGCATCCTCATCATAAACGAGAAAAAGGAGAGACAATTTCAGATTTAAAGAGGGACGTAATAACAAATGTGCTGTATGAACCTCGATTCAATCTTTAAGAAACAGCTTAAAAAAGACATTTTTGGGAAAACTGAGAAAATCAGAAAATGAAATGGATATTACAGATATTAAGAGATGACTGTTAATTTCAATAATGGTATTATGGTTATGTAGAATTTCCTCACTCTTGGGAGATAAGATGCTTGCTGAAGTAGTTAAGGAGGAAACATCACATCTACAACTTTCTTTGAAATGGTTTAGCAAAAAACAAAAATTTAACATAAAGGCACACACTCTCCTCTCTATCTAAAAACAGGGTGGCAAAATGACAACAACTATTAACCTACAAGATATGTTTATGGGTGATCATTCTACTGTTCCTTCAGCTTTTTTGTATGTTTACAAAGTCTAATAGTTTTTAAAAATTGAAAGCTAAAAAGTGCATATTAACATTCCATTTTTCTAAATTTCAGCAAATAGGATAAAACCACAAATCAAAACTGCCTACACTTTTCCCCATGTAGATCCTCATACTAAAAAAGGACCAGCACAGATGTAGTATGTCTTTATTTCTGTGCCCTTTCTGGTTCCATGCATATATAAAGGTTTTAAAATGGCCTTGTTTGAGACCTGCAGAGTGCTGAGTACAGGAAAAATAGATGGGCCCTATTTTCAAGGAGCTCAAAACAGTATGGTGTAAAATAGTCCAAATTCTTATTTCCCAACCAAATTTTCCATTCTAGTTTCTGAAGTTTAATTTCTAGAGATAAGTTCTCAAATCTGCTTAGTGTTTTACAACACATTCCTTTGATAAACATTATCTCTCACACACTGCTAAGACAAGAATCACCAACTACCTTCCCTTCCATTTACCTTACCAGTATCACAAATAAAACTGGAAGATTTATATTATAAAAAACAGAAAGATTTCTCTGTAGCCAGGGCCTTATTAAGTTTTTGTAAGAAATTAATTCAAGAAGGAAGCCTTAACAACATTTTTATTCTGATGAGATTCCCAATACCTGGCCAATAAGTAATAACCACATCCTACGCTATATATGCAAACAGAACCATCAGAAGGTACAAGTGGTGTTTTATATGATTTACAAAACTGGGAGTTCCCTGGCGGTCCAGTGGTTAGGACTCCATGCTTCGATCCCTGGTCGGGGGAATTAAGATCCCACAAGCCGCGCAGTGCGGCCAAAAAAAAACAAAAAAAGAAAGAAAGAAAGAAGATGATGAAAAAAAAAAAAAACTACAAAATTACCTGATGGTATTAACTTCCAGCCACTGTCACTATTGACCACCCTGAACTGATAGTTGGAATATAAAAAGGCTCTGCAGCACAGCACTTAATCATTTACTGCTATCAATTACCCATCATAATGTCCTACAAGAGGGAAAATTTTATTCTCTATTTCATGAGCACTTCCATCTAGACTGAAGTTGAGGGGGGTTTGTTTGCTTTAATAATGGGAAAGCATTTCCATCTAACATGTAAAGACAAAACAGGATTCCCCAGGAAAAGAGAGCAATAAAAACAATAGTAAGGAAAAAAATCAAAACATCAGAGAAAAATGATTTACATTGTTGATGTGGGCTGATTATCACTGAACAAAAAATAATTAAGAAATGTATTCTTTAGTTTCAATTATTTGTCATATCAGTACATTCTGAGAATAAAGATAAAATCCTACAAAACTGAGTTATCTAGTAAAAGTTTAAGTTAATGATATTTCACAGCATTTCAGAGGGGAAAAAAAAAGACATGCCAGGCTGCTGAGTGTTATTCGAAGGCGCAAATTTGTTTATTTTTCAAATGGTGTAAACAACCCTCCTTTGCAAATATTATATTTTTATCACCAGGTCTGGTAACTAAAGCTGAGGAACCACCTAACATGAAGGGTGTCGACCAAAGCTTTAAGTGTGCTTTCTAGAAAGAAGAAAAGATGCAAGAGGTAAACAGAGCGCCAGAGGTAACCATGTGATTAGAAACCAATTAAGTTAAGCAATTACTGAAACTGCTTTCTCTCCTTTGGGCAAGAGAGCATCACAACTGAGACTCTGATATAAAAATGAAAAATGCTTACATGCAAAAAGGCCAAGGCTGTTTTGGAGAAAGACAATTTTAAGACAGCAGAACTATTACATGGTAAAATGCACACAGGGATATTTGATCAATGTAGATAGAGAATCTATAGTCTACTTGTTTAGAAATGCCAAAACAACGATTTTAGACAAACATATGTTTTCAAGATTAAATTTAGTTAGTATTCACAGTGAAGGGGGCTGGGGGAGACGGACGGGGAGGTGCAGAACTAGGCAAGAGTAGGGAAGAAAATCAGTGCCAGGGCCTACTGGTTTTCAAGAGCTATTTTATGTTTCCTCACTACATTTTAGAGGAATACGAAATTGTGTTAATACTTATCATTCAGAACTACAAAACTCCTCTCAACTCTAATTTCAGCATGATTCACTTAAATTCATTTTTGAAAAGAGAGCTAGACGGACCCAGTTCAAATTTAATTACTCTGTGAAAAGAAAGAGAAGCTAAAGCAAACTTATAATATTTGGGGTTAAATAATTATGCTTCAACTTTAAAAGTACTTTCAAAATGAAACTATTCTACCACCTACCTGGTCCATCTTTCACCCACAAAATGTGTTTTAAAAAACCTAAATACACAAGCTACAACAAATTAGACTTCTTACACATAACTATTCTTAAAAACTATTTATTCTTTCTGGCTCCTGACCAAGCCTGAGAATCTTATCTATAAAGACATACTGCCTTATTAGCTAAACGATGAGTCCTGTCTATTGCTTTCAAATGCACCAACCTTCTCAAAAACACTGGATGGGGTCATCAAACAAAACCTGATGTTCTGAATGATGGTATCGGTATGTCTCCAGCGTCTTCTATCATGCCGCAGCCAAGACTGCACAGCCTCGTACAGCTCTATCTCTGGGAACCTGCTCAGATGATCATTATCCAAGTAAGACATGAGCTTCTCAAAGCTCAGATAAGACAGGAAGTCAGGCCTGGACATGAGTGGTACGAAGTTGTCTAGCAGAAAGGCGTCCAACTTCTCCCTGACTCCCTCGATGTTTACACCGAAATCATCTAAGAGTCTCATTATTTCTGCACAGTTTTCTAAGCAGATTTTTGCTAATAGAAAAGAGCAGCAGAACTTCACCACTTCTATAAGTTGAACATACATGGCAGCCTGAAGAATCTCATGAACAGTACTCATACTCAGTTCTATAGTTCCATAGTACATAAACTGAAGGACGTGGCTGAAACCGGTAGCAGTTAGACCTTTTAAATGAATTTTGTCCTGATCTCGCTCCCTCATATCTGCGGTAAACATAATTCTGAAGTAATCACTCTGGGTGGCCAAGAGTGCTTTATGGGCCTGGAACTGATGATCTTCAATAACCAGAGTGACATCAAGAAGCAATCCCTCCTCATACAGTGCTCTGAACCCAGCAGAGACACTGGTGTCATGGATGGAGGAACAGAATCCTTCCACGTCCCCTGCCATGAATCACCTGGAAAAAAAGTAATCAAAGAAAACTGTGTTAATCATTTCCATGCATTCTGAAGACATTATTAACTTAGAGCTTAAAAAGTTTTTATAATTATCTCAATTCCACTGCCTAAGTCCTACATGTACAAACCCTTTGGGAGAAAACAACTTAAAGGTTTGTGGGCTAATTTTTTGGCTTCCCTACCTGGGGGAAAAAATCTATTAAATATCTATTCAACAATGGTAAATTGTTAACTTACAAATATATGCCTATCCCAGTGATTTTACACTGTTTACCAAATATATTTAAACATGTCCCCAAATTATCAACCAAAAAGGATTTCTCAGCTAAATACTAAATCATGAGAAAAAGAGATAAGAAATTAAACCAAAAAGTACACTGTTGACCTTGAAAACTCCTAGAAACTTACCCAAAGGAAATAATCAGATACATATGCCAACTTGCACCCACAAGGTTTTTCTTTCTAACCTTATTTATAATAAAAAACTGGAAAGTATTCAAAAGCCCAACAATAGAAATACAGTACAGTCCTACAATGGATTACTATAACAACTAAAAATGATGGCAGCAATCTACCTATTCTGAGAAATAGTATTTACTAGGTATTGTTGTTATGTGGGAAAAAAAGCAGGCAACTGCAGTATACTCAGTATATTTTCAAAAATTAAATATACATATATATATATATGTTTAGATGAGAAAAAGTCTGGAGGAATATATACCAAAATGATGTCCCTGGGGTAGTGAGACTTCAGGAAACTTTGAGGTTTATCTTTTCCTTCTTACTTACCTCATTAACCTTATTTTTAAAAACAATGACCATGTATTGTTTATATATTTAAAACATAAATACATAATTTTTAAAGGAAATTAAGCCGCATTTTTGCATATCAGAGAAACGAAGCCAAATAGTGGGATTATAATTAGATCTCTTAAGCAGAATAAACTAATTCAGCTTACTAGACTGTTTATGAAGCAAAGTAATTTTCTTTCCACACAAGCCCCCCAGGCCAACTATCTATCCTCTCCTCAACTCTCATCCTCACACAGCTCCAAGCTTCCTCCACAATGACACATCATCCCATCCACGAATTCCCTCCCAACCCTTTCCACTGTGCCCTGTGGAACCTTGCTTCAGTGTAAACAAACTCCCCTACAGGCTCATGCAGGTCACAGAGAGTTTTCTCGGCTTTCTGATTTAAAAACAAAACAAGAAAAACAACCCTCTTCTATGTTCTTTTTAGAACAAAATGCTCTTCTATAGCTTACGACCTACCTTCTAATAAGCCTTCTCTTGGCTTTCTACTGTCCTTTTTCTAAAATATGGCAGAGGGGATTCCTGAAAGGCACATACCGCACCGCTATATCTAATGTAATGCCTGGCACACAGAGGTGCTCTTCTTTTGGTTAACAAAGGGGAAGGCACTGGTAATAGAGTGGTGAGGCTGCCAGGATGGCCTCCCTGAAGGAGGAGGTAGAGCAGGTGCCAGCAGTGACTGTGGCACCAGCGGCTTCACTGTAGGGCCCGTGGTCCACCCAAACACTCAACCAGGGAAAGGAAAGAAGGTCTAAGCTGGAGAAGGACAGAGGTAAAGTTTGGAGATGACAGACCAAATGAAAAGAGGAGGTTAAGCCAGAGACTGGGAAGCCGACAGTTAAAGATTTCAGGTATGGATCAGTTCCTGATTGTGGCAAGGCCCAGCAGCTTTGAGAATAAGGTGTGTTTTTTTTTGTTTGTTTTTTTTTCCGGTACGCAGGCCTCTCACTGTTGTGGCCTCTCCCGTTGCGGAGCACAGGCTCCAGACTCGCAGGCTCAGCGGCCATGGCTCACGGGCCCAGCCGCTCCGCGGCATGTGGGATCTTCCCGGACCGGGGCACAAACCCGTGTCTCCTGCATCGGCAGGCGGACTCTCAACCACTGCGCCACCAGGGAAGCCTGAGAATAAGGTTTTAAAATGGAGCAAGGGGGGGAGGTTATAAGAGTTTAGGTGGTCAGGGAACTTTGCCTCTCAGTTTTTGGATGAGTGGTCTTATGTGAACATTGAAGAGGTGGAGAAAATGAGTCTTAGCCAGGTACCACAGTCATCAGTGAATATGGAGGGGAGAGAGAGAGATCAGGATATGTGTATATGATAAGTAACAAGGAGCAATAGAAGGTGGATTTTTATCTAAGAGAGCTATCCCTTAAACACTGGTGTTCCCCAGGATTCTATTGTTGCACCTTTTCTCCTCTCATCTAAACACTGTATTTCCTTCAACGATCACATCTAAACCCATGGTTTCTACAACTACCTACCTTTATCAGTACCTTCACCATCACTGTCCCAATCTCTATCCTTACACTAGTACTATACATAGCAAATCTCCTGTTAGATACCTCTGGGTGCCCCATAGGGATCTCAAAATTGTGTCTAAACAATCATAACTCTACTCTCTCCCCAATCAGTTTTCTTTTGTATTCCCCATCTTATCAAGAGGCATTCTAGGTGCCTCTTTCTCCCCCTTTGTCCTTAACTTACCTGTAAGTCTTATTGATTATCCCACATAACATGTTCACTTACCTAACACAGCAAAGTATGCACAAGATGAAATTAATATCATAATTTTTATCAGCACTCCATTAATCCAAAAGCTATATACTTTCATTTTGGAAAGGTAGAACACAAAAGCGCTGTCTATAATTTGGAAAACAGATATAAAATATTTTAGACACTGAATTCAATGCTTGGCAGAACTACTTTACTAACACATTCAAGACTAAAGTAAGCTATCAGATTTTATTTCCTGAATTATTTTTAAAGGTAAAATGAATGAACTTAGAATTTTCCAAGTGATATAAGGCACATGTACACAAATGCATACTGCGAACAAAAGGAACATATCGGAATAATCAAATATTCTGGCCAGTAGAAGGCTATCAATATCACACTAATTATCAATTTTCAAAATAATTAGAATAAAAAACAAATTAAACTAGGTGAATATTTTGATATTTCATTATCTTTCTCAGGATAATTAGGGACACCAACTATCACTCTGACTCATCAAGATTTATTGGTCACAGTTAATGTGGATTTAATAGTAGAAGGTTGGGCATGAGCATTCATATACTTGAGAGGAAACTGCTTTGTTTCATTAATCTGTTATTTTGACAGTGCCTAAAATACCATACATTTCACTTCTTTTCAAAGTAACCCTCTCTATTCAACAGTTATCACTATGTGATATGGTCTCAAACAGCTAATATTCACCTTTCGGACAAAGATTCCATCTAAAGGAAAGATTTTGTGTGTGTGTGTGTGTGTGTGTGTGTGTGGTATGCGGGTCTCGCACTGTTGTGGCCTCTCCTGTTGCGGAGCACAGGCTCTGGACGCGCAGGCTCAGCGGCCATGGCTCACGGGCCTAGCCGCTTCGCGGCATGTGGGATCTTCCCGGACCGGGGCACAAACCCATGTCCCCTGCATCGGCAGGCAGACTCTCAACCACTGCGCCACCAGAGAAGCCCTAAAGGAAAGATTTTAAAGGAGATACTATGCTTTCTCAAAAAAAGTAACCTAGGTTCCAGATACTTAATATGGTGGTAACATCATAGGGCAAAGAAGCCAGGGGGGTGGGTGGGGGGAATGAGGAGGATTGATAAGCTGTGAGGCAAAAGACCCTAAAGATGTAAGGAGAGCACCCACTCTCCTCTGGGCACCCAGCCCACCAAGTGGGATTCCTAGCAGACAGGCATCTACCCTGTGATCTTGTCCTGTTACATATGGTCAGACTGGGGTGGGAAATATGAATCAAGATGAACGCTCCTGTGTCAAGAATTTAGAAAGAAGAGGAGAAAAAGAGAAAAAGAGACGTGCACCGACTATGTATGACTGGAACTAGAACATGTCAAGGAGCAGCTGTGGGCACCAACTTCTGCCTGCCATGTGGGCTGAGTATCAGAGAAAGCCAGTCAACTGAGAAAGAAGAGGAAAGCCAAGACAAGAGGACAGGGAGTGCTCCCTAACTCCTTCATTTTTCCACTTCCTAGGCCCAGCTCTATTCCTACCCATGGGTGCTGAGAGAAATCCTTACATGCTCAGAATAGATCCCCCCCCTTACTACCTCAGGTGGGTTTTTCCTACATATAACCAAGGTCCCTAACTAATACAGTTTTAGAGCAGAAATAGCTATACTTTGAGTAAGTTACTCAAACTTTCCTGGCCTTATCTCTG
The DNA here is from genome assembly GCF_949774975.1 of Lagenorhynchus albirostris. Taxonomy (NCBI): domain Eukaryota; kingdom Metazoa; phylum Chordata; class Mammalia; order Artiodactyla; family Delphinidae; genus Lagenorhynchus; species Lagenorhynchus albirostris. The sequence continues at coordinate 112,018,456 of NC_083116.1, read as the reverse complement.
CACCTATAAAATAAAAGCATTCAACACGATGATCTCTAAAAATTTTTAGTAATAAAACTCTTATTTATTCTACTTTTTATATGATTTTACAGATGTGTAAAGCACGTGTAAAGATATGCAAAGTAAATCAACTATAGCTATTTTTTAAGTCTTAGCAATGCATTTCTGAAGTTTATCTGATCTAAAGTTCTTCTAAAACTAATTTGTAATAGCTGGGAAATTTGCAGTAATTTTTTTCTACATGAAAAAGCTTGGTGCATCTATCAATAAGACAGCTTTAGAGAAGCAGCAGTATCTTACACTTTTATAGGAAGCATGTATGTAAGTAGAAAATGATACTCAGTGATTAACTGACCAACATGATATAGTCTGTAAATGGTAGTGAGTTACGAGTACAGGACTCCAGACCTGGAGTCTCTTAATTCTGGAGAAACCCTTCTCCTTAGCAACAGCACTTCAAATTCCAGCTCATTTTCTCAGTCAAGTCTCTTAGGACACAGGCCAACTCTAACTTGAGAGATGAAGATACTAATGTCCACAGGTGAAATTTTTCTTCAAAGTCATACAATTAGTTAGAAATAGAGTTAAGACTAGATTTGCAAGAAGCACAAAATAGTGTGGTTAGGAAGAGCAAAATCTTTGAAATCAGAGCACTTTTAGTACTTACCATCGGTGTGACCTGGAGAAATTTAACTTCCTGACCTCAGTTTCCATCCATATATTAGGAATAATCATCATCTATTATTACTGAGTTGGGGTGATGATCAAATAAACTGACGTAAGTTACATGTCTAGCCCAGAGGGAGGCACCCCAGCAGAGGTCAATCAATGCTGCCTTCCCTGTCCCGCTCTTACCTAATGCTCCTTATCACCCACAGAACCACAGGAACTTAACACCCTTCAAACTTCCCTCTACAGACGCCATACCTCCCTAAGGTTTATCACAATGCAAGTTTATAAGAGATCAGAAGATGTACTGGTAGTCAAAACACTGGACCTCATTTGCAATGGCATTGTTTTCCATTTTTTCTCTTCACACAAGTATAATTTTCTAGCTTTTCTGGGCTCCTTAGGCTTTTCTGCCCTAACAAGAGTAACTACTCTTTGTATCTGTGCTGTTCAATATGAAAGCCACTACCCATGGGGCTTCTGAACACCTGAAATATGGTTAGACCAAACTGAGATGTGCTTTAAGTGTAAAATGAACACCAGATTTTGAAGACTTAGAAAAAAAAAAGTAAAATATCTCATTATACAAATGTTTAATACTGATTACATGTTGAAGTAATATTTTGGATATACTGAGTAAATAAAACATTAAAATTAATCTCACCTGTTTTTTACTTTTTAAAGCTGCTGCTATGAGAAAAATTTAAATTACATATTGTGGCTTGCATTATATTCTGTCAGACAGCACAGATCTATAACATAAATGTTTAAGGTGTCAAACAACCAAACTTACAAATGAACATGTGAAACAAAACCAACTTGTTCACAATCCATACCCTGGAAGCTATAAAGAAAAGAAAAAAAAGTGAGATTTAGATTAAAATAAAACAAAAATAACACGAAACACACATGTAAGCAAATAAAATAAATAACAAGAAAAAGGTAAGTGTAAGAAGAATACAAAAAGAAAAATATACAAAATCTTAAGTGTAAGATAGAGAATTATAGGAATTTAAGGAATAAATTAATAATTACAAGAACTAATCACTGTAAAAGTAAACAAAAATAACTATAAATCAGTGAGGGCTGGAGAAAAATAATCTGCTAAGGGGCTCTGAGAAAAGATATTTACTGACATACAAAATGTTCAATGTACAAAAATTATGTATCCTAACTTTTCAAAACACATCATCAGGTTAAGAGAAATCATGGTTTATAAACCTGTATACCCTTGGCCTTCTACACTTCTGTATTCTACACCTGGCCTTCAGAATTTCAAACGGTAGGGTTTTTCAAAAGATGAACCAACTTAAACTAAATGATAAGGCATACTGATACTACGAGGAAAGAAAATACTGGAGTTTGTCCTGTTCCATAAACTTGGCACTGACTATAGAAAAAAGAAAGCCTCACATTTTCTATGCATCAGCATGACTGGTATAGCATTTCTCAAAGTGTGGTCCAGGTATAACTGGGACCTTAGTCCCCTAAGAGAACTTCGCGAGATCAAAACAATTTTCATAATAATTATTTTATTTTATTTATTTATTTTTTTTGCCGTACGCGGGCCTCTCACTGTTGTGGCCTCTCCCGTTGCAGAGCACACGCTCGGGACGCGCAGGCTCAGCGGCCACGGCTCACGGGCCCAGCTGCTCCGTGGCATGTGGGATATTCCCGGACCGGGGCACGAACCCACGTCCCCTGCATCGGCAGGCGGACTCTCAACCACTGCGCCACCAGGGAAGCTCATAATAATAATTTTAAAAGCGATTTTTCTTTTTTACTTTCATTCTCTCAGTGTTTTCCAGATACTACATGTGATATGAATGCAGAAGCCAATAAGAAGCCTATTGTCTTTTATTAAGCCAGACATTAAAGAGATTTGCAAAAATGTAAAACGATGCCATTCTTCTCACCAAGTTTTTTGTTGTTTTAGAAAATATTTATTTTTCATTAAAAATGTTATTTAGATTAACAGGTAATGGGTTTTTTTAGAATGAATTACAAGTAAGTATTTTTTTAAACTTCCCAATTTTAATTATTAACATGTAATGTGTTTTTAGAACGAATTACAAGTATTTTTTTAAACTTCCCAATTTTAATTTCTAATATGGTCAGTATAAATAGACACAACCCACATAAATAAAAGCTCTTTGAGATCCCAGTAATTTTTAAGAGTATAATGATGTTCTGAGACCAAAAAGTTTAAGTACCACTGACTGCACAAGAGATAAATAACAACACACACATACACAAAGCAACCTCTTCCTACCTCTGCCCTGGAAGACCATTACTGCTATTTGTATCACAGAAATTTCTAACAGTTCAAACTCTCTAGTGACCAGTAAAGAAAGAAGTCTGGTGGGGGTAAAACTGGACAGGAAATTAAAAGCAAAGAAATTAAATGCTTCCTTTTCAGTTAGAAGGCTGTCATTCTGATTGGAAGGCAAAATTCTGGGCAATTAAGTAGAAGATATTTCAAAATTAACTAACCTCCATGTTTATGCCATAAGCAATAATTTAATGCTTTCACATTCCTCCTACAGCTGCTTGAAAATTCATACTAAACCCTAATTTATTCAGTACAAAGCTAGATTCTCAGGTTGATATACATATCTCCAATGAAAACTGTGAATTATTTCATACTACCTTCATCCTCAAACTGTTAGCCTACCAATGTTAATGCCTATGCAGAAAATGCCATACTTGCATACTAAAAAGAAAATGCAAAGCTTACTAAGGATAAAAATAGAATTAATTCCTGAATCGTAAAATTCTCACAATTTCTGTAACCTGTGAAGTAAAACTTTTATTCAACAATCTCAAAGCAACCAACTTCTCAATCTAAAAGGAAAGAAATTCCCAAAACAGACTAACTTTATTAGCAGTCATTTTACCCTGAGATATACTACTTAAATTGAGAAACAACTAAGTCTAATACTAGAGGAAAGGCTGCATAAGTTAACTAATTTGTTTAGTACTGGAAATTCTTTCTTGTCCATCAAAATGTTTTTATAACTCAGTACCAAACTGCAAATGACCATTAACTAAGCTTTTAGAAAGGCTCTGGGTCCTCCAGCCTCCCGGTTGGCACCTAATATCTAAATTACTTCACTTTTCAGGTATGTTTAGCATTTAGTCATCCTATAATAAAAGAAACCTTATAAGAAAAAGCCACTCCTGTTTCAATGCTATTTTTTCATCAGAAGATTTTAATTTAATGCTCCTCTGCTTATTCCTCACTACAAGTAAAAGTAGTCCAAGAGTGATGTCATGGAAAACAGCTTCCCTAGCCTTTAGAGATTGGATCCAGTGAGAATTCTAGGAAAAGCCTCTATTGGGGAATAAAACCCCAAATCTTCTACTAAGTTACTTCCTAACATGAAATCATCAATACTATAATGTTAACACCTTAGTTTTACATAAGAAATAAACAACTAAACTGACCCTTTTGGAAAGTCCTGATGTTATGATACAGATTTCCTGCAAATCTTAAAATGATGCAGAATCATTAACTAAATTCAATGATCTTATCAGAGACAAAGAATACATCTTCTGTTTTTATCTGCTTCAATGATTCAGCCAGATGAGTTTTAAAGGTCTTATATTAAAAACAAAAAGTCTGAGGAAATATCTTGCCACTTGCCTCTTTGCTGTTTCTTGAAAAACAGCCACACACCCGCCTTAAGACCTCTGAACCTGCCATTCCCTCTGCCTGGACCACTAATCCCAATATACATGGCTCCCTTCAGGTCTTTACTCCAGTGTCTTATCTCAGTGAGGCCTTCCCCAAACCCCCTCTTTAAAATCGAAAACCACCCACCCGCCCCACCCAACAGAATATCCTCCTGTTCTTTTCCTGCTTTATTTTTCTCCATAGTATATTAAATGGAGATACAGGCTATTTTCTTCAGTTTACTTTTTTGTTGTTTTCTTTTTGTTTTGTTTTGTTTCGTTGACTGTTGTATCCCCAGAACCTTTCTAGGAACAGTGCTTGGCACATAATAAGTGCTTAATAAATATTTGTGGGATGAATAAATAAATTTAACCCTCGCAACCCTCCATGTTCTGTAACCATCCCTGATTTGGAGATGAAAAAAAAATCAAAGCTCACAGACGTTAAGTAACTTGCCCAAGGCTATGATTCTTCATAAGCTGGGGTCAGTCTGACTTCAGAGCCTTCGAGTTTAACCACTATCCTGCAATGCTTCACCAATAACTGCCTTTCATTTCTCTTCAATAAAAAAGCCCACAACAGCTACAGCATTCCAATTCAGAGGAAATATATGCTAATAAATTAATCCGACCCTTCAGAAGCTATAGATTCATTCTCTTCACAGTTAATGTTATTCACTCTGAAAACGTTTAAAATAGGAAAGGGCAAGTTTCAGAACAGGCCAGCTACATCATTTTTGGGGCCCAGGGAAAAATGAAAATGTGGGGCCCCTCGCTCAAAAGCAGGAAAAAAGTGTCGTTAAAGGTAGTAAAGTACAAAGCTTTCTCCTTTCTTCTGAGGTCTCTCTTGACATGTCATGGTGTTTTTTTATTTGCTCTTTAATGCATTCTAAGTAAAGAAAAATAAAAATTTACATTATTACCACGAATTTCACCATTCACCTTTATATTGTACAATGCCAGTTTTACGCGCAGATTATTAAACCACGTTTGGGGTCCTTCTGGACACCCATGAAGCCACGCCAGCCCTGGTTCCAAGGTTTTAGCCCCAGGTAACCCAAATCAAGGCAGAGAGAAGGCCAAACCTTGAAATTCCCAATGAAGCACTGATTTGACAAAATTTTATCTTCAGGACAAGCGATAAGTCCAATGTATAAAAGCTAGCACATTAAAATAGGCTCTTCCTTTTGCTAATTTAATCCTGCCCGCCTTATATTATTCTGCTTTAAAAAAAAAAGCATATTCGGAAAGACAACTGGTATTGGATTATAAATTTAATAAAACATTTCAGAAAAAAACTCAGAAAACCATTTGTTGGCTAAAAATAACAATATACTAAAAAAAAAAGCTTCTCTTTCACTTTTTGTGGACCATTTTAAAAAGCCATACATTTTTGATGTGCCAAATAAAAATGATTTCATACTGATCTGTTACACATATGTATCATAAATTCTGACAAATAAGTCCAATTTTCAAACCACAAATATTTATGGCTTATATATCCTAGTATCCCCCCCAAGTTAATCGGCAATAAAAAGTGCAAATTAACATCCTTTACCACTGAAAAACTGGTTCTAAGCACCTACTAAGTGTTGTGATGATTAAAAAAGGGAATTAAATTACATAAATATGAAATTAAGTGTCCCAAAATTGAAATTTTCTATATATTTCTAGATTAAGTACAGAAATCTGAATGCATTTACAAGCTCTCCAAAAACAATTTTCAAATTAGTAGAGATATTCAGGCATCTTGTTTCCTAGATATGAAAATCAGGCATTAAAATTAGGGTATATATCTTAAAAGCATTTCCTAAATTACAATTTAATCAGATTACCAAATGAAAATGTAAATTCAAAATATAGAAAAGACTAAACAAATGCAAGGTGCTTAATATTCCGAGTAAGAAAAAGGGCATAAGCGGCCTAGAAAAATGAAAAGCAAAGCACTACAGTAACGTTAAATTTGAATTAAAGAATACCGTTATTTAAATAAGCAGTTAGCATTTCGTAGGAAGAAGGCCAAGCAACGTGACTATTATATATCTAGTCGATTCACAGCACTGCTTCGCTATCCCGCACTTATTCCTTATACTTATAATATAGAAATAAAGAGGCAGCAACAGTTAGCCACTACAACATTCACCACTCTGGCAAAGGTTACTTTAAAAATTGCCTTGCATTTTTACAACACTTTACAGCTACAAATTATTTTCACATATATGACCTCATACAGTCCTCACTACCCTGTGATGTGGCTATAACTGACTAGATTTCATAGATAAGAAACCGAGGTTCGGTAAGCGATTTTCTCGGAGTCACCCAGTCGAACCCAGACCTTCTGATTCCGCGTTTTATGCCTCGCATTTCGCATAGTTCTATTTCAGGCACACACAGAATTTTTAAAGGGAAGAAACGGGTTAGGGAGAAAATAGTCATGGTACCTGCAGCTGTGTGCTGCAAAAAATGGCTGAATTATGCTTCTTCCTTTTTTTTTTTTTTCTCCTTGAAAAAAATTAAATTTCAAACAATTTAAGTAAACTCAAAGACAAATTAGATCCCGGCGTCAACCAAATGTGTGATTCGGGTCGGTGCAGAAAGGGCTACCGAATCCGTGCCTAGCGCGGGGCCGCGGACGAAGCCCGGGCTCCCGCAGGCCGGAGGGCCAGGGGCGGCTACGCACCTCGGGGGTCCGTCCAGCCTCTAGTGGACGGCAGTCTGCATCAGGAAGAAGCGGGCCGGACGGTGGGCGGTCGGGCGCCGGGACGGCACTCAGCTGGCTCCTCGAACGTCTACAAGGGGCCGCTCCGGGGCCGGGCCGGGGCGCTCCGGCGGGGGGCGAGTCTGCGCGCCTGCGGCCCCCACGAAACCAGTCCTGGGAAAGAAGACAGCGCTGAGACGCGATTCGAGACAGTCGGGATCTGCGCGAGGCGGAGCGGCGTCGGGGCCGGGCCCGGCCTTGCCAACGCCAGGGGCCTCGCAGCGCCCGGCGGGGGTCGGCGGTAGGGCCGACTCGGGGCCTCGGGCGGAGGGGCTGGGGGGTCGCGGGCAGCAGCAGAGGTGCAGGCACTGGCGACGTCGACGACGGCGGCTCTGGGCTTCTGCTCCGAAGCGCGCCGAGCCTCAGGATCACCCACGCCGGGGGTGGAGGAAGGCGGGAAAGGGGCGGGCAAGGGGCGGAGCGTGCGGGGCCACGAGCCAGGGGCCGCTCCGGGCCGCGCGCCCCCTGCGGGCCACGGGAGCCGCCCGGGGCCCGCCCAGGGAGGCGGGGCCAGCCGGCATGGGGTTCCGTCCGCCGTCGTCGCAAAGCGGAAGCCTGCCACGCGGGTAGGGAGGTCGTGGGGTGGGAAGTCGAGAGTTGGAACGGAGGCCTGGGAGGCGCCCTCGGCCCCCACCGGCGCCTCGAGGGGGCCCGCGCGCGGGGAGCGGCCCGGAGGGTGTTTACCTTCCCCCTGGTCGAGCGCCAATGCCGCCATCTTTCAGCCAGCGCGCGTCACTTCCGGCGCCGCGGGAGCGGGAGCGGGTGTGGGAGCGGGGTGGGGGCAGGGCTGTCCCACGCCCACGGGGCCCCACGTTCTGCAGGCCACGCCAGCGGGCCTCACCGAGGGAAGAAGGCGGCCCGACGCTGCCGCCGCGGGCCCGGCCCGACGTGGCTTCCCGCGCGGCTTCGCCGTCGGGGCTGGGAACTCTCGGCATTGCTGGTCCCCTTGCCTCGGTCCCACTTCGTTTGCACGAGCGGTGGGCTCGAGCCAGTGGGGTGCGCCCACCCTCGACAAGTTGAGGGTTAGGAAACCCGGGAAATGTCATTTTGCATCTTACACACGGTAGGGGTGGGGGAATGAGGGACGACGTGGAGGGAGCTTTGCGGTATGTACCTGTGTTACAAACGTGACTACGTCTACGCCACATAATATTGTTTTAAAGGCAACTTGCATGGGATTGTTGCATCATACCTCCACTTGGCTAGTTGCACAAGTTACGCGTTTCAGAAATACATTTCCCAGAGGTGAGAAAATTCATAGAAAACGGCATGCCTGCACCGCACAGAAATGCCGGATCTAAAAACGCTGTTCTGTTTCTATTTGCGTCAAAATAAGATAGCAAGAACGAACATTCAGAGGGCAGTGATTTTGGGGGTTGTTCGCTTTTGACAAATCGGTTCTAGAGTTGTAGCTAATGCTTTTCACATACCGCCTTTTCTTGATTTAAGAATTTAAAACTACATTACAAGACTGTTTTGTAAATTTATTGTTGTGAAATCTGTCTGTGGGAAAAGTGTAGATGACAGAAAAACACAGTTGGAGGCCACTGGTTCTACAACTAACCTTAAATTAAGTCATCCATTGCCCATTTCTGATCCTAAACTGAGAGATTTCTCCTACCCCCACCCCCTGCCACCATTTTCTCTCTACACCAATATCCCGAAGATATTGGGAGATGTATGGCTAAAAACGATCATTAATCTCTTTCTAGCAAACTTGAATATGTCATGTTTCCCAAGGGGCCAAAATAGCACACTGTGTACCGTTTTGCTGAAGTAGACTACTCCGTGGGAAAAAATAGTGAATCACTTTAATCTTTTGAAAATAGGGAAATACGTGTCCCTTTTATGATTTAAACTATAAAACAAGCTTTAAAAAACTGTAAGCCATAAATAACTTTTTAAAAAATAAATTTATTTTTGGCTGCGTTGGGTCTTCATTGCTGTGCGCGGGCTTTCTCTAGTTGCGGCGAGTGGGGGCTACTCTTTGTTGCAGTGCGCGGGATTCTCATTGCTGTGGCTTCTCTTGTTGTGAAGCACAGGCTCCAGTAGTTGTGGCTCGCGGGCTCTAGAGCGCAGGCCCAGTAGTTGTGGCGCATTGGCTTAGTTGCTCCGCGGCATGTGGGATCTTCCTGGACCAGGGCTTGAACCCGTGTCCCCTGCTTAGGCAGGCGGATTCTTAACCACTGTGCCACCAGGGAAGCCCTCTGTAATGTTTTAAAGTTATTTTATAAAATATAAAATGCATATTTTATTATGCATTTTCTTTCCTCGAAAACTTTTGCCAAGCACTCTGTAGCTCTTCAGGGGTTTTTTCTAAGCCCCTCAGGGTACACCGGTATCCCCCAAATCAGTACAAACTTCTGCGGGTCCACACCAAGACTTGTACACTGACACATTCCAACAGGATGGTGGCTGTTGTCCTAGGCCTTATTTCCGGGTCCCTATCCCAGATGGAACCTTCAAAATGCAATCAGGATCCCCTGTTTGATCCCAAACTTTTCCAGCCTTGAAAGTTTGTTGTTTTAACAGCCAAACAGAATATTATGTTGCATGACTAATAAAAAATCGGTGTCTTCATGAATGTTGGAGGAATCCTGGTTAATGTTTACACATCTTAGGCATCGTTGGTCACCTGTCACTTGGAATGGCTCTTCTTAGCTTCTCTCCTGTTATTACCTCTGGCCTTCTGGTCTTTCACCACCTCTCCATATTTCTCCAACTCTCTCTTTGCACTTTGTGACTCAAACTTAATTCTCCCCCCACTTCCCTAGCAAAGCAAAAACCTAAAGCCATCACAAGGAAACTGCAATCTCTTTAAACAGGTCATGGCTTCTAGAGATCCTTACACAGGGATGTTCTTTCTGGTCATCTCTAAGTCAGATCTGTACTATTTGGTGGGAACCCATTCTTAAAAATATCAATTGTTTCTCCCATCTTCTCACTTCCCCAGTCTCATGAGCCCCCAGACCAATCCCCTGGGCCCAGCTAGGAGAATACGAAATTCCTAAACATCCAAAAGGGATGTGGACACAAAAACAAACAAGCAAAGGCCCTTCACGGGGCACTCCCCCCATGAAACAGGTGTGTCTGAAATATTTTCATTTGTGTTATTTCACCAATGTGCGGAGCTACCTCAAGGAAAATGAACTGATAACATGCCTTTATGGTCAAGGGGACTCAACACTATAATTCTTCCAGGAACCAAATGCTTCTTCATATTTCACTTCCATCCTTAAAGCCCTAGCAAACAATTCTCTGCCTGCAGTTGTTAGAGTAACTGCTTTGCACCTGGGGCCAGCCAACAAGGATTCAAAAACACTCAGCTTTGATTTCAGAGGCCCTAACACTCTGACACATTTAGACAACATGGGGTGGTGTGTGACCTACCACAAGTGGGGTGATGTAATCTGGGCTTGAGCGTGTCAAGCAAGGTTACTTGGAGGCAGTGATTGCTAAGTTCAGTCCAAAGGGAAGGAGGAAAGGGAAAAAGAGTAAAGGATACTCACAGGGCAGTGCCTTCCAATCCTGGAAGAGGCAGCGAGGCACCTTTATTTAGAGAACCGCTGAAAATTTATATAGGGTTACAATAGGACCCGAAGGGCAGAGAGAAAAGAAGCAAAAATCAGGAAGGCTGGCATGTATAGACCTTGGCAGACAGGGCTTCTCCCCTCTTGTGTTGCCTCTCACCCCATGCTCTTTCCACTGTATTATGTTATTTTACAGATTAACATATTCAGTGATCTTCACACTTGCATTTGTTTTACTCCTAGTTAATTCAATACATTGTTCACTTATAATCTACTATACTAATTTATTTATGCCATAAATATTTATGAGTACCTACTATGTACCAAGTCCTGTTCTAAGCACTGTGGATCTATCAGTGACCAAAACATATAAAAATCCTTGCCTTCTTATAGACTGCGTACGTCCGGCAATAAACAAAATAAATAAGCAAATTATATGGTCTCTCTTAGAATGTGACCATATGGGAAATAATAGAGCAGGATAAAGAGATTACGAGTGTCAAGGGGGAGAGGTGTTCCAGTTTTAACTGGGATGATAGGGTAGTCATTTTAGCCTTTTTTTTTTTTTTTTTTTGGCCACACTGCGTGGCATGCAGGATCTTAGTTCCCTTACCAGGGATTGAATCCACGCCCCTGCAGTGGAAGGGCGGAGTCTTAACCATTGGACCACCAGGGAAGTCCCTTTTTTTTTTTCTTCTGTTATTTTACCTTGACTTGAAGGAGATGGGGGACCAGACTGTGTAAAGCCTTTTTGGCCATTATAAGGTCTTTGGCCTTTGAGAAATTAGGAACATTTGGAAGGTTTTGAGAAGAGGAGTAATATGATTAACACTCAGGCTGCTGTGTAGAACAGAATTTAGGCATAATGTAATATACAACATGATGACTATAGATAACACTGGTGTATGGTATATTTGAAATTTACTCAAAGAGTGGATCCTAAAAGTTCGCACCACAAGGAAAAAAGCATTTTTTCTTTTTTTTTTCCCCCCTTGTATCTGTATGAGATGATGGATGTTAACTAGACTAATTGTGGTGATCGTTTCATAATATATGTAAGTCAGGTCATTATGCTGTACACCTTAAACTTACACAGTGCTGTATGTCAGTTACATCTCAATAGAACTGAAAGGGGAAAAATACACTGGAAGATAATACACACAAAAAAATAAAATGAGCAGTTAAAAAAAAGAATTAGGCAGACAAGTGTGGAAGCAGGGAGATGGGTAAGGAGACAGACTTTTCCAACGATGGAGTGGAATGGGGGCCACAGTGGAGGCGGTGAGAACTGGCCAGAGTCTGCAAATATTCTTGAAGGTAGAACCAACAGAATTTACTGGATGTAGGGATAAAGGAAAGAAAGGTAGCAAAGAAGGATGGAATTTTCATTTCCTGAGATCTGGAAGACTTCAAGAAGGAGTGGGTTTGAAGGGAATGGGGGAAAAAGGAAAAGGTGCAAGGAGTAGAACCTGGGGCATGCCAAGGGTAGGGAGCCATCCCAGAGAACATCAGAAACTGGTCTAGGAGACTAGAGTGTGGTACACTACAAGCTGGGGAGACACGTACTGTAAGTTGCTGAACATCCACCGTCAATAAAAGATACGGTGAATGTCGCCATTTTTTTTTTTTTTTGGCGGTACGCGGGTCTCTCACCGCTGTGGCCTCTCCCACTGCGGAGCACAGGCTCCGGACGCGCAGGCTCAGCGGCCATGGCTCACGGGCCCAGCCGTTCCACGGCATGTGGGATCTTCCCGGACCGGGGCACGAACCCGCGTCCCCTGCATCGGCAGGCAGACCCCCAACCACTGAGCCACCAGGGAAGCCCGAATGTCGCCATTTTTAAAAATTAATTTTTATTGGAGTGTAGTCGATTTACAATGTTGTGTTAGGGAATTCCCTGGCGTGGAATGTGGTTAGCACTCTGTGCTTTCACTGCCAAGGGCCGAGGTTTGATCCCTGGTCGGGGAACTAAGACCCCGCAAGCCGCGAGGCACGGCCAAAAACCGAACAAACAAAAAATACAATGTTGTGTTAGTTTCTGCTGTACAGCAAATTGAATCAATTATACATATATACACTCTTTTTTAGATTCTTTTCCCATATAGGTCATTACAGAGTATTGAGTAGAGTTCCCTGTGCTATACAGTAGGTTTTTTGTTGGTTATTTTATATATAGCAGTGTGTATGTGTCAATCCCAGTCTCCCAATTTATCCTTCCCCACCCTTTCCCCTTGGTAACCATAAGTTTGTTTTCTACATCTGTGACTCTATTTCTGTTTTGTAAATAAGTTCATTTGTACCATTTTTTTTAGATTCCACAATATAAGCGATATCATGTGATATTTGTCTTTCTCTGTCTGACTTACTTCACTCAGTATGACAATCTCTAGCTCCATTTTAACTGAAAATATTTACCTTGAAATGCAGTCTAGACAATGCCCCCTTGAAAATGAAAACATTAAAAAATAAAATTTTAAAAGAAATTCACCACTTTTGTGCTCCTTACAAGCTAATGAAAAATAACCCTGTGTTTCAGAAGCCTCAACATGCAAGCCACACATTCATGAGGTGTTTGGGAGATTACCAAGGGGCTGAGGGTAAGTAGAGCAAGGGCTGGGCTCTGGGGCACTCCAATGTTAGGGAGTCATCTGGGAGAAGATAGAGAGCTGTCAAGGAGACAGAGAAGGAGTAGCCAGTGACATAAGAGTAAAACAGAGTGTGGTATGCTAAGCTGGCTAGAAAAGTACTGTAAGTTGTTAAACACCCACTATCAATCAAAGATGAAATTAATGCCATCATTTTAATGAAATGTATTTACTTTGAAACACAATGTAGACAATACCCCCTTGTAAATGAAAATGTTAAAAAGAACAAATCCTCCCCTAAAGTTAATCATTTTTATGTTCTTTATGAACCAATGAAAAGCAACACTATACTTTAGAAGCCTCAAGACACAAGCCGCATGTTCATCAATACTGCACTTCAGTAGATCTGCATGCAAACACACACACATCCTAAGTGTGAACACCAGAGTTGAGGTGAGTGGGAGCAATGAAGAGCTGCTATATGGTGTTTGCTTGATGAAAGAAGTGAAGAAAAGCCTCCAGTAACTACTGTTGCCAGAGCACAGCTTTAGGGTTTGGGGACTGTGGTTAAGGATAGAGACGGGATTGAATCTAGGCTCTGAGGTTATTTATTGGTTCTAAAACTAAGTTCTTTAAAAAAAACAGCTATGCATAGCCGTCTTGGGACAAAATGTCTTTGTCAATACAGGGCACAGAGGGACTTCAGGTAAGTCAGTTCTGGCCTCTTCAGCTTGGGGCGGGGGTAGCTGAAGTGGAAGCAGGGGAGGTACATGTGAACAACTGGGGCCCAGGCCTGGCTGAAAGGATGGCTGAACTTTCTGCTGTCCTGGGAGCATGACTTGGGAGGGACACTGGAATACTAAACATAAGTGGGGCAGGATGGCCCTCTGGGAATGGAAGTCTCAAGGTTGTGAAGATGGTGATTTTCCTCAAATTTATCTACAGATTTAAAACAATCCCTATCAAAAGTGTTCTCCTTATACAAGCAAACACCATGTACCTGTGGCACTTCGGTCATCTTCACCAGAGAGCAGTGCAGGAGACTGTGCAGCACAGTGCTTCAACATGTGGGTCTGGGTCTGACTGCGTGGGTTCAAATCCTAGATCCTCCATTTTTTTGCTTTATGCCTTGGGGCAATTTATTTTTAAAAAATTTTTATTTTATATTGGAGTATAGTTGATAAACAACGTTGTGTTAGTTTCAGGTGTACAGTAAAGTGATTCAGTTATACATAGACGTGTATCTATTTCAAATTCTTTCCCCATTTAAGTTATTACAGAATATTGAGCAGAGTTCCCTGTGCTATATAGTAGGTCCTTGTTGGTTATCTATTTTAAATATAGCGGTGTGTGTACATGTCAATTAATTTCACTTTTCCAAGGATATGGACCATCTCCAAGGGTAATTGTTTTTCTTTTTTTTTATACTAAGTATTTTATTGTATGCTGCCACCAGTGTATATAAAATAATTACCCTTGTGAAACAGAAATTCATGAATATTCGGAGAGGTAGACTGACAAAAGTAGAAGTTTGTATAGTATGGCACGTGTTACAGAGACAGGCTTTTGTACAGGCTTCAAATTTGGCTTTCCTTTGAATATTCACCGGTTTATGAAAAGTGGTTTAAAAATCTTGCAAAGATTCATTTTACTACAAAAAGTAACAGACTTTCTGAGGTCTGAAGGGATTTGTACTTGAAGATACTCCAGTCAGCAGGGGGTCATGTTGAGCATTCTGCAGACAGAATTGTTTAAAATCTGCAGCTGCCTGGGAAACCTTTACGCGGTTGAGCCCGGCCTCCAGCCGGAGCTGTTGAACCACTTTCTTCATAGCGGCGACGCTGGAGGAACCAGACATGGCGCACGCGAGAGCTGGGCAGATCGGCAATCCGTCGGTGGATCGGTGGTGGGTCCTCCAAGGGTAATTGTAAGGAACAAATGCAATAAGGACTGTAAACCACTCAGCACCATGCCTGGTAAACAGTAAATATTTATTTATATTATTATTCCTAAGAAATATATGTTAAGAATTTGGGGGTATTTAGGAAGAGGAGAGCATCCAAAGGAGTAAAAAGATATAATCCCCCCAAAATAAAATCCCTATCAAAAACCCAGCAGGCTTTATTGCAGAAATTGACAAGCTGATCCTGAAATTTATATGGAAATACAAAGGCTCTAGAAGAGCCAGACCAGTTTTGAAAAAGAACATAGTTAAAGAACTTACACATTCCAAATTCAAAATGTACTATAAAGCTACAGAAATCAAGACATTGTGGTACTGGCATAAGGATAGACATGTAGATCAATGGAACAGAATAGAGAGTCCAGAAATAAATATTTATACAGTCAATTTCTTTTTAACAAAATATTTATTTGGCTGCGCCAGGTCTTAGTTGCGGCATGCAGGATCTTCGTTATGGCATGCGGGATCTTTTTTTTTTTTTTTTTTTAGTTGCAGCGTGCGGGATCTAGTTCCCCAACCAGGGCTCAAACCCGGGCCCCCTGCATTGGGAGCACAGAGGCTTAGCCACTGGACCACCCGGGAAGTCCTTGGTCAATTTATTTTTGACAAAGGTGCCAAGGCAATTCCATAGGAAAAGGATTGTCTTTTCAATATATAGTGCTGGTACAATTGGATAACTACATGCAAAAATATGGAGTTAAACCCTTAGCTCACACTATATACAAAATAGATCACAGACCCAAAAGGTAAGAGCTGAAACCATAAACCTTTAAGAAGAAAACATACGAGTAGGGGACTTCCCTGGTGGCACAATGGTTAAGAATCCACCCGCCAATGCAGGGGACACAGGTTCGAGCCCTGGTTCAGGAAGATCACATATGCGGTGGAGCAACTAAGACTGTGTACGCCACAACTACTGAGCCTGCGCTCTAGAGCCCATGAGCCACAACTACTGAAGCCCACACGCCTAGAGCCCGTGCTCTGCAACAAGACAAGCCACCGCAATGAGAAGCCACGCACCGCAAAGAAGAGTAGCCCCTGCTCGCCACAGCTAGAGAAAGCCCGCGCACAGCAACGAAGACCCAATGCAGCCACAAATAAAAATAAATAAATAAATAAATTTTTAAAAAAAAGAAAAAAAAAAGAAAACATAGTAAATCTTTGTGTCCTTGGGTTAGGCAAAGTGTTCTTAAATTTGACACCAAAAGCAAGATTCATAAAAGGAGAAATAAATTGGACTTCATCAAAGGTAGAAGCTTTTGTTCTTCACAGACACCATTAAAAAAATGAAAAGACAAGCTACAGACTAGGAGAAAACATTTGCAAATCATGCATCTGATGAAGACTTGTATCCAGAATATATAAAGAACTCTTGCAACTCAATAATAAGATAAACAACCCAATTTTAAACTGGGTTTAAATACATATTTTACCAAAGAAGAGATATAAATGGCTATTAAGTACATGAAAAGATGTTCAACATAGTCATTAGAGAAATGCAAATTAAAACCACATCTACTAGAATGTCTACAATAAAAAGAAGAGACAATATCAAGCATTGGTAAGGGTGTGGAGAAACTGGAGCTCTCATATGTTGCTGCTGGGAATGTAAAATGGTGCAGCCACTTTGGAAAAATATGGCTGTTCCTCAAGATGTTAAACATAGACTTACCATAGGACTCAGCAAATGCACAACTAGATATTTACCAACATAAAGGAAAATATGTTCTCATAAAAACTTGTACACAAATGTTCATAGCAATATTATTCACAACACCCAAAAAGTGGAAACAATCCCAATATCCATCAACTGGTGAATGGATCAACAAAAGCGGTATGTCCATAAAATGGAATTATATTCAGCAATAGAAAGGCATGAACTACTACTGATAGATGCTACAACATGGATGAACCTCAAAATCATTATGCTAAGTGAGAGAAGCCAGAAGCAAAAGACCACATATTGTATAATTCCATTTATATAAAATGTCCAGAAAAGGCAAATCTGTATATAGAGAAAGACCACTAGTGGTTGCCTGGGGCCAGAGATGGATACGGGGATTGACTGCAAATGGGATTAACATGAGGGATCTCTTTGGCGTGATGGAAATGTTCAAAATCTGGATTGTGGTGATGGTTGCACAACTCTGTAAATTTACTTAAAAGCATTGAATTGTATACTTTTTTTTTTTCTTCTCGCGCCTTGCAGCTTGTGGGATCTTAGTTCCCCGACCAGGGATTGAACCCAGGCCCGGGCCTTGAAAGCACCGAATCCTAACCACTGGACTGCCAGGGAATTCCCCAAGTTGGAGCCAATGTTAATACTATTATTAATAGCATTATTTTCAGTGACATTTCTACTTCCAATAAAAGTTTCTGACAGTGAAGCATATTATATACTATTACCAACAAATTTTATATTTTTTATTGAGATATAATTCACATACCATAAGATTCACCCTTTTAAACAGTACAATTCACTGTTTTTTAGTATATTTGCAGTTGTGTAACCATCACCACTAATTCCACATCTTTATTACCTCAGTGGGTTTTCTGAATTGGCTGGTACGGTATAACTATTTAAAATGTAAGATAAATTCGAAATTTAGGAACTTACAAATTTAGAAGTTAAATTTGTTCAAATTTAGGAATTAAATGCCTCCACCCAAATACAATATATTGTACAGTTTCTACCATCACTTAACCAATGAATGCATTTATTGAAATGTAACTTACTATTTTAGGTTAACTGTTGTACCCCAAACTTGTGTGATAGAAAACATATATATATTAAAAAATATGTTTTATATATGTAAACATATATGTTTACAAAATACGTTTATTTTATTGAAGTATAGTTGATTTACAATGTGTTAATTTCTGCTGTACAGCAAAGTGATTCAGTTATACATATATATACATTCTTTTTCATATTCCTTTATGGTTTACTACAGGATGTTGAATATAGTTCCCTGCGCTATGCAGTAGGACCTTGTTGTTTATCCATCCTATATATAATTGTTTGCATCTGCTAATCCCAAACTCCCAATCCATCCCTCCCTGACTCCCCCTCCCCCTTGGCAACCAGAAGTCTGTTCTCTATGTCTGTGATTCTGTTTCGTAGATAAGTTCATTTGTCATATTTTAGATTCCGCATATGTGATATCATATGGTATTTGTCTTTCTCAGATAGAAAACATATATTAATTTTAATCTTGCTTAAGTATTCAATGACCACAGGTAACTGAAATACTTACAAATTTCTCCCTACATTTTTTTTCTGGCTAGAAATGAAGACCTGTACATGATAGAAAATTTGTAAAGTGTAGAAATGCGTGAAGAGAAATGAAACTTACTGTAATTCTTTTTAACACGATGAAAAAGGGGTTAATAAAGTCTCAAAAATCTTTAAATTTTAAAATACCGATTTATTGGTAATCGTTCGAGTGAAAAAGTGGGTTTTCTCGGATTTGTTTTTTTCATACAGAATAGTTTTTTGTTATTATATGCACATTTTACTGAAAATCAGTAAGTCAAACAAGAAAGCAATAGCTCTTACCAGAAACAAAATTCCAAGTACATTAAAATAAGTCAGAGATTATAAATATCTTTAGTATATTCACTACTCTTTGCTTTTTTCACTGTTTTAAAAAACAAATCCCCAAAGAATAATTTTACATTTGATTTTAGAGCGGGTGATTTTTAACTATATTTTCTTACATTTAAGATTTACAAAAAATATGTATGTACAGATTGTTTTATGTTCTTGGGATAAAAAAGCATTTGATGACTCCCAATTTCCACTGAATACTATCTGTACTCTCAAACATGACATTTGAAGACCTTCACTTTTCATTAGCTGCAGAAAAAGTACATTGAATATTTAGAAACAAGAAAGAGTAAAGAAAATAGAGATGGAAATTCGGATCGGCTTAAAAAAAATTGGGGCGCTCTCACGACACCTAACTTCTATCCAGTGCTAGCTCCATTAGCGCCACCATGGACCACCTCCCTGGCTCTAGAAAGCTCTCTCCGAGAGCAAGTTAGAGACTTTGCTTTTGCCCTCCCTGGGCCGCGGAACCTCCGCGTGAGGGCGCCCTCCCCACCGCCAGTTCGGTGCGCGGCCACTTTCCGGCCAAGGGCCCCGGCCGAACCCGGAGCTGATCTCGCCTTACTAAATTATAGAAATCGGTAAAGAACGACATTCCCAGCGTCTATCTTCACACCCCAGATAAGAATCCCAGGTTTCGGGAAATTCTTTTGGCCCGCCCCACGGGAAGCGGAAATGGCTACACCCTCCCCAGCGCGCGCGTCGGTTGCATCGCCTGCCTAGCAAGGGGCCTTTTTTAGGGCTGCCCTCATCGTTGCCTGCACAAATATGCAACAGGTCTGTCGCGAATAGATCCTGAAACTGGCCTTGTGTATTTTAGTCAGCCTGCCGGCAGGCACTGTACAAATCCATGGGGAGAAAAGTCCAAGCAGTGAGGCCTCCGCTGCACCGGCCATCCTCCTCTCCCAGGCCTGGGCCCTAGTCGGCCCTCCCGCCTCCGCTGCCCCGCCCTGCACCAGGGGGCTTGCGAACGGTCAGGCAGCCACCCGGACGACTTCCTTCCTCTCCGGGCAAGATGGCGGGGGGCGAGGCTGGTGTGACTTTAGGGCAGCCGCACCTGTCTCGGCAAGATCTCAACACTTTGGTAAGTCATCGCTCTGGCAGGATGCTGAAGGAGCTCAGGAGTGGGGATGACCGGGCCTTCCGGGAGGCTTTGAGACGAGGCAGTGCCGGGCTGTCGGGAGCATGGGTTAGGAGGGAGACCCGGAGCCCGGCGCCCTAAGTCGTGCTCGCGCCGCCCCATGCTTCTCTGCTAGTATGCGAGCTGGGAATGAGGCTATGCGGTTGTGAGACCCCGAGCCTCCCGAATCATTCGGCTGGAAAGTCACAGTGTTAAGTATCATTAAGGCTTTTTAGTTCGGAAGGTCTGGGAAGGGAGTATCTACACTGTCCTTAGTGCTAATGCTCTCAAGGTTGGGGGACCTCAAGCTTCCACATCCCCCATAGGCAGTGTGTAACGATGAAGGACTTTTAGGGCTTCCCAGTCATCAGAATGCAAGGTTGCTTTTACAGAAAAAGCGCTTTAGAAGTAGAAGAGGGCTATTCAAATGGTAGAGAGCTGTAGGTAGCAAATGTAAAGTCAAAGTTGTGATTTGTCTTATGTACAGCGATTTAAAATAAAAATGTTTGATTGCAGGATGTTACCAAGTTGACGCCACTTTCACATGAAGTTATCAGCAGACAGGCCACAATTAATATAGGTAAGATAAGAATAACTTGGAGACCTGACTTAATTGATCTCCGGCCACTAATTTTAACCTCTCCCTTTGTGTGATTGCCTGAATTACATGAAGATGCAGATATTCAATAAATAGATGTTCAGCTCTTGCGAGCCAAGCACCTGCTAGATATTTTTGGGAAGCCCATGTTGCGCGTGCCTAGCTTACAGACTAGGTGAGAAGAAGCGATAAATACATAAGAAAAGTTTAATAGCATAAGGTGATTGTAGTCATGTAGCATTTTAAAGAAAAGAGGGAAACGCGACTGTACTTGCCACACAGGGTTATTGCAAGGGCAGAGTTTGCGGAAGTTTTGTTTGATATATAAGCTATTACTAACTAGATAATTTTTTTTCTTAATTGGCACATAGAACTTTAGAGAAGAAGTTATGTTGACTGATTGTAAATTTGGGGTATTTGAGAGTCTGCACAAACAACACAGTAAAGCCTAGTTAAAAGTAAGGCTCTACTAATGAGGCTGTTAAAAACTTATAAGATAAAAAAAAAACAACTTATAAGATATGTGCTACCCTTGACAGCATTACCGTAATGATACCTGAGTTGGTTTCTTTGTTTTCATGGATTCCTTTTTGTTGTGTGAGGGCTCCTCATACCTATTTACTTCACTCTGAAAATGCTGGAAAGTTTCTTGATATACAAGATTTCATGTACTTTTTACCAAGTGTTTTTTTTAAATGAAGGCATTCTTTTCTGTGAGTAAAAACATAAGATGGATGGCTTTTATTATGCTGAGTATGGTTTAAAACAAGGTTGTCGGTTACATGGAAAGTTCTCCTCAGTCCTGTATCAGAGTAAGTTTTTTGTAATCGAGGATGTGTAGGAGGAGAAATTGAAGTCACTGTTAGTTTTCCATTGATGTTTACAGTGAGTTATGGCTTTGGGTTTTCTACTCTAAAACTGAAAAATATGTTGTGTAACTGAATGCACATGAATTAATTTTTTGTACTTTGTCTATAGGTACAATTGGTCATGTAGCTCATGGGAAGTCTACGGTTGTAAAAGCTATTTCTGGAGTTCACACTGTCAGGTTCAAAAATGAACTAGAAAGAAATATTACAATCAAACTTGGCTATGCTAATGCTAAGGTGAGCTGTGTACAGTGAAATTAGAAACTAACTTTAATTGTTGAATGTGTAGATAACAAATCCAAGTCTTTTTTTATTGGAACTTTTAGATTTATAAACTTGACGACCCAAGTTGTCCTCGGCCAGAATGTTACAGATCCTGTGGAAGTAGTACACCCGATGAGTTTCCTACAGATATTCCAGGGACCAAAGGGAACTTCAAATTAGTCAGGTGACCTCTTTTCTGCTAAAAACACTTTACACTTCATATTTTGTTGTTGTGTGATTTGTGCTTTTTGAAATATTTAACTGAGACTTTAAACAGTGAACCTAATTGTTGAATGGCTTTATTTTTGCATTATTTTGTTTTTCTTGTCCATAATGACAATAATTTGAAAAGTCAAGTATTTAAACCTACATTAAGAGATGTACATGTAAGTTCTCCAAAGGAAAAGTATCACATAAGCAGAATGAAATGGAGGGAAACACGGCTCATTGGATTTAAAGGATTCTTTTTGCCAGACCTCATAAATTTCTCTTAAACAGTGTTGTTTCTGTTTCTTAGAGGAGAACAAAGCCATTCTTAATCACGTTTTTTAAATACATGGGCTTGTTACCCATCTGTTTTCTGAATATGATTGCGTATACTTATTCTTTATTAGAGGATACTGTCATCCACCCAGCGATGTTTATGGGGGTTGGGGATATTCCACAAAGAAATTGTAGATTGGGGCAGAGCTGGGACTAGGGAGAGGTGAATGAAGCCCAAAGTTTAAGGGGAGGGAGAAGCTTTAAAAAGAAAAGAAAAAGAGCCTCGGTAATCAAGATAAATAGTATTATTTATTTATTTATTTTTAAATTAAAAAAAATTTTTTTTTGGCCCCACCGTGCAGCTTGTGGGATCTCAGTTCCTTGACAGCTCAAACTACTAGTGTTTTCCTTTTCATTATCACTTGGGGTTTTTTGGTTGATTTGCTTTTGGCGTGGCATTGTTGCTGATCCTGTTTTCATTTAAATTTTTGATATTTTGTTCATCATGGATGTTTTGCATGAACTTTGTTTTTTTTAAATATTAAGTTTAAATATTGTTTGTTTTGATTACTGGGTTTTTTTGGGCACCCCCTTAAATTTTGCACCTAGGGCGAGTGGCTCACTTGCCTCGCCCTACTTGTGGCCCTTATCAGATATCAGCAAACTTTTCCTGCAAAGGGCCCAATAGTAAATATTTTCAGCTTTGCAGACCATAGATTCTCTTTGCAACTACTCATCTCTGCTATTGTGTTGTGAAAGCAGACATGATGTGCATGAGTGGTTATGGCAGTGGGCCAGTCTGCTGCCCCTATTTTAGATCGTGAGTGTGAGCATACAATTATTAAAAATAATGATTCCGAATGAGTAGCATAATTTTGTTTAAATGGTGCTGCCATCTGCACTTCAGATGGGCAATTCCAGCTTTTCAAGATGCTAGAGAAGTTTTTGGCAAATTTTTTCAGATGGCACTGCCCATTCTGTTAACACTGGTTTAGCATTCAAATCAATGACATTCCCAGTATATACTTTATACCATATTCACTTTAATTGGATTTGGGAGTTTTTGTATCCAGTTATTTCTACACATAGCTAATTTCATTTGCTTTGTAATGATCTGCAGTGATTTTACTCTCAGCCAGTAGGTAATTTTTGTTGTTGTTCTTTTCATATTTTTTTCCCTCCAGTTTTATTGAGATATAATTGACATACAGAACTGTATAAGCTTAAGGTGTACAGCATAATGATTTGACTTACATACGTCGTAAAATGATGATCACAATAAGTTTAGTGAACATCCATCATCATATAAACTTAAATGAGTAGAAAAAAAATTTTTTCCTTATGATGAGAACTCTTAAGATTTATTCTGTTAACTTTCATGTATAACAAACAGTGGTGTTAACTATATTATATTGTATGTCATATTTCTAGTACTTATTTATCTTATAACTGAAAGTGTGTACCTTTTGACTGCTTTCATTTGATTCCCCCTTCCTCCATCCCCCACCTCTGGTAACCGCAGATCTGGTAATCACAAATCTGATCTCTTTTTCTATGAGTTTTTTTGTTTGTTTGTTTTTGAAGTATAATTGAGCCAGTAGGTAATCTTATTTCTGAGGTCTAGAAACACCAAGTCCTGTAACCACTTGACTTTACAGAAATAAAAATTATTTCCATATTCTTATTTCATATTTATATGTAATATTCATATTCTATATATAAAGGGATTTAATTTTAGGAAATCTGTAACTTGAATGTTGAAGTATTGATTGATCTTAGGACTGATTGCTGTTTTTTAATTGTTAGACATGTTTCCTTTGTTGACTGTCCTGGCCACGATATTTTGATGGCTACTATGCTGAATGGTGCCGCAGTGATGGATGCAGCTCTTCTGTTGATAGGTAAATATGTCAGAACTGGTTTGGACAAATCATTGTGGAGCAAATCCAAGATGGACTATTTAAAGGGAAACTAAGGCCTTTAAGGGCCACATCCAGTACCTAAAGGTGACGGAAATGGGAACTAACATGTCAACCAGGATGATATCCTTGTCTACCAACTATCACAAAATAGTAAAGATAGACCTAGGACAGATGTCTTGTGAGAATTCTTTTGGTAGTATATATTTGGAAAAATCAATAGTGCATTTTCTCCCCTTAGATCACATGAAATGATTTATTAGTTTTATATTTACATGTAAAAGTGCATGTATTTTTTTGTGTGCATCTTTGAGTTGTCTACTGCAACACTGGTGTATAATGGTTTTATTTAGATGCAAATCTCATTCATAATAAGTGCTGAAGTCTAGATGAATTGGGGTTTTCAAGGCTGGTGTTGTGCCACCTTCCTTATGTGGGCTGTCAAGAGATTTTGTTGCTATGGGATATAATTTTTAAAAGTATGCCGAGTGGATATAGTACAGGACACCTGAACATCATCACTTAGGATGGTCATTAAGATGCCCAAAAAACATACCTATTTCTTTATAATACCAGTGGTTGTTTTTAGTGTTCTTCCCTCGGTTTGTTAGGGAGTAGCCTCTGATAGTAGCTGAAATTCATGGACTGTGTTAAGTGTCTTCCCTTAATTACTCTCTGCCTCTCAGGAGCTTGACTGGGCCAGAACGTCTCTAAGACTAGACAGAGCCAGAGGGCTCTTCCTTATGCCTGAGCAAAAGCTAAGGGCAGACCCTGAGATGTCAAACTTGTTGAGTCCAAGCTTTTGGCTTAGGACCAGGGAAGAGAGCCAAATGATCAGGAGGCTCCAGTGAATCCAGACACAGTGGATGAAGCAGGGGCAAAGGTGGATGCTCGGCAACGATCCAGGACTTTTGCCTTGAGTAGGGCTAGGGCATTCAAGCGTTTCCTTTTTTAGATGTCAGCTAGTGTTTTTTTGGTAGTACAATACACATAACACAAAATTTAGCATTTTAGCCATTTAAAGTATACAATTCAGTGATATTAAGTACATTCACAGTGTTCTACAAGTGTCAGCACTGTCTAGTTCTGGAACATTTTCATCACCCCAAAAGGAAACCCGGTGCCCATTAAGCAATCACTCTGATCCCCCTTTCCCTCAGTCCCTGGCAACCACTAACCTGCCTTCTGTCTCTTATGGATTTGCCTATTCTGACAGATATTTCTAGCTAATTCTCATGCATCTTTTTTATTCTTTATCATTTAGCTGGTAATGAGTCTTGTCCTCAGCCCCAGACTTCTGAACACCTGGCTGCTATAGAAATCATGAAACTGAAGCATATTTTGATTCTACAAAATAAAATTGATTTGGTAAAAGAAAGCCAGGCTAAAGAACAGTATGAACAGATCCTTGCATTTGTACAAGGTAAGAAGCCATAATATCTAATAAAAATCCTCCTCAGTGATAGTAAAATAAACAAAAGCATTTAAAAAAACAAACAAACAAAAAAAAAACATAAGTCTTCGGAATTCCCTGGCAGTCCAGTGGTTAGGATTCTGCACTTTCACTGCCGAGGGAGTGGGTTCAATCCCTGGTCAGGGAACTAAGATCCCGCAAGCCACGCGACATGGCCAAAATAATTAATTAATTAATTTTTAAAAATCCATTAAAAAAACCTTCAGTCTTACACTGTTCTTACTGAGTAGCTACTTTTAGAATTGAAACTGACAATGATTTATTTTATCTTTTAGTGTTCCTTTCCTCTAACAGCAGTGTTTTTCATTTCAGGGAAGACATCTTATTATTGACATTTGATTCTCTCTTAGCCTTGTTTTTCTTGCTAGAAAGGTTGATTTCCTATGCACCCAGTTCTCTCATAACAAAAAAGAATAAATCATTTTGATTAAAACCTCATTGTGTTTGGTCCGTTTCTTTCACCAGCCTGTTTGACATTTAATTAATAAGGAGCAAATACTATATATGCCATCAGTCTTTGATTAGCAGAGTCTATAATTTATCTTGACATTTATTGGGAAGTTAATTACATGTTATCAGAAATCTTTCAACTAGTAAAGTGCTCTTTCCTAGGAGTGTTAGTATTTTCTTCTTTTGAGCAGTTTTATCATTTTGGTGTATTAAATATATCTATTAATATATTTTGACTTTTTTTTCCCTTAAATGCAATAGTATTCATTTTCAGGAGCAAAAACACATAGAATACTGACACTTTTCTAAAAAGAATTATCATTTTCTACCTGTTGCTGGTATTTGGGGATGTTTAGGCATCTATTTTAGTAATCTTAACTGTTTCCTATAATATGTAAAGAACAAGTTCTGTAAAACAAGAATTTTGATCTTTCTGAATTTTGTCTTATAGGTACAGTAGCAGAAGGAGCTCCTATTATTCCAATTTCTGCTCAGCTAAAATACAATATTGAAGTTGTCTGTGAGTACATAGTAAAGAAAATTCCAGTACCCCCAAGAGACTTTACTTCAGAACCCCGACTTATTGGTAAGTGGTAGGATTTTGTCTGATCTTTTCCACATTGGTGATTCCTCTTTAAGGGAATTAGCAATGATTTCTGCAGAGGTGATAATAAATTACAATCTCCATAAAATTTTTTTTGAACTCAGTTAATTCTGAGATTGTATTAGCAGTACTAGATTGCATTACTGATGAGAGAAAGTTTCGAATACAGAAGGAACTTTTAGTCTTTTTGTGCTTGGTATGTGATATGTTATGTGATTGAGATGGAGTAATGCATTATTCTGTATGGAATTATGTTTTAGTCAGGAGCAGGATATTAGAATTTCCATACAAATTATTTCATTGTACCATTAATGAAGATTTTCATCTCTTTCAACTTATTTAAGTGCATAGTACCAATATTGGTATAATTTGATCATCTAAACTCATGATTTCTACATAGATATAGGAGCCTTTTCAAAACAGACATTTGAACCCCTCCCTTCATCCAGGCCTCCCCTCTGTGTGTTGTGGGGAGGGTTCTCTTGGGTGATTGTGATGTGTACCCCTTGTTAATGATCACTGCTCTCAGGACCGAAGTGCAGGTCACATAGTTCTAGGGTTGTGGGGTTTTTTGTTTTTCGTTTTTAATTAATTAATCAATTAATTAATCTTTTGGCTGTGTTGGGTCTTTGTTGCTGTGTGTGGGCTTTCTCTAGTTGCGGCGAGCCGGGGCTACTCTTCGTTGTGGTGCACAGGCTTCTCATTGCGGAGCATGGGCTCTAGGCGCACTGGCTCAGTAGTTGTGGCTCGTGGGCTCAGTAGTTGTGGCTCGTGGGCTCTAGAGTGCAGGCTCAGTAGTTGTGACGCACGGGCTTAGTTGCTCTGTGGCATGTGGGATCTTCCCGGACCAGGGATTGAACCCTTGTGCCCTGCATTGGCAGGTGGATTCTTAACCACTGCACCACCAGGGAAGTCCAATCCTAGGGTTGTTTTGAAGTTTTAAAACTACATTTTTAATGCAGAAATCATATAATATAGAGATATATGAAGACAAAGGTCTACAGTCTCCCTGCCTCGCCCCTTAGCCCTGAAGTAACCAAAGTTAACAGTTGGTGTGTACTATTCCCGCACCTTTCTCTTTGTTCATATCATCATGTATAAACATATACACATTTCTTGTTTTAGTTTTTGTTTGTGGAAGTGGGATCATACTATGCATAGCTAGTTTTTTCTTTTTTCCTTAACAATATATGAAGGTTATCCTTCCACATCATTACATGTGCTCTAACATTCTTTTTTAATAGCTGCGTGATACTCCATACTATGGGTGTACCATAATATGCGTCCTATCAATGAACTTTTAAGTTATTTCCACTTTTTCCATCGTAATTAAGGTTGCAGTATACTTAGTTGGAATAATATTAGATTTTGTCACAAAGTCCCCCTTGTATAAATCTTATGTGTCTACTATTTTAGAGAAGTTAACTTAATCAGATTTTTCTGAAGTTAATGTGAATAGAATTGGCTTTAATTTGTTTTGTTTTTTTTAGTTATTAGATCCTTTGATGTCAACAAACCTGGCTGTGAAGTTGATGACCTTAAGGGGGGTGTAGCTGGTGGTAGTATTCTAAAAGGAGTATTAAAGGTAAACTAGGTTTTGGTTGTTGTGTTTTTATTTTGTTTGTTTTTCTCTTGTCTTAATTAGGAAAATAGTATGAACACTCCAAATTGAAAAATAATTTTTTTCTTCATGGTGTCTAGTACTTGATATAGACTTCTTTGTTTACTATTATATCTTTTGAGTGTGTTTGACCTCTAACTTTATAGGCTTCTGTGAATATGGAGCACATTTTATATGGTGATAGGCCTGTGTGGTAGGTAGTTTGAAACATTTGGATGGTTCTGGTTTTGAAGATCTCTCCCATATCTTTTTTTTTTAAATAGTGATCTTCGAAATAGAGAAAGGATTGCTTTTCAGTTTTGTGGTCTTCCTGTTAGGACTTTTTGTATGTAATGGAAATCGTGTTGTCCCACAAATTCTAATCACTAATTTATATTTTTACAGGTGGGCCAGGAGATAGAAGTCAGACCTGGTATTGTTTCCAAAGACAGTGAAGGAAAGCTCATGTGTAAACCCATCTTTTCCAAAATTGTATCACTTTTCGCAGAGCATAATGATCTTCAGTATGCTGCTCCAGGAGGTCTTATTGGTAAAGATTTTTCTCTCATCCCTACGTTTTTAATTTGTGGATATTCATGGTACTTTTCATGAGAAACATATTACTCATACAGGTATAGATTTTTAATTTGATGTTTAATAATTGAATGGGGTAGAGGAAGATATGTGGTTAAGCTGTTGATTTTAGGTCATAAGATGGTTTCATGTGTTTGTAAAAATTAATTTTAAACATAAAGGAGAATTTTGGTTTAGTTTTGTCTTTTCGTTTTTTGTTTTTTTTTTCCATACACGGGCTTCTCACTGTTGTGGCCTCTCCCGTTTCGGAGCACAGGCTCCGGACGCGCAAGCTAAGCGGCCATGGCTCACGGGCCCAGCCGCTCCGCAGCATGTGGGATCTTCCCGGACTGAGGCATGAACCCGTGTCCCCCACATCGGCAGGCAGACTCTCAACCACTGCGCCACCAGGGAAGCCCTTGGTTTAGTTTTTAAAGTAGCTCCTTTTTAGCAGTAACAAAGTAAGTTTTATGTCCTATCATTTAAAATACCTAACTATACTTTTCTTTTTAGCCTACATGGTTTTGGGGGTAGAGTGGTGGTGGTTTTTTGTTTTTGTTTTTTTCAATGTATGTTTTGCAAATGGAGAGTTACCCACAAGTGTCAGCTGGATCATGTCAGATCATAGTTACACTAAGGTGGGAATTAAAGAAGATAACTTCCATTATGTTGGTATTACTGAGATAATTTATGGATATTCTCATCTCATACAATAGTGTATTACCAGATACCCAGGAAAAGGCAAGATACAGTGAGAATTAGAGGTATTATAACTTTTGGATTAAAGAAGAAAACGTTTGGTGAAGGAGTTTGTCTTTTTGTTCTCTGGTGTTTGGCTATATAATTCATTTTTCTATTGTATCTTGTAATCAGCAGTTTACCATGTATAATTTTATCCTTATTGTATGTTTTGTAAACAAGGAAACTCTGGAGACTTCTAAAATTTAACTTACGGAACTTTTCAAACATAAAAGTAGAGAGAATAGTGTAATGTAGTGTAATGTGTGGTCATGTAGCCACCACCCAGGTTCAACAGTTAATACTTTACCACTCTTTTTTTTTTTACTTTGGCCACGCTACGCGGTTTGTGGGATATTAGTTCCCTGGAACCTGGGCCCATGGCAGTGAGAGCACCAACTCCTAACCACTGGACCGCCAGGAATTCCCAATACTTTACTCTTCTTTTTTTTTTTTTTTTTTTTTTTTGTGCAGTAGGCGGGCCTCTCACTGCTGTGGCCTCTCCCGCTGCGGAGCACAGGCTTGGACGCGCAGGTTCAGCGGCCATGGCTCATGGGCCCAGCCGCTCCGCGGCATGTGGGATCCTCCCGGACCGGGGCACGAACCCATGTCCCCTGCATTGGCAGGTGGACTCTCAACCACTGCGCCACCAGGGAAGCCCTACTTTACTATTCTTGCCTCATCTTTGTATCTTCTTCCCTCTTCTCCTTGAAAGACATACAGATAAAATATTTTGAAGTGGATCCCAGGAATCATATAAAGTCTTTAAGCTGTCTTTTTGATCAGCCTTTCAGGGGAGAAATGGCAGGCAAATATCCTGAAAACTACTCATTATGAATTTCGTATCTTTTCAACCTTCATTAAGGATATTCAGGCTCCTTTTTGAGTTAGGCTCTTAGCTCTTTTTGTCCTTTGCTTAGAATTTGAATCAAGAGAATCTTTCTGTTCTCAAATGCCCAACTAACCCATGAGTTTACAGTTCTGTTTCTTCAGATAAAACAGGTATTTTGTCACATCTATGTAGCTAATACATGAGTATGAAAATATAAGTGTGTATTAAAATGTATAGGTATATGCTGTACTTGTTTGACTAAGTCTTTTGGGTAAACAGCTTTATAGGAAATAAAATGTTGAACAATAAAATGTATATCTTATTTTGTATTAGGAGTTGGAACGAAAATTGACCCCACTTTGTGCCGAGCTGACAGAATGGTGGGGCAGGTACTTGGTGCAGTTGGAGCTTTACCTGAGATCTTCACAGAACTGGAAATTTCCTATTTCCTGCTTAGACGGCTTCTAGGTGTACGCACTGAAGGAGACAAGAAAGCAGCAAAAGTAAGTGCTTTCTGTAATTCCTGTTCCAAAAAAAGTGACAGGGAAGTTAAGACCAGTTTTGAGGTTCATTTCTTTTCATTTAACATGGGATTAAGAAAAAGGAAGAGGTAGATAAATTTGACTTCCTGAAAATTGAGAACTTCTGTATGGCAGTCAGTTCAAAGTAAAACAAAACAGGAAACAGCATG
Organism: Lagenorhynchus albirostris; assembly: GCF_949774975.1. Taxonomy (NCBI): domain Eukaryota; kingdom Metazoa; phylum Chordata; class Mammalia; order Artiodactyla; family Delphinidae; genus Lagenorhynchus; species Lagenorhynchus albirostris. The sequence goes on along the minus strand of NC_083116.1, from coordinate 111,987,451 downwards.
TCATGTATGACAGTGACATGATAATTCCTATTATCCATGTGATTTTTTTAAAAAGTCTTGCTGAGATCAGGTTGGCAGAGATGGAAAATTGCTGACATCTTTTGTTGGCAAGGTGGTAGGAAAATAAGCAGTTATTTGGAAAGCATTTTCTTGATTTTGGGGTTTATTTTTCCCCCCTTGATTTCCCTAGGTGCAAAAGCTGTCTAAGAATGAAGTGCTTATGGTGAACATAGGATCCCTGTCGACAGGAGGAAGAGTTAGTGCAGTCAAGGCTGATTTGGGCAAAATTGTTTTGACTAATCCTGTGTGCACAGAAGTAGGAGAAAAAATTGCACTTAGCCGAAGAGTTGAGAAACACTGGCGGTAAGTTTATTAGCCTTTGTCAGTGTCTAATAAAAAAGACAGAATCAGTTTTCTTAACACATGCACAAACACACTTTACCTTGAACGCAACAGTTACTATACTGTGGTTTCAAGTCTCAACTGTTTATTCAGTTGACTTAGAAATCTGTATTTCTAGGCCTGATTTGTGATAGACACAACCTATGTGAAAACCAGTGAACTTAGGTTTAGTATCTCCCTTATCTTTTTCTGAACCATTTGAGGAATAGGTTGCCCCTTGATGTCTTAATACTTTGGTGAATGTTTCCTAAAAACAAGGATATTCTCTTATATAACCACTTAACAAGTTTAACATTGTTAAAATACTGAAATCTACAGTCTTTTCCAGTTTTATCACTTCTTCCAGTAATGTCCTCTGTGTCCCCCGTCTGGGATCACGCATTGCATTTAGTTTTCATGTCTCTTGATCTCTAATCTGGAACTTCCTCAGCCTTTCTTTGTCTTGTCATTGGCAATTTTGAAGAATACAATGCTAGTTCCTTTCTAGACTGCTGCTCAGTTTGGGTTTACTTGGTATTTCCTAAGATTAGGTTTAGGTTACGTATTCTTGGTTGGAATACTTTCGTGTAGGTGGTGATTCTCTCCTTAGGGAGTCGCAGCCAGAGACACGTGATATCTGATTCCTCCTTGTTGAGGTTAATTTTGATCATGCAGTTAAGGTGTTAGCCAGTTTCTCCACTATATGGTTACTCTTTTTTACCCTTGCAAATAAGCGTTCTGTGGGGCGACTCTATGCAAATAGCCTGCTCCTCATCAAATCCCACCCCGCTGGATTTAGCATCCACTGATGATTTTTGTCTGAACTGAGCTTGATTATAGTGTTTACAAAATGGTGATCCCCATCCCCCAGCTCCACCACTCCTCATTTATCATTTGTCATTCTTTCTGCCCCGTTATTTACTTATCTAGTTATAATACGCACTCATGGCATCCTATTTTATTCAGTAGGTTATGATTCATTACTGTTCTTATTTATTTATTTATTTTGAATTTTTGAATTTTATTTATTTTTTATACACCAGGTTCTTATTAGTTGTTCATTTTATACATATTAGTGTATATATGTCAATCCCAATCTCCCAATTCATCCCACCACCACCTCCCCACCCCGCCAAGTTTGTTCTCTCCATCTCTGTCTCTATTTCTGCCTTGCAAACTGGTTCATCTGTACCATTTTTCTAGGTTCCACGAATATGCGTTAATACACGTATTTGTTTTTCTCTTTCTGATTTACTTCACTCTGTATGACAGTCTCTAGATCCATCCGTGTCTCTACAAATGACCCAATTTCGTTCCTTTTTATGGCTGAGTAATATTCCATTGTATATATGTACCACATCTTTATCCATTTGTCTGTCAGTGGGCACTTAGGTTGCTTCCATGTCCTGGCTATTGTAAACAGTGATGCAATGAACATTGTGGTACATGACTCTTTGAACTATGGTTTTCTCAGGTATATGCCCAGTAGTGGGATTGCTGGGTCGTATGGTAGTTCTATTTTTAGTTTTTTAAGGAACCTCCATACTGTTCTACCTGTAGTGGCTGTATCAATTTACATTCCCACCAACAGTGCAAGAGGGTTCCCTTTTCTCCACATCCTCTCCAGCATTTGTTGTTCGTAGATTTTCTGATGATGCCCATTCTGACTGGTGTGAGGTGATAACCTGTTTTTATTTATTTTGATACCCAAATTGTCGAGGATTTGTCCAGTAGAGACCCTTTAGGTGACTCCTATGTCCTTTTGACATTTCTCCTCTTTTTTTTTAACCTAGTATTTTATTAAGGAATCCATTTCTATGACTGTCATGAAACCCAGGCTTGGTTAGCAGTGATGCATTCTGCAGGTAACTGCATCCCGCTCTGGACTTTCTGGTAATAGCCACTGTCTTCTCTACCTCAACTGAAAACCCAGAATCAGTCCCTGCCCTCCTACCTTGGGAAGATGCCAAAGCCAACTACATAAGAGGCTTTTTCAGAGAAGATGACTTTTCTTAGAAGACAAACCCTCTGCTTTGTTTTACAAAGCAGATAGCAACCCCATGGACAGGTTGGGACTTGCGCAAGCCTCAATATTTCCCCATTGGGTTTGTTTTTGTTTTTTTGACAGTTCCTTACTTTGTGGCACAAGATGTTCTGGAATCATCTTGTACCTCTCCCCTGCTCCAGTTTAGAATTGGTCATTTCTCCTGAGGGGGCCCTGGTTCCTCTTAGTGGAAAATGGTATTAGAAATGCAGATACGGGTGCTAGGTGTGCTTGCTGCTCCTAAGGTGCTGTTGCTTCGGGACGCTTCGAGTGGATGGAGCTAGGAAACATGCACATATTGTTGACTCCTGTCTCTTTTCTCTTTTCCTGGTTAGTTACTGAATCTACTGTTTCCTTTCTATTCTGTGTGACCTCATTATAGCCCATACCACCATCATTTCACACATAAAAGTTATTGCAAAAAATTCCGAATTTGCCTCTTCCGCTGTTACTTAAGTACTCAGTCAAAATTAATCTCCGTAAAACATTTTTTCATGCTGTACTCAGTAATTTTTAGTAGCTTCCCACTACTTTCTGGAAGTAGTTCAGGACCTTTCTGGAAGCCTGCTTGAATGAATTTTAAGTTTCTCCTGCTTTGTCTCATATAAACCCTCTAAATTAGACTGTTCTGTGTCCTGATTGTCCCCATAATTACTCAAATCACCCTTGGCTTTGTTTTTTTCTCATTACCTACCTCCCTTATTAAGGCTTCCCTGGTACAGTGCCTCAGGATGGTCTCTCACCATTTACTGTTCAGAAGACATGAATTATTACTCTCTAATTTAAACAGAGTTAAACTTTTTGTTCTCTTTTAAGTAAATCATTTCTGCTTTGTGGTGATTTATGCCTGCTTGATTTTACTCTCTTGTGTGATTATACTATTTGCTGTTATAGACATACTGATTTACAGTGTATTTTAAAAGAAAGGAATGATCTTTTTGTGTCTGTGTACTGTTTTTTTTTATATTTATTTATTTATTTGGCTGCGCCAGGTCTTAGTTGTGGCACACAGGATCTTCGTTGCTGCGTGCGGGAGCTTTAGCTGTGGCACGTGAACTCTTAGTTGCAGCATGTGGGATCTAGTTCCCTGACCAGGGATCGCGCCCGGTCCCCCTGCATTGGGAGCACAGAGTCTTAGCCACTGGACCACCAGTGAGGTCCCTGTCTACTAATATTGTAAGAGGATTCTACCCAAATGAAATTTTATACGTTGCTTAAAAATTAGCAAGTATGTTAAAAGAAATGGAAGCATCTGAATGATCCTTACATTCTTTAGATTTGTTGTTTTTAACCCATGCTTAGGTAAGTTCTGTTCTAGAAGCTACAGTTGAGGTAGCAGTCTGGCCTGACCAGTGACTAGAGCAGACATTGAAAGAGAGAAGGAGCAGAAATCCCTCTGCTCTTGAGAGTAATCTGTTTATAGATTATCTAGTCCTCTAGGTCTTCTCTTAATTTCCTTTACCAGCTAAAGTCATGATAAAGCAAGCCATGGTGATCTGTTGAAGTGCTGTGAATGGTTAAAAAACAAAACAGAACAAAACATAAAAACATTTTTCAAAGAGGAAAAGAGAATGAAATTTAAAAAAAAAATCAGACTGAGGTGGTTTGTGTATGAGCATGGTTCCTTGGGCGGACTGGAAGTTGCTTCATCAGTGGTTCTGAGGGGCAGGTATATTTTGATAAGAGTGAAGATGAGCATATTTATACTAGCACCTTTTTGTTTGCTTTTCCTATCATTCCTTCTGGCTAGAGCCCATCTCTCTGGGTCTAAGAAGATAATGTGAGCTTTCTTTCTGGAGGAGCAGGTTTTGTAAACAAATTTAGATTTAGCAGATAGGCAAGTAAAACTAGTTATGTCATGTGATTATGTGGTAATGATAATGAAATGGATATAAAATTCATGATTTCTTTTATTTTCATTTTGCAGTTTAATTGGTTGGGGTCAAATAAGAAGAGGAGTGACAATCAAGCCAACAGTAGATGATGACTGAAGAATTAAATAACAGATTTGGATGAAGTCGGAATTTCTCTTAACAACCTAGGGGTATATTTTCAAAGCAATAGTGAGGAATTAATTTCACAGCTCATTACCTTAGGAGTAGCTGTAAGGTTATTCTCATTTTTTGGTGATGAAAATTTAACCTCTAGTACTAAAATAGGGTCTACAATAAATGTAAAAATTGGCATAATGTTGGATTGAATCTACATTTTACCAGAAATTAACCATTCCCAAATAACATCTAATTTATACATCAGTGCAGGTTTGAAAGGAAACTGCTACAACCAGCCTTTGCTGTAGCACACATACCACTGAATCTGTTTGAAATAAAATTCTTCTTCTTATTTTTCATGATTCGTCTTTGAGTAGCTCCAGGCTTGAAGGATTATTGTTATCAGTAAAAACTTGAAGACAAATTCTTGAAGACCAACTTCCCTTTACCTCATATTTTATGTTGCTTTTATCTTTTTGAGTGACAAATTAATAGGTTCAAATAAAATTGTCCTTTCAGGCATGAGGGCTTGTTCCCATGGACATTCCTTTCTCTCCCCTTTTTCTGGACTAGAACACAGGAAGCTAGAGCCCGAAGTTCTCATCCTCTCCCCGTGATGCCCTGCGATTGTTTCTGCATTGCTTTATGCCTGAAGCCCTACAGCATTCCCCCATTGGAAAGTACTGTTAACACCAGATGATTTTAGTTAAGTAACAAAGATCTTTTCCAGTCCTTATTTTATGTTTTTTCTTAACTGCTTAATTGATAAGGTTATGATGTAGATTCAAATATTAGTAATCTTTGGAACTTTCAGGAGGCAAAAAATGTTATACAGCAAAAGGGTGAGCCCTTTCGCTTTTAACTTATTCTCCGTGTTCCTGCACTTTTCCTGTGTTATGCATTTTAATTTTTGTTTATTTTTGTTTCATAAAATTCTGTTAAAGCAGTGGTTCTTAACTCTGGCTGACATTAGAATTGTTGGGGAAGCTTAAAAAACGATAGATGCTCCACAGAGATTCTGATTTTAATTGGCTTTGGGTGGAGCCCAGGCATTAATTTTTAAAGCTCCCCTGTGTTGAGTAACAAATTTAGAGAGTTGAGAAGTAGGAATATCAAATAACAGAATCTTACTAAGGTTTGGTAGTCTGATAATACTCTTGTTTGCTTTTCTTAAATTTTCATTTAATGTGGGACTTGGTGCCACAGTTGCAACCTTGTGCTCTTTTGGGCATTGGACATGCTGCTTTGTAGACGTTTAAAAGCTGTGGCTCTGGTTGTTACGTAAGTTTATAAGTTTTGGGGAAACATATTAATGTTACGTACTTCCTTGACTTTGAAGGGTTGTGTTATAGCATGGAGAACACACTTAAATGAAACAAGGTTTTAATCCAAACATTAATTTTATGTCTAACATGTCCCCATGTGTTTTGTAAGCACCTTCTACCAGAAATTCTGGAGTAACATAAGACCCAAGTTCACTAATTTATTGTAATTGATCTCACGTCAGAACTGAAACCAGAAGTCTTTTCTATTTCAAACATCCACATGAATTTCAACAAATTTGCAAAGCACTGTGCTTAGTGTAAATGGGAATATGCAAATATGAAAACAGTGGGCCTTGTTTTCATAGAACAGTGATTCTCAGCAAAAGTTGTACCTGGTTGAGAATCTGCCTGTAATGCGAGGTTATTGATGAAAGTACACTATATATGTAAATCCTGTTGGCTCTCCTGTCAAGGTATTTTCAGAATCTGACCAGTTCTCACCATCTGCACTGCTACTGTCCTAGTCCAAGCCACCAGTGGCTCTCACCTTGAATAGCCCTGTAACAACTCCTCACTTCCACACTTGCTCCACTGCAGTCTGTTCTCAACACAGCCAGAGTTAACCTTTTTGTAAGAGAGAATGCTATGCACCACTCTGATAAATTATAAAGTTCATCTCACAGGAATGGGGGGCATCAGGACAGTAGCTTTGACATCTTCCAAATGATTTCCAGGCTGACCTAGAAAGCTCACTCTACTATTTCACTCTTTGTATGTAACCTCCAAAGATGATGATGATGATGGGTGTGTATGTTTCTGGTTTTTGCAGAGCAAAAAAGAATTTTTCTTTTAATAAGAGTGTGCAAATAGCTGCACTCCCATAAAACTTCTGAAATTCTATTTCTAGAAAAATTTAATACGGTGAAAGGAAACGGATGCTTCTCTGGAAATACATAAAAATTTTTTAAATTACCAGAGATGAAGCAGATACCCTTAAAATATTGATAATCAAGAAACTGAGGTTATTAAAAAATTTCCTCTGCAGAAGTTTCCACAAACTCACAATACAAGGAATGGGTAATTCCTGTTGTTTAATTTGTACCAGAATGTAGGACAAAAAAAGGAAGCAAAAAAGGAGACATTCTAATTCATTGTTCAAAATTATTATATCCTTGCTGCCCAAACGTGGAGAGAACACTACCAAAAACAAAGCAAAAGCAAACCACTAGAGACCATTCTCACACAGTTATAAAATCCATACTAAAATATTAGTAACTTAAGTCCAGCATTCTATTGAAAGAGTAATGCATTCTTGTATGTACCTGGAGCTTTTAGAGGTGGAAAGGAAAAAGCATACCTTGAAGATGTATTTGATACAATTCAAAATTTTTTAAAAGTAGGTAATGTAGAGAAGGACCCTATTAACTTGATATAAGGTACTTAGAGAACTATCGGAATCATTTTTAATGATGAAACATTGGAGCACAGTAACATCCTTCCGTAATGCTGTAGGTGGGATAAAGTTTCAACTGGGTAAAATGTGGGGTGGTGAGGTTAATGATATAACAAGGGTAAATTCAGAGGGTTGGGAAGTAGTCATCAATTGCATTGCACCAGAATTCATATTATTGTTTGGCTTCTCTATATTCTCATTAGTGTCTGGAACAAGTCAAGAATATCAGCCACCGCTTGAATTCTACAATATTGTTCTCTGGGGCTTAGCAAATGAGATAGAAATGGAAGCGACAGAACGTTACTTACAAGGTATAATAAGATTGTCTGCCTAGAAAATACAACCCAGAAACTGAAAAACTTGAACTGCTGTGAGAGTTCAGTGAGGTGACAGTTCAAAATAAACATGCAAAAATTATTAGTTTACTAAATAATTTACTAATTAGTTTATACCACACACATGTACACACAGACACACAAATCAGAAAATGCCATGGGTATAAACTTACCGGGTATAAATTTAACAAGATTATGCAAACTATACATGAATAAAACTAATTTGTTGAAGGACGAGAGGAGCATATGAGTAATGAGAAAATAGGCAATACTCTTAGATGAGAATACTCAATATTGTACAGATGACTCCTTTTTTTCCACCTATAAATTCAGTGTATTTTTTTATAGTTTATTATTTTTAAAATTAATTTTTATTTTTGGCTGTGTTGGGTCTTCCGTGCTGTGCACAGGCTTTCTCTAGTTGTGGCGAGCGGGGGCTACTCTTGTGGTGTGCGGGCTTCTAATTGTGATGGCTTCTCTTGTCGTGGAGCACGGGCTCTAGGCGCGCGGGCTCAGTAGTTGTGGCATGCAGGCTCTAGAGCACAGGCTCAGTAGTTGTGGTGCATGGGCTTAGTTGCTGCGTGGCATGTGGGATCTTCACAGACCAGGGCTCGAACCCGTGTCCCCTGCATTGGCAGGCGGATTCTTAACCACTGCACCACCAGGGAAGCCCAATTCAGTGCATTCTGAATAAAAATTTCAATAAGGTTTTTTAAAGAACTTGTCCAGTTGATATTAAAGATTTGGAAAAGTAAGATTCACAAGAATCGTAAATAAACCGGAATTCCCTGGCGGTCCATTAGTTAGGACTCTGCATTCTCACTGCCGAGGCCCCGGGTTCAATCCCTTGTTGGGGAACTAAGATCCCACAAGCCACGCAGCACAGGTAAATAAATAAGTGAATGAATAAAAATGTAAGCGTTCTTGACGGGGTTTGGGGGGAATAGTAAATAAACGTTTAAAAGAATATGACGGGAGAGTTGACATGTTTTAGAACATATGATAAAGCCACAATATAAGAAGTGTGGTATTGATGCAGAAGTAGATCAATCATTGGAACAAACTTTACAACCAGATATAAAATTTTAATAATACATGCTATAGGCAGCATTTTATGTCAGTGAGAAAAAGAATAGACTTTTTTAGTCAAAATCGTGAGCCATTTGGGGATAAAAGATCTTTTATTTAAAACCTTATTTAAGATATTTTATTGAGACAAAATTATGAACAAAGAAATCTTAGGGGATTATTTTAATAGTTTGGATGAGGAAGGCAAAACAAACCCAAAAGCCTAAAGGAAAAGTTGGTAGATCTGATGATACATAAAAAGTTCAAAACTTACAGCCATGGAGATTACAGATTTAAAAGATGATAGGTTGAGAGAAAATAATTAAAACTTACATGAAATGTGAAAGATTAATATTCCTAGTACAAATCAGTAAGATAGAATAGAAATGGGACAAAATACATATTGCATCAGTTTAGATGGGCTAAAGATTAGCAGGAAGAGGACTCATGTAGACTCGTGAGCACACTGAGTGCCACTGATTTGATTTGGGCAAAGATGGAAGTTAGTGGCAGTGAAGTCCCACAGGCAGGAGCAGACATGGCATCTCATCTCCATAGAGTTTTCTTTGTGCCTCAGGCTCCACAACAGGGAAGGGCTGTGCTGCTGCCAGTGACTCTTATAAGGTAGGGTCTTGCCAGAGCAGAGAAAATTAGTTCTGTGCTGAGCCATTGACTTTCATACTCAGGGATCATATCACTGTTCAGGAAGAACTTAGACAAATACTCCTCTTAATTCTTGCATTTAAGGGAATGTTTACAAACATTGAGCAGCAGGGTAATCACACTATTCTGGAGGATAAAGCACCATTACTGAACAATATGTCTGACTTCAGCTCTTTGGCAACAGGGAAAATCCAGCTCGCAAATATGTATAGACTGTTTATAAAAGAAATGCAAGTACCCAATACACATTTATGAAGTGTTCAGCCTGTCTAGTAATAAGAAACGTGAACAATGTGATTCACTCATTAAAATTGGCGAAAATTAAAAGGACTTATAGCAGCCAGTGTTGGTGAGGATATATTGTTGGTGAGAAGTATAAACTGGTACATTCTCTAAAGAGGACAATTTGATTACATCTATCGAGATTTAAAATATCTCACCCTTTGACCCAGAATTCCGCATCTGGGAATGTATCATAACGAAATATTTGCTCATGTTCACAAAGACCTATGTAGAAGGATGTTTATTCCAGCATTGTTTAGTATGGCAGCAATTGTAGGACACTGAAATGTTAGTTAAAAGGGGATCATGAAGTAGCTTTTGTGGTACATTTATTCTGTTACGAAATAAAACTCTAAGCCACCTTTGATTCAGCCCTGGTTAAAATGAAAGGTGAAAATATTGGCCCCAAAGGTATTTTATGAAAATCCTGAGAGGGAATAATCTCTTTGACTTAAAGTGCTTTGAGAATTCATAATACAGTATTGGTTGTTGCCCACCTTAGCAAAAAGAATCGAGAGGAGTGTCAAAGGAACACACTCCTTGTCGGTGTTAGCACTGAATCTGTTAGAATCACAAGTTTATTTTCTCAAACAAGTTTTTTTGGGGAAAGCCAAGACCAGCAAGTGAATTCATGCCACTTACATAATAGTGAAATTATACATTAAAGTTTATCACTATCAGGCTGGTATATCCGTTGTAATCTATATTCCTACAATAAATACATTCTATAAAATATAATTTGCTATTACAAGCATACAGTGACTAATATATTTCCTACAACAAACATATAAAAAGACTAAGCAGAAATCATAGTTTTAAGTAGTATACTCCAAAAGAGTTAAAAATCAGCCCTTTATAAATGATAGGTATGTCAAGAATATCGCAGTAGGAGCTTCAATTAACCAGGAATGCATTTAATGATGGCAAGATGCAGATTATAGCTCAAACTTAAAGAAAATCTTTATCCCTTTCAAATTCTCATAAGTCTTAGGGACTTTATGGTTTGTAAATCATCTTCAAACTTCTCCAAAGGGTTGTATAAAATACAACAAAACCCGGGCCTCCCTGGTGGCGCAGTGGTTGAGAGTCCGCCTGCCGATGCAGGGGACACGGGTTCGTGCCCCGGTCCGGGAAGATCCCACATGCCAAGAAGCCGCTGGGCCTGTGAGCCATGGCCGCTGAGCCTGCGCTCCGCAACGGGAGAAGCCACAACAGTGAGAGACCCGCATAACACAAATAATAATAATAATACTACAACAAAATCCATTAGTCCAGTGGTTTTTATTCTCAAAAGCACTATCCCAACAATCTTTTGTCTCAAAAGTTTCTCATCAACTACTATTATGCCTCATGGACTATTTTTTCAAAAATTGTATTGGCCTTTTCAAAGGACCAGTTTTTGGCTTTGTTGAGTCTCTTGTGCGTTTTTCTTTTTTTTTTTTTTGTGGTACGCAGGCCTCTCACTGTTGTGGCCTCTCCTGTCGCGGAGCACAGGCTCCGGACGTACAGGCTCAGCGGCCATGGCTCACGGGCCCAGCCGCTCCGCGGCATGTGGGATCCTCCCGGACCACGGCACGAACCCGTGTCACCTGCATCGACAGGTGGACTCTCAACCACTGCGCCACCAGGGAAGCCCTCCTGTGCTTTTTATTTCATTGATTTCTTACCTTTATTATTTCCTTTCTTCTACTTTCTTTGGATTTATTTCACTATTTAATTTTCTTTTAGCTTTTCTTCTTTCTAATATAAACACTGAAGGCCAAGCATTTTCCACTTGGGACTTTCATAGCAGAATCAAACAAATCTTTATTTATTTAGGTATAATCTACATTTAATAAAATGCACAAATCTCAAGTGCTCAGTTTGATGAATTTTGATTATTTTATACACCCATGTATCCATCAGCCCAAACAAAATATAAACCATTTCCATCACCTCAGAAAATTCTCTCATGCTCCTACAATACATAGTCTTTTGGCATCTGAATTCTAATTAGGATGTTTTTGAGATTCAGTAGTTTGTTTCTTTTTACTGCTGGATAGTATTACACTGTAAAGATAAAACCATGTTTTGTTTATCCATTCACCAGTTGATGTACATTTGGATTATTTCCACTTTTTGGCTGTTAAGAATAAACCTGCTATGAACATTAGCATTCAAGTCTGTGTAGATATATGTTTTCATTTCTCTATTTATTTGTTTGTTTTTATTTTTGGCTGTGTTGGGTCTTCATTGCTGTGTGCGGGTTTTCTCTAGTTGCAGTGAGTGGGGGCTACTCTTTGTTGCAGTGCGTGGACTTCTCATTGTCACGGCTTGTTGCAGAGCACAGGCTCTAGGCGCACGGGCTTCAGTAGTTGTGGCACATCGGCTCAGTAGTTGTGGCTCGTGGGCTCTAGAGCATAGGCTCAGTGGTTGTGGCACATGGGCTTAGTTGCTCCGCAGCATGTGGGATCTTCCCGGGCCAGGGCTCGAACCCGTGTCCCCTGCATTGGCAGGCGGATCCTTAACCACTGCGCCACCAGGGAAGCCCTGTTTTCATTTCTCTTGAGTAGATTCCGAGGAATAGAGTGTTAGGTTGTATGGTAAGTCTGTGTTCCACTTTTTAAGAAACTCCTAAACTGTTTTCCAAAGTGGCTGTACCATTTTATATTCCCCTCAACAATGTATGGGGGCTTCTGGTTTCTCCACATCTTTTCCAACAGTTGGTATTATCTGTTTTTTATTATAGCAATTTTAGTGGATATGCAGTGGTATCTCAATGTTTTAATTTGCATTTTCCTAATGACAATGTTGAGCATCTTTTCATGTGCTTACTAGCCATTCATATTTCTTTGGTGAAATGTGTATTCAAATCTTTTGCCTACTTTTTGATTGGATTGTTTTATTACGGAGCTGTAAGAGTTCTTTGTATATTCTCCATACAAATCTGGTATCACATATATGATTTGCAGATATTTTCTCTGTTTCTGTGGCTTGTCTTTTGATTTTATCATTGGTATCTTTTGAAGTGAAGTTTTTGATTTTGATGAAGTCCAATTTATTTCTTTTTTCTTTTATGGATTATGCTTTTGGCATCATATCTAAGAACTCTTTGCCTACCCCAAGCTCACAAAGATTTTTTTTCTCCTATGTTTTCTTCTAGAAGTTTTACAGTTTTAGCTCTTACGTTTAAATCTGATCTGTTTTGAGTTAATATTTTTATGGTATGAGGTAAAGATTTAAGTTCATTTTTTTCTATATGGGTATCCAGTTGTCCCAAGCCCTTTGTTGAAAAGACTATCCTTTCTCCAGTGGATTGTCTTGGTACCTTTACTGAAAAGCAGTTGACATAGGTGTAAAGGTTGATTTCTTGAATTCTTTTCTATTGATCTGTATGACACACTGTCTTGATTACTGTGACTTTACAGTTAAGTTTTTATATTGGGTAAGAGAAATCCTCCAACTTTGTTCTTTTTTTCAAAATGGATTTGACTATTCTAAGTTCTTTGAATTTCCATATAAATTAGCTTGTCAATTTCTCCCAAAAAGCCTGCTGGAATTTTGATAGGGGTCACATTAAATTTGTAGATCTCGTTTGGAGGGAATTACTATCCTGATAATATTGATTCTTCCATTTCATTAATATTGAATTCTCTCCATTTAAATTTTCTTTAATTTCTCTCAGTAATGTTTTGTTAGTTTTCACTGTACAAGTCATGCACTTCTTTTGTTAAATTTATATTTAGTTATTTTTGATGCTTGTGAATAGAATTATTTTCTTAATTTCAATTTTGGATTGTTTGTTGCTCATATGTAAAAATTTTTTTTTTCTTTTGCAGTTGATATGATCTTTTTTTTTTTTTTTTTTGGCTGCGCCATGCAGCATGTGGGAGGTTTCCCTGACCAGGGATCGAATCCAGGCCTCCGCAGTGAAAGCACCAAATCCTAACACTAGGCCACCAGGAAACTCCTGATTTTACTTTTTTTTTCAGTTTTATTGAGATATAATTGACATGTTTAAGGTGTACAGCATAATAATTTGACTTACATACATCTTGAAGTGATTACCACAATAAATTCATTGAATATCCATCATCTCCTATAGATACAAAATTAAAGAAATAGAAAAAAATATTTTTCCTTGTAATGAGAACTCTTAGGATTTGCTCTCTTAACAACTTTCATATATAATGTACAGTAATGTTAATTATATTTATCATGCTTTACATTACATCCCTAGTACTTATTCATCTTATAACTGGAAGTTTCTGCCTTTTGACTGCTTTCATCCAATTCCCCCTCCCCGCAACACCCACCTCTTGTAGCCACGAATCTGATTTCTTTTTTTTTTAAGAGTTTGTTTCTGAAGTATAATTGACCTATAGTGCTATGTTAGTTCTGGTTACACAACATAATTTGATTTGATGTTTCTATGCATTTCAAAATGATCACCACAATAAGTCTAGTTAGGCTACATCACTGTATGGAGATGTTACATGGTTATTGACTGTATTCCCCTCATTGTACATTCCATACCTGCGAGTCATTTTTTTTGCAACTGGAAGTTTGTACCTCTTAATCTCCATCACCTATTTGTCTCCTCCACCTACCCCTCTCCCCTCTGGCAACCACATATTTGTGCTCTGTATCTATAACTCTGTTTCTGTTTTATTATGTTTGTTTGTTTTGTTTTTTAGATTCCACATGTAAGGCATACAGTATTTGTCTTTCTCTGTCTGACTTATTTTACTTCATGTAATACCCTCTAGGTTCACCCATGTTTTCTCAAATGGCAAGATTTCATTCTTTTTTATGGCTGAGTAATATTCCATTTTAAAAATATACCACATTGTCTTTATCCATTATCTATTGATGGGCACTTAGGTCATTTCCGTATCTTGGCTATTGTAAATAATGCTGCAACGAACATAGGGATGCATGTTATCTTTTCTAATTAGTGTTTTCATTTTCCTCAGATAAATACTCAGGAGAAGAATTGCTGGATTGTCTGGTAGTTCATTTTTAGTTTTTTGAGGAATCTCCATACTGTTTTCCATAGTGGCTGTGCCAATTTACATTTGCACCAACAGTGCACAAAGGTTCCCTTTTCTCCACATCCTTGCCACCTCTTGTTATTTGTTGTCTTTTTGATAATAGCCATTCTGACAGTTGTGAGGTGATATCTCATTGTGGGTTTTTGTTTTTTTTTTTTTTTTTTGCAGTACACGGGCCTCTCACTGCTGTGGCCTCTCCCGCTGCGGAGCACAGGCTCCGGATGCGCAGGCTCAGCGGCCATGGCTCACGGGCCCAGCCGCTCCGCGGCATGTGGGATCTTCCCAGACTGGGGAACAAACCCGTGTCCCCTGCATCGGCAGGCAGACTTTCAACCACTGCGCCACCAGGGAAGCCCCCTCATTGTGGTTTTGATTTGTATTTCCCTGATGTTGCGTGATGTTGAGCATCTTTTCACGTGCCTGTTGGACATCGATGTGTCTTCTTTGGAAAAATGTCTATTCAGCTCCTCGGCCCATTTTTTTAATTGGGTTATTTGATTTTTGATTTTCATATTTTGACCTTATATCCTGTGACCTTGATAAACTCGTTTATCGTTTCTAATCTTTTTTGGGGAATTCCTTGGGATTTTCTACTAATAGGATCATATGATTTGCAAATAAAGACAGTTTTACATCTTCCTTTCCAGTTTGGTTACCTTTAACTTTTTTTCTTCTTCTTTATTATACTGGATAGAATGACCAGATCAATGTTGAATAGAAGTGGCAATAGCAGACATCTTTGTTTTGTTCCTGATCTTAAGAGAGAAAGCATTCAGTCTATCACCATTAAGTATGATGTTAGCTGTGGGTTTTTTAGGTTGAGGAAGCTCCTTTTGATTTCTTGTTTGTTGATAGTTTTTATCATGGATTGGTGATGGATTTTGTGAAATACTTTTTTCTGCATCTATTGAGATGAATATGTGTTGTCATTTATTCTTTTTAAACACAGTGTATTACATTAATTAATTTTTGGATGTTACATCAACCTTGTATTCCCAGGATAAATCCCATTTGGTCATAGTGTGTGATCCTTTTTATGTTGCTTAATTCACTTGGTTCATATTTTGTTAAGGATTCTTGGCATTTATGTTGTGAGGGATATTGATTTTTTTTTTTTTGGCTGCATCAAGGGGCTTGCAGGGTCTTAGTTCCCCGACCAGGGATTGAACCTGCCCCTCAGCAGTGAAAGTGCGGAGTCCTAACCACTGGACCACCAGGGAATTCCTGGGGTACTGATTTTTAGTTTTCTTTTCTTGTGATGGCTTTGTTTGGTCCATACCAGGCAATGATAATGTTAGGCTCATAGAGTTAATTGGTCAGTGTTCTAACCTCCTCTGTTTCCTGAAAGAGTTTGTGAAGGATTGGTAATATTTCTTCTTTAAATATTAGATAGAATATTGATTTGATATCTTTTTTCTCATATAGGCATTTGAAACTATAAATTTCCCTGTAAGCACTGTTTTCTCTGTATACCATCCTTTTTTTAATTATAAATTTATTTATTTTATTTTTGGCTGCGTTGGGTCTTCGTTGCTGCACGCAGGCTTTTCCCTAGTTGTGGTGCGCGAGCTTCTCATTGTGGCGGCGGCTTCTCTTGTTGCAGAGCATGGGCTCTAGGTGCGTGGTCTTCAGTAGTTGTGGCACGCAGGCTCAGTAGTTGTGGCTCGCAGGCTCTAGAGCGCAGGCTCAGTAATTGTGGCACACGGGCTTAGTTGCTCCGCGGCATGTGGAATCTTCCTGGCCCAGGGCTCGAACCCGTGTCCCTTGCATTGGTAGGTGGATTCTTAACCACTGCGCCACCAGGGAAGCCCCATAGCATCCTGTTTTTAAGGTTAAACTTTTTACTATGAGATAATTGTGAATTCACATGCTTTTCTAAGAAATCATACAGAGAGATAACCATATACTCTTTATGCAGTGTCCCCTGGTGGTAATATCTTACAAAACTATAATACCATTTCGCAACCAAGATATTGACATTGACATAGACAAGATACTGGGCTTTGCCATCACCAAAGGTCTCTTATGTTGCCCTCTTGCAGCCATACCTGCTTTCCTCCTGCTCTCCCTCCCCCTCAGTCCTTAAGCCCTGGTGACCACTAATATGTTCTCCGTTTTCATAATTTTGTCATTTCAAGTATGTTTATATAAATAGAATCATACCTTTGGGTATGGGCTTCTTTTTTTTTTTTTAACTCTGCATAGTTCTCTGGAGATTCATCTAAGTTGTTGTGTGTATCAGTAGTTCAGTAGGTCAGGCTTCTGGGAAGATGGCGGAAAAGTAAGACATGGAGATCACTTTCCTCCCCACAGATACACCAGAAATACATCTACACATAGAGCAACTCCTACAGAACACCTACTGAACGCTGGCAGAAGACCTCAGACCTCCCAAAAGGCAAGAAACCCCCCACGTACCTTGGTATGGAAAAAGAAAAAAGAATAAACAGAGACAAAAGGATAGGGACGGGACCTGCACCAGTGGGAGGGAGCTGTGAAGGAGGAAAGGTTTCCACATGCTAGAAGCCCCTTCGCGGGCGGACACTGCGGGTGGCGGAGGGGGAGAGCTTCGGTGCCACGAAGGAGAGCACAGGTGCGGAGGGCAAAGCGGCGAGATTCCCTCACAGAGGATCAGTGCGGACTGGCACTCACCAGCCCGAGAGGCTTGTCTGCTCCCCCGCCGTGGTGGGCGGGGCTGGGGGCTGAGGCTCGGGCTTCAGTCTGAGCGCAGGGAGAGGACTGGGGTTGGTGGAATGAACACAGCCTGAAGGGGCTAATGCGCCACGGCTAGCCGGGAGGGAGTCCGGGGAGAAGTCTGGACCTGCTGAAGAGACAAGAGACTTTTTCTTCCCTCTTTGTTTCCTGGTGCGCGAGGAGAGGGGATTAAGAGCGCTGCTTAAAGGAGCTCCAGGGACGGGTGTGAGCCGCGGCTAAAAGCACGGACCCCAGAGACGGGCATGAGACGCTAAGGCTGCTGTTGCTGCCACCAGGAAGCCTGTGTGCGAGCACAGGTCACTATCCACACCTCCCTTCCAGGGAGGCTGTGCAGCCCGCCACTGCCAGGGTCCCGTGATCCAGGGACAGTTCCCCCGGGAGAACGCACAGCATGCCTCAGGCTGGTGCCACGTCACACCGGCCTCTGCCGCCACAGGTTCGCCCCGCACTCTGTGCCCCTCCATCCGCCCGGCCTGAGTGAGCCAGAGCCCCCGAATCAGCGGCTCCTTTAACCCCGTCCTGTCTGAGCAAAGAACAGGCGCCCTCCCGCGACCTACACACAGAGGCGGGGCCAAATCCAAAGCTGAGCCACTGGGAGCTGTAAGAACAAAGAAGAGAAAGGGAAATCTCTCCCAGCAGCCTCAGAAGCAGCGGACTAAAGCTCCACGATCAACTTTACATACCCTGCATCTGTGGAATACATGAATAGACAACAAATCATCCCAAATTAAGGAGGTGGACTTTGAGAGCAAGATTTATGATTTTTTCCCCTTTTCCTCTTTTTCTGAGCGTGTATGTGTATGCTTCTGTGTGAGATTTTGTCTGTATAGCTTTGCTTCCACCATTTGTCCTAGGGTTCTATCCGTCCGTTTCTTTTTTCTCTTAATAATTATTTTTTTATTTTAATAACTTTATTATATTTTATCTTACTTTATTTTACTTTATCTTCTTTCTGTTTTTCCTTCCTTCCCTCCTTCCTTACTTCCTCCCTCCCTCCCTTCTTTCTTTCTTTCTTTCTTTCTACTTTTTCTCCCTTTTATTCTGAGCCGTGTGCATGAAAGGCTCTTGGTGCTGCAGCCAGGAGTCAGTGCTGTGCCTCTGAGGTGGGAGAGCCAACTTCAGGACACTGGTCCGCAAGAGACCTCCCAGCTCCACGTAATATCAAATGGAAAAAATCTCCCAGAGATCTCCATCTCAACACTAGCACCCAGCTTCACTCAACGACCAGCAAGCTACAGTGCTGGTCATCCTATGCCAAACAACTAGCAAGACAGGAACACAACCCCATCCATTAGCAGAGAGGCTGTCTAAAATCATAATAAGGCTACAGACACCCCAAAACACACCACCAGACGTGGACCTGCCCACTAGAGAGACAAGATCCAGCCTCATCCACCACAACACAGGCACTAGTCCCCTCCACCAGGAAGCCTACACAACCCACTGAACCAACTTTAGCCACTGGGGGCAGACACCGAAAACAACAGGAACTACGAACCTGCAGACTGCAAAAAGGAGACCCCAAACACAGTAAGATAAGCAAAATGAGAAGACAGAAAAACACACAGCAGATGAAGGAGCAAGATAAAAACCCACCAGACCTAACAAATGAAGAGGAAATAGGCAGTCTACCTATGGCTGCACCATTATGCCTTCCAATCAGCAATGAATCAAAGTTCCTGTTGATCCAAAATCTTGGAAATAGAATAGACAAAATGCAAGAAACATTTAACAAGGAGCTAGAAGAACTAAAGACGAAAGAAACAACGATGAACAACACAATAAATGAAATGAAAAATACTCTAGATGGGATCAATAGCAGAATAACTGAGGCAGAAGAACGGATAAGTGCCCTGGAAGATAAAATAGTGGAAATAACTACTGCAGAGCAGAATAAAAAAAAAAAGAATGAAAAGAACTGAGGACAGTCTCAGAGACCTCTGGGACAACATTAAATGCACCAACATTCGAATTATAGGGATACCAGAAGAAGAAGAGAAAAAGAAAGGGACTGAGAAAATATTTGAAGAGATTATAGTTGAAAACTTCCCTAATATGGGAAAGGAAATAGTTAATCAAGTCCAGGAAGCACAGAGAGTCCCATACAGGATAAATCCAAGGAGAAATATGCCAAGACATATTAATCAAACTGTCAAAAATGAAATACAAATAAAACATTAAAAGCAGCAACTGAAAAACAACAAATAACACACAAGGGAATCCCCATAAGGTTAACAGCTGATCTCTCAGCAGAAACTCTGCAAGCCGGAAGGGACTTGCAGGACATATTTAAAGTGATGAAGGAGAAAAACCTGCAACCAAGATTACTCTACCCAGCAAGGATCTCATTCAGATTTGATGGAGAAATTAAAACCTTCACAGACAAGCAAAAGCTGAGAGAGTTCAGCACCACCAAACCAGCTGTACAACAACTGCTAAAGGAACTTCTCTAGGCAAGAAACACAAGAGAAGGAAAAGACCTACAATAACGAACCCAAAACAATTAAGAAAATGGGAATAGGAACATACATATCGATAATTACCTTAAATGTAAATGGACTAAATGCTCCCGCCAAAAGACACAGATTGGCTGAATGGATACAAAAACAAGACCCATATATATGCTGTCTACAAGAGACCCACTTCAGACCTAGAGACACATACAGACTGAAAGTAAGGGGATGGAAAAAGATATTTCATGCAAATGGAAGCCAAAAGAAAGCTGGAGTAGCAATTCTCATATCAGACAAAATAGACCTTAAAATAAAGACTATTAGAAGAGACCAAGAAGGACACTACATAATGATCAAGGATCGATCCGAGAAGAAGATATAACAATTGTAAATATTTATGCACCCAACATAGGAGCACCTCAATACATAAGGCAAATACTAACAGCCGTAAAAGGGGAAATCGACAGTAACACATTCATAGTAGGGGACTTTAACACCCCCACTTTCACCAATGGACAGATCATCCAAAATGAAAATAAATAAGGAAACACAAGCTTTAAATGATACATTAAAAAAGATGCACTTAATTGATATTTATAGGACATTCCATCCAAAAACAACAGAATACACATTTTTCTCTAGTGCTCATGGAACATTCTCCAGGATAGATCATATCTTGGGTCACAAATCAAGCCTTGGTAAATTTAAGAAAATTGAAATCGTATCAAGTATCTTTTCTGACCACAACGCCATGAGACTAGATATCAATTACAGGAAAAGATCTGTAAAAAATATAAACACATGGAGGCTAAACGATACACTACTTAATAACGAAGTGATCACTGATGAAATAAAAAAATACCTAGAAACAAATGACAATGGAGACATGACAACCCAAAATCTATGAGATGCAGCAAAAGCAGTTCTAAGAGGGAATTTTATAGCAATACAATCCTACCTTAAGAAACAGGAAACATCTCGAATGAACAACCTAACCTTGCACCTAAAGCAATTAGAGAAAGAAGAACAAAAAACCCCAAAGTTAGCAGAATGAAAGAAATCATAAAAATCAGATCAGAAATAAATGAAAAAGAAATGAAGGAAATGATAGCAAAGATCAATAAAACTAAAAGCTGGTTCTTTGAGAAGATAAACAAAATTGATAAACCATTAGCCAAACTCATCAAGAAAATAAGGGAGAAGACTCAAATCAATAGAATTAGAAATGAAAAAGGAGAAGTAACAACTGACACTGCAGAAATACAAAAGATCATGAAAGATTACTACAAGCAACTCTATGCCAATAAAATGGACAACCTGGAAGAAATGCACAAATTCTTAGAAATGCACAACCTGCCAAGACTGAATCAGGAAGAAATAGAAAATATGAACAGACCAATCACAAGCACTGAAATTGAGACTGTGATTAAAAATCTTCCAACAAACAAAAGCCCAGGACCAGATGGCTTCACAGGCGAATTCTATCAAACATTTAGAGAAGAGCTAACACCTATCCTTCTCAAACTCTTCCAAAATATAGCAGAGGGAGGAACACTCCCAAACTCATTCTACGAGGCCACCATCACTCTGATACCAAAACCAGACAAGGATGTCACAAAGAAAGAAAACTACAGGCCAATGTCACTGATGAATATAGATGCAAAAATCCTCAACAAAATACTAGCAAACAGAATCCAACAGTGCATTAAATGGATCATACACCATGATCAAGTGGGGCTTATTCCAGGAATGCAAGGATTCTTCAATATATGCAAAGCAATCAACGTGATACACCATATTAACAAATTGAAGGAGAAAAACCATATGATCATCTCAATAGAGGCAGAGAAAGCTTTTGACAAAATTCAACACCCATTTATGATAAAAACTCTGCAGAAAGTAGGCATAGAGGGAACTTTTCTCAACATAATAAAAGCCATATATGACAAGCCCACAGCCAACATCATCCTCAATGGTGAAAAACTGAAAGCATTTCCACTAAGATCAGGAACAAGACAAGGTTGCACACTCTCACCACTCTTATTCAACATAGTTTTGGAAGTTTTAGCCACAGCAATCAGAGAAGAAAAGGAAATAAAAGGAATCCAAGTCGGAAAAGAAGAAGTAAAGCTGTCACTGTTTGCAGATGACATGATACTATACATAGAGGATCCTAAAGATGCTACCACAAAACTCCTAGAGCTAATCAATGAATTTGGTAAAGTAGCAGGTTACGAAATTAATGCACAGAAATCTCTGGCATTCCTATACACTAATGATGAAAAATCTGAAAGTGAAATCAGGAAAACACTCCCATTTGCGATTGCAACAAAAAGAATAAAATATCTAGGAATAAACCTACCCAAGGAGACAAAAGATCTGTATGCAGAAAATTATAAGACACTGATGAAAGAAATTAAAGATGATACAAATAGATGGAGAGATATACCATGTTCTTGGATTGGAAGAATCAACATTGTGAAAATGACTCTACTACCCAAAGCAATCTACAGATTCAATGCAATCCCTATCAAACTACCAATGGCATTTTTCACAGAACAAAAATTTCACAATTTGTATGGAAACACAAAAGACCCCGAATAGCCAAAGCAATCTTGAGAACGAAAAACGGAGCTGGAGGAATCAGGCTCCCTGACTTCAGGCTATACTACAAAGCTACAGTAATCAAGACAGTATGGTACTGGCACAAAAACAGAAAGATCAATAGAACAGGATAGAAAGCCCAGAGATAAACGCATGCACATATGGTCACCTTATCTTTGATAAAGGAGGCAGGAATGTACAATGGAGAAAGGACAGCCTCTTCAATAAGTGGTGCTGGAAAAACTGGACAGGTATATGTAAAAGTATGAGATTAGATCTCTCCCTAACACCATACACAAAAATAAGCTCAAAATGGATTAAAGACCTAAATGTAAGGCCAGAAACTATCAAACTCTTAGAGGAAAACATAGACAGGACACTCTATGACATAAATCACAGCAAGATCCTTTTTGACCCACCTCCTAGAGAATTGGAAATAAAAACAAAAATAAACAAATGGGACCTAATGAAACTTCAAAGCTGTTGCACAGCAAAGGACACCATAAACAAGACCAAAAGACAACCCTCAGAATGGGAGAAAATATTTGTAAATGAAGCAACTGACAAAGGATTAATCTCCAAAATTTACAAGCAGCTCATGCAGCTTAATAACAAAAGAACAAACAGCCCAATCCAAAAATGGGCAGAAGACCTAAATAGACATTTCTCCAAAGAAGATATACAGACTGCCAACAAACACATGAAAGAATGCTCAACATCACTATCATTAGAGAAATGCAAATCAAAACTACAATGAGATATCATCTCACACCAATCAGAATGGCCAACTTCAAAAAATCTAGAAACAATAAATGCTGGAGAGGGTGTGGAGAAAAGGGAACCGTCTTGCACTGTTTGTGGGAATGCAAATTGATACAGCCACTGTGGAGAACAGTATGGAGGTTCCTTAAAAAACTACAAATAGAACTACCATATGACCCAGTAATCCCACTACTGGGCATATACCCTGAGAAAACCATAATTCAAAAAGAGTCATGTACCAAAATGTTCATTGCAGCTCTATTTACAATAGCCAGGAGATGGAAGCAACCTAAGTGTCCATCATTGGATGAATGGATAAAGAAGATGTGGCAAATATATACAATGGAATATTACTCAGCCATAAAAGGAAACGAAATTGAGCTATTTGTAATGAGGTGGATAGACCTAGATTCTGTCATACAGAGTGAAGTAAGTCAGAAAGAGAGAGACAAATACCGTATGCTAACACATACATATGGAATTTAAGGAAAAAAATGTCATGAAGAACCTAGGGGTAAAACAGGAATAAAGACACAGACCTACTAGAGAATGGACTTGAGGATATGGGGAGGGGGAAGGGTAAGCTGTGATAAAGGGAGAGAGAGGCTTGGACATATATACACTACCAAACGTAAGGTAGATAGCTAGTGGGAAGCAGCCGCATAGCACAGGGAGGTCAGCTGGGTGCTTTGTGACTGCCTGGAGGGGTGGGATAGGGAGGGTGGGAGGGAGGGAGACGCAAGAGGGAAGAGATATGGGAACATATGTATATATATATATATATATATATATATATATATATAACTGATTCATTGTGTTGTAAAGCAGAAACTAACACACCATTGTAAAGCAATTATAAAAAAATAGTTTAGTAGTTCATTTCTTTTTATTACTGAATAATTCGTGGTATGGATATATCATAGTTTAACCATTCACCCATTGAAGGACATTGGTTTTTTCCAGTTATTGCCTATTCCAGTTAAAGCTGGTATAAACGTTCATGTACTGGTCTTTGTGTGAACTTAAATTTTTAGTTCTCCAGAATAAATGCTTAGGAGTGCAATTGCTGAGTTATGTGGTAGTTGCATGTTTAGTTTTTCAAGAAACTGCCAAACTGTTTTCTGGAATGGTTGTACTATTATACTTTCCCACCAGGAAGGTAGCCAGTCTTTCTATATCCTCACCAGCATTTGATGTTGTCACTTTTTTTTTTTTTTTTTTTTTTTTTACGGTATGCGGGCCTCTCGCTGTTGTGGCCTCTCCCGTCGCGGAGCACAGGCTCCGGACGCGCAGGCTCAGCGGCCATGGCTCACGGGCCCAGCCACTCCGCGGCATGTGGGATCTTCCCGGACCGGGGCACGAACCCGTGTCCCCTGCATCAGCAGGTGGACTCTCAACCGCTGCGCCACCAGGGAAACCCCTGTCACTGTTTTTTATTTTAGCCATTCTGGTAAGTGTGTAGTGATATCTCACTGTTGTCTTAATTTGCATCTCTTACGGTAATGATATTGAACATCTTTTTATGGCCTTATCTG
The DNA here is from genome assembly GCF_949774975.1 of Lagenorhynchus albirostris. Lineage (NCBI taxonomy): Eukaryota > Metazoa > Chordata > Mammalia > Artiodactyla > Delphinidae > Lagenorhynchus > Lagenorhynchus albirostris. The sequence continues at coordinate 111,962,867 of NC_083116.1, read as the reverse complement.
CCATCTGTATATCCTCTTTGGTGAAATGTCTGTTCATGTTTTTTCCTCATTTTGTAATTGGATTATTTACTTTTCTACAGTTGAGTTTGAAATACTATCCTTTGTCAGATGTGTGCTTTGCAAATATTTTCTCCCAGTCTGTAGCTTGACTTTTCATCTTCTAGTTAAAGTTGTTCACAAAGGAAAATTTTACATTTTAATGAAATTCAGCTAATCCATTTTTCCTTATATGGTGCTTTTGGTGTTAAGTGTATGAACACTTTGTCTCAGGTCCTGAAGATTTTCTTCTATTTTTTTTCCTGAAAGTTTTATAGTTTTATGTTTTACATTTAAGTCCATGATCCATTTTGAGTTAATTTTTGTGTAAGGTATAAGGTTTAGGTTGAGGTTCATATTTTTGCCTATCAGTGTTCAGTTGATCGAGCACCATTTGATGAAAAGGTTCTCCTACCTCCACTGAATTACTTTTTGCACCTTTGTCAGAAATCATTTGAGCATATTTGTGTGGGTCTGTTTCTGGGTTCTCTATTTTGTCCATTGATCTATGTCTATCTGCAAATATCACACAATCTGGATTGCTGTAGCTATTTAATAAGACTGATTCATTCCACTGTATTCCTCTTTTCCAAAATTAATTTAGCTATTGTAGTTCCTTTTTCTTTCCGTATGAATTTTAGAATAAACTTATCTACATCTATAAAAAATATTGCTAGGATTTTGATGGGAATTATGTTAATCCTGTATCTGAATTTGGGGAGAATGGGCATCTTTTCTTTGTTAAGTCTTCCAATCCATGAACACAGAATGTCTCTCCATTTATTTGTCTTTTATTTCTTTCATCAGTGCTGTGTAGTTTCCGGCATACAAGTCCTATATATGTTTTGTTAGGTTTACACCTAAGCATTTCATTTTTTTGGACTGATTGTAAATGGTATTGTCTTTTAAGTTTTGGTATCCATGAGTTCATTGTTAATATGTAGAAATACAGTTGATTTTATACGTTTATTTTTTCTCTTACATCCTTGCTGGACTCACTTATAAGTTCTAGGAGTTCTTTTATAGATTGTTTTTACATAGACATGCATGTCATCTGCAAATAGGGACAGTTTTATTTTTCTGTGTACAAACAAGTTGCCTTTTTTTTTTTTTTGTCTTGTTGCACTGACTAGGACTTCTAGTACTATGTTGAGTAAGGTGATGAGAGCAGACGTCCTTGCCTTGTTCCTGTTCTTAGGGGGAAAGCAGTCAGTCTTTCACCAATAAGTATAATGTTAGCTATAAGTTTTTTTGTAGATTTTCTTTATCGAGTTGAAGAAGTTACCTCCTATCCCTAGTTTTCTGAGATTTTTTTAATGAGGAATGGGTGTTGACTTTTTTCAAATGCTTTTTCTGCATCAATTGATATGGTTATGTGATTTTTCATCTTTAGCTTGTTGATGTGATTTTTGAATATTAAACTAGATTTGCATCCAGAGAATAAACCTCTTGGTCATGGTGTATGATTCTTTTTTAAAAAATTATTATGGTAAAATATTCAATACACATAGCATACAATTTACCATTTTAGCCATTTAAAAGTGTACAATTAGTTGGGTTTTTTAATGTTTTTTCTTATGCATTTTTAAAAAAATGTATTTATTTTATTTATTTATTTTTGGCTGCATTGGGTCTTCGTTGCTGCACGTGGGCATTCTCTAGTTTCGGCGAGCGGGAGCTACTTTTCGTTGCGGTGCCCGCAGCCTTCTCATTGCGGTGGTTTCTCTTGTTGCAGAGCATGGGCTCTAGGCTCGCGGGCTTCAGTAGTTGTGGCTCGCGGGCTCTAGAGCACAGGCTCAGTAGTTGTGGTGCACGGGCTTAGCTGCTCCGCGGCATGTGGGATCTTCCCGGACCAGGGCTCGAACCTGTGTCCCCTGCACTGGCAGGCCGATTCTTAGCCACTGTGCCACCAGGGAAGCCCGATTAGTTGTTGCTAAGTACATTCCCAGTGTTGTGCAGCCATCACCACTGTCTAATTCCAGAACGTTTTCATCACTCAAAAGGAAACCTCATACTCATTAAACAATCTCTTCCCATTCCCATTTCCCCCAGCCCCTGGCAACCACTAATCTGCTTTTTGTTTCTATGGATTTGCCAGCTCTGCATATTTCATATAAATGGAATTATACAGTATGTGGCCTTTCGTGTCTGGTTTCTTTCACTTAGCATAATGTTTTCAAGGTTCATCCATGTCATAGCATGTCAGTACTTCATTCCTTTCTATGACTGAATAATATGCCATATTTTGTTTATCCATTCATCTGTTGATGGACATTTGGGTTGTTTCCATCTTTTGGCTATTGTGAATAGTGGTACTGTGAACTTTCACGTACAAGTTTTTGTTTGGACACCTGTTTTCAGTGCTTTTGGGTATATACCTAGATGTGGAATTACTGGGTCATATGGTAATTCAACGTTTTAACTTTTTGAGGGACTGCCAAACTCTTTTCCAAAGTGGCTACACCATTTTACATTCCCACCAGGAATCTATGAGGGAGGGTCCAAGTTTCTTCACATCCTCATCAATACCTGTTATTTTATGTTTTGCTATTGTTGTTGTTATGGCCACCCTAGTAGGTGTGAAGTGGTGTCTCATTGTGGTTTTGATTTGCATTTCCTAATCATTAATGATGTTGAGCATTTTGTCATATGCTTGTTAGCCATGTGTATATCTTTTTTAAATTACTTTATTTATTTTAATTTTGGCAGCGTTGGGTCTTCGTTGCTGCGCGCAGGCTTTCTCTAGTTGTGGCGAGCGGTGGCTACTCTTCGTTGTGGTGCACAGGCTTCTCATTGCGGTGGCTTCTCTTGTTGCAGAGCACAGGCTCTAGGCGTGGGGGCTTCAGTAGTTGTGACACGTGGGGTCAGTAGCTGTGGCTCACGGGCTTAAGAGCGCAGGCTCAGTAGTTGTGATGCACGGGCTTAGTTGCTCTGCGGCATGTGGGATCTTCCTGGACCAGGGCTCGAACCCACGTCTCCTGCATTGGCAGGCAGATTCCTAACCACTGCACCACCAGGGAAGTCCCCATGTGTATATCTTCTTTGGAGAAATGTCTATTCAAGTCCTTTGTTCATTTTTTAAGTGGGTCTTTTTGTTGTTGAGTTGTAGAAGGTTTTTAAATATACTCTGATACTAGAACCTATGTAATTCTTTTTATATATTGCTAAATATCATTAATGACTTTACATCTGTATTCATGAGAGATATTGGCAGTAGTTTTCATTTTTTGTAGTGTTTTAGTCAGGGAAATACTAGCTTCATAACATGAATTGGGAAGTGTTCCCTGTTCTGTTTTCTGGAAGAGATTGTATGTAGTTGATATTAAGTCTTCTTTAAAAAAGTTTGGTACAAGGGCTTCCCTGGTGGCGCAGTGGTTGAGAGTCTGCCTGCCAATGCAGGGGACACAGGTTCGTGCCCCGGTCCGGGAAGATCCCACATGCCGAGGAGCGGCTGGGCCCGTGAGCCATGGCCGCTGAGCCTGCGCGTCCAGAGCCTGTGCTCCGCGACGGGAGAGGCTACACCAGTGAGAGGCTCGCATACCGCAAAAAAAAAAAAAAAAAAAAAAGTTTGGTATAATTCTCTAATCAAGGCATCTGGTCCTCAAGATTTCTTTTGGGGGGATTTTTAAGATTAAAATTTCAATTTCTTTCAGAGTTACAGGACTATTAAAATTATATATTTCATATTAGGTGCATTATGGTAGGTTTTTTTTTTTTTTGAGGAATTGGTGCATTTCCTCTTAGTTGTCAAGTTTTTGTGTGTAGAATTGTTTGTAGTATCCCTTATCATCCTTTCTGTGTCTCCAAGGTCTGTAATCATATCCCATTTCATTCCTGATACTGGTAGTTTGTGTCCTCCCTCCCTTTCCCCTCTTCGGTCGATTTCTAGAACACTGAAATGGCTTTTGTCAATTTTATCCAACTTTATGGTTGCTTTTCTGGGAAAGGATTTGTCTTCCACCTTCCCTTCTCTACTGTAGTCTTTTTTTAAAACATAACTTTCTTTTCCTAGGTTAAAGAAGTTTCCTTTTAATTCTAATTCTCTTAAGGGTTTTTATTTTGTTTTATTTTATATTATTATTATTTTTCTGACTGCGCCACACAGCTTGCAGGATCTTAGTTCCCCGACTAGGGATTGAACCCGGGCCACGGCAGTGAAAGCACCGAATCCTAACCACTGGACTGCCAGGGAATTTCCTATTTTGTTTTATTTTAAGTAGGGAATAATTGTTCATCGTCTCTTCTCTATCTCATGAAATGACTATATTTTTGCCTTTAACCTATAAAATATCATATTACTAGATTTTCTGATGTTGAACTCTTCTTGATGCGTTCCTCAAAAACTTTTACTTGGTCAGAGCACATTACTTTTTTTAATGCGCTGCTGAAATTTGGTTTGTTACTATTTTATTCAGAAGATTTGCATGCATATTAATCAGCAAGATTGATCTAAAATGTTATTTTCTTTTACTATTTTGTTGGTTTGATATCAAGTTATGTTAGCTCATAAAATGGGCTGAGTAACTTTTCCACTTCTTCTGTTTTATGAAATATGTTGTTTAATATAGAAAGATTATTTTTCCTTTGAAGATTTGGTAAAACATTTTAGTGAAACTGTGGGCTTGGTATTTCTTATCATGGAAGACATTTGATTGTCAGTTCCAGTTTTGGTAATTTATATTTTTCTTGAAATCTCTCCATGTCTTCCTAGTTTTCAAATGTACTGGAATAAAGTTATTCATAGTATTCTCATATGTTATTTAAAATATCTGCCGTTACTGTTTGTTATACTTCCTTTTCTGTTCCTAATATTGTTTATTTTCTCACTCTCTCCTGTCTTTCTGATAAGGAGACTTCCCGGAGTTTTTTCTAGTTTAGTAGTTTTGTCAGAGAACAGGATTTTGGTTTTATTGATTACTGTTTTGTTTTCTGTTATTAATTTGTGCTCTTACATACATTTTTTCCTATTTTTTCTTTTCTTTCTTTTTTTTTTTTTCTAGTTCCCTGACCAGGGATCGAACCCGTGCCCTTGGCAGTGAAAGCACAGAGTCCTAACCACTGGACCGCCAGGGAACTCCCCTGCTCTTTTATTTTTATACTCATTTTTCGACTTCTTTTGGGTTTACTTTCTTCACCCCAGGGTCCTGAACTGAATATGGAACTCATTTATTCTCAGGCTTTCCTATCTTCGATTTTTCAACTTTTTTTTCTTAAATCAAGCCTCTTCCCCAGGAGCAGCCACTGGAACTGTCCTGTCCCTTGAGGCTCAGGGTGTTTATTTTATTTTTTATTGAAATATAATTCACATATTGTTAAACTCATCCACTTAAAGTGTGCGATTCAGTGGGTCTTAGTATATTCACGAAATTGTACAACCAGTATCACTATGTCATTCCCAAACCTGAAGCCCCCCCATACCGTATACCCAGTAGGCCGTCATTCCCAGCTCCAGCCCCTGGTAACCACAATCTCCTTTCTGTTTCTATGCATTTGCCTGTTCTAGACATTTAATATATATTGAATCATATAATATATGGCCTTTTACACTTGATTTCTTTTATTTAGCATAATGTTTTCAAGATTCACCCATGTTATAGCCTGTATCAGTACTTGTTAGTTTCCTAGGGCTGATATAACAAATTACCACAAAACGGATGACTTAAACAACAGAAATTTATTGTCTCACTGTTCTGGAGGCTAAAGGTCTGAGATTAGGGTGTTAGCGGGAATGGTTCCTCCAGAAGGCTGTGAGGGAGAATCTGTTCCAGGCCTCTTGCCTAGCTTCTGGTAGTTGGCTGGCAATCTTTGATGTTTCTTGGCTTGTAGGGGGAAAACATTTAATCTTTGTGCGTCAAGTATGTGTTTACCTAGGTGTTCTCAGTGTGATCTCTCCATTATAAAATTTCCCTTTCACCTCTCATCTAGCGGTTTTAGCCTCCACTGATAATTGTAACGTAAATCCATAACTTCATTAGGGGTGGCAAACTGTTGATTTTCTAATTCTCTTATTCTTTTTGGCCAGTGGGGCCCCTTCAACGTGACTCCTGTGCCATCCTGGTAGCATCCTTGCAAGTTGTCCCAGGTTTGCCTTGTACATTTCCTTCCCAGGTTTGGAATCAGCCATTTTGGAGCTTTCCTTTTTTTTTTTTATTAATCCATTTTAGGATCAAAAAGTTATCTCAAAATACTGATTTTGCCACACCCCATACATTTTAGTATGTAGTACTTAAATTCTAAATCAGCTATAAATATTTTGTAATTTTAAAATTTACTCTTATTTTTATTTATTTTATTTTATAAATTTATTTTATTTATTTACTTTTGGCTTCCTTGGGTCTTCGTTGCGGTGCGTGGGCTTCTCATTGCGGTGGCTTCTCTTCTTGCAGAGCAAGGGCTCTAGGCGTGCAGGCTTCAGTAGTTGTGACACGCGGGCTCAGTAGTTGTGGCTCATGGGCTGTAGAGCACAGGCTCAGTAGTTGTGGTGCACAGGCTTAGTTGTTCCGCGGCATGTGGGATCTTCCTGGACCAGGGCTCAAGCCTGTGTCCCCTGCATTGGCAGGTGGATTCTTAACTACTGCGCCATCAGGGAAGTCCCTATTTACTCTTGTAAAAAAAAAAAACAGCTATATGTGAGATATAGTTCACATACTCTACAATTCACCCATTTAAAATGTAATTCAGTGGTTTTTTAGTATATTCATAGAAATGTGCAACCATCATCATGGTAAATTTTAGAACGTTTAAATCATCTCAGAAAGAAGCCCCATACTCTTTAGCTATCACCCACCCACTCTCATTCCCTTGTTCTTCAACTCTCTAGCCCTAATAACTGCTAATCTACTTTCTGTTGCTATAGATTTTTCTATTCTGGACTCTCACGTGAATGGAGTTAGGTGTGGTCTTTTGTGTCTGGCTTCTTTCACTTAGCATAATGTTTTTGAGATTCATCCATGTTGTAGCATGTATCAGTACTTCATTACTCTTTTAAAAACTGCTTTATCGAGATGTAATTCACGTACCATACAATTCACCCATTTAGAGTGTACAATTCAGTGGTTTTTTAATATATTCATAGATATATGCAGTCATCACCACAGTAAATTTTAGAACCATTTCTTCACTTCGGAAAGAAACCCTGTACCCTCTAGCTATCATTCCCTCCCTCTGAAAGCCAGCCACCCCCCCACGGCACTAAACAACCACTAATCTACTTTCTGTTCTATAGATTTCCACAATCTAAACTTTCATATGACGAGAGTCATAATATGTGGACTTTTGTGACTGACTGCTTTCATTTAGCATGCTTTCAAGGTTCCTCCATGTTGTAGCATCCATCAGTAAGTACTTCATTACTCTTTATTGCTGAATAATATTCTGTCGTATGGATATACCACATTTTGTTTATTCATTCATCCGTTGATGGTCATTTGGTTTTCCATCTTTTGACTATCATGAATAATGTTGCTATAAACATTTGTATGCAAGTTTTTGTGTAGACATACGTTTTTGTTTCTCTTCAGTATATAGCTAGGTATGGAATTACCGAGTCAAATGATAACTATATTGAATCATTTGAAGAGCTGCCAGGCTTTATTCTAAAGTGGTTGCACCATTTTGTATTCCTATCAGCAATGTGTGAGGGTTCTTATTTCACCACATCTTACCAAACTTGTTATTATGACCTTTTTTCTCCTTTGGCTATATTCTTTTTATTTTACATTATTTACTCTGCAACAGTTTTTGTTTTAAACTAAAGTCCATGGTTTATGTTACGATTCATTCTTTGTGTTATACATTCTATGGGTTTTGACAATTGTAAAATTACATATATCTGCCATTACGCAATCATACAGAATAGTTTTACTGCCCTAAAAATCCCCTTGCTCCGCTACTCATATCCTTTCCGTCCCCTCCATCCCTTGGCAACCACTGATGTTTATACACTCTCCATAGTTTGCCTTTTCCAGAATGTCATAGTTGGAATTCTACAGTATGTAGCCTCTTCAGGTTAGCATCTTTCACTTCAGCAATCTGCATTGAAAGTTCCTCCACGTCATCTTGGCTTGATAGCTTATTTCTTTTTATCACTGAATAATGTTCCATTATGTGAATGAACCACTGTTTGTTTATCCATTCATCTACTGAAGGACATCTTGATTGCTTCCACATTTTGGCAATTGTGAATAAAGCTGCTATAAACATTCATGTGCAAATTTTTTGTGTGGACATAAGTTTTCAGTTCATTTGGGTAAATACCAAGGAGAGTGATTGCTGGATCACTGTTTAGTTTTGTATGAAACTGCCAAACTATCTTCCAAAGCGACTGTACGTTTTGCTTTCTCACCTGCAATGATGAGTTCCTTTTGCTTCTTGTGGCTTTTTGATTCTAGCCATCCTAGTGGGTATGAAGTGGTATCCCTTTATCATTTTGATTTGCATTCCCTGATGGCTAATGCTGTTGAACTTTTTTTTTCATTTTATTCTTTATTGAGGTAACATTGGTTTATAACATTGTATGAGTTTCATGTGTACATTATATTTTGACTTCTGTATACACTATGATGTGCTCATCACCAAAAATTTCGTTTCCTTTCATCACCATACAGTTGACCCCCTTTACCCATTTCGCCCTTACCCCCTTCCCCTCTGGTAACCACTCTTCTGTTCTCTGTATCTTTGTGTTTGTTTTTGTTTGGTTTATTCATTTTTTAGGGGTTTTTTTTGTTTTTTATATTCCACATATGAGTGAAATCATACAGTATTTGTCTTTCTCCATCTGACTTATTTCAGTTTACATAATACCCTCAAGGTCCATCCATGCTGTTGCACATAGCAAGATTTCATCTTTTTTTATGGCTCAGTAGTATTCCGTTGTATTTATATGGGTGTATACATGTATATATCACATCTTATTTATCCATTTGTCCATTGATGAGCACTTAGGTTGTTTCCATATCTTGGCTCTTGTAAATAATGCTGTGATGAACATAGGGGTTCATATATCTTTTCAAATTAGTGTTTTTGTATTCTTTGGATAAATACCCAGAAGTGGGACAGATAGATCATGTGATAGTTCTACTCTTAATTCTTTGAGCAATCTCCATACTGTTCTCCATAGTGGCGGCACCAATTTACATTCTTACCAACAGTATATGAGGGCTCCCTTTTCTCCACATCTTTGCCAACACTTGTTGTTTCTGGCCTTTTTGATAGTTGCCGTTCTGACAGGTGTGAGGTGATATCTCACTGTAGTTTTAATTTGCATTTGTCTAATAATTAGCGATGTTGAACATCTTTTCATGTGCCTGTTGGCCATCTGTATGTGTTCTTTGGAAAAATGTCTATTCAGCTCCTCCGCCCATTTTTTTTTTTTTTTTTTTTTGTGGTACGCGGGCCTCTCACTGTTGTGGCCTCTCCCGTTGCGGAGCACAGGCTCCGGACGCGCAGACTCAGAAGCCATGGCTCACGGGCCCAGCCGCTCCACGGCATGTGGGATCTTCCCGGACTGGGGCATGAACCCGTGTCCCCTGCATCAGCAGGCGGACTCTCAACCACTGCGCCACCAGCGAAGCCCTGCCCATTTTTTAATGGGGTCGTTTGTTGTTGAGTTGTATGTGTTCTTTCTATAGTTTGAATATTAACTCCTTATTGGATATATGAATTGAAACTATCTGCTCTCATTGGTAGGTTGTCTTTTCATTTTGCTGATGGTTTCCTTTGTTACTCAGAAGCTTTTGAGTTTCCTATAGTCCCATTTGTTTATTTTGAACATCCTTTCATTTGTTTATTGGTCATTTGTATATCTTCCTTGGAGAAATGTCTATTCAAATCCTTTGCTCATTTAAAAATTGGATTGTCTTTAGAACAACCGTATGGACACCAAGCGGGGAAACTGGCGGGGGTGGGGGTGGGGGTGTGATGAATTGGGAGATTGGGATTGACATGTATACACTAATATGTATAAAATAGATAACTAATAAGAACCTGCTGTATAAAAAATAAATAAATAAGATAAAAAAACAAATTGGATTGTCTTTATTGTGTTGTAATAGTTCTTTATGTAGTCTGGATACAAATCTCTTAACAGATTTATGATTTGCAGATATGTTCTCCAATTCTTTGGGTTTTCTTTGCATTTTCTTTTTCTTTTTTATTTATTTTTTCTTTTCTATTTATTTATTTCTGTGGGGGGCCACGCTGCGCAGCATGCAGGATCTTAGTTCCCCGACCAGGGATTGAACCCGTGCCCCCTGCAGTGGAAGCACGAAGTCTTAACCACTGGATTGCCAGGGAAGTCCCCTTTCTTTGCATTTTCTTGGTGGTGTCCTTTGAAACACAAAAGTTTTTCATTTTGATGAAGTCCAATTTATCTATATTTTCTTTTGTGGCTCATGGTTTTGGTGTCATATCTAAGAATCCTTTGCCAAACCATGATTTATTGTTAAACCCATGAGTTCTTTTCTTTTTTTTAATATTTATTTATTTAGGCTGTGCTGGGTCTTAGTTGCGGCACGCAGGATCTTCATTGTGGCATGCGGACTCTTACTTGTGGCATGCATGGGGGATCTAGTTCCCTGACCAGGGATCGAACCTGGGCCCCCTGCATTGGGAGCTCAGAGTCTTACCCACTGGACCACCAGGGAAGTCCCCCATGAGTTCTGTAGTAGCATTTTAGTGTTCTAAACAATTTTTTCAGCTTTATTGTGGTATAATTGGCTAAACGTTTTTTAAATTTCTTTTTATAGTTCTTCTCCACCAGAGAGTAAGGTCTGTTTAATTTTTTAAAATAAATTATTTATATTTTTTGCTGCGTTGGGCCTTCGTTGCTGCGCACAGGCTTTCTCTAGTTGGCAGCGAGTGGGGGCTACTCTTCGTTGCAGTGCATGGGCTTCTCACCATGGTGGCCTCTCGTTGCAGAGCATGGGCTCTAGGTGCATGGGCTTCAGTAGTTGTGGCATGCGGGCTCAGTAGTTGTGGCTCGCAAGCTCTAGAGCACAGGCTCAGTAGTTGTGGCGCACAGGCTTAGTTGTTCCGCAGCATGTGGGATCTTCCCGGATCAGGGCTTAAACCCATGTCCCCAGCATTGGCAGGCAGATTCTTAACCACTGCTCCACCAGGGAAGTCTGAGGTCTGTTTAATATTGATTCTTTGAAATTTGTTGAGACCTTAATTGTCACTTATATCTGGTCATTTTTTATAAATGCTCTATATGTAATAGAGAAGAATGAACAAAACTTTTTTGTTGGTGAGTTTATCTTGTGGGTTTGCTGATCTTTATATATTTGTCTTCAAATTTGGGGAATTTTCAGCCATTATTTCTTCAAATATTTTTCCTGTGCTAATCTCTTTCTGCTCTCCTGGGACTCCAGTGGTACAAATGGTAGACCTTTTGATATTTTTTTCACAGACCTGAAGTTCTGCTAAATTTCTTCCATTTTTTTCTTTCCATTTTTTAGATTGGATAATTTCTATTGATCTATCTTCAAGCTCACTAACTCCTCTGTCATCTGTAATGGTTAATTTTGTGTGTCAACTTGGCTAGGTTATGGTACCCAGTGTTTGGTCAAAAACTGGTTTAGATATTCCTGTGAAGATATTTTAAAATATGTGATTAACATTTAATAAGAAGACTTTGAATAAAGCAGATTTTCTCTATAATTGTGGGTGAGTCTTATCTAATCAGTTGAAGGCCTCAAGAGAAAAGACGGACCTTTCTTGAGGAAGAATTCTGCTTCCAGACTGCTTTTGGACTCAAGACTGCAACATCAATTTTTCCCTGGGTCTCCCCCCTGCTCTCCTGCCCTGAAGATTTTGGATTTGTCAGCCCCCACTATTGCCTTAAGCCAGTTCCTTAAAATCAGTCAATCAAACCCTCTCTCTGTCTCACTCTCCATATATATATTCTCTTTATCACTGATGTTTTGCAGTTTGACTCCAATGTATCAAAAAAATGTACCCACAAGCTTCCAAAATGATCCCTAGAGGGCAGTGTTGTCCCCGTTGAGCCCATAGCACTTTTGAGACAATTGTCTCTTTTGACTGAGGTTGCTTTTTGACCAGAGACTGGCTGGGTTGTAAGATCTGGGCTGTAGATCTCCAGTTTCTCATGGTCTCAAAGGCTAGACTAATCCCCTTTTTATAGACAAAATGACATGGATTCCAAAATTTTAAAGTAGGGGATGTACCTGCAATCCACATAATCCTCATTTTATATAAACATAATTCACTAGATGAGCTCAGTAGAAGTAGATATGTGATATATATATATATACATATATATAATGAGGATTTTATACATATATATTTTATATATATGTATTACACATTTACTTCTATTGAGCTCATCCAGTGAATTTTTAATTTTGTATATTGTATTTTTATCATCTAAAATTTCCATTTGGTTAGTTTTTATAGTTTCTTTTTACTCTGCTGAGAACTACCTTTTCATTTATTTGAACAGTGTGTTTACCTCACAGAGCATACTTATAACAGCTTTAAAGTCTTTGTTAATTTCAACATCTGCATCATTTTGGATTTGGCATCTGTTGAACGTGTTTTCCCTTGAGAATTAGTCACATTTTCTTAATTCTTTGTATGTCAAGTAATTTTGGATTGTATACTGGATATTTTGAACCTAAAATAAGAATCTGGGTCCTGTTAAAGTCCTCTGATGGATGAGATTTTTTTTTAAAGCAGGCAATCAACCTAGTTAGGTTCAGTCTACAAGTTCTTGCTTACCTTCTGTGTGTAGTGGTCCCTGTGTCAGTTCAGTTTTCAAAGCCATTGAGCTAATACTTGGGGCTTATCCTACATATGCGCTCCTCAAGGGTTAGTTTGAGTGGTGTTTCATGTAATAGCTCAGTTCTCAAAGTCTTTGCTATGTTGCTTTAGGTCTGCCCCATGCATGCTCAGCTCAGAGGTGAGCCTGGAATTTCTGCTGGTTCATACACAGAATTAATGGATTCCCTTCTCCAGCTGACTCTGTGATTCTTTCTACACTTTCCAGCTTTCGGGGGCACATTTTCTCAGACCTCTGGCCAGAAGTATGGGGTTCCTTGGAGTTTTTCTCCTTGTACTGCCTACAGCAGCTCTGCTAGAGACTCCTCTGATCAGTGCTGGGATAGAATGTAGATAAAAATTCGGTAAATCACCCCTGTATGAGTCACTTCTTCCAAGTTTTGACTTCCCTTCTCAATTCACCTCCTTTGCTTACTTTTCAGGATTCTCAAGTAGTTGCTTTTGGTGTTCTGTTTTTTTCCCAGAGATTTTAGTTGTTTGAAGTGGGAGAGATAGACTGTAGTGGGCTTACTCTATCTTGACTGCCAGCAGAAATCAGTACATCCACAGTATTTCTTTTAGTGAGAGTCTGTGAGTGGTAAATTACTTCTTTGTATGTCTGTAAATATCTCTATTTTGCCTTTACTCTACAATGGTAATTTACCTAGGTATAAAATCCTATGTTGCGGGCTTCCCTGGTGGCGCAGTGGTTGAGAGTCCGCCTGCCGATGCAGGGACACGGGTTCGTGCCTCGGTCCGGGAAAATCCCACATGCTGCCGAGTGGCTGGGCCCGTGAGCCATGGCCGCTGAGCCTGCGCGTCCGGAGCCTGTGCTCCGCAACGGGAGAGGCCACAGCAGTGAGAGGCCCGCGTACCGCAAAAAAAAAAAAAAAATCCTATGTTGCTAATAATTTCCATTTTCACTTTGAAAATATCATTCCACTGTCTTCTGGTATCAGTTGATGGTTGATGCAAAGTCTGCTGATATTCTGATTTTCATTTCTTAGTGGTAATGCCTTTTTTCTCTTGTGGCTTTCAAGATTCCCTTTATCAAAGAAAAAGTACCCACAAACTTCTAAAATTCTCCCTAGAGGGCAGTATTGTCCCTGTTGAGCCCATAGCACTTTTGAGAAAATTGTCTCTTGACTGAGGTTGTTTGACCATAGACTGGCTGGGTTGTGAGATCTGGGCTGTAGATCTCCAGTTTCTCATGATCTCAAAGGCTAGACTAATTCCCTTTTTATAGACAATATAACATGGATTCCAAAATTTCAAAGTAGGGGTTGTATCTGCAGACCACATAATCCTCATTTCTGTGTTTATAGCCTATTAATCCCTATTTCTTTCACTGATTCATGGAAATCTGCAGCTTTCACTTAAGATTTTGGCTAGCTTCCTTCAGTCCTTAATTGCTTTGTATTTCTTTATTCCATTTAAGGTATTTAAATATATTTCAGAGTAACTTAAAGCCACCTAAGGCCATCTCATTGTATCATTTGCCTCCCTTCCCCCAATTATCCATTCATTTATTTAACATTAATTGAGTTAATATGCCAGTTTCTATACTAGACCAAGGGACAGAGCTAAATAAAACCCAGACCCTTTTCTCAGGGTTCCCTGAGCCTCTTCAATGCATTATTAATCCAGAGAGAAATTTCATGACGTAGAGCAGTGTTTTAAGGATGTGAAGCTGTGCCAGAAAAGTTTTTGATTTAAATAACTTAGGGACTTCCCTGGTGGTGCCGTGGTTAAGAATCCTCCTGCCAAGGCAGGGAACACAGGTTCAAGCCCTGGTCCGGGAAGATGCCACATGCCGCAGAGCAACTGAGCCTGTGCGCCGCAACTACTAAGCTGGCGCTCTAGAGCTTGCGAGCCACAACTACTGAGCCCACATGCCACAGTTGCTGAAGTCTGTGCGCCTAGAGCCCGTGCTCCCCAACAAGAGAAGCCACTGCAGAGAGAAACCTGCGCACCGCAACTAGAGAAAACCCGCGTGCAGCAATGAAGACCCAACACAACCATAAATTAATTTTTAAAAATAAAAGTGTATTAAATAACTTAATCTCTCTCTCTCTTTTTTTTTTTTTTTTTTGGCGGTACGCGGGCTTCTCACTGTTGCAGCCTCTCCCGTTGCGGAGCACAGGCTCCGGACGCGCAGGCCCAGCGGCCATGGCTCACGGGCCCAGCTGCTCCACAGCATGTGGGATCTTCCCGGACCGGGGTACGAACCTGTGTCCCCTGCATCGGCAGGCGGACTCCCAACCACTGCACCACCAGGGAAGCCTAACTTAATCTCTTTCTTAGTGGGTGTGATAATTTTGGTCAGGAGAAACTTGTTCCTCAAGCTTCTATAAAGCCAGTCTTGCTACTTTGTATAAAATACATTACAGTAGGACTTCCCTGGTGGCGCAGTGGTTGAGAATCTGCCTGCCAATACAGGGGACACGAGTTCGAGCCCTGGTCTGGGAAGATCCCACACGCCGCGGAGCAACTAGGCCCATGAGCCACAACTACTGAGCCTGGGCGTCTGGAGCTTGTGCTCCACAAAAAGAGAGGCCGCGACAGTGAGAGGCCCACGCACCGCGATGAAGAGTGGCCCCCGCTCGCCGTGACTAGAGAAGGCCCTCGCACAGAAACTAAGACCCAACACAGCCAAAAATAAATAAATAAATAAATAAAAATACATTACAGTAATATTTATTGATCCATGTGCAGGGTGGTTGTGAGATATTTTACAATATTTACTGTCAAGTCTCATTCAGCAGAGAAATTGTTACTGGAAATAGTACTTGTTGGAAATGTTGTTTTGTCAGGCTGAATTATTTGTTCTATAACATCTTGTGTTGAACCTGAAAGTATTAATAGACAAGTATTCAAAATGAATCTGAGTTTTTTCTTTCATCAGTATTAATAATACCATTTCAAGTGGACATTTGACAACATTTAATTGTTGAGCAGAAATAATAGAAATATAAATGTACTTGTATAATTTTGAAAATTAAATATTTGTTACCAAATATTCAAAAAAAAGGTTGTGGGGACTGCTCTGGCCGTCCAGTGGTTAAGACTCCGTGCTTCCACTGCAGGGGGCACGGGTTCAATCCCTGGTGGGGTAACTAAGATTCCTGCATGCCACGCGGCACAGCCAAAAAAAAAAATCAAAAAACAAAACAAAACAAAAACAAAGAAGTTGATGGTTTAGGTTAGGGACATCTTTATTCATCATAAGTGGTTGTTCAGAGCTTGGACTTTGAATTTCTGTTTAATATGCTAATTAAAAATATGAAGAATGAAAGTGTATTTAACTGTTAAAAATTTTTTTTGAAGCATAGATGTGCCTTGTTTGGGGAAATAGATACTGTTAGTGAGAGGCAAATAATTTGTATGATAATTTTGCCTAAATCAAATTTCCGTTAATTGAATGCTATTCCAAAAATTTATTAGAGAAACTTATACATGAACAAATTTGTTTTAAACCATGAAGTACTATATTAACAGGAAATATTACAGTTTGTAATAACAATTTAAAGGAATCCTAGGGCTAAAAGTATTATGAAGTGATTTCATAGACTTAGTTTACTTAAATGAGCAAGGCCATAGAGAAAAAAATATGAATGAATAAATGTTCCCATTCAAAGAGAGGAAGAATGGAAAAATAGAAAGGAGAGGAGATCCCTCATTTTCAGTTTTTCATTCACAATTTGGTGTGCAGTCCTCCAGGGGATAGAACCAGTAGTTCCATTATTGGTAAAAATATTAGGATAAAATCCAAGAAATTGAAAACATTGTAATATTAAAATGGAACTGAAAATATTCATGTAAATCCATCATTAAATAGCATACTAGTTATCTATTGCTACATAGTAATATTTCCACACACTTAGAGGCTTAATACAAGACATTTATTATATCACACTTTCTGTGGGTCAGATGTCTGGGCATAGCTTAACTAGACGCTCTGCTTCAGGGACTAACAAAGCTTCAGTCGAGGTGTCAGTCGAGGTGTCAGCCGAGGCTGGTCACATCTGCTTCCAAGCTCACATGGTTGTTGGCAGGTTTATTCATTCCTTGCAGGCTGCTGAACTGAAGGCCTCAGTTTCTTGCTGGCTGTCAGCCAGAGGCTGCTCTTAGTTCCTTGCCAAGTGGCCTTCTCCATAGGCAGCTTACAACATGGAAGTTGTCTTCTTTAAAACCAGCAAGGGAGATAGTCTCCTTGTAAGGCTGGCATTAATCATACATACTATAATCATATATATTTGTGTGTGTGTGTGTGTGTGTGGAATCATATGCATCCTGTCACCTTTGGCATATACTACTGACTAGAAGAAAGTCATAGTTCTTCCCACTTTCAGGAGGAGGGGAACACACAAAAGTATGAACACCAGAAGACAGGGCTTATGGGGGCCACCCTAAAGTCTGTCTGCCACAATATGTGTGTTTTTTTTAGCTCTGTCCATTGAAGTGACCTAAAAGCAACGCCACCTCAGTAATAACGAACACCCCCTCGTGCTCAGGTTGTGGCCTCTGAAAAGCCATTCTGCCTTAAAGGGAAGCTGGGTGCTTTTGGAGAAATAGTTTATTCCAGGGCTGGGACATGGAAAGTACAAGGAAAGCTAGGGACATTTTGTTGTGCTAGAAATCCATAAAGTTCTTGAAGATCAATGGGGTTATGTTCCACTGGCCACAGCCATGACATTTAGAACATTATAAAGACTAATGGTGGCAATTAATTGAAATAAACAGATTCTATGAAAACCCGTGATTTGATAATGATGTTCAAAATAGAGAAAGTCTGAAAAATTTTATTTGTCACCATTTGAGGCAGCTATTAAATCAACTACTTACTATGAAAATTGGTAGTTAATAGTGAACAAGTAAGCATTTTATCCTGCCTTTTCAGTGGAATCTGTGTTTCAGGTAACCAAATATCCGCAGTTGGTGAGGGAAGGTCTACTTCACAGAAGAATGCCAATTAGTAAGTGTAGACAAGATGATAGATTTTGAAAAACATCACAAACTTTAAAGAAATTATCAGGATCACTATCATCATCATCATGGTTATCAGCTGGTGTTAAAATGAATGGATGGCACTGGATGTTTTTAAAATGCAAAAGGAAAATGGTCACTTCCTAGTTTCAGGGCAAAAATATAATTGTAAAATGGAGGGATTAAGCAGTCATCACTTTAACTGAGTAATCAATCTTAAGATTATTAATGGATTAACTATATATTATGTGTTTCCCCTAATGCAATTCAATATGAATACCCATCGCCTATAAAATATTCTAGCCAAAAATGTTTAATAAGACTGTTACAGAAAATAACAAATAGAAGAAGAAACTAAATAGCACCAAGAGGTAGCAACTAAACAAACCCAGAAGGTGGTATGTCCTCAGAACAACTGTAGGACCATCTCTCTAATAGTCAACACTATAACGAAAGGTACCTAATAATTATATGCTATGGGTGGTCCTTGAACAGATCATGATTGGAGCAAACAACTGATAAGGACATTTTTGTGTTATTTGGGAAATTTTTAATATAGTCTAGGTATTTGATGAAATGGAAAGACGGAGTTTGTTGACTTAAAAAAAGCAGGTTATAAAATAGCATGGACACTGTGATCCATTCTTGTAAAAAATACATACACACACACATAATAGTATAGGAAAAGATCTCGAAGTACAGGTACTAAGGTGTTAACAATGGTGGACCTCTGTTTTGGTTGGCGGGGGAGGGGGTTGTTTATGAACATCCTATTGTTGCTGAAACAAATTACCACAGATTAGTAGCTTAAAACAATACAAATTTATTCTCTCACAGGTTTGGAGGCCAGAAGTATAAAATGAGTCTTATGGGACTAAAATCAAGGTGTCTGCGAGGCTGGTTCCTTTTGGAGTCTCAAGGGGAGAATCCATTCCTTGCCTCTTCCAGCTTCTGGAGGCTCCTAGCATTCCTTGGCTCTGACTGCACATCACTCAGTATCTGTTTCGATCACCACATCACCTTCTCTGCCTTCTGATCCTCCTGCTTCCCTTTTATAAGAACCCCTGTGATTACATTGGGCCCACATGGATCATCCAGGATCATCTCTCCATCAAGATCCTTCACTTAGGGACTTCCCTGGTGGCACTCAGTGCAGGGGACCCGGGTTTGATCCCTGGTCAGGGAAATAGATCCCACATGCATGCTGCAACTAAGAGTTTGCATGCCACAACTAAGGAGCCCACGAGCCACAACTAAGGAGCCCATCTGCTGCAACTAAGATCTGGTGCAACCAAATAATAAATAAATACATAAATAATAATAAAAGATCGGGACTTCCCTGGTGGTGCAGTGGTTAAGAATCCGTCTGCCAATGCAGGGGACACAGGTTCAATCCCTGGACCGGGAAGATCCCACATGCCACGGAACAACTAAGCCCGTGTGCCACAACTACTGAACCTGTGCTCTAGAGCACGCAAGCCACAACTACTGAGCCTGCGTGCCACAACTACTGAAACCCGTGCACCCTAGAGCCCACGCACTGCAACTACTGAGCCAGCATGTTGCAACTACTGCAGCCTGCATGTCTAGAGCCCATGTTCTGCAACAAGAGAAGCCACCACAATGAGAAGCCCGCACACTGGGCTGCACACAACACAGCCAAAAAGAAATAAATAAAATAAATTTATTTTTAAAAATTTTATAAGAAGATCCTTCACTTAATCACATCTTTAAAGATTTATTGGAGGTATGAACCAAGATGGCAGAGTACAAGGACATGCTCTCACTCCCTCTTGTGAGAACACCAGAATCACAGCTAGCTGCTGGACAATCATCAACAGGAAGACACTGGAACTCACCAAAAATGTACCCCACATCCAAAGACAAAGGAGAAGCCACAATGAGACAGTAGGAGGGGCGCAATCACAGTAAAACCAAATCCCATAACTGCTGGGTGCGTGACTCACAGACTGGAGAACACTTATAGAAGTCCACCCACTGGAGTCCACCCACTGGAGTGGACACAATAGAAGTCCACCCACTGGAGTGAAGGTTCTGAGCCCCACATCAGGCTTCCCAACCTGGGGGTCCAGCAACGGGAGGAGGAATTCCTAGACAATCAGACTTTGAAGGCTAGTGGGATTTGATTGCAGGACTTGGACAGGACTGGGGAAAACAGAGACTCCACTCTCGGAGGGCACACACAAAGTAGTGTGCGCACTGGGACCCAGGGGAAGGAGGAGTGACCCCAGGGGAGACTGAACTAGACCTACCTGCTAGTGTTGAAGGGTCTCCTGCAGAGGTGGGGGGTGGCTGTGGCTCACCGTGGGGACAAGGACACTGGCAGCAGAAGTTCTGGGAAATACTCTGGGGCGTGAGCCCTCCCAGAGTCTGCCACTAGCCCCACCAAAGAGCGCGGGTAGGCTCCAGTGTTGGGTCGCCTCAGGCCAAACAACCAACAGGGAGGGAACCCAGCCTCACCCATCAGCAGACAAGCGGATTAAAGTTTTACTGAGCTCTGCCCACCAGAGAAACCATCAGCTCTACCCACCACCAGTCCCTCCCATCAGGAAATTTACACAAGCCTCTTAGATAGCCTCATCCACCAGAGGGCAGACAGCAGAAGCAAGAAGAACTACAGTCTTGCAGCCTGTGGAACAAAAACCACATTCACAGAAAGATAGACAAGATGAAAAGGCAGAGAGCTATGTACCAGATGAAGGAACAAGATAAAACCCCAGAAAAACTAAGTGAGGTGGAGATAGGCGATCTTCCAGAAAAAGAATTCAGAATAATGATAGTGAAGATGATCCAGGACCTCGGAGAAAGAATGGAGGCAAAGATCGAGAAGATGCAAGAAATGTTTAACAAAGACCTAGAAGGATTAAAGAACAAACAAACAGAGATGAACAATACAATAACTGATATGAAAACTACACTAGAAGGAAGCAATAGCAAAATAACTGAGGCAGAAGAACGGATAAGTGACCTGGAAGACAGAATGGTGGAATTCACTGCTGCAGAACAGAAAAAAGAAAAAAGAATGAAAATAAATGAAGACAGCCTAAGAGGCCTCTGGGACAACATTAAATAGAACAACATTCGCATTATAGGGGTCCCAGAAGGAGAAGAGAGAGAGAAAGGATCAGAGAAAATATTTGAGGAGATTATAGTCGAAAACTTCCCTAACATGGGAAAGGAAATAGCCACCCAAGTCCAGGAAGCTCAGCAAGTCCCATACAGGATAAACCCAAGGAGAAACACACCGAGACACGTAGTAATCAAATTGGCAAAAATTAAAGACAAAGAAAAATTATTGAAAGCAGCAAGGGAAAAACGACAAATAACATACAAGGGAACTCCCATAAGGTTAACAGCTGATTTCTCAGCAGAAACACTACAAGCCAGAAGGGAGTGGCATGATATACTTAAAGTGATGAAAGGGAAGAACCTACAACCAAGATTACTCTACCCAGCAAGGATCTCATTCAGATTCGATGGAGAAATCAAAAGCTTTAGAGACAAGCAAAAGCTAAGAGAATTCAGCACCACCAAACTAGCTCTACAACAAATGCTAAAGGAACTGCTCTAAGTGGTAAACACAAGAGAAGAAAAGGACCTACAAAAACAAACCCAAAACAATTAAGAAAATGGTCATAGGAACATACATTTCGATAATTACCTTAAACGTGAATGGATTAAATGCTCCGACCAAAAGACACAGGCTTGCTGAATGGATACAAAAGCAAGACCCATATATATGCTGTCTACAAGAGACCCACTTCAGACCTAGGAACACATACAGACTGAAAGTGAGGGGATGGAAAAAGATATTCCGTGCAAATGGAAATCAGAAGAAAGCTGGAGTAGCAATACTCATATCAGATAAAATAAACCTTAAAATAAAGAATGTTACAAGAACAAGGAAGGACACTACATAATGATCGAGGAATCAATCCAAGAAGAAGATATAACAATTATAAATATATATGCACCCAACATAGGAACACCTCAATACATAAGACAACTGCTAACAGCTATAAAAGAGAAAATTGACAGTAACACAATAATAGTGGGGGACTTTAACACCTCACACCAATGGACAGATCATACAAAATGAAAATAAATAAGGAAACAGAAGCTTTAAATGACACAGTAGACCAGATAGATTTAATTGATATTTATAGGACATTCCATCCAAATACAGCAGATTACACTTTCTTCTCAAATATGCACGGAACATTGTCCAGGACAGATCACATCTTGGGTCACAGATCAAGCCTCAGTAAATTTAAGAAAACTGAAATCATATCAAGCATCTTTTCTGACCACAGTGCTATGAGATTAGAAATGAATTACAGGGGAAAAAAACGTAAAAAACACAAGCACATGGAGGTTAAACAATATGTTACTAAATCACCAAGACATCACTGAGAAATCAAAGAGGAAACCAAAAAATACCAAGAGACCAATGACAATGAAAACACGATAATCCAAAACCTAGGAGATGCAGCAAAAGCAGTTCTAAGAAGGAAGTTTATAGCTTTACAAGCCTACCTCAAGAAACTAGAAAAATCTCAAATAAACAATCTAACCTTACACCTAAAGGAATTAGAGAAAGAAGAACAAACAAAACCCAAAGTTAGCAGAAGGAAAGAAATCATAACGATCAGAGCAGAAATAAATGAAATAGAAACAAAACAATACCAAAGATCAATAAAACTAAAAGCTGGTTCTTTAAGAAGATAAGCAAAATTGATAAACCATTAGCTAGACTCATCAAGAAAACGAGGGAGAGGACTCAAATCAATAAAATTAGAAATGAAAAAGGAGAAGTTACAACAGACACCGCAGAAATACAAAGCATCCTAAGAGACTACTACAAGCAACTCTATGCCAATAAAATGGACAACCTGGAGGAAATGGACAAATTCTTAGAAAGGTATAATCTTCTAAGACTGAACCAGGAAGAAATAGAAAATATGAACAGACCAATCACAAGTAATGAAATTGAAACCGTGATTAAAAATCTTCCAACAAACAAAAGTCCAGGACCAGATGGCTTCACAGGTGAATTCTATCAAACATTTAGAGAAGAGCTAACACTCATCCTTCTCAAACTCTTCCAAAAAATTGCAGAGGAAGGAACACTCCCAAACTCTTTCTATGAGGCCACCATCACCCTGACACCAAAACCAGACAAATATACAAAAAAAGAAAATTATAGACCAATATCATTGATGAATATAGATGCAAAAATCCTCAACAAAATAATAGCAAACAGAATCCAACAACACATTAAAAGGATCATACACCATGATCAAGTGGGATTTATCCCAGGGATGCAAGGATTCTTCAATATACGCAAATCAATCAATGTGATATACCATATTAACAAATTGAAAAGGAAAAACCATATGATCATCTCAATAGATGCAGAAAAAGCTTGTGACAAAATTCAACACCCATTTATGACAAAAACTCTCCAGAAAATGGGCATAGAGGGAACCTACTTCAACATAATAAAGGCCATATACGACAAACCCACAGCAAACATCATTCTCAATGGTGAAAAACTGAAAACATTTCCTCTAACATCAGGAGCAAGACAAGGATGTCCACTCTCACCACTATTATTCAACATAGTTTTGGAAGTCCTAGCCACGGCAATTACAGAAGAAAAAGAAATAAAAGGAATACAAGTTGGAAAAGAAGAAGTAAAACTGTCACTTTTTGCAGATGACATGATACTATACATAGAGAATCCTAAAGATGCCACCAGAAAACTACTAGAGCTAATCAGTGAATTTGGTAAAGTTGCAGGATACAAAATTAATGCCCAGAAATCTCTTGCATTCCTATACACTAATGATGAAAAATCTGAAAGAGAAATTAAGGAAATACTCCCTTTTACCATTGCAACAAAAAGAATAAAATACCTAGGAATAAACCTACCTAGGGAGACAAAAGACCTGTATGCAGAAAACTATAAGACGCTGATGAAAGAAATCAAAGATGACACAGATGGAGAGATATACCATGTCCTTGGATTGGAAGAATCAATATTGTGAAAATGACTATACTACCCAAAGCAATCTACAGATTCAATACAATCCCTATCAAATTACTAATGGCACTTTTTATGGAACTAGAACAAAGAATCGTAAAATTTGTATGGAGACAAAAAAGGCCCCGAATAGCCAAAGCAGTCTTGAGGGAAAAAAATGGAGCTGGAGGAGTCAGACTCGTGACTTCAGACTATACTACAAAGCTACAGTAATCAAGACAGTATGGTACAGGCACAAAAACGGAAATATAGATCAATGGAATAGGATAGAAAGCCCAGAGATAAACCCATGCACCTATGGTCAACTAATCTATGACAAAGGAGGCAAGGGTATACAATGGAGGAAAGACAGTCTCTTCAATAGGTGGTGCTGGGAAAACTGGACAGCTACGTGTAAAAGAATGAAATTAGAACATCTCCTAACACCATACACAAAAATAAGCTCAAAATGGATTCAAGACCTAAATGTAAGACCGGACACTATGAAACTCTTAGAGGAAAACATAGGAAGAACCCTCTATGACATAAATCACAGCAAGATCTTTTTTGATCCACCTCCTAGAGTAATGGAAATAAAAACAAAAATAAACAAATGGGACCTAATGAAACTTAAAATCTTTTGCAAAGCAAAGGAAACCATAAACAAGATGAAAAGACAACCCTCAGAATGGGAGAAAATATTTGCAAACGAATCAACAGACAAAGGATTAATCTCCAAAATATATAAACAGCTCATGCAGCTCAATATTAAATAAACAAACAACCCAATCCAAAAATGGGCAGAAAACCTAAATAGACATTTCTCCAAAGAAGACCTACAGATGGCTAAGAAGCACATGAAAAGCTGCTCAACATCACTAATTATTAGAGAAATGCAAATCAAAACTACAAATGAGGTATCACCTCACACCAGTTAGAATGGGCATCATCAGAAAATCTACAAACAATAAATGCTGGAGAGGGTGTGGAAAAAAGGGAACCCTCTTGCACTGTTGGTGGGAATCTAAATTGATACAGCCACTATGGAGAACAGTATGGAGGTTCCTTAAAAAACTGAAAATAGAATTACCATATGATCCAGCAATCCCACTACTGGCCATATACCCAGAGAAAACCATAATTCAAAAAGACACATGCACCCCAATGTTCAGTGCAGCACTATTTACAATAGCCAGGTCATGGAAGCAACCTAAATGCCCATCGACAGACGAATGGGTAAAGAAGATGTGGTACATTTATACAGTGGAATATTAATCAGCCATAAAAAGGAACGAAATTGGGTCATTTGTTGAGACGTGGATGGATCTAGGGACTGTCATATAGAGTGAAGTAAGTCAGAAAGAGAGAAACAAATATCGTATATTAATGCATGTATGTGGAACCTAGAAAAACGGTGCAGATGAACCGGTTTGCAGGGCAGAATTTGAGACACAGATGTAGAGAACAAACATATGGACACCAGTGGGGAAAGCCACAGGGGGGTGGGGATGGTGGTGTGATGAATTGGGAGGTTTGGATTGAGATGTATACACTGATGTGTATAAAATTGATGACTAATAAGAACCTGCTGTATGAAAAATAAAATAAAATAAAAAGATAATTAATTAATTAATTATTTTATTTCTTTTTGGCTGTGTTGGGTCTTTGTTGTGGCACCCGAGATCTTCGTTGAGGCACGTGAGATCTTTCACTGTGGCTCGTGGGCTGTTCATTGTGGTGTGCGGGCTTCTCTCTAGTTGTGGCGTGTGGGCTCTGTAGTTGTGGTGCGTGGGTTCCAGAGCACATGGGCTCTGTAGTTTGCAGCACGTATGCTCTAGATGAGGCACAAGAGCTCAGTAGTTGTGGCGCGCGGGCTTAGTTGCCCTGCTGCATGTGGGAACTTAGTTCCCTGACCAGGGATAGAGCACACGTCCCCTGCGTTGGGAGGTGGATTTTCTACCACTGGACCACCTGGGGATTCCCTAGTCACATCTTTAGAATCCCTTTTGCCATGTAAATGGTTCCAGGGATTAGGTCATGGACATCTTTGAGGGGGGCCATTATTCTGTCTACCACAGAATATTATGTTTTTACTTTTTATTTTTGTGTCTATTTTATAATTTTATATAATGTGTATGTGTTACCTAAAATGTGTAAGTTAAAACTAGAAAAATGTTATAGTTTAATTTCAAGTGACATGAAATGTGGTTATTTATAAACTTTACCTGGCTCCATGTGAAGCTTGAGCTTCGCGTCCAGTTATTTTCTTACTTTTTTTTTTTCTTTTCCGGTACGCGGGCCTCTCACTGTTGTGGCCTCTCCCATTGCGGAGCACAGGCTCCAGACGCGCAGGCCCAGCGGCCATGGTTCACGGGCCCAGCCGCTCCGCGGCATGTGGGATCTTCCCGGACCGGGGCACGAACCCGTGTCCCCTGCATCGGCAGGCGGACTCTCAACCACTGCGCCACCAGGGAAGCCCTTCTTACTTTTTATTTATATTAAATCATAAAATTCAAATTCACAGTATGTTGCTAGAAATGGCAGCAAGTGTTTGGTAGCTGGGTCAGAGACTTGTATATTGGATTGAACAAGGACCCATGAATTGAAAAGTCATTTCTTCCATTTATTGTCTCCCCCAGCCGCTAAGGGGATGAAGTGTCAGACTCAAATTCTGTAAGGATGAATGTTTCACCTTAGGAGAGGGTCTCACTGAGGGCAGTACCACCAAGGGTATGCTTTGAAAATACATGGGGCTATTTTGGTTGTTACAGTGATTGACAGGAATCCCCTGGCAGGAATCCCCTGGCAGGAATCTCCTGGCAGTTAGAGGGCAGGGGCCAAGAATATCATATGTCCTTCAATGCATGTGACATTCACAGGGATGAATTTTTCTACACCTTACATAATTTTTAAATGTTCCCCTAGCCAGTCGTGTGTATGAGAAACCTATCTGTGATTGTCTCAGCCTAAGCCTAACCTCATTCTACATATAAAGTCAAAGTACTTTTTTCTTTTTCTAAAATTTACTTTTAAAAATATGGGATGCTTCCACAAATGCGCATGTCATTCTGGTTCAGGGGCCATGCTAATCTTCTCTGTATAATTCCAATTTTAGTATATCGCTGCTGAAGCGAGCATAACTCAAAAGTATTTTCTGAACAGTTTTAGTATCCTGGAATTTTCCAGGAACGGAACTACTGTGTAAATTGAAAGCAGTGTGTGTTGTTTTGTTTGGAACGTTACCAAGAGTGGTTTAATGTTTTAGAAAATCACACCAATGACATCAATGCCATTTATGGGCTGTGCTGGATATCTTCCATTTGCCCTTCGAGATTCACTCCACCCCTCTCTACCTCCCCTGGCCCTGGGAAGGGACTGTATCAACAGATTTCCTAGCCCTCTAGCTTCTGGGTGGGTTCACTCATTGGAAAGCATGGGCAGGAGATCTGGAAGGTAAAAGGAGAGTGAGGTATGCTACTTGAAATGACCGTCAAGAACTAGGTGTTATCTGATCCATGGAAACATAAAGTTGGATGTGACAGTGGTATTCTGTTTGAAAATAATAACGTTATATATACGATTGAGTCCAAGCTAGTCAGAAGGCACAAGTAAACTGCCTGAAGAGGTGTTTTAAACTCCTCCAGTACTTGTTCCTACTGATTAACTTCTCACTTAATCCGCATTTATGGCTTCCTAGAGAGTTCTCTATGACTGGTTAACAGAGAAAAAGCACAGGCCTGGTTTTTGCACAGTTTGCTGGAACCAGATAAAGGCAGAATGTAGCTGCATTCTAGCCTCTATTTTACCACTGAAAAATAGTGGTAAAAGAAAATATTCTAGGGACAAAACTTTGGGCAGTACGTCTTATTGTTCACTTCATGTGGAAGGAGAGATGGCCTCTCTTCTCTCTGGGCATAATATTATTGGGAGATACAATCTGACACAGCCCAGAGTGGCCCTGCTTGTTCTTGTTTTATATGGCAAGAATGCAAGGCCCCGACCACTTTACCTGGCTCATTTCTCAGGGCTGTGTTTGCAGGGAGCTGTCTTGAGGGATGAGGTGATATTTCCCTCTGGGATAAAGAGCAGACTTGCTGTAAAAGATGTGAATTTCCCAAGGCCAATATCCTGCGGCTGTGATGCAGACATGCACTGTGTCCACCTGGCCCCTCTGCATGGCCCCCTGTTGGACCTGGGGATGTGGGGAACCCACAGAAATATGCTGACGGTGCTCATACTGCCTACTGTGCTGCTGACACCCAGGAAATAGTAACAGGCCAACTTGTTAGCTTGTAAGTAGGAGAAAATCCCATACCCTGAGAAATATTTGTTACCCACTTTGAGGTTGGTTTTACAAGCCTTTTGCTTATTACATGACTTGAACCTGATTTCACATTGAGGGGTGCAACTCAGAGTTCTTCCTCTGTAGTTTTGGTCCCTTAAGGAAAAATATTGCCACTTTTATGTTTGAATGCCTTATTTTTTTCTCTATTCAGGCAAAACTCCCCTGGCAGAAGTGTCACTGCATATCTGTTGGAAAAAACAGGTAAATTGTAATGGTTTCATGAAACTATTTGACGAAGTTTCATAGCAAACAATACTAAGGACTAGGGGTGGGTAACATTACACGCTCCTATTCCAATTGTCTGTAATTCTGTTTTGCCCCTTTCCTTTCCATAGTAAGTTTTAATCTTCTTAGAACTGTCCTTATTTCTCACACTTTTAAATAATGGAATTTCATCATTTAGTCTGAAAAACCACAGGCCCTTCCTAACTGCTGGTGTAAGAAATCCCAGCAACAGAATAAGAAGATGATATTCTGGTTTCTTAAAATGTCCTTGAAAATGTTATTTCTGACAAAGGGGACTTGTAAGCCATCTGGAACTGAGAACTTATGGCTTGTTCTGTGAATGTAACCTTGGCCTTAAAAAGCCTGTTAACTCTTTTTGTTTGTATTATTTAGTAATATGTTTCCCTGGTAATGATATTTAAATCGACATCTCCATGGCGTAAAAGCTATGAATCCCTATGATTTGTCTTTTTAATATTTATTTTGTTTATTTATTTTCCTTATGTTTTTGGCTGCGTCGGGTCTTAGTTGTTGCACACTGGATCTTTTTGTTACCGCACAGTCTCTTCGTTGCAGTGCGCGGTCCTCTCTCTAGTTGTGGCGTGCAGGTTTTCTCTCTCTAGTGGCGAACGGGCTCCAGGGCGCATGGGCTCTATAGTTTGCGACACGCGGGCTCTCCCATTGAGGCGTGCGACCTCAATAGTTGTGGCGTGCGGGCTTAGTTGCCCCGCGGCATGTGGGATCTTAGTTCTCCGGCCAGGGATCGAACCCACGTCCCTTGCGTTGGAAGGCGGATTCTTTACCACTGAACTACCAGGGAAGTCCCTTATGAGTTGTCTTTCATAGCCAAGTGAAATAAAAATTTATGTACACACAAAAACTTGTATGCAAATGTTTATAGCATCTTTATCAAAAACTGGAAACAACCAGATGTCCTTCAACAGGTGATTGGATAAACAAACTGGTACATGCATACGGTGGAACACTAGTCAGTCATAAGAAGGAAAGATCTATTGATTCACTCAATAACATGAATGAATCATTTTTGTAAGCAGTAAAATATGCATAACTTAAGCATGGACGAATCTTAAGTGCATTTTGCCAAGCGAAAGGAGCCAGACCCCAAAGACCCAGAAGTATTGTATGATTCTATTCATGTGGCATTTTGAAAAAGACAAGACTAAAGATATGTGTATTCATTTCCTATTGCTGCTATAAAAAATTACCACAAGTTTATCCTCTTACAATTCTGGAGGCCAGAAATCTGAAATCAGTTTAACTAGGCTAAATAAAGTCAAGGTTGGGCTGGTTTCTTCTTGAACCTCTAGGGGAGAATTTATTTTCCATGCCTTTTCTAGCTTCTGGAGGCCACCTGTATTCCTTAGCTTGTGACTCCTTCCTCACATCACTCCAACCTCTTGCTTCCATCCTCATGTCTCGTACTACCTCCTTTGACTTTCTTGCTGCCCTCTTTAAGGACCCTTGTGATTACATTTAGGACCCACCTGGATAATCACATCTGCAAAATCCCCTTTGCCATATGATATAATATTCAACCCTTGTGGGGATTAGGACATGGCTAGCTTTCCATATCACTATTTAGTTTACAACAGGACTAGGAAAGCAGGTCAGTGGTTGCCAGGGATTGGGGGAGAGGGAAGGATTGAGTATGTAATGGGCTGCACAAGGGGTAGTGGATACATGACTCTACAATTGTCAAAACCTGTAGAATGGTACACCACCAAGCATGAACTTTACTGTATGCAAAGTTTTAAAAGTCACTTTGGTCGTTAATGGTCTCAGAGTGTGACAAAATAATTTAATTGTGTTCAAAATGTATGACAACTTCACCAAAGAGGGTAGGGGGAAAAGTTGCTAAGAAACTGAAAAACAGTGTTTTCAAGCTCATAGGTACAGAGAACAGACTGGTGGCTCCCAGAGGCGAGGGGTGAGGAGTGGGTGAAATGGGTGAAGGGGGTCAAAAGGTATAAACTTCCAGTTACAAATAAACAAGTCACGGAGATATAATGTACAGCATGGTGACATTTTTTAAAATTTCAAATTCTAGTAGTGTATTTTCATCTTTGATTTCTCTTAATTTGCATTTGTTTTATATATTTCCACTTCATTTACATGAATCTTTTTGTTTCATTTTGTGCTTCATTTAATAATAGTTAATACTACTTTATTGCATATTTGAAAGTTGCTAAGAGAGTAGATCTTAAAAGTTCTCATAACAAGAAAAAAATCTGTAACTTTGTATGGTGATGGATGTTAACTAGACTTATTGTGGGAATCATCTTGTAATATATACATATATCGAGTCATTATGTTATAAACCTGAAACTAGTATAATGCTCTTTGTCTATTATACCCCAGTACATTAAAAAAAGAAAGAAAGAAAAGAAAGCCTGTGTTTTGGCTAGGTAATGTAAGGCTACCAACAAAAAGAACTGTACATAAATACTGTACTCTAGTTGGTAAATAGGTACAGAAATGTAGGTATGTCTGTATATGTAGGGTGGTATACTTAGATATAGTTCCTGGCTCTGACTGTTGAAATGGCCTAGAAACAGTGGCACCCCAGCAGCAGTAAGCACACCTAACATCCAAATCTTTGTTTCTAAGTACCTTTCTCCCATAAATGGAATCAGGGCTCCTTGAAGAAATGGCTAATTCTAGCACTGGGGCAGGAAGATACAAGATGAGTACAGAATATCTTGTGGGAAAAGAGGAAAAAAAAACAATAGGAGCCTACACTTGGGCTTTCTAGACCCCTGCTATGAATCATATGCTGTGATGTATATTCTGACTTTCATACTCTTGCTATAGTGTGTCCTTTCCCTGTAATAAACTGTACATTTGTAAGTTTTGTCATTTTGGGTCCTGTGAGTCTTCTTTAGTAATTGAACCCTGTTTAAGTGCCACTGTTGGTGCAGTTGTATCCATGTATTCAATTTTTGTAAAGGTTGCATGGGCACTGAGGGGGGAAAATGGTATATTGTCTAGTATACATGTTTCTTTCCAGGGAGCTATTAAATAGCAAGACTTATTAATGATATTATTTTTTACTGAAGTATAATTGATTTATAATATTGTGTTAGTTTTAGGTGTATAACAAAGTGATTCAGTTATTTTTTTTCTGATTGTATTCTGTTTTAAGTTATTGCAAGGTATGGAATATGATTCCCTGTGCTATACAGTAAATCCTTGTTGCTTAGCTATTTTATGTATAGTAGTTTGTATCTGTTAATCTCATACTCCTATTTTGTCCCTCCCTCCCTCCCTCCCCCCTTTGGTAACCATAAGTTTGTTTTCTATGTCTGTGAGTCTGTTTCTGTTTTGTATATAGATTCATTTGTATTATTTTTAGATTCCACATATAAGTGATATCATATAGTATTTGTCTTTTTCTGTCTGACTTACTTCACTGAATACAATATTCTCTAGGTACATCCATGTTGCTGCAAGTGACAATATTTCATTCTTTTTAAGGCTGAGTTATATTCCATTGTCTATAAATACCACATCTTCTTAAGCCAGTTGTCTGTTGGTGGGCACTTGTGTTGTTTCCATGTCTTGTATATTATAAATTGTGCTGCTGTGAACATTGGGGTGCATGTATCTTTTTGACTTAGAGTTTTCATTTTTTCCGGATATATACTCAGGAGTGGGATTGCTGGATCGTATGGTAGCTCTATTTTTAGTTTTTTAAGGAAACTCCATACTGTTTTCTGTAGTGACTGCACCAGTTTACATTCCCACCAACAGTGTAGGAGGGTTCCTTTCTCTCTACACCCTCTCCAGCATTTATTATTTGTAGACTTTTTGATGATGGCCATTCTGACCAGTGTGAGGTGGTACCTCATTGTAGTTTTGATTTGCATTCTCTAATGATTAGCGATGTTGAGCATCTTTTCATGTGCCCATTGGCCATCTCTATGTCTTTTTTGGAGAAACGTCTATTTAGGTCTTCTGCCCATTTTTTGATTGGGTTGTTTTCTTTTTTGATATTGAGATGTATGAGCTGTTTGTATATTTTAGATAGTTACCCCTTGTCAGATGCATCGTTTGCAAATATTTTCTCCCATTCCACAGGTTGCCTTTTCATTTTGTTGATGGTTTCCTTTGCTGTGCTAAAGCTTTTAAGTTTGATGAGGTCCCATTTGTTTATTTTTGCTTTTATTTCTTTTGCCTTGGGAGACAGATTTAAAAAAATACTGCTGTGATTTATGTCAGAGAATGTTTCGCCTATTTTCTCTTCTAGGAGTTTTATGGAGTCATGTCTTATAGGTAGGTCTTTTTTTAAAAAATAAATTTATTTTATTTATTTATTTTTGGCTGTGTTGGGTCTTTGTTGCTGCACGCGGGCTTTCTCTACTTGCAGCGAGTGGGGGCTACTCTTCGTTGTGGTGTGGTATCTTCATAGAATGAATTTGGGAGTGTTCCCTCCTCTGCAATTTTTTGGACTAGTTTAAGAAGGATAGGCATAAGTCATTCTTTGTATGTTTGGTAGAATTCTTCAATGAAGCTGTCTGGTCCTGGACTTTTATTTGCAGGGTATTAATCATATTGTTAAGCGTTCTTCTATCCTTCTACGTATAAATTTCTTTATAAATTTCCATGTCTTTTTTTAACGTCAAACTCTACTAATGTAAGTATTTTCATATCTGATTTCTCTTAATTTGTATTTGTTTTATATGTTTCCCCTCCCTTTACATTAATCTTTTTGTTTCATTTTGTGCTTCATTTAAATAATATAAAATTGAATTTTAATCCAATTTGTGAATCTTAATTTTTAATAAGGGAGTAGATTCCATTTTTATTTATCATGATCACTAATACATTTGTTTTATTATTCATGTCATATTTTTCTATGCTATTTTAATGTTTCCTTATTTTTTATTTGCTTTATGATTTTTAAATTTATTTTTCTCTTTTGAGTGTTTGATTTTATCTTTGTTTCTTTGGAAGGCCTACATATTCCTTTTGATGCTGGTAACTATGACTTTTTTTTTTAGCCGCACTGTGCAGCTGTGGGATCTTAGTTCCCCGACCAGGGAGTGAACCCCAGCCCTTGGCAGTGAGAGCATGGAGTTCTAACCACTGGACCACCAGGGAGTTCCCTGGTAACTATGACTTTTAAGTTTTTCAAAAGCATTTTGTGGGTCTGTGGAAGGTCATGTACATAGTATTTTATTTTATTTTTATTTATTTTTGGCTGTGTTGGGTCTTTGTGGCTGTGCATGGGGCTTTCTCTAGTTGCGGTGAGTGGGGGCTACTCTTTGTTGTGGTGCACGGGCTACTCATTGTGGTGGCTTCTCTTGTTGCAGAGCATGGGCTCTAGGTCTGCGGGCTTCAGTAGTTGTGGCTCGCGGGGTCTAGAGCGTAAGCTCAGTAGTTGTGACGCACGGGCTTAGATGCTCCGCGGCTTGTGGGATCTTCCCAGACCAGGGCTCGAACCCGTGTCCCCTGCATTGGCAGGTGGATTCTTAACCACTGAGCCACCAGGGAAGCCCCATGGTATTTTAGTAGCAAGAAAGTTGTCCGTTACTGTTAGGGTCACTTCAGAAGGACTCTGGAGGCAACTTAAAGAAGTTCCCACTAGCCACAGTTGGGATAATTTTAACATCAATAAAAATAACTGCATTGGGGAATTCCCTGGCGGTCCAGTGATTAGGACTGCACGCTTTCACTGCTGGGCCCAGGTTCAATCCCTGGTCAGGGAACTAAGATCCTGCAAGCCGCACAACGCAGCCCCCCCAAAAAAAAAAATTGCAGTGGGTCGAAACACATTGAATATGTTTCAATCATGAGGTTATAATATTACCAAACAAACTTATTTTTTGCCTAAAAAAAAAAAACCTGATTACGGTAGCAGACTTTCAAAATGGTGGGGCAAGGAGGTTGGGAGCTACTCTCCCCAGTGAAATAACCATTTAACTAGTGAAAATTATTCTAAAAACCCAATCATTTATAGTCTCTGGAATTTGTTCTAAGGACATACAGTGAATAGAGAAACATGTATTCAAGAAAATCTACTACAAACCTTATTAGGAACAATGGGAGTCTGTGGCATTTGAGCCAAGAACTGCTTTCCATCCCCAGCTCAGTGTGTTGGAAGCTCTATTCTTGGAAAATACAGTCAGAAAGGTGCGGCCCCGTTTCCTCACAGCTCCCGGTGTAGCGCTATGGTTTCACTCCAGGAAGGGCAGGCCATTACCATCTCTCATCACAGCCAGCTGTGTGTTGCAGAAGGTATATCCAGGCAGGTGCAGGGCAGAGGGGTGGAGCTCTCTCCCCCTGCCCAGCATCCGCTGTAGGACAGAAGTTCTACTACACGTGCGGGAGGCTGTGTAGTACTGGGCCGTGATCACTCCAGCTGGCTCACAGGGCAAAGGTTCCATAGCAGGAGAAGCAAGATGAGAAGAGCACGGGCTACTATCCCTGCCCACTTACCCTCTTATAGAGCAGATGTGTCACTCTGGGAGAAGTGGGCCACCATCCTCCCCTCCCCCCAGCTCAGGTATACTAGTGCACAGGTCCCCTTAGAACTTAGACCTGTGCCTGCCACACAGGGTGTGTTTAATATCTGTTCCGTATTATTGTGAAAGACAATTTGGCAGAGCACGCAAATCTTCAGTTACAATCTTTTTCTCCACAAAGTCTAGCTGTTGCTCCATTTTCTTCTGAAAGCTGAGGTTGCAGAGAAGCCTGAAACCAAACTGGTCTTGTTGCCTTATAGCAGAGTGGTTAAGAGCCCTGGTCAGACTGCCTCGGTTTGTGTCCTGGCTCTTCAACTCACCCTGGATGTGCGACCTTGGGCAAGTTACTCGACCTCTCTAATCCTTACTGTCGTCATCTGTAAAGTGGGGCAGCTCCTAGACCTCCCTGTCGTGGACCCTTTGCATTTGTTAGCCAAACCATCCTTCCTCTCTTTTATTTGTCTATTTTTTTTTCACTCTAATCTGTTAGTTCTGGGACTTCTAATCACAGTGTCCTCAGCCCCTGGCCAAGTATCTTCCTCCCTCCTCTTGGCCACCGCGGTGGATCCAAGGGCAAGCCCAGAACATAAAGACAACCGGTGTCCTTCCGTGGTGAAATCAGAAGAGGGACCCTGCCTTTCTTCCGGGGTAACTGAGCTGGGATAACGTGAGCCCGGAGCTGCGTGTGCCGCTCTGGGGGAAGCCTGCCTGCTCCCACGCGGAGTGAGAGAGCTGAGGCAGCTGGAGAGCACAGGGATCCTGACAAGATCGTCCGAGTTTCTGAATCCAGTCCACTTAAAGGCCAGCACCGCCACTTTACTGGAATGCTCTGAGGGTTAAGTGAGAGCGTTCACGGAAAGCACCAAGTGGCGTGTGGAACTCAAGGTAAGCCCTCAATTAATGATGACTTGTTTTCTCCTGCCGTAAGGATCACAGGGTGTCTTCCCCTTGTTAAAAGTTGTTGCCAAATGTGTCTGTGTGTAGGTAGTTCATCTTCCCTGAAGTGTGGCAAGTTCTTGCGGTCTGCAGATACAGGTCTTCCTCAAGCTTAGGAAGACCATTTCCTCGAAGATCTTTCATTGCGTGTCTTGGCTGGGAACAGCGAGTACCTGGGTGCTGGCGCTCCCTCTCTGTTCTCCGTATCGATCGATCTCTCTCTCGTCGTTCTCTCCTCCACCTCTGCCTGATGAGTTCCTGGGGGCGTGCACGTGGGTGACAGTGTTAATCCCAAGAGCGCTTGACTCCTTCCTTGTTCTACCCCCAACCCTCCTGGGCCACAGAAGGCCTGGGAGGACGAAGCCCCTGGCTGCCATGAGGCAGCCCCTTTATCCGGAGGGGTCCCCGGGGAGATGGGCTTCGGCCATTTCCCGGGCCAGGGCTTCTCTGTCTTTCTAGCAGCAGTGCTGGCAGGTACCTGCCATACACGACTTCTCAGTGACAGACTTCAGGCAGAGTCGGCGGAGGAGCGGCAGCTCTGCAGGATCCCACAGACCACTGCTGCACAGGCCTAGCCTGGGCGCTCAGAGGAAATGCAGAATCTCAGGCCCCATTCAGGACCCACTGCATCACAAGGAGCGTTTTTCACAACATCCCCAGGCGATTTGGTGCCCATTAACCTTTGAGAAGCTCTGCTCCAGAGCACAGGCCACTTTAACCCTTTTGTTCATGATCCTTTTGTTTTTGTTTTTTTGGTCTACTCACAAAGTCATTCTTTACAGCAAGAACCTTCCCGGACTTTATCACCAGACCAGATCACATCATGTTCTCTTTATTGCTTACTTCATCTTCATGTGAATTTTCCCTTAATGTAATGTTATTATCATAAAGTGGGGGCTCCAGTGCCAGGGACTAGGAGTCTTATATGCACGGTCCACACTTCACTGAAACTTTAACTTTACTAGGTCAGATTCCTGCTGTGTCCTTGGCTCGCCTCACCTTTTGGAGAATTACGAAACTTTCCACATTTCTGCCAGATGCTTCTTCCTGTTTTGTTCTCAATTTGGGCTGTTTGTTTCTATTTGCTTGATGTCTGTATGCAAAAACAATCAAAAAACATTTGTGGTTCATGTAAACACAGAGCACAATTCAAATTTGTTCCATATGAGATTCTCTGAAGAAGAATTCTTATGTCCGTAGTTGGTGAGAATATTTTTGCTTTAAACTTAAGGTTGAATGATCGTTTCTTTTAGCATATTTATTTAATGTATTTTGGGGTGAAAAGTAATTATGTCATTAAAAAGGAGTCTTTGTTCAAAATGTGGAAGGTTTTTCAAGAGCTGCTTTAACAAATGTTGCTAGCTGAAAGGTCATTCTGTAAGATAGTTATGTTCTTGGCAAAAATTTAAAAGCATGAGCACATCAACAGTTGGCGAAGGAATGGGGAACTGGGAATTCTCTTCTGCTGGAGGGAATGTATATTAGTACAGTCATTTTGGAAAGTAATATTGAAAATGTACCATATCCAGCAATTTTACTTCTTTATACTCCAAGAGAAACTCTTATAAATGTGGGCAAAGAGGCACTTACCAGGATATACTAGTATTTCTTAAAGTACTGTTGGTGTGTGGGCTTGGTTAAATTGCAGATTCCTCAGCCCTATACTGTACCTACTAAAACCCAGAATTTCTAGGAATTGAGGCCCAGGAATTTTCACCTTTAGCAAGGTGTTGTTCCCTTCCAAAATTGAAAAACATTGCTGTTTTCATAATGTTGTTCTAATTTTATTTATTTTATTGCTTAATTATGCTGTTTTGAAAATAAGTGGTGTTATATGGTCCACAGAAAAGTGAGAAAGGAAGCAACTAATATCTGTAATGCTTGCCTTACTCCAAAGATTCTTTGAAATTTGAAGATAATTTTTGCTTTATATGTTTATTTGTGTTTGTGTTTTAAACTTACTATGGAAAATTTCAAATATATACACAAAGAGAAGAATGCATCAAGCCCCCATGTGCCCATCCTACAGCGTCAACAACTGTCTGCTCAAGGGCAATCTTCTTTCATTCATATCCCCCACCCACTTAACCCTCAACCTCTTTCCCGCCCCCAGCCTCCCACATTAGCTTGAAGGCCATCTATCGTAGTGTATCATTTTATCTGTAAATATTTTGATAATATATCTCTAAAAGATAAGGGCTCAAAGATATAATCACACCATCTTCACACTTATACCAGATTAACAATAATTTGTTTATATCAGCGTTTATCCAGTTAGTGTTGATAGCAATCCAGTCAGTGTTCACATTTTTCTGATTGTCTCATTTTTTTTATACTTATTTGTTTGACTCAAGTTTAAAATAGAGTTCATATACTTCAATTGATTGATATATTTTTTATGTCTTTTCTCATCTGTTGGTTTTCCCTCCAATGTTTTTTTCCTTATAATTTATTTGTTGAAGAAAGAAGATCCCATAGTGTTTCCCACCATCTAGATTTTGTCGATTACATTTCCTGTTGTTTCATTGGTAAGTTTCTCTGTCCTTACATTTCCTGTAAATTGGCAAAAAGCTAGGGGGTTGATCAGGTTCAGGTTTGATTTTTTTGGCCAGTACATTGTGTACTTCAATTATGAGGCATATGTCTGGTTGTCACTCTGGTTAGCAGCTATTGATGATTGTTGCTTAGATCCGTTGATTTATTAGCGGTTGCAAAATGGTGATATTCTAATTCTATCAAACCTTCTTCATGTATTAGTAGGAATACTTCTATTAAAAGAATATTCCTTTCATCAACTATTTGTTTAACCTGAGGTATAGTTCATACAGGATAAGTACTACTTGATCTTTCCCTTTACTAGTTTTCAAAATAATGGTTGGTTCTCTAGTATTCTCCAAAGGTGATCATTTTTTAGATATCAAGATATAATGCAGGGAGGTAGGGAGGTGGGAGGGGGGACAAAAAAAAGATATAAGGCACATGCTATAAAAGTCACCCTTTTAAAGTATATGATTCACTAGTTTCTTATATACTCACAAAGCCGTGCAACCATCACCACTAGTTGATCATTTTTATTTACTTATTTTTAAATTTTTATTATAGTTTTAAAATATTTATTTATTTAGGCTGCTCCAGGTCTTAGTTGTGGCACGCGGGATCTTTGTTGCCGCAGGAAGGATCTTTAGTTGCAGCCTTGCATGCGGGATCTAGTTCCCCAACCAGGAATCAAACCTGGGCCCCCTGCACTGGGAGCGCAGAGTCTTATCCACTGCGCCAGCAGGGAAGTCCCTAGTTGATCATTTTTATTTGTTTTTTTCTTTGTTTGTTTGTTTTGTTGTTGTTTTTTTTGCGGTACGCGGGTCTCTCAGTGTTGTGGCCTCTCCCGTTGCGGAGCACAGGCTCCGGACGCGCAGGCTCCGGACGCGCAGGCTCAGCGGCCATGGCTCACGGGCCCAGCCGCTCCGCGGCATGTGGGATCTTCCTGGACCGGGGCATGAACCCATGTCCCCTGCATCGGCAGGCCGACTCTCAACCACTGCGCCACCAGGGAAGCCCCCTAGTTGATCATTTTTAAAAGCCTCATTATAAACTCAGGAGCAATTATTCTTATAACATTCAAATTTTTTCATCTTTAGCCAACTGGAGCCTCTTTAAACTGGCTCCTGAGACCTTTTGACACTTTTTATTTTCTTTCTGTTATGAGGAGATATTCCTGGTTCATCTTGTACTTTTCTGCTCCAGCCCAGGAATCACAGGAACCCTGATTCCTTTAGTGGAAAATTGTATATAGAGGTCCCAATCTGGGTGCCTGGGGTGCTCATTATTACTGGTTATTCTAGACCTCATATATTGATTTTCACCTCTTTAGTGGAGCTAATTTGTTTGCTGTGTCCTGTGATTTATAATCCATGAAGTAGAATTTAGCTATTGGTGATTTTCAGGAATTAAACAATGTCTTATTCAACTGATGATTCGTGTGAAAAGTACTGTTCAAAAACCACCTAATTGTCAGTCATTGTTTATTTTAAAATTATTTCCCTTGGGGAGTGTGTGTGTGGTTTAAAGACTCAGAGTAAAAATTCTTACTTGGCATTAATTATAGTCAGCTGAATTCCAACATGATGCAACTCGCTCATGTTAAGATAAGTATCAAGTACCAGATAAATGGTAAATTTTTATAGGGCATGCTTAGTTCAATAAAACTATGGTCTCTCTAGGGGAAAGTAAATATTTTTTTAACCTTTGGGATATAATGTAATGAATTACCACAACTTTATTCAAGAAGGTCTATATTTCTCATAAGCTAATAATTTATTGTTTCTTATTTGGATTTCCATCACTCAGTGATGAGGAATGAAAAGCAACAGCTTCTTTTATTCTTTTTTTAACAGCTTCTTTTCTGAATAATCTTTTTCTGGAAAAATGATTGAAAGGCCTTGTATTATTCCTGGCTCAAGGACCTATAAACATGTCAGGGATTTTTAGTTAAGTTATTAAAACACTGTCAAAACCTTGAGTAGTTGCTTTTAACTATCTAATATACATTAACAGCTCTGAAGGAACAAATAAATTTTAGCACATAACCAAAATCCCTTTCGCTGCTTTGAAACCATCTATTTTGTATTCACAGCATATGCCTTTGAAATGTTCTGCTCTCAATCTCCCTAAATAAAATTTCACTTTATTGTGTGTTTATT
The DNA here is from genome assembly GCF_949774975.1 of Lagenorhynchus albirostris. NCBI lineage: Eukaryota > Metazoa > Chordata > Mammalia > Artiodactyla > Delphinidae > Lagenorhynchus > Lagenorhynchus albirostris. The sequence continues at coordinate 111,922,334 of NC_083116.1, read as the reverse complement.
TAGGTGAGAAAATGAAAGCACTTAAGAATGTTTGTATTCAGCCATACACAGCCTCCTTATCCTGAGTTCCCCAAGGGCAAGCACCACATCTTTTTACTCCCTCTGCTCAGAATTCTCTAGGTCCCTAATACTAAAACAAGAGAAGTATCAATGCAAGAGAGGCTGCAGTAGGTCCTTTAAGTGCAAGGTGTCAGGGGCTTAATCACTTAGTGCTTGATTACCAAATGCTTTCAGTGATTTTAGGTCTCTTCAAGGTCCTACTGTGAATATTTTCACAACCTATATTGTGTTTTATTACATCGAACAATTCCTGATCTCTGCTGTTCACACTTCCTTTGAGCCTTCTATCACACAAGAATTTTATATTAAATGTAATTCCAGTAAAATGATTTTTATCATACACTGTTTTTTACAGCCTTCCATAAATGGATTTGAAGTACAAATTATTTTCCCTTTTATAAAACGCAAAAAAAAAGTATAGCTGACCTCATCTGTACAGTCATCTATAGAATAATCTTTGTTGGACTCCAGTAATGGTTTATTTAATATAATTAATAGAACTAGGCCATCCTTTCCTTTTTTCCCATCAAAGTTAAGTCTCTTTATGGATGAAAAGTAATGGCAAAAGGCTCTTCAAAAGTATCGATACCTAAACTACTTCTGGTTTTGTAAATTGAGCAAACATCTTTTTTGTTTATGTTCCTTGACACTTTTTTCTTAAGTGCTAGTGGACTTAGAAGTATTTGATGGTAATTATGGAAGAACTAACAAGAATGCAGAAGTATTTGATGGTAATTATGGAAGACCTAACAAGAATGCTGACATTAGGTTGTGTTCATGTTGCTTACAGTTACATGGTTGATGAGACCCCGTCCTTGACATGCCATAGCATTAAAAGGAAGCCCTTGGAAAGTACTTAAACGCTGGTTATCAATATTTTGAAATCACATTAGTGTAGGTATACAAGCTATTTCTTTTTTTTTACTTGAAAAAATATTAGTTTTATTTACCTTTCTGTGAATAGTCTATATCACAGCCCAGTGGAATTTTCTATAAATGATGAAGACATGTTATTTATCATTTAATTGCTTGAAAAAAATCAAGGTTAAAGCCTTGAGAGGAAATTTACCATCAAGTACTTTCTCAGAGATTACTTCTTTTTTACTACATTTAAAAATTTATTTATTTATTTATTTATGGCTGCATTGGGTCTTCGTTGTTGTGCGCGGGCTTCTTCTAGTTGCGGCGAGCGGGGGCTACTCTTCATTGCGGTGCGCGGGCTTCTCGTTGCGGAGCACGGGCTCTAGGCGCGCGGGCTTCAGTAGTTGTGCCTCGCGGGCTTTAGAGCGAAGGCTCAGTAGTGGTGGCGCACGGGCTTAGTTGCTTCGAGGCATGTGTGATCTTCCCGGACCAGTGTTCAAACCCGTGTCCCCTGCATTGGCAGGCGGATTCTTAACCACTGGACCACCAGGGAAGTCCCTCAGAGATAATTTCTTACTGTACCTTTGCTTTTCCTTTTTGAAAGCAATTTTATAATTGTAAGAGGTCTGAGGGAAAGGACAACTCGCATTCTGGGAGTTTTAAAAAAGTTATGACAGGAAACTAAAATACAAGGCCTCTGTATTTGAAGAGATTTCACACCAATATGCTATTTGCCTTATAACTTTTGTTTTATTTACTCTTTAGAAGTATACTTACCGGACTCCCCTGGTGGTCCAGTGGTTAAGACTCCGAGCTTCCAATGCAGGGGGTGTGGGTTTGATCCCTGATGGGGGAACTAAGATCCCACATGCCGCGCAGTGCGGCCAAAGAATTAAAAAAAAAAGAAATATCTTTATCTAACATTTAGTGAATTAAACGAAGAAATAAAGCATATCAGATTCGGATTAATGTAAAGGCTACATCATTTAACGTTTAACTAGTAAGTTTTAAACATAATTTGGGTTCCAAGTTCAGTATGGAAAGAGCATAAAAATTTCAGTAACGAAAATGCAAAATACACATTTTTGGGGTTGATAAATGTTTTATTTACTCAAATACATGTTTTTCTTTCTCTCCTAAGTCTTTTTAAACTTTGAAAGACTTAAGTAGTTTGTAAAAAACACCCAAATCCCAATTCTGCTCCTCCCTCTGTATTTATTAAAGAATGTAAAAATTTCATTATTTATGAAACAATCACACAAGACATATTTCATAGACTCTCCTACTTTGAAACACGGTTATAGAGAAAATATACACTAAAAATTCGTGTTCATTGCAATGTGCGAAACCAGTTTCAAAACGTAACCCTTATTTTTTCCGCCGTAAACTAATAAAATCAATTAGGTTCTCTGATTGAACGCTTATTTAGAAAAAAAATTAAACGGTTTGGTAGGTGCTCTAGGATAACCCTTCTCCCCCTCCTTTTGCCCACGCACCCATTTAGACTGGCAAGCCTATTTTCATTTTATTTCAAAGATTTTTTTTTTTTTAAGCGAAGGCAGGGGACGGCGGGGGTTGCTAAATTTATCTTCTTCTCCAGCCACGGGGATGAAGAAAACACATTTACTGCGGGCGGGGGTCTGAGGGCCTGCAAACAACTCGAGCAGGCGCCTCGGCCAGGACTGGCGCGGAGAGGCGGTAGGTCTCCGGGGAGGGCCCGGGGGGCGGCCGCGGCCCACGGGAGATGGTGGGGGGCGGCCGGGCCGGGTGCGGGCCGCCTGCCTCTCTGCGGGGTCGGCGGACCACGGCCCCGCGCGGGCTTTACGGCCGAGGCGGCGGCAGCGGCGCGTGTGTAGCGGCGGCGGCGGCGGCGGCGGGCGGGAGCGCGGAGGAGGTGGAAAGAAGGGGGGCGCTGTCACGGAAACTCCGGCCGCCGGAGACCCCGCCGCAGCGAGGCCACTGGGCTCCCCGGTTGTAGGGCGTGAGCACGCCGACCGGAGCACCAGGGAGACACACCGGGCGAAGGAGGGGGCCTGTGTACCCTTCCGCATTTTCCTGGGTCTCTCTCCCGGGCGGTGACGTGACGTGCTGACGGCGGGCCCGTGCCGGGGAGCTGGGCCGCTTTTTGTCAGCTCCGAGCTCGGCCCCTCCTCCCTCCCTCCGCCCGCCCCACCAGCCGGAGCCCGGCCCAGTGCTCCAGAGAAAGGCCGGCCTGCAGCACCCGCCACCGTCGCCGACCGCCCGCACGCCCGTCCGGTGAGTTCCGGGCGCCGCCGCGGCCGCGGGGCCTAGCGCGCGCGCAGGGGCCTGGTCCCGGCCTGGTCGGCGGCCCGCGTGGCGCCCTTCCGCGCTAGGCCGGGCGGTGTGGCGCGCGGCGCCGAGCAGGCCCCAAGGAGGCCGCAGTTAGGCCCGGGGAGGAGCCCGGCTGCCCCGAGCGGCGGCGAAGCCGCGCTCCGCAAACGGGCGGGGGTTGGGGGAGGGTCGGCCGGTGGCCCGGGACGCGGCCGAGGGGCCCCGGGTCGGCGCCGCGGCCGGCCCGGGGCACTGCGCGGGGACGAGGCCTGGCAAGGAGGCGAAGGCTGCAGGCGTGAGGTGAAGGCCGCAGGCCGGCCGGGCCGATTTTCGCTATGTAAATATCGGTGAGGGGGGGAGGGACGGGGGACAAGATGGCGGCGGCTCGGCGCCTGCTGCAGGGGACGATTGAGGGGGTTGCTGGGAGGGGGAGCCGCCATCTTGAAGGCGGCGTCTGAAGAGAAAATTCCGCTACAGCCCGTAAGGGGGGGTCGGAGAGCGGGCGGCGGCGGTGGCGGCGGCTCCGGTGACGGGTCCCGGAGGCCCGGCACGGCAGCGTGTGCGCGCGGAGGGGCGTGCTCGCTCCCCACAGCGGCCATTGCCCTCGCCGCCATGAAGTGCGCTCGGGCTGTAGGCGCTCGGCGGCAGCGCCACCTTCCTGCCCTGCCTACCGCAGCACCCGTGACTAGCTGCTGCTTCCGCTGCATTTTAGTCGAGCTGCCGCAGGCGGCCTTCGTCGGCTCTCAGGCGCTGGGGCAATCTCGTTACTCAGCGTCCCCGGCCCCGCGCCTTTCCCCCGTGCTTGTTACAGGTCACTTGAGGGTCCGCCGAGGCATGTGGACTCACCACGGCAAGTGGGACCCCAAGACATTTTATTTTTACCTCAGCAAAGTCACACGTGAATTAGAGTGCTTTAGATGCGGTTGTTTTGCAACAGCCACTGCCTTTTCGAGTAAAGAAAGAAAGAAAAATTTTTTAATGGATAGGAAAGAAGTTCTCTTTCACGTACTAAGGGGAAAAGTGCAAATTGCACAGCACGGAAACGGAGAAGTAAAAATTTTACGGAGTCGTTTGAATTTCATTAATTTGGAAACAACTTTCTAGAAAAGGTGCATTTAAGCTATTAGCGATCTGTTGGTAGTATTTACTTTTTTTCAGGAGTAAGAAAAGGGCAGAAGGTTTTATTTTCTTATTGAAGGACAACGTAATGTGATGCAGTATTTATTGTTCCTGTACCTGGTATGGTATTTAGTTTCTCTATTTGATTTGAAAAATTCTAAGGTGGAATTCCACTCCTTAAAGTAGTTTTGATTGCATACTACACTACTCTGAGCTCGGTGCTAGGTGCTACGAAAGATCAAAAGGTTCTTGTAATGCAGACGGTGGCTCCAAGAAGTTCGTTGTTCAGAGGCAGATGAGATGAGGTGAAATGCACTGAAGTGCTGCCGGGAAGGTACAGCCAATTATTGGGGTTTCAGAGGAAAACGAGGTTAGGTGACATTTCGAGAAGGTTACTGAAGGATGGGTAGGACTTCATTAGACTGAGGTGGAGGTGGGGAAAGGGCATTTCAAGGGTGAAGCTTCTTCAGAAAACAGCAAGTATGTGTACTTTGGCTGGAGTAGACGGTGTAGGTAGGGGAGTGGTGGCTAAATAAGGTGGACGGAGCTTGCTTTCCAGGTGGAGGGGCTTATACTCAATGGGGGAGGCCAGGGAGCCCTCAAGTAGTAGAGTGATGACACACCTGAGCCCGGCTTTATAGTCACTTAGCCCTTCCATTGGCCTAGGAAGTTTCAAAGTTGAGAGAGAGAGTAACAACCAGTGTTTCACTGCAGGAATGATTATCAAGAATGTGCAGAAGTTCAGACAATTTTGCTACTTTTTCAACAATCCATATCTAGTAGGCAGCTGCTCCTTTTTTCTGTCCTAATTTCTCACTCCAAGTAACTTTTTGCTCAAGAGTTATTATAATCTCTGTAGTCAACAAATGGGGAGGGGTTTCTAGCTTTTCATTTACCGTGGTTGAAAATTACAGGACGAGTGCTGTGGGTTACTTCACGAAAATGAGGAATGAGCCTGTAAGTATCTCCATGGTAATTTTTAAACAAGTCAGTTTTGAAAAGTAGAAGAGCGATGATTAAGAAGGCAGCAGCCTTCAGGTGGTCTTTTTGGAATCCCTGTTTTTCCATGTGGTAAGAGGAACCACCTTTTTGATTAAGAGGGTAATAACTAAGGCTGTTTACTAAGCTAAGCCTTCTCATGTTTTGATTAATATTTGAACTATTCTCGATGCACATTTTGGGAATGTGTTTCCTAGAATTTTATGATACGTAAGTTTATAGGTAGCATAAGTATTCACCAGAAAGTTGTTTCAGTTTTTCTATTTTTCCTAAACTGCAACAGGTCAGAGCAGTGATTGCTCCGTGAGGGGAAGGGAATGAACTGAATATTCTCATGTTTATCTTAAAGGGCTATGGTTTAGAAAAGTTTGAGACACAGTGCGTTCTAGGAGGCTGACTAGAAGCAAGTTGCTAAAGCACTCTGTGGTCCTTGAGATGGTAAAGGTAAACGTAAACTTGAAAGAACCAGTTGCTTTATGTCTTGACAGGTGGGAAAGACATAGAATTCTACAAGAGAATCGTATTGCTGCACACGCAGTGCAGCGGCAGTACATGTTCCAGTACAGCAAGAGTGGATGATTAAGATTAAGAGTTGGACTTCAGTCGTATAGTTAAGACAGGAGTGTATGGTTTGGAAGGATTTCTGTCGGAAACAGTTAAAGTGCTTTTTGCCTGAAAGGGTGGTCTGGAAAACTGGTGGAACAACAACTGTCTTGGATAAATGAGGTGTTGGTTTTTAACTTGTGTATCTTTCAGATAGATGCAAGTTTCCTTTTTTAAAAACATGCTCACAATGCATTGAAGAAAAACTTTTTTCCATATTACTTTTTGTAAATGCTTCCTCTCTCAACCTACCTGGACTTGTATCGCCACTTATGACCTTGTTTGTACTATTTGTGTTTATGCACACTGGCAATTCCAAACTTTTTCTTTTTTACTCTTAAACTCCTCAACCTGTCCTTGAAACCCCTCAGCCTCAGCAGAGATTACCTAATCTTTTACTTAGTCAGAAAGATAGACAGCCATCTGATCTAAGCAATTGAATTTCCTTCCTTCCACTTCATATTCTTCCTTTGTCTCTCCCTAGGCTGTCCTCCTGTTCTTCACTTGTGGGAAGAATTGGCCTCCTTCAGGCCCAGATGCTCTGCCTGTGGGATCCACTGGTCCCAAAGGATGGAGCTCTGTCAGTGTGATTCTGCCACTTGCATCATTGCCCTCTAACTCTGCTGATGCCTTTTCCTCTCCTTATAAACATTCCTAGGTTTGCTCATCTTACAAAAACCTCAGCTGTCTTATCTCTCCTTTCACCAGCGTTTTCATTTCTTTTCATTCCACTTTTCCTAGATCCGCTGTTTCCCAAATTGGGAGACTGCTACAGCATGTCAGCAGGTGTGTTATATAAAAGTGTTCTTTGTTTCAGAAACTCTATACTTTCTCTGCCTTCTGTTATGGGATTTTCCTCAAGGTCAGTTGTCTATCCTGTTCTCTTGAATCTTCTTGCATGGTTTTGGTGCCCTTTACCATGCCCATCCTCTCTAGTTTCTCTAGCATTGCCTACTGACCACCTCCTTTCAGGTGTCTTACTGTCTCAACATGGCTGAAACCAAATTTATCTGGAACATAGTAGATGCCCAGTACTATTTATTGGGAAAAAAACTTTTTTTTTAAACGCAGAGCCCCTAAAACAGCTCCTGCTTCTAGCTTTCTTTCTGTTTATGGCACCATCATTTTTCCAGGCTCATTCTTCTGTCTCATATAACAATGTAGGTATGTTTTAATATAGCATTTAACCTTTTATATTTTAGCTGTGTATTTGTATTTTTGTTATCTTTTCTAAACTCTGGATGTAGAGACAGGTTCTCATCCTTGTCCCAGAGCATTACCTGGTACATGGTAATGACAGTAATCTAAAAGCAATTCTCTCAATTTTGGGGTGCAGAGAATTTTGTGTAGTTGAATCGTTTTCAACTATTCAAGCATCTGTCTAGTCACTGTATCCTTTGAGCAAGGGGTGTGTGTAGTAAGGCATATGCCACATAAGCTGAGTAGACCCTGCCCCCAGCGCTTAAGCTTGGGGTTAATATGGCCAGTGTATACTTAGTCCTGTCAAATTAGTTTTCCAAAGCACTTTTTATAAAATCCAGGAATCTTGTAACTATATTTTACTCAAAGGGAGGTGACATTTTAAGGAAGCTACGTGGCCTTGAAGAATACAGCCATTAGGATTGAAAAAATATTTAAAATTATGAAATATTTCAGAATTACTGAAAAGCAGGTATCGCCCAGATTTAACAGATATTAATATTTTATTACATATTTGCTTCATAACTTTTTGTGTATTTAAAGAAAGAAAACCTCACAGATTGAAGAGTGCCTCCCTATCCCATTCCTGTCTTTTCTTTGCCAGAAATGACCACTGTCCTAATATGTATGTACCACAAACAATGTCAAGTACTGCTTTATGTGTTTTAACTTTACATAAATGGTATCATACTGTGTTTATCATTTTATATATATATTTTTTCACTTAGCAATGTGTTTTTGAGATTATGTTGTATGTAGATCTAGTTTAGCGGTTCTCAAGAGTGTGCTCCAGGAATTCCCAGGGATCCCTGATATTCTTCCAGCCTCATTCTTTTGTACACTGCACAAGTACTGTACAGAGCCTCCACGAAATGTGATGTCATGATAGATTGAACACAGACGCAGTTACAGGAATCCAGCTGTCCTCTATTAAGCCTGTCCTTGAAGAGATTTGCAGAAATGTAAAACAGTGCTACTCCTTTCACAATTTTTTGTTTTGAAAAATAGTTATTTTAAAATGTTCATGTTTATATACAGTGGGTTTATTTTTTATGAATACTTTTAAGGTGTCTCAGATTTAATTTCTAATATAAACATCTCTAGATAGAACCCACATAAACAAAAACTCTTTGAGGTCCTCAATTTTTGAGTGTAAAGAGGTCCTAAGTCCAAGAAGTTTGAAAACTACTGATCTGGTTCATTCATTTTACTTGTATTTTAATGTATAAATATACTGTGGTTTATTTATCTATTCTTAGGGAGGGGCCATTAGGTTGTTAGCAGTTTTCTGCAATTTCAGACAGTGTTGTTGTGAGCATCCTTATATGGGGTTCTTCTCTTGGGATTATAGAAGTAGAGTCGCTACATTCAAGAGTCTGTGCATTTGTCAACTTTACTGGGAATTGCCAAATGTCAAATTGTGTTCCATTCGACACGCCCATCAGCTGTGTATGAGCCTCTGTTTCTCCAGACCACTGCCAAAAGATTAGACTTTGCAGTTTTTTCCAATCTTTTAGGTATAAATGGTATCTCATTGCTGTTTTCCTTTTGCATTTCTTAGATTACTCGTGTTGTTGAGCCTTTTTTCCCACGTATTATTAGCCATTTGAGTTTTCTATGACTTGCTTGTGCCTATCCTTGGTCCATTTTTTATTGGACTGTTGCCTTTTTCTCATTGGTTTATGGTTATTTTTATATTCTGAATTCTAATGGCCTGTAGTTTTATACACTGAAAATACCATTTCCTAGTCTGTGGCTTATTCTTTAGCTTTGTTTATGGAATATTTTTTTGTGTAGGACTTTTTAATGTGAAAGTAGTCAGTTTCCTCAGTTCTTTTTCATTTATGGTTTATGGTTTCTTGTATCTGCAAGAAATTATTCTCCTGCCCCAAGGTCATAATGATACTGTGCTTTTTCATATTTAGGTCATTAATTCATCTGGAATTTTTTTCTCTATTGTGTGATATACAGATCTGATTTTATCTTTATTTATTTATTTATTTTTAAAAGAAGATGTTGGGAGCCTCCCTGGTGGCTCAGTGGTTGAGAGTCCGCCTGCGGATGCAGGGGATACGGGTTCGTGCCCCAGTCTGGGAAGATCCCACATGCCGTGGAGCGGCTGAGCCCATGAGCCATGGCCGCTGAGCCTGCGCGTCCGGAGCCTGTGCTCCGCAACGGGAGAGGCCACAACAGTGAGAGACTCGCGTACCACAAAAAAAATAAAAAATAAAAAAATAATGAAGATGTTGGGGGTAGTTTATTAATTTATTAATTTTTTTTTTTGCTGCGTTGGGTCTTCGTTTCTCTGCAAGGGCTTTCTCTAGTTGTGGCAAGCGGGGGCCACTCTTCATCGCAGTGCGCGGGCGTCTCACTGTCGTGGCCTCTCTTGTTGCAGAGCACAGGCTCCAGACGCGCAGGCTTAGTAGTTGTGGCTCATGGGCCTAGTTGCTCTGCGGCATGTGGGATCCTCAGAGACCAGGGCTCGAACCCGTGTCCCCTGCATTAGCAGAGAGATTCTCAACCACTGTGCCACCAGGAAAGCCCCCTGATTTTATCTTTTTAATATGAATTTGCCAAGTAGTTCAGCCTTTCTCCTCACTAATTTGTAATGCAACTTGTGAAGTTTATCGTATTCTCACATATATACATCTGTTTCTACTTTCTTCTGATTTCATGGGTCTGTTTGACTATATACCTATACCACTCTGATTTAACAGTGATAGCTTTATAGTTAAATCTTAATAAG